>NC_079883.1:12289614-12914614 GCF_029227915.1 Hydractinia symbiolongicarpus
TTTGCAGTAATCGCAGAGGTCAGTAACTCAAAGAAATTAAATAAAAAAATTTGATCACAACGTCAAAATAAATTGCACGTATTCGCCCCTACTAATGTCTACGGCCATACCACGATGAACACACCCGTTCTCGTCTGATCACGGAAGTTAAGCATCGTCGGGCCGGGATAGTACTTGGATGGGGGACCGCCTGGGAACTCCCGGTGTCGTAGGCTTTTCATTTTTTTTTGATGCCTTTTCATTTCAATGGCGCTGTGATATATTTCTTGTTATAACAATTAAGGAACGTGGCGGTTGTTGAAAGTGTTTCCTATGACATTTTCCTACGACATTTTCAGGTGATAGTACGAGAAAAAAGAGCTTTCAAATGCATACAAACTCGATCTATTGCCGATCATCCAATAACCCTGACGGAATGGCAAATAAAATAAAATTCCGCCGCCTTCCGAGGACTTATATCGCAATCACGTTTCGTAACAGCCAAGCAAGGTTTTACCTTAGCGTTTAAGTCACCACCGACATTTGGCCGCGCAACTATTCTAAGCTCATTCATTTTGACTTAAGGAGGGGGCGAGCGCGGACGCAGGCCCCCACTACCAGAAATTGTACGGTCGAGTTACTGACGTTTGCAGTAATCGCACAGGTCAGTAACTCAAAGAAATTAAATAAAAAAATTTGATCACAACGTCAAAATAAATTGCACGTATTTGCCCCTACTAATGTCTACGGCCATACCACGATGAACACACCCGTTCTCGTCTGATCACGGAAGTTAAGCATCGTCCGACCGGGATAGTACTTGGATGGGGGACCGCCTGGGAACTCCCGGTGTCGTAGGCTTTTCATTTTCATTTGTTGCCTTTTCATTTCAATGGCGCTGTGATATATTTCTTGTCATAACAATTAAGGAACGTGGCGGTTGTTGAAAGTGTTTCCTATGACATTTTCCTACGACATTTTCAGGTGATAGTACGAGAAAAAAGAGCTTTCAAATGCATACAAACTCGATCTATTGCCGATCATCCAATAACCCTGACGGAATGGCAAATAAAATAAAATTCCGCCGCCTTCCGAGGACTTATATCGCAATCACGTTTCGTAACAGCCAAGCGAGGTTTTACCTTAGCGTTTAAGTCACCACCGACATTTGGCCGCGCAACTATTCTAAGCTCATTCATTTTGACTTAAGGAGGGGGCGAGCGCGGACGCAGGCCCCCACTACCAGAAATTGTACGGTCGAGTTACTGACGTTTGCAGTAATCGCAGAGGTCAGTAACTCAAAGAAATTAAATAAAAAAATTTGATCACAACGTCAAAATAAATTGCACGTATTTGCCCCTACTAATGTCTACGGCCATACCACGATGAACACACCCGTTCTCGTCTGATCACGGAAGTTAAACATCGTCGGGCCGGGATAGTACTTGGATGGGGGACCGCCTGGGAACTCCCGGTGTCGCAGGCTTTTCATTTTCATTTGTTGCCTTTTCATTTCAATGGCGCTGTGATATATTTCTTGTTATAACAATTAAGGAACGTGGCGGTTGTTGAAAGTGTTTCCTATGACATTTTCCTACGACATTTTCAGGTGATAGTACGAGAAAAAAGAGCTTTCAAATGCATACAAACTCGATCTATTGCCGATCATCCAATAACCCTGACGGAATGGCAAATAAAATAAAATTCCGCCGCCTTCCGAGGACTTATATCGCAATCACGTTTCGTAACAGCCAAGCGAGGTTTTACCTTAGCGTTTAAGTCACCACCGACATTTGGCCGCGCAACTATTCTAAGCTCATTCATTTTGACTTAAGGAGGGGGCGAGCGCGGACGCAGGCCCCCACTACCAGAAATTGTACGGTCGAGTTACTGACGTTTGCAGTAATCGCAGAGGTCAGTAACTCAAAGAAATTAAATAAAAAAATTTGATCACAACGTCAAAATAAATTGCACGTATTTGCCCCTACTAATGTCTACGGCCATACCACGATGAACACACCCGTTCTCGTCTGATCACGGAAGTTAAGCATCGTCGGGCCGGGATAGTACTTGGATGGGGGACCGCCTGGGAACTCCCGGTGTCGTAGGCTTTTCATTTTCATTTGTTGCCTTTTCATTTCAATGGCGCTGTGATATATTTCTTGTTATAACAATTAAGGAACGTGGCGGTTGTTGAAAGTGTTTCCTATGACATTTTCCTACGACATTTTCAGGTGATAGTACGAGAAAAAAGAGCTTTCAAATGCATACAAACTCGATCTATTGCCGATCATCCAATAACCCTGACGGAATGGCAAATAAAATAAAATTCCGCCGCCTTCCGAGGACTTATATCGCAATCACGTTTCGTAACAGCCAAGCAAGGTTTTACCTTAGCGTTTAAGTCACCACCGACATTTGGCCGCGCAACTATTCTAAGCTCATTCATTTTGACTTAAGGAGGGGGCGAGCGCGGACGCAGGCCCCCACTACCAGAAATTGTACGGTCGAGTTACTGACGTTTGCAGTAATCGCAGAGGTCAGTAACTCAAAGAAATTAAATAAAAAAATTTGATCACAACGTCAAAATAAATTGCACGTATTTGCCCCTAATGTCTACGGCCATACCACGATGAACACACCCGTTCTCGTCTGATCACGGAAGTTAAGCATCGTCCGACCGGGATAGTACTTGGATGGGGGACCGCCTGGGAACTCCCGGTGTCGTAGGCTTTTCATTTTCATTTGTTGCCTTTTCATTTCAATGGCGCTGTGATATATTTCTTGTCATAACAATTAAGGAACGTGGCGGTTGTTGAAAGTGTTTCCTATGACATTTTCCTACGACATTTTCAGGTGATAGTACGAGAAAAAAGAGCTTTCAAATGCATACAAACTCGATCTATTGCCGATCATCCAATAACCCTGACGGAATGGCAAATAAAATAAAATTCCGCCGCCTTCCGAGGACTTATATCGCAATCACGTTTCGTAACAGCCAAGCGAGGTTTTACCTTAGCGTTTAAGTCACCACCGACATTTGGCCGCGCAACTATTCTAAGCTCATTCATTTTGACTTAAGGAGGGGGCGAGCGCGGACGCAGGCCCCCACTACCAGAAATTGTACGGTCGAGTTACTGACGTTTGCAGTAATCGCAGAGGTCAGTAATTCAAAGAAATTAAATAAAAAAATTTGATCACAACGTCAAAATAAATTGCACGTATTTGCCCCTACTAATGTCTACGGCCATACCACGATGAACACACCCGTTCTCGTCTGATCACGGAAGTTAAACATCGTCGGGCCGGGATAGTACTTGGATGGGGGACCGCCTGGGAACTCCCGGTGTCGCAGGCTTTTCATTTTCATTTGTTGCCTTTTCATTTCAATGGCGCTGTGATATATTTCTTGTTATAACAATTAAGGAACGTGGCGGTTGTTGAAAGTGTTTCCTATGACATTTTCCTACGACATTTTCAGGTGATAGTACGAGAAAAAAGAGCTTTCAAATGCATACAAACTCGATCTATTGCCGATCATCCAATAACCCTGACGGAATGGCAAATAAAATAAAAATCCGCCGCCTTCCGAGGACTTATATCGCAATCACGTTTCGTAACAGCCAAGCGAGGTTTTACCTTAGCGTTTAAGTCACCACCGACATTTGGCTGCGCAACTATTCTAAGCTCATTCATTTTGACTTAAGGAGGGGGCGAGCGCGGACGCAGGCCCCCACTACCAGAAATTGTACGGTCGAGTTACTGACGTTTGCAGTAATCGCAGAGGTCAGTAACTCAAAGAAATTAAATAAAAAAATTTGATCACAACGTCAAAATAAATTGCACGTATTTGCCCCTACTAATGTCTACGGCCATACCACGATGAACACACCCGTTCTCGTCTGATCACGGAAGTTAAGCATCGTCGGGCAGGGATAGTACTTGGATGGGGGACCGCCTGGGAACTCCCGGTGTCGCAGGCTTTTCATTTTCATTTGTTGCCTTTTCATTTCAATGGCGCTGTGATATATTTCTTGTTATAACAATTAAGGAACGTGGCGGTTGTTGAAAGTGTTTCCTATGACATTTTCCTACGACATTTTCAGGTGATAGTACGAGAAAAAAGAGCTTTCAAATGCATACAAACTCGATCTATTGCCGATCATCCATTAACCCTGACGGAATGGCAAATAAAATAAAATTCCGCCGCCTTCCGAGGACTTATATCGCAATCACGTTTCGTAACAGCCAAGCGAGGTTTTACCTTAGCGTTTAAGTCACCACCAACATTTGGCCGCGCAACTATTCTAAGCTCATTCATTTTGACTTAAGGAGGGGGCGAGCGCGGACGCAGGCCCCCACTACCAGAAATTGTACGGTCGAGTTACTGACGTTTGCAGTAATCGCAGAGGTCAGTAACTCAAAGAAATTAAATAAAAAAATTTGATCACAACGTCAAAATAAATTGCAAGTATTTGCCCCTACTAATGTCTACGGCCATACCACGATGAACACACCCGTTCTCGTCTGATCACGGAAGTTAAGCATCGTCGGGCCGGGTAGTACTTGGATGGGGGACCGCCTGGGAACTCCCGGTGTCGTAGGCTTTTCATTTTCATTTGTTGCCTTTTCATTTCAATGGCGCTGTGATATATTTCTTGTTATAACAATTAAGGAACGTGGCGGTTGTTGAAAGTGTTTCCTATGACATTTTCCTACGACATTTTCAGGTGATAGTACGAGAAAAAAGAGCTTTCAAATGCATACAAACTCCATCTATTGCCGATCATCCAATAACCCTGACGGAATGGCAAATAAAATAAAATTCCGCCGCCTTCCGAGGACTTATATCGCAATCACGTTTCGTAACAGCCAAGCGAGGTTTTACCTTAGCGTTTAAGTCACCACCGGCATTTGGCCGCGCAACTATTCTAAGCTCATTCATTTTGACTTAAGGAGGGGGCGAGCGCGGACGCAGGTCCCCACTACCAGAAATTGTACGGTCGAGTTACTGACGTTTGCAGTAATCGCAGAGGTCAGTAACTCAAAGAAATTGAATAAAAAAATTTGATCACAACGTCAAAATAAATTGCACGTATTTGCCTTTACTAATGTCTACGGCCATACCACGATGAACACACCCGTTCTCGTCTGATCACGGAAGTTAAGCATCGTCGGGCCGGGATAGTACTTGGATGGGGGACCGCCTGGGAACTCCCGGTGTCGTAGGCTTTTCATTTTCATTTGTTGCCTTTTCATTTCAATGGCGCTGTGATATATTTCTTGTTATAACAATTAAGGAACGTGGCGGTTGTTGAAAGTGTTTCCTATGACATTTTCCTACGACATTTTCAGGTGATAGTACGAGATAAAAAAGCTTTCAAATGCATACAAATTCGATCTATTGCCGATCATCCAATAACCCTGACGGAATGGCAAATAAAATAAAATTCCGCCGCCTTCCGAGGACTTATATCGCAATCACGTTTCGTAACAGCCAAGCGAGGTTTTACCTTAGCGTTTAAGTCACCACCGACATTTGGCCGCGCAACTATTCTAAGCTCATTCATTTTGACTTAAGGAGGGGGCGAGCGCGGACGCAGGCCCCCACTACCAGAAATTGTACGGTCGAGTTACTGACGTTTGCAGTAATCGTAGAGGTCAGTAACTCAAAGAAATTAAATAAAAAATTTTATCACAACGTCAAAATAAATTGCACGTATTTGCCCCTACTAATGTCTACGGCCATACCACGATGAACACACCCGTTCTCGTCTGATCACGGAAGTTAAGCATCGTCGGGCCGGGATAGTACTTGGATGGGGGACCGCCTGGGAATTCCCGGTGTCGTAGGCTTTTCATTTTCATTTGCTGCCTTTTCATTTCAATGGCGCTGTGATATATTTCTTGTTATAACAATTAAGGAACGTGGCGGTTGTTGAAAGTGTTTCCTATGACATTTTCCTACGACATTTTCAGGTGATAGTACGAGAAAAAAGAGCTTTCAAATGCATACAAACTCGATCTATTGCCGATCATCCAATAACCCTGACGGAATGGCAAATAAAATAAAATTCCGCCGCCTTCCGAGGACTTATATCGCAATCACGTTTCGTAACAGCCAAGCGAGGTTTTACCTTAGCGTTTAAGTCACCACCGACAATTGGTCGCGCAACTATTCTAAGCTCATTCATTTTGACTTAAGGAGGGGGCGAGCGCGGACGCAGGCCCCCACTACCAGAAATTGTACGGTCGAGTTACTGACGTTTGCAGTAATCGCAGAGGTCAGTAACTCAAAGAAATTAAATAAAAAAATTTGATCACAACGTCAAAATAAATTGCACGTATTTGCCCCTACTAATGTCTACGGCCATACCACGATGAACACACCCGTTCTCGTCTGATCACGGAAGTTAAGCATCGTCGGGCCGGGATAGTACTTGGATGGGGACCGCCTGGGAACTCCCGGTGTCGTAGGCTTTTCATTTTCATTTGTTGCCTTTTCATTTCAATGGCGCTGTGATATATTTCTTGTTATAACAATTAAGGAACGTGGCGGTTGTTGAAAGTGTTTCCTATGACATTTTCCTACGACATTTTCAGGTGATAGTACGAGAAAAAAGAGCTTTCAAATGCATACAAACTCGATCTATTGCCGATCATCCAATAACCCTGACGGAATGGCAAATAAAATAAAATTCCGCCGCCTTCCGAGGACTTATTTTGCAATCACGTTTCGTAACAGCCAAGCGAGGTTTTACCTTAGCGTTTAAGTCACCACCGACATTTGGCCGCGCAACTATTCTAAGCTCATTCATTTTGACTTAAGGAGGGGGACGAGCGCGGATGCAGGCCCCCACTACCAGAAATTGTACGGTCGAGTTACTGACGTTTGCAGTAATCGCAGAGGTCAGTAACTCAAAGAAATTAAATAAAAAAATTTGATCACAACGTCAAAATAAATTGCACGTATTTGCCCCTACTAATGTCTACGGCCATACCACGATGAACACACCCGTTCTCGTCTGATCACGGAAGTTAAGCATCGTCGGGCCGGGATAGTACTTGGATGGGAGACCGCCTGGGAACTCCCGGTGTCGTAGGCTTTTCATTTTCATTTGTTGCCTTTTCATTTCAATGGCGCTGTGATATATTTCTTGTTATAACAATTAAGGAACGTGGCGGTTGTTGAAAGTGTTTCCTATGACATTTTTCTACGACATTTTTAGGTGATAGTACGAGAAAAAAGAGCTTTCAAATGCATACAAACTCGATCTATTGCCGATCATCCAATAACCCTGACGGAATGGCAAATAAAATAAAATTCCGCCGCCTTCCGAGGACTTATATCGCAATCACGTTTCGTAACAGCCAAGCGAGGTTTTACCTTAGCGTTTAAGTCACCACCGACATTTGGCCGCGCAACTATTCTAAGCTCATTCATTTTGACTTAAGGAGGGGGACGAGCGCGGACGCAGGCCCCCACTACCAGAAATTGTACGGTCGAGTTACTGACGTTTGCAGTAATCGCAGAGGTCACTAACTCAAAGAAATTAAATAAAAAAATTTGATCACAACGTCAAAATAAATTGCACGTATTTGCCCCTACTAATGTCTACGGCCATACCACGATGAACACACCCGTTCTCGTCTGATCACGGAAGTTAAGCATCGTCGGGCCGGTATAGTACTTGGATGGGGGACCGCCTGGGAACTCCCGGTGTTGTAGGCTTTTCATTTTCATTTGTTGCCTTTTTATTTCAATGGCGCTGTGATATATTTCTTGTTATAACAATTAAGGAACGTGGCGGTTGTTGAAAGTGTTTCCTATGACATTTTCCTACGACATTTTCAGGTGATAGTACGAGAAAAAAGAGCTTTCAAATGCATACAAACTCGATCTATTGCCGATCATCCAATAACCCTGACGGAATGGCAAATAAAATAAAATTCCGCCGCCTTCCGAGGACTTATATCGCAATCACGTTTCGTAACAGCCAAGCGAGGTTTTACCTTAGCGTTTAAGTCACCACCGACATTTGGCCGCGCAACTATTCTAAGCTCATTCATTTTGACTTAAGGAGGGGGACGAGCGCGGACGCAGGCCCCCACTACCAGAAATTGTACGGTCGAGTTACTGACGTTTGCAGTAATCGCAGAGGTCAGTAACTCAAAGAAATTAAATAAAAAAATTTGATCACAACGTCAAAATAAATTGCACGTATTTGCCCCTACTATTGTCTACGGCCATACCACGATGAACACACCCGTTCTCGTCTGATCACGGAAGTTAAGCATCGTCGGGCCGGGATAGTACTTGGATGGGGGACCGCCTGGGAACTCCCGGTGTCGCAGGCTTTTCATTTTCATGTGTTGCCTTTTCATTTCAATGGCGCTGTGATATATTTCTTGTTATAACAATTAAGGAACGTGGCGGTTGTTGAAAGTGTTTCCTATGACATTTTCCTACGACATTTTCAGGTGATAGTACGAGAAAAAAGAGCTTTCAAATGCATACAAACTCGATCTATTGCCGATCATCCAATAACCCTGACGGAATGGCAAATAAAATAAAATTCCGCCGCCTTCCGAGGACTTATATCGCAATCACGTTTCGTAACAGCCAAGCGAGGTTTTACCTTAGCGTTTAAGTAACCACCGACATTTGGCCGCGCAACTATTCTAAGCTCATTCATTTTGACTTAAGGAGGGGCCGAGCGCGGACGCAGGCCCCCACTACCAGAGATTGTACGGTCGAGTTACTGACGTTTGCAGTAATCGCAGAGGTCAGTAACTCAAAGAAATTAAATAAAAAAATTTGATCACAACGTCAAAATAAATTGCACGTATTTGCCACTACTAATGTCTACGGCCATACCACGATGAACACACCCGTTCTCGTCTAATCACGGAAGTTAAGCATCGTCGGGCCGGGATAGTACTTGGATGGGGGACCGCCTGGGAACTCCCGGTGTCGTAGGCTTTTCATTTTCATTTGTTGCCTTTTCATTTCAATGGCGCTGTGATATATTTCTTGTTATAACAATTAAGGAACGTGGCGGTTGTTGAAAGTGTTTCCTATGACATTTTCCTACGACATTTTCAGGTGATAGTACGAGAAAAAAGAGCTTTCAAATGCATACAAACTCGATCTATTGCCGATCATCCAATAACCCTGACGGAATGGCAAATAAAATAAAATTCCGCCGCCTTCCGAGGACTTATATCGCAATCACGTTTCGTAACAGCCAAGCGAGGTTTTACCTTAGCGTTTAAGTCACCACCGACATTTGGCCGCGCAATTATTCTAAGCTCATTCATTTTGACTTAAGGAGGGGGCGAGCGCGGACGCAGGCCCCCACTACCAGAAATTGTACGGTCGAGTTACTGACGTTTGCAGTAATCGCAGAGGTCAGTAACTCAAAGAAATTAAATAAAAAAATTTGATCACAACGTCAAAATAAATTGCACGTATTTGCCCCTACTAATGTCTACGGCCATACCACGATGAACACACCCGCTCTCGTCTGATCACGGAAGTTAAGCATCGTCGGGCCGGGATAGTACTTGGACGGGGAACCGCCTGGGAACTCCCGGTGTCGTAGGCTTTTCATTTTCATTTGTTGCCTTTTCATTTCAATGGCGCTGTGGTATATTTCTTGTTATAACAATTAAGGAAATTGGCGGTTGTTGAAAGTGTTTCCTATGACATTTTCCTACGACATTTTCAGGTGATAGTACGAGAAAAAAGAGCTTTCAAATGCATACAAACTCGATCTATTGCCGATCATCCAATAACCCTGACGGAATGGCAAATAAAATAAAATTCCGCCGCCTTCCGAGGACTTATATCGCAATCACGTTTCGTAACAGCCAAGCGAGGTTTTACTTTAGCGTTTAAGTCACCACCGACATTTGGCCGCGCAACTATTCTAAGCTCATTCATTTTGACTTAAGGAGGGGGCGAGCGCTGACGCAGGCCCCCACTACCAGAAATTGTACGGTCGAGTTACTGACGTTTGCAGTAATCGCAGAGGTCAGTAACTCAAAGAAATTAAATAAAAAAATTTGATCACAACGTCAAAATAAATTGCACGTATTTGCCCCTACTAATGTCTACGGCCATACCACGATGAACACACCCGTTCTCGTCTGATCACGGAAGTTAAGCATCGTCGGGCCGGGATAGTACTTGGATGAGGGACCGCCTGGGAACTCCCGGTGTCGTAGGCTTTTCATTTTCATTTGTTGCCTTTTCATTTCAATGGCGCTGTGATATATTTCTTGTTATAACAATTAAGGAACGTGGCGGTTGTTGAAAGTGTTTCCTATGACATTTTCCTACGACATTTTCAGGTGATAGTACGAGAAAAAAGAGCTTTCAAATGCATACAAACTCGATCTATTGCCGATCATCCAATAACCCTGACGGAATGGCAAATAAAATAAAATTCCGCCGCCTTCCGAGGACTTATATCGCAATCACGTTTCGTAACAGCCAAGCGAGGTTTTACCTTAGCGTTTAAGTCACCACCGACATTTGGCCGCGCAACTATTCTAAGCTCATTCATTTTGACTTAAGAAGGGGGCGAGCGCGGACGCAGGCCCCCACTACCAGAAATTGTACGGTCGAGTTACTGACGTTTGCAGTAATCGCAGAGGTCAGTAACTCAAAGAAATTAAATAAAAAAATTTGATCACAACGTCAAAATAAATTGCACGTATTTGCCCCTACTAATGTCTACGGCCATACCACGATGAACACACCCGTTCTCGTCTGATCACGGAAGTTAAGCATCGTCGGGCCGGGATAGTACTTGGATGGGGGACCGCCTGGGAACTCCCGGTGTCGTAGGCTTTTCATTTTCATTTGTTGCCTTTTCATTTCAATGGCGCTGTGATATATTTCTTGTTATAACAATTAAGGAACGTGGCGGTTGTTGAAAGTGTTTCCTATGACATTTTCCTACGACATTTTCAGGTGATAGTACGAGAAAAAAGAGCTTTCAAATGCATACAAACTCGATCTATTGCCGATCATCCAATAACCCTGACGGAATGGCAAATAAAATAAAATTCCGCCGCCTTCCGAGGACTTATATCGCAATCACGTTTTGTAACAGCCAAGCGAGGTTTTACCTTAGCGTTTAAGTCACCACCGACATTTGGCCGCGCAACTATTCTAAGCTCATTCATTTTGACTTAAGGAGGGGGCGAGCGCGGACGCAGGCCCCCACTACCAGAAATTGTACGGTCGAGTTACTGACGTTTGCAGTAATCGCAGAGGTCAGTAACTCAAAGAAATTAAATAAAAAAATTTGATCACAACGTCAAAATAAATTGCACGTATTTGCCCCTACTAATGTCTACGGCCATACCACGATGAACACACCCGTTCTCGTCTGATCACGGAAGTTAAGCATCGTCGGGCCGGGATAGTACTTGGATGGGGGACCGCCTGGGATTTCCCGGTGTCGTAGGCTTTTCATTTTCATTTGTTGCCTTTTCATTTCAATGGCGCTGTGATATATTTCTTGTTATAACAATTAAGGAACGTGGCGGTTGTTGAAAGTGTTTCCTATGACATTTTCCTACGACATTTTCAGGTGATAGTACGAGAAAAAAGAGCTTTCAAATGCATACAAACTCGATCTATTGCCGATCATCCAATAACCCTGACGGAATGGCAAATAAAATAAAATTCCGCCGCCTTCCGAGGACTTATATCGCAATCACATTTCGTAACAGCCAAGCGAGGTTTTACCTTAGCGTTTAAGTCACCACCGACATTTGGCCGCGCAACTATCCTAAGCTCATTCATTTTGACTTAAGGAGGGGGCGAGCGCGGACGCAGGTCCCCACTACCAGAAATTGTACGGTGGAGTTACTGACGTTTGCAGTAATTGCAGAGGTCAGTAACTCAAAGAAATTAAATAAAAAAATTTGATCACAACGTCAAAATAAATTGCACGTATTTGCCCCTACTAATGTCTACGGCCATACCACGATGAACACACCCGTTCTCGTCTGATCACGGAAGTTAAGCATCGTCGGGCCGGGATAGTACTTGGATGGGGGACCGCCTGGGAACTCCCGGTGTCGTAGGCTTTTCATTTTCATTTGTTGCCTTTTCATTTCAATGGCGCTGTGATATATTTCTTGTTTTAACAATTAAGGAACGCGGCGGTTGTTGAAAGTGTTTCCTATGACATTTTCCTACGACATTTTCAGGTGATAGTACGAGAAAAAAGAGCTTTCAAATGCATACAAACTCGATCTATTGCCGATCATCCAATAACCCTGACGGAATGGCAAATAAAATAAAATTCCGCCGCCTTCCGAGGACTTATATCGCAATCACGTTTTGTAACAGCCAAGCGAGGTTTTACCTTAGCGTTTAAGTCACCACCGACATTTGGCCGCGCAACTATTCTAAGCTCATTCATTTTGACTTAAGGAGGGGGCGAGCGCGGACGCAGGCCCCCACTACCAGAAATTGTACGGTCGAGTTACTGACGTTTGCAGTAATCGCAGAGGTCAGTAACTCAAAGAAATTAAATAAAAAAATTTGATCACAACGTCAAAATAAATTGCACGTATTTGCCCCTACTAATTTCTACGGCCATACCACGATGAACACACCCGTTCTCGTCTGATCACGGAAGTTAAGCATCGTCGGGTCGGGATAGTACTTGGATGGGGGACCGCCTGGGAACTCCCGGTGTCGTAGGCTTTTCATTTTCATTTGTTGCCTTTTCATTTCAATGGCGCTGTGTTATATTTCTTGTTATAACAATTAAGGAACGTGGCGGTTGTTGAAAGTGTTTCTTATGACATTTTCCTACGACATTTTCAGGTGATAGTACGAGAAAAAAGAGCTTTCAAATGCATACAAACTCGATCTATTGCCGATCATCCAATAACCCTGACGGAATGGCAAATAAAATAAAATTCCGCCGCCTTCCGAGGACTTATATCGCAATCACGTTTCGTAACAGCCAAGCGAGGTTTTACCTTAGCGTTTAAGTCACCACCGACATTTGGCCGCGCAACTATTCTAAGCTCATTCATTTTGACTTAAGGAGGGGGCGAGCGCGGTCGCAGGCCCCCACTACCAGAAATTGTACGGTCGAGTTACTGACGTTTGCAGTAATCGCAGAGGTCAGTAACTCAAAGAAATTAAATAAAAAAATTTGATCACAACGTCAAAATAAATTGCACGTATTTGCCCCTACTAATGTCTACGGCCATACCACGATGAACACACCCGTTCTCGTCTGATCACGGAAGTTAAGCATCGTCGGGCCGGGATAGTACTTGGATGGGGGACCGCCTGGGAACTCCCGGTGTCGTAGGCTTTTCATTTTCATTTGTTGCCTTTTCATTTGAATGGCGCTGTGATATATTTCTTGTTATAACAATTAAGGAACGTGGCGGTTGTTGAAAGTGTTTCCTATGACATTTTCCTACGACATTTTTAGGTGATAGTACGAGAAAAAAGAGCTTTCAAATGCATACAAACTCGATCTATTGCCGATCATCCAATAACCCTGACGGAATGGCAAATAAAATAAAATTCCGCCGCCTTCCGAGGACTTATATCGCAATCACGTTTCGTAACAGCCAAGCGAGGTTTTACCTTAGCGTTTAAGTCACCACCGACATTTGGCCGCGCAACTATTCTAAGCTCATTCATTTTGACTTAAGGAGGGGGCGAGCGCGGACGCAGGCCCCCACTACCAGAAATTGTACAATCGAGTTACTGACTTTTGCAGTAATCGCAGAGGTCAGTAACTCTAAGAAATTAAATAAAAAAATTTGATCACAACGTCAAAATAAATTGCACGTATTTGCCCCTACTAATGTCTACGGCCATACCACGATGAACACACCCGTTCCCGTCTGATTACGGAAGTCAAGCATCGCCGGGCCGGGATAGTACTTGGATGGGGGACCGCCTGGGAACTCCCGGTGTCGTAGGCTTTTCATTTTCATTTGTTGCCTTTTCATTTCAATGGCGCTGTGATATATTTCTTGTTATAACAATTAAGGAACGTGGCGGTTGTTGAAAGTGTTTCCTATGACATTTTTCTACGACATTTTCAGGTGATAGTACGAGAAAAAAGAGCTTTCAAATGCATACAAACTCGATCTATTGCCGATCATCCAATAACCCTGACGGAATGGCAAATAATATAAAATTCCGCCGCCTTCCGAGGACTTATATTGCAATCACGTTTCGTAACAGCCAAGCGAGGTTTTACCTTAGCGTTTAAGTCACCACCGACATTTGGCCGCGCAACTATTCTAAGCTCATTCATTTTGACTTAAGGAGGGGGCGAGCGCGGACGCAGGCCCCCACTACCAGAAATTGTACGGTCGAGTTACTGACGTTTGCAGTAATTGCAGAGGTCAGTAACTCAAAGAAATTAAATAAAAAAATTTGATCACATCGTCAAAATAAATTCCACGTATTTGCCCCTACTAATGTCTACGGCCATACCACGATGAACACACCCGTTCTCGTCTGATCACGGAAGTTAACCATCGTCGGGCCGGGATAGTACTTGGATGGGGGACCGCCTGGGAATTCCCGGTGTCGTAGGCTTTTCATTTTCATTTGTTGCCTTTTCATTTCAATGGCGCTGTGATATATTTCTTGTTATAACAATTAAGGAACGTGGCGGTTGTTGAAAGTGTTTCCTATGACATTTTCCTACGACATTTTCAGGTGATAGTACGAGAAAAAAGAGCTTTCAAATGCATACAAACTCGATATATTGCCGATCATCCAATAACCCTGACGGAATGGCAAATAAAATAAAATTCCGCCGCCTTCCGAGGACTTATATCGCAATCACGTTTCGTAACAGCCAAGCGAGGTTTTACCTTAGCGTTTAAGTCACCACCGACATTTGGCTGCGCAACTATTCTAAGCTCATTCATTTTGACTTAAGGAGGGGGCGAGCGCGGACGCAGGCCCCCACTACCAGAAATTGTACGGTCGAGTTACTGACGTTTGCAGTAATCGCAGAGGTCAGTAACTCAAAGAAATTAAATAAAAAAATTTGATCACAACGTCAAAATAAATTGCACGTATTTGCCCCTACTAATGTCTACGGCCATACCACGATGAACACACCCGTTCCCGTCTGATTACGGAAGTCAAGCATGGCCGGGCCGGGATAGTACTTGGATGGGGGACCGCCTGGGAACTCCCGGTGTCGTAGGCTTTTCATTTTCATTTGTTGCCTTTTCATTTCAATGGCGTTGTGATATATTTCTTGTTATAACAATTAAGGAACGTGGCGGTTGTTGAAAGTGTTTCCTATGACATTTTCCTACGACATTTTTAGGTGATAGTACGAGAAAAAAGAGCTTTCAAATGCATACAAACTCGATCTATTGCCGATCATCCAATAACCCTGACGGAATGGCAAATAATATAAAATTCCGCCGCCTTCCGAGGACTTATATCGCAATCACGTTTCGTAACAGCCAAGCGAGGTTTTACCTAAGCGTTTAAGTCACCACCGACATTTGGCCGCGCAACTATTCTAAGCTCATTCATTTTGACTTAAGGAGGGGGCGAGCGCGGACGCAGGCCCCCACTACCAGAAATTGTACGGTCGAGTTACTGACGTTTGCAGTAATTGCAGAAGTCAGTAACTCAAAGAAATTAAATAAAAAAATTTGATCACAACGTCAAAATAAATTGCACGTATTTGCCCCTACTAATGTCTACGGCCATACCACGATGAACACACCCGTTCTCGTCTGATCACGGAAGTTAACAATCGTCGGGCCGGGATAGTACTTGGATGGTGGACCGCCTGGGAATTCCCGGTGTCGTAGGCTTTTCATTTTCATTTGTTGCCTTTTCATTTCAATGGCGCTGTGATATATTTCTTGTTATAACAATTAAGGAACGTGGCGGTTGTTGAAAGTGTTTCCTATGACATTTTCCTACGACATTTTCAGGTGATAGTACGAGAAAAAAGAGCTTTCAAATGCATACAAACTCGATCTATTGCCGATCATCCAATAACCCTGACGGAAGGGCAAATAAAATAAAATTCCGCCGCCTTCCGAGGACTTATATCGCAATCACGTTTCGTAACAGCCAAGCGAGGTTTTACCTTAGCGTTTAAGTCACCACCGACATTTGGCCGCGCAACTATTCTAAGCTCATTCATTTTGACTTAAGGAGGGGGCGAGCGCGGACGCAGGCCCCCACTACCAGAAATTGTACGGTCGAGTTACTGACGTTTGCAGTAATCGCAGAGGTCAGTAACTCAAAGAAATTAAATAAAAAAATTTGATCACAACGTCAAAATAAATTGCACGTATTTGCCCCTACTAATGTCTACGGCCATACCACGATGAACACACCCGTTCTCGTCTGATCACGGAAGTTAAGCATCGTCGGGCCGGGATAGTACTTGGATGGGGGACCGCCTGGGAACTCCCGGTGTCGTAGGCTTTTCATTTTCATTTGTTGCCTTTTCATTTCAATGGCGCTGTGATATATTTCTTGTAATAACAATTAAGGAACGTGGCGGTTGTTGAAAGTGTTTCCTATGACATTTTCCTACGACATTTTCAGGTGATAGTACGAGAAAAAAGAGCTTTCAAATGCATACAAACTCGATCTATTGCCGATCATCCAATAACCCTGACGGAATGGCAAATAAAATAAAATTCCGCCGCCTTCCGAGGACTTATATCGCAATCACGTTTCGTAACAGCCAAGCGAGGTTTTACCTTAGCGTTTAAGTCACCACCGACATTTGGCCGCGCAACTATTCTAAGTTCATTCATTTTGACTTAAGGAGGGGGCGAGCGCGGACGCAGGCCCCCACTACCAGAAATTGTACGGTCGAGTTACTGACGTTTGCAGTAATCGCAGAGGTCAGTAACTCAAAAAAATTAAATAAAAAAATTTGATCACAACGTCAAAATAAATTGCACGTGTTTGCCCCTACTAATGTCTACGGCCATACCACGATGAACACACCCGTTCTCGTCTGATCACGGAAGTTAAGCATCGTCGGGCCGGGATAGTACTTGGATGGGGGACCGCCTGGGAACTCCCGGTGTCGTAGGCTTTTCATTTTCATTTGTTGCCTTTTCATTTCAATGGCGCTGTGATATATTTCTTGTTATAACAATTAAGGAACGTGGCGGTTGTTGAAAGTGTTTCCTATGACATTTTCCTACGACATTTTCAGGTGATAGTACGAGAAAAAAGAGCTTTCAAATGCATACAAACTCGATCTATTGCCGATCATCCAATAACCCTGACGGAATGGCAAATAAAATAAAATTCCGCCGCCTTCCGAGGACTTATATCGCAATCACGTTTCGTAACAGCCAAGCGAGGTTTTACCTTAGCGTTTAAGTCACCACCGACATTTGGCCGCGCAACTATTCTAAGCTCATTCATTTTGACTTAAGGAGGGGGCGAGCGCGGACGCAGGCCCCCACTACCAGAAATTGTACGGTCGAGTTACTGACGTTTGCAGTAATCGCAGAGGTCAGTAACTCAAAGAAATTAAATAAAAAAATTTGATCACAACGTCAAAATAAATTGCACGTATTTGCCCCTACTAATGTCTACGGCCATACCACGATGAACACACCCGTTCTCGTCTGATCACGGAAGTTAAGCATCGTCGGGCCGGGATAGTACTTGGATGGGCCCGCCTGGGAACTCCCGGTGTCGTAGGATTTTCATTTTCATTTGTTGCCTTTTCATTTCAATGGCGCTGTGATATATTTCTTGTTATAACAATTAAGGAACGTGGCGGTTGTTGAAAGTGTTTCCTATGACATTTTCCTACGACATTTTCAGGTGATAGTACGAGAAAAAAGAGCTTTCAAATGCATACAAACTCGATCTATTGCCGATCATCCAATAACCCTGACGGAATGGCAAATAAAATAAAATTCCGCCGCCTTCCGAGGACTTATATCGCAATCACGTTTCGTAACAGCCAAGCGAGGTTTTACCTTAGCGTTTAAGTCACCACCGACATTTGGCCGCGCAACTATTCTAAGCTCATTCATTTTGACTTAAGGAGGGGGCGAGCGCGGACGCAGGCCCCCACTACCAGAAATTGTACGGTCGAGTTACTGACGTTTGCAGTAATCGCAGAGGTCAGTAACTCAAAGAAATTAAATAAAAAAATTTGATCACAACGTCAAAATAAATTGCACGTATTTGCCCCTACTAATGTCTACGGCCATACCACGATGAACACACCCGTTCTCGTCTGATCACGGAAGTTAAGCATCGTCGGGCCGGGATAGTACTTGGATGGGCCCGCCTGGGAACTCCCGGTGTCGTAGGATTTTCATTTTCATTTGTTGCCTTTTCATTTCAATGGCGCTGTGATATATTTCTTGTTATAACAATTAAGGAACGTGGCGGTTGTTGAAAGTGTTTCCTATGACATTTTCCTACGACATTTTCAGGTGATAGTACGAGAAAAAAGAGCTTTCAAATGCATACAAACTCGATCTATTGCCGATCATCCAATAACCCTGACGGAATGGCAAATAAAATAAAATTCCGCCGCCTTCCGAAGATTTATATCGCAATCACGTTTCGTAACAGCCAAGCGAGGTTTTACCTTAGCGTTTAAGTCACCACCGACATTTGGCCGCGCAACTATTCTAAGCTCATTCATTTTGACTTAAGGAGGGGGCGAGCGCGGACGCAGGCCCCCACTACCAGAAGATGTACGGTCGAGTTACTGACGTTTGCAGTAATCGCAGAGGTCAGTAACTCAAAGAAATTAAATAAAAAATTTGATCACAACGTCAAAATAAATTGCACGTATTTGCCCCTACTAATGTCTACGGCCATACCACGATGAACACACCCGTTCTCGTCTGATCACGGAAGTTAAGCATCGTCGGGCCGGCATAGTACTTGGATGGGGGACCGCCTGGGAACTCCCGGTGTCGTAGGCTTTTCATTTTCATTTGTTGCCTTTTCATTTCAATGGCACTGTGTTATATTTCTTGTTATAACAATTAAGGAACGTGGCGGTTGTTAAAAGTGTTTTCTATGACATTTTCCTACGACATTTTCAGGTGATAGTACGAGAAAAAAGAGCTTTCAAATGCATACAAACTCGATCTATTGCCGATCATCCAATAACCCTGACGGAATGGCAAATAAAATAAAATTCCGCCGCCTTCCGAAGATTTATATCGCAATCACGTTTCGTAACAGCCAAGCGAGGTTTTACCTTAGCGTTTAAGTCACCACCGACATTTGGCCGCGCAACTATTCTAAGCTCATTCATTTTGACTTAAGGAGGGGGCGAGCGCGGACGCAGGCCCCCACTACCAGAAATTGTACGGTCGAGTTAGTGACGTTTGCAGTAATCGCAGAGGTCAGTAACTCAAAGAAATTAAATAAAAAAATATGATCACAACGTCAAAATAAATTGCACGTATTTGCCCCTACTAATGTCTACGGCCATACCACGATGAACACACCCGTTCTCGTCTGATCACGGAAGTTAAGCATCGTCGGGCCGGGATAGTACTTGGATGGGCCCGCCTGGGAACTCCCGGTGTCGTAGGCTTTTCATTTTCATTTGTTGCCTTTTCATTTCAATGGCGCTGTGATATATTTCTTGTTATAACAATTAAGGAACGTGGCGGTTGTTGAAAGTGTTTCCTATGACATTTTCCTACGACATTTTCAGGTGATAGTACGAGAAAGAAGAGCTTTCAAATGCATACAAACTCGATCTATTGCCGATCATCCAATAACCCTGACGGAATGGCAAATAAAATAAAATTCCGCCGCCTTCCGAAGACTTATATCGCAATCACGTTTCGTAACAGCCAAGCGAGGTTTTACCTTAGCGTTTAAGTCACCACCGACATTTGGCCGCGCAACTATTCTAAGCTCATTCATTTTGACTTAAGGAGGAGGCGAGCGCGGACGCAGGCCCCCACTACCAGAAGATGTACGGTCGAGTTACTGACGTTTGCAGTAATCGCAGAGGTCAGTAACTCAAAGAAATTAAATAAACAAATTTGATCACAACGTCAAAATAAATTGCACGTATTTGCTCCTACTAATGTCTACGGCCATACCACGATGAACACACCCGTTCTCGTCTGATCACGGAAGTTAAGCATCGTCGGGCCGGCATAGTACTTGGTTGGGGGACCGCCTGGGAGCTCCCGGTGTGGTAGGCTTTTCATTTTCATTTGTTGCCTTTTCATTTCAATGGCGCTGTGTTATATTTCTTGTTATAACAATTAAGGAACGTGGCGGTTTTTGAAAGTGTTTTCTATGACATTTTCCTACGACATTTTCAGGTGATAGTACGAGAAAAAAGAGCTTTCAAATGCATACAAACTCGATCTATTGCCGATCATCCAATAACCCTGACGGAATGGCAAATAAAATAAAATTCCGCCGCCTTCCGAGGACTTATAGCGCAATCACGTTTCGTAACAGCCAAGCGAGGTTTTACCTTAGCGTTTAAGTCACCACCGACATTTGGCCGCGCAACTATTCTAAGCTCATTCATTTTGACTTAAGGAGGGGGCGAGCGCGGACGCAGGCCCCCACTACCAGAAATTGTACGGTCGAGTTACTGACGTTTGCAGTAATCGCAGAGGTCAGTAACTCAAAGAAATTAAATAAAAAAATTTGATCACAACGTCAAAATAAATTGCACGTATTTGCCCCTACTAATGTCTACGGCCATACCACGATGAACACACCCGTTCTCGTCTGATCACGGAAGTTAAGCATCGTCGGGCCGGGATAGTACTTGGATGGGCCCGCCTGGGAACTCCCGGTGTCGTAGGATTTTCATTTTCATTTGTTGCCTTTTCATTTCAATGGCGCTGTGATATATTTCTTGTTATAACAATTAAGGAACGTGGCGGTTGTTGAAAGTGTTTCCTATGACATTTTCCTACGACATTTTCAGGTGATAGTACGAGAAAAAAGAGCTTTCAAATGCATACAAACTCGATCTATTGCCGATCATCCAATAACCCTGACGGAATGGCAAATAAAATAAAATTCCGCCGCCTTCCGAAGACTTATATCGCAATCACGTTTCGTAACAGCCAAGCGAGGTTTTACCTTAGCGTTTAAGTCACCACCGACATTTGGCCGCGCAACTATTCTAAGCTCATTCATTTTGACTTAAGGAGGGGGCGAGCGCGGACGCAGGCCTCCACTACCAGAAGATGTACGGTCGAGTTACTGACGTTTGCAGTAATCGCAGAGGTCAGTAACTCAAAGAAATTAAATAAAAAAATTTGATCACAACGTCAAAATAAATTGCACGTATTTGCCCCTACTAATGTCTACGGCCATACCACGATGAACACACCCGTTCTCGTCTGATCACGGAAGTTAAGCATCGTCGGGCCGGGATAGTACTTGGATGGGGGACCGCCTGGGAACTCCCGGTGTCGTAGGCTTTTCATTTTCATTTGTTGCCTTTTCATTTCAATGGCGCTGTGTTATATTTCTTGTTATAACAATTAAGGAACGTGGCGGTTGTTGAAAGTGTTTTCTATGACATTTTCCTACGACATTTTCAGGTGATAGTACGAGAAAAAAGAGCTTTCAAATGCATACAAACTCGATCTATTGCCGATCATCCAATAACCCTGACGGAATGGCAAATAAAATAAAATTCCGCCGCCTTCCGAGGACTTATATCGCAATCACGTTTCGTAACAGCCAAGCGAGGTTTTACCTTAGCGTTTAAGTCACCACCGACATTTGGCCGCGCAACTATTCTAAGCTCATTCATTTTGACTTAAGGAGGAGACGAGCGCGGACGCAGGCCCCCACTACCAGAAGATGTACGGTCGAGTTACTGACGTTTGCAGTAATCGCAGAGGTCAGTAACTCAAAGAAATTAAATAAAAAAATTTGATCACAACGTCAAAATAAATTGCACGTATTTGCTCCTACTAATGTCTACGGCCATACCACGATGAACACACCCGTTCTCGTCTGATCACGAAAGTTAAGCATCGTCGGGCCGGCATAGTACTTGGATGGGGGACCGCCTGGGAACTCCCGGTGTCGTAGGCTTTTCATTTTCATTTGTTGCCTTTTCATTTCAATGGCGCTGTGTTATATTTCTTGTTATAACAATTAAGGAACGTGGCGGTTGTTGAAAGTGTTTTCTATGACATTTTCCTACGACATTTTCAGGTGATAGTACGAGAAAAAAGAGCTTTCAAATGCATACAAACTCGATCTATTGCCGATCATCCAATAACCCTGACGGAATGGCAAATAAAATAAAATTCCGCCGCCTTCCGAGGACTTATATCGCAATCACGTTTCGTAACAGCCAAGCGAGGTTTTACCTTAGCGTTTAAGTCACCACCGACATTTGGCCGCGCAACTATTCTAAGCTAATTCATTTTGACTTAAGGAGGGGGCGAGCGCAGACGCAGGGCCCCACTACCAGAAATTGTACGGTCGAGATACTGACGTTTGCAGTAATCGCAGAGGTCAGTAACTCAAAGAAATTAAATAAAAAAATTTGATCACAACGTCAAAATAAATTGCACGTATTTGCCCCTACTAATGTCTACGGCCATACCACGATGAACACAAACGTTCTCGTCTGATCACGGAAGTTAAGCATCGTCGGGCCGGGATAGTACTTGGATGGGCCCGCCTGGGAACTCCCGGTGTCGTAGGCTTTTCATTTTCATTTGTTGCCTTTTCATTTCAATGGCGCTGTGATATATTTCTTGTTATAACAATTAAGGAACGTGGCGGTTGTTGAAAGTGTTTCCTATGACATTTTCCTACGACATTTTCAGGTGATAGTACGAGAAAGAAGAGTTTTCAAATGCATACAAACTCGATCTATTGCCGATCATCCAATAACCCTGACGGAATGGCAAATAAAATAAAATTCCGCCGCCTTCCGAAGACTTATATCGGAATCACGTTTCGTAACAGCCAAGCGAGGTTTTACCTTAGCGTTTAAGTCACCACCGACATTTGGCCGCGCAACTATTCTAAGCTCATTCATTTTGACTTAAGGAGGAGGCGAGCGCGGACGCAGGCCCCCACTACCAGAAATTGTACGGTCGAGTTACTGACGTTTGCAGTAATCGCAGAGGTCAGTAACTCAAAGAAATTAAATAAAAAAATTTGATCACAACGTCAAAATAAATTGCACGTATTTGCCCCTACTAATGTCTACGGCCATACCACGATGAACACACCCGTTCTCGTCTGATCACGGAAGTTAAGCATCGTCGGGCCGGCATAGTACTTGGATGGGGGACCGCCTGGGAACTCCCGGTGTCGTAGGCTTTTCATTTTCATTTGTTGCCTTTTCATTTCAATGGCGCTGTGTTATATTTCTTGTTATAACAATTAAGGAACGTGGCGGTTGTTGAAAGTGTTTTCTATGACATTTTCCTACGACATTTTCAGGTGATAGTACGAGAAAAAAGAGCTTTCAAATGCATACAAACTCGATCTATTGCCGATCATCCAATAACCCTGACGGAATGGCAAATAAAATAAAATTCCGCCGCCTTCCGAGGACTTATATCGCAATCACGTTTCGTAACAGCCAAGCGAGGTTTTACCTTAGCGTTTAAGTCACCACCGACATTTGGCCGCGCAACAATTCTAAGCTCATTCATTTTGACTTAAGGAGGGGGCGAGCGTGGACGCAGGCCCCCACTACCAGAAATTGTACGGTCGAGCTACTGACGTTTGCGGTAATCGCAGAGGTCAGTAACTCAAAGAAATTAAATAAAAAAATTTGATCACAACGTCAAAATAAATTGCACGTATTTGCCCCTACTAATGTCTACGGCCATACCACGATGAACACACCCGTTCTCGTCTGATCACGGAAGTTAAGCATCGTCGGGCCGGGATAGTACTTGGATGGGGGACCGCCTGGGAACTCCCGGTGTCGTAGGCTTTTCATTTTCATTTGTTGCCTTTTCATTTCAATGGCGCTGTGATATATTTCTTGTTATAACAATTAAGGAACGTGGCGGTTGTTGAAAGTGTTTCCTATGACATTTTCCTACGACATTTTCAGGTGATAGTACGAGAAAAAAGAGCTTTCAAATGCATACAAACTCGATCTATTGCCGATCATCCAATAACCCTGACGGAATGGCAAATAAAATAAAATTCCGCCGCCTTCCGAGGACTTATATCGCAATCACGTTTCGTAACAGCCAAGCAAGGTTTTACCTTTGCGTTTAAGTCACCACCGACATTTGGCCGCGCAACTATTCTAAGCTCATTCATTTTGACTTAAGGAGGGGGCGAGCGCGGACGCAGGCCCCCACTACCAGAAATTGTACGGTCGAGTTACTGACGTTTGCAGTAATCGCAGAGGTCAGTAACTCAAAGAAATTAAATAAAAAAATTTGATCACAACGTCAAAATAAATTGCACGTATTTGCCCCTACTAATGTCTATGGCCATACCACGATGAACACACCCGTTCTCGTCTGATCACGGAAGTTAAGCATCGTCGGGCCGGGATAGTACTTGGATGGGGGACCGCCTGGGAACTCCCGGTGTCGTAGGCTTTTCATTTTCATTTGTTGCCTTTTCATTTCAATGGCGCTGTGATATATTTCTTGTTATAACAATTAAGGAACGTGGCGGTTGTTGAAAATGTTTCCTATGTAATTTTCCTACGACATTTTCAGGTGATAGTACGAGAAAAAAGAGCTTTCAAATGCATACAAACTCGATCTATTGCCGATCATCCAATAACCCTGACGGAATGGCAAATAAAATAAAATTCCGCCGCCTTCCGAGGACTTATATCGCAATCACGTTTCGTAACAGCCAAGCGAGGTTTTACCTTAGCGTTTAAGTCACCACCGACATTTGGCCGCGCAACTATTCTAAGCTCATTCATTTTGACTTAAGGAGGAGACGAGCGCGGACGCAGGCCCCCACTACCAGAAGATGTACGGTCGAGTTACTGACGTTTGCAGTAATCGCAGAGGTCAGTAACTCAAAGAAATTAAATAAAAAAATTTGATCACAACGTCAAAATAAATTGCACGTATTTGCTCCTACTAATGTCTACGGCCATACCACGATGAACACACCCGTTCTCGTCTGATCACGAAAGTTAAGCATCGTCGGGCCGGCATAGTACTTGGATGGGGGACCGCCTGGGAACTCCCGGTGTCGTAGGCTTTTCATTTTCATTTGTTGCCTTTTCATTTCAATGGCGCTGTGTTATATTTCTTGTTATAACAATTAAGGAACGTGGCGGTTGTTGAAAGTGTTTTCTATGACATTTTCCTACGACATTTTCAGGTGATAGTACGAGAAAAAAGAGCTTTCAAATGCATACAAACTCGATCTATTGCCGATCATCCAATAACCCTGACGGAATGGCAAATAAAATAAAATTCCGCCGCCTTCCGAGGACTTATATCGCAATCACGTTTCGTAACAGCCAAGCGAGGTTTTACCTTAGCGTTTAAGTCACCACCGACATTTGGCCGCGCAACTATTCTAAGCTCATTCATTTTGACTTAAGGAGGGGGCGAGCGCGGACGCAGGGCCCCACTACCAGAAATTGTACGGTCGAGTTACTGACGTTTGCAGTAATCGCAGAGCTCAGTAACTCAAAGAAATTAAATAAAAAAATTTGATCACAACGTCAAAATAAATTGCACGTATTTGCCCCTACTAATGTCTACGGCCATACCACGATGAACACAAACGTTCTCGTCTGATCACGGAAGTTAAGCATCGTCGGGCCGGGATAGTACTTGGATGGGCCCGCCTGGGAACTCCCGGTGTCGTAGGCTTTTCATTTTCATTTGTTGCCTTTTCATTTCAATGGCGCTGTGATATATTTCTTGTTATAACAATTAAGGAACGTGGCGGTTGTTGAAAGTGTTTCCTATGACATTTTCCTACGACATTTTCAGGTGATAGTACGAGAAAGAAGAGTTTTCAAATGCATACAAACTCGATCTATTGCCGATCATCCAATAACCCTGACGGAATGGCAAATAAAATAAAATTCCGCCGCCTTCCGAAGACTTATATCGGAATCACGTTTCGTAACAGCCAAGCGAGGTTTTACCTTAGCGTTTAAGTCACCACCGACATTTGGCCGCGCAACTATTCTAAGCTCATTCATTTTGACTTAAGGAGGAGGCGAGCGCGGACGCAGGCCCCCACTACCAGAAATTGTACGGTCGAGTTACTGACGTTTGCAGTAATCGCAGAGGTCAGTAACTCAAAGAAATTAAATAAAAAAATTTGATCACAACGTCAAAATAAATTGCACGTATTTGCCCCTACTAATGTCTACGGCCATACCACGATGAACGCACCCGTTCTCGTCTGATCACGGAAGTTAAGCATCGTCGGGCCGGCATAGTACTTGGATGGGGGACCGCCTGGGAACTCCCGGTGTCGCAGGCTTTTCATTTTCATTTGTTGCCTTTTCATTTCAATGGCGCTGTGTTATATTTCTTGTTATAACAATTAAGGAACGTGGCGGTTGTTGAAAGTGTTTTCTATGACATTTTCCTACGACATTTTCAGGTGATAGTACGAGAAAAAAGAGCTTTCAAATGCATACAAACTCGATCTATTGCCGATCATCCAATAACCCTGACGGAATGGCAAATAAAATAAAATTCCGCCGCCTTCCGAGGACTTATATCGCAATCACGTTTCGTAACAGCCAAGCGAGGTTTTACCTTAGCGTTTAAGTCACCACCGACATTTGGCCGCGCAACAATTCTAAGCTCATTCATTTTGACTTAAGGAGGGGGCGAGCGTGGACGCAGGCCCCCACTACCAGAAATTGTACGGTCGAGCTACTGACGTTTGCGGTAATCGCAGAGGTCAGTAACTCAAAGAAATTAAATAAAAAAATTTGATCACAACGTCAAAATAAATTGCACGTATTTGCCCCTACTAATGTCTACGGCCATACCACGATGAACACACCCGTTCTCGTCTGATCACGGAAGTTAAGCATCGTCGGGCCGGGATAGTACTTGGATGGGGGACCGCCTGGGAACTCCCGGTGTCGTAGGCTTTTCATTTTCATTTGTTGCCTTTTCATTTCAATGGCGCTGTGATATATTTCTTGTTATAACAATTAAGGAACGTGGCGGTTGTTGAAAGTGTTTCCTATGACATTTTCCTACGACATTTTCAGGTGATAGTACGAGAAAAAAGAGCTTTCAAATGCATACAAACTCGATCTATTGCCGATCATCCAATAACCCTGACGGAATGGCAAATAAAATAAAATTCCGCCGCCTTCCGAGGACTTATATCGCAATCACGTTTCGTAACAGCCAAGCAAGGTTTTACCTTTGCGTTTAAGTCACCACCGACATTTGGCCGCGCAACTATTCTAAGCTCATTCATTTTGACTTAAGGAGGGGGCGAGCGCGGACGCAGGCCCCCACTACCAGAAATTGTACGGTCGAGTTACTGACGTTTGCAGTAATCGCAGAGGTCAGTAACTCAAAGAAATTAAATAAAAAAATTTGATCACAACGTCAAAATAAATTGCACGTATTTGCCCCTACTAATGTCTATGGCCATACCACGATGAACACACCCGTTCTCGTCTGATCACGGAAGTTAAGCATCGTCGGGCCGGGATAGTACTTGGATGGGGGACCGCCTGGGAACTCCCGGTGTCGTAGGCTTTTCATTTTCATTTGTTGCCTTTTCATTTCAATGGCGCTGTGATATATTTCTTGTTATAACAATTAAGGAACGTGGCGGTTGTTGAAAGTGTTTCCTATGTAATTTTCCTACGACATTTTCAGGTGATAGTACGAGAAAAAAGAGCTTTCAACTGCATACAAACTCGATCTATTGCCGATCATCCAATAACCCTGACGGAATGGCAAATAAAATAAAATTCCGCCGCCTTCCGAGGACTTATATCGCAATCACGTTTCGTAACAGCCAAGTGAGGTTTTACCTTAGCGTTTAAGTCACCACCGACATTTGGCCGCGCAACTATTCTAAGCTCATTCATTTTGACTTAAGGAGGGGGCGAGCGCGGACGCAGGCCCCCACTACCAGAAATTGTACGGTCGAGTTACGGACGTTTGCAGTAATCGCAGAGGTCAGTAACTCAAAGAAATTAAATAAAAAAATTTGATCACAACGTCAAAATAAATTGCACGTATTTGCCCCTACTAATGTCTACGGCCATACCACGATGAACACACCCGTTCTCGTCTGATCAGGGAAGTTAAGCATCGTCGGGCCGGGATAGTACTTGGATGGGGGACCGCCTGGGAACTCCCGGTGTCGTAGGCTTTTCATTTTCATTTGTTGCCTTTTCATTTCAATGGCGCTGTGATATATTTCTTGTTATAACAATTAAGGAACGTGGCGGTTGTTGAAAGTGTTTCCTATGACATTTTCCTACGACATTTTCAGGTGATAGTACGAGAAAAAAGAGCTTTCAAATGCATACAAACTCGATCTAATGCCGATCATCCAATAACCCTGACGGAATGGCAAATAAAATAAAATTCCGCCGCCTTCCGAGGACTTATATCGCAATCACGTTTCGTAACAGCCAAGCGAGGTTTTACCTTAGCGTTTAAGTCACCACCGACATTTGACCGCGCAACTATTCTAAGCTCATTCATTTTGACTTAAGGAGGGGGCGAGCGCGGACGCAGGCCCCCACTACCAGAAATTGTACGGTCGAGTTACTGACGTTTGCAGTAATCGCAGAGGTCAGTAACTCAAAGAAATTAAATAAAAAAATTTGATCACAACGTCAAAATAAATTGCACGTATTTGCCCCTACTAATGTCTACGGCCATACCACGACGAACACACCCGTTCTCGTCAGATCACGGAAGTTAAGCATCGTCGGGCCGGGATAGTACTTGGATGGGGGACCGCCTGGGAACTCCCGGTGTCGTAGGCTTTTCATTTTCATTTGTTGCCTTTTCATTTCAATGGCGCTGTGATATATTTCTTGTTATAACAATTAAGGAACGTGGCGGTTGTTGAAAGTGTTTCCTATGACATTCTCCTACGACATTTTCAGGTGATAGTACGAGAAAAAAGAGCTTTCAAATGCATACAAACTCGATCTATTGCCGATCATCCAATAACCCTGACGGAATGGCAAATAAAATAAAATTCCGCCGCCTTCCGAGGACTTATATCGCAATCACGTTTCGTAACAGCCAAGCGAGGTTTTACCTTAGCGTTTAAGTCACCACCGACATTTGGCCGCGCAACTATTCTAAGCTCATTCATTTTGACTTAAGGAGGGGGCGAGCGCGGACGCAGGCCCCCACTACCAGAAATTGTACGGTCGAGTTACTGACGTTTGCAGTAATCGCAGAGGTCAGCCCAAGCGTAGTGCAATGCAAGAGCCTCACTCTGGAAGAAAACCCTCATTGATCAGTCTTTACTTCCCCGTCAGGTAAGTATGAGTTGGAACTGCACCGTAGCATGAGGGTACCCTTCAAAGTTTGTTAATGCTTGTGGCTTGAGTGTGTTATAAACTGCCGTGTTGCGGGGCATAGGCTGTATTCTCCCCCAGTGTACGCGTTTTGTTCCCGCCGTAGACTATGCAGAGTGCCGTCGGAAAGAGGACTGCTATTATTCTTTTTTTGCTTATGTGGGCCGCCATCGGTAATAGTGCAACACCAAGGCAACCCGTGGTCACGGCGTGAATGAATCCACCTCCATGACCCAAGGCCAAAAATCAGATTAATATACTGACCATTCAGAGAATGGCCTACCAGATATTATACTGATAAGAACAGATACTACACTTGATCTTAGCCATTAGGCCGAAAAGCGATAAAGAAAAAGCGTTGCCATGATAGGCATCGTCCACACACCGTAACTGCTTGTGGAGCATGTCACGTTACTGTAAAGCTTACAACTGTCACCGCGTACGGATGGACGGCGACATAGTAAAAATCACGGCTGTTGATTTAGCCGTAGGATGGAGAGCGACTGTAGCGAGTGGATGGTAACTTACATGAATGCTAACAAAGGCGACGATACTAAGTGCGTGATATTACTTTCCAATATGTCTGCGTACATTCCGTTTATCAACGCATTACGCCAGAACGTGCGCGCGCGTTACACAGTAGACCATGCAGCCGAAATGCGACAGTGCGACCCTGCCAGGAGTCGAACCTGGAATCCCCTGATTCGTAGTCAGATGCCTTATCCATTGGGCCACAGGGCCATGCTTATGACTTCGCCCCATCGTTATTTTGGCTTGCGCATTCGTTTTACTTACGAAAGAATTCTTCGTGTTTGTAGCCATGAAAGAAAGGGACTTCTGTGAGTGAATTTTTTTACTGTGGTCTAATAAAAAAGTCGAAACGCAGTGCCCAATATATGAATTGCTCCTAATAGCCGGAAACAGGCCGTGTCGATGATGTAGGCCGACATACGCAACGCAAACCAAAGAACGCTTTATGAAAATCCTAACACGAGCGCGGAAGAAGCCCAAATTAACAGACTAGATGTAATGCTGAAGACCTCAAACTCCAGCAGCTTCTCTTTCAGACTATTGCGTCGTGCTACAAATAAAAATTAACACGCTTTCGCATAGTCGCGGCACCCAAAACGGACATTATACGATGTACAGAAACACACATTTCTGTTTTCGCGCCAAATCAATTCCCGGGAGTGGTACTTTTACGTCCGCATAATTCGCACCGTCTTAAATTATATCTCATTTACACGGTAATGTTTAGTATACTTCTACTGTGATAACAAGCATCGTTTATCGTTGGATTGTTGTAAGAAAACATTAAAAATGAGTGAAGCAGCTTCTCCAAAGAAAATCGCACCCAAGAAGAAACCTGCTGCAAAGAAGACAGATGATCACCCTAAATATGTGGACATGATCAAGGCTGCTATCGCTACCCTAAAGGAACGCGGTGGTTCATCTCGCCAAGCTATTACAAAATATATTCATGCAAATTACAAAGTTGCTGAAAACTCAGATCATCATCTGAAAATGGCTCTTAAACGAGGAGTAACATCAGGCGATTTGATTCAAACTAAAGGCACTGGTGCTTCTGGATCATTCAAGCTAGGTCAGGTAAAAAAAGAAAAACCTAAGAAAAAGGCCGCAGCAAAAATGCCAACGGCAAAGAAGCCTACTGCAAAGAAAAGTACACCAAAAAAGAAGCCAGCAAAGAAGAGCACGCCAAAGAAAGCAGCAAAGAAGCCTGCCACAAAGAAAGCCTCGGCTAAGAAACCAGCAGCTAAGAAACCCACAAAGAAGCCTGTTGCTAAAAAACCTGCAGCAAAGAAGGTCAAAAAGACTCCCAAAAAGGCAGCAAAGAAGACCGCAAAAAAATAATTTGTGTGTATCTGGCTATTACATTAACGAACGGCTATTTTTATAGCCACACATTTACAAAAAAACATTATCTTGGTACAAAGTTAAACTTGTTTAAGTCACTTAAACAGTTAAAAAAGAGTAAATTTAAGATTAGATTCCCTAAGTTTAAGTATTTTCGTTTTTAAATTTCTTATTTTCTTGGTTTTACTTTTCTTGCCCTTCATATTTTTAACATTGTCAAACTTTATGTAGCATAAAATTTTTATGTAGCATAAAATTTAAACAGAAAGCAGGACAAAGTTTGATATAAAAAGCTAGCCGTAATATTTTTTATGGATGTGTGGCTAGAAAAATAGCCGTTTTTTGTTTGGTAAGATGCTTAGGCACGTTCCCCACGAATTCTTCTTGCCAACTGGATGTCTTTAGGCATGATTGTAACTCGTTTTGCGTGAATGGCACACAAGTTAGTATCCTCGAACAAGCCAACAAGGTACGCTTCAGAAGCCTCTTGCAGAGCCATAACGGCTGTGCTCTGGAATCGCAGATCTGTTTTGAAGTCCTGAGCAATTTCTCGCACAAGACGCTGGAAAGGCAACTTGCAGATCAAGAGCTCGGTTGACTTCTGGTATCTTCTGATTTCTCTGAGAGCAACTGTACCAGGTCTGTAACGATGTGGTTTTTTCACTCCTCCAGTAGCTGGTGCGCTTTTCCTCGCAGCTTTAGTGGCGAGTTGTTTTCGTGGACCCTTCCTCCAGTAGATTTACGTGCAGTTTGCTTTGTACGAGCCATATTTTAAGAAGTCGATGTAGTACGGATACACAAGACGGTCTAAAATGCACTATCGCGCCAAAGTTTTATTTCTCATATTGATTGACAGCTAAGGTTCAAAACAAACCATTTGATTGGTGCTAAGAAAGTAATTTCTGATTGGCTGCATAATGACATTACGCTCATTACTTTAACATTTTTATAAAATCTGTGTTTTTTGGCTACGGGAAAACGGCTGTATCTTCTGATACACAAAAGCTTTTGACTTTTTTTTTTTTTAGTAAGTAGCAGAAGGTTTGGCGAATTCCAACGATGCCAAATTTATTGCCTTACTGAAACATTAAGACCACGAATTTTTAAAAAAACTACAGTTTTACTTAAAAAAATGTACAAAATGTTCGGAACATTTTGTAATGACGCAACTCTATTGGTTAATTAGGGTGTTTCCACGAGCAGTAGGTAATTTTATGGCCTCTTTTTAAAGCTGTCTGAATTCTGTTAACTCAAACGTTGTTTTTGTACTCGTTCTGTACGCAACTATATCAATATGTCTGGACGCGGAAAAGGAGGTAAAGGATTGGGAAAAGGAGGTGCTAAACGTCACCGAAAAATTCTTCGTGATAACATTCAGGGAATCACAAAACCTGCTATTCGACGTCTTGCTCGCCGAGGTGGTGTCAAACGTATCTCTGGCCTTATCTATGAGGAAACCAGAGGTGTACTGAAGGTTTTCTTAGAGAATGTTATTCGTGATGCTGTAACCTACACAGAGCACGCTAAACGCAAGACCGTTACCGCTATGGATGTTGTTTATGCCTTAAAACGTCAAGGAAGAACTCTTTACGTATTCGGAGGTTAAGCGTTGTCATTGCTCAACAAAAACGGCTATTTTTATAGCCACAAATCTTTTAAAACATTACTTTGTGCACGCTTCCAAATTACACAATGTGTAAAGTCTTGTCACAGTTACATTTATTGCTATACGATACTATGTCATATATGACACAAAAAAAATTTAGAAATACTTTGTAGGGTTAATTTGCCTGGGAGTGTTTCCGTGAAAAGCTGGGTTAAGTTAAATGTAAGCAATAACATGGATCAATGTACTTGTCTTTTCTGCAAGTACAGCTAATAATACGTATGAAAAGTGAAGCTAATCCACACACACATGGGGAAGTATTTTAAATGTAGGCTAGTGTTCTTAAGCACATTATTTAGAAGTTTTATTAACTTCGGTTAACTTGTAGTGACGCCAAGTAAATGTTTTTTTAAAGATGTGTGGTCTTAAAAAAGACCGTTTGTGTTTGGTAGACGTTGGTTTACTTGCTGCTTGTGTATTTTGTGACGGCTTTTGTTCCTTCACTGACTGCGTGTTTTGCAAGTTCTCCAGGCAAGAGAAGACGTACTGCGGTTTGAATTTCACGAGAAGAGATGGTCGACTTTTTGTTTTGAAGAGCCAAACGCGAAGCTTCGGAAGCAATGCGCTCAAAGATGTCGTTGACAAATGAGTTCATGATGCTCATAGCTTTGCTTGAAACTCCGACATCTGGGTGAACTTGTTTCAAAACATTGTAGATGTAAATAGCATAACTTTCCTTTCTCTTTCTCTTGCGTTTCTTTTCACCAGTTCCACCAATCTTTCCTCCTTTTTTGCCGGCTCTTTTTTCACCTTTCTTGGCTACTTTAGGTGCCTGTTTTCCTCCTTTAGCTGCTGCGTCAGACATGGTTAAAAATTTTTGCTACTTAACTTGTAAATAAGCATTAAACTGCAAGTCAAAACTTTTTGTTTATAAGTAAAAAAATCGGATCGAATTCGATCCGAAAACGCCGATACGCAATTTAATTGGTTAAAAAAAAATCTTTTGTTTAATACTTAATAATGATTGGTTAAAAAAACATGATTTCGATCCTATTTTTATGATGAAAAAACGAGTAAAGTTTATTTCGTTAACACTTACGTTAAATATTCGTACGTTTTTGCATTAACTTACAAATCAAATCGCAGTTATGTCTGGACGTGGAAAAGGTGGAAAAACTAAGGCTAAAGCCAAGACAAGATCCTCAAGAGCTGGACTTCAATTTCCAGTCGGTAGAGTGCATAGATTCCTTCGTAGAGGGCACTATGCTAACCGAATTGGATCTGGAGCACCAGTTTACTTAGCAGCCGTCTTGGAATATTTATCTGCTGAGATATTGGAGTTGGCTGGTAACGCAGCAAGAGACAACAAAAAAGCTAGGATTATTCCAAGACATTTACAATTGGCTGTTCGTAATGATGAAGAATTAAACAAACTTTTGAGCGGTGTAACCATTGCAGCTGGTGGTGTTTTGCCAAACATTCAAGCTGTCTTACTCCCAAAGAAGAACGACAAAGGACAGAAGAAGTAAACCGCTACACTCGGAAAACAACGGCTATTTTTATAGCCACACATCTTTAAAAAAACATTGTTTTTTTCACAAAACTATAACCTTAAAGTCTAATAGATAATCCATGCATACGCCTTGTCCTAAGTAACTCAAAGAAATTAAATAAAAAAATTTGATCACAACGATTGCACGTATTTGCCCCTACCAATGTCTACGGCCATACCACGATGAACACACCCGTTCTCGTCTGATCACGGAAGTTAAGCATCGTCGGGCCGGGATAGTACTTGGATGGGGGACCGCCTGGGAACTCCCGGTGTCGTAGGCTTTTCATTTTCATTTGTTGCCTTTTCATTTCAATGGTGCTGTGATATATTTCTTGTTATAACAATTAAGGAACGTGGCGGTTGTTGAAAGTGTTTCCTATGACATTTTTCTACGACATTTTCAGGTGATAGTACGAGAAAAAAGAGCTTTCAAATGCATACAAACTCGATCTATAGCCGATCATCCAATAACCCTGACGGAATGGCAAATAAAATAAAATTCCGCCGCCTTCCGAGGACTTATATCGCAATCACGTTTCGTAACAGCCAAACGAGGTTTTACCTTAGCGTTTAAGTCACCACCGACATTTGGCCGCGCAACTATTCTAAGCTCATTCATTTTGACTTAAGGAGGGGGCGAGCGCGGACGCAGGCCCCCACTACCGGAAATTGTACGGTCGAGTTATTGACGTTTGCAGTAATCGCAGAGGTCAGCCCAAGCGTAGTGCAATGCAAGAGCCTCACTCTGGAAGAAAACCCTCATTGATCAGTCTTTACTTCCCCGTCAGGTAAGTATGAGTTGGAACTGCACCGTAGCATGAGGGTACCCTTCAAAGTTTGTTAATGCTTGTGGCTTGAGTGTGTTATAAACTGCCGTGTCGCGGGGCATAGGCTGTATTCTCCCCCAGTGTACGCGTTTTGTTCCCGCCGTAGACTATGCAGAGTGCCGTCGGAAAGAGGACTGCTATTATTCTTTTATTGCTTATGTGGGCCGCCATCGGTAATAGTGCAACACCAAGGCAACCCGTGGTCACGGCGTGAATGAATGCACCTCCATGACCCAAGGCCAAAAATCAGATTAATATACTGACCATTCAGAGAATGGCCTACCAGATATTAAACTGATAAGAACAGATACTACACTTGATCTTAGCCATTAGGCCGAGAAGCGATAAAGAAAAAGCGTTGCCGAGATAGGCATCGTCCACACACCGTAACTGCTTGTGGAGCATGTCACGTTACTGTAAAGCTTACAACTGTCACCGCGTACGGATGGACGGCGACATAGTAAAAATCACGGCTGTTGATTTAGCCGTAGGATGGAGAGCGACTGTAGCGAGTGGATGGTAACTTACATGAATGCTAACAAAGGCGACGATACTAAGTGCGTGATATTACTTTCCAATATGTCTGCATACATTCCGTTTATCAACGCATTACGCCAGAACGTGCGCGCGCGTTACACAGTAGACCATGCAGCCGAAATGCGACAGTGCGACCCTGCCAGGAGTCGAACCTGGAATCCCCTGATTCGTAGTCAGATGCCTTATCCATTGGGCCACAGGGCCATGCTTATGACTTCGCCCCATCGTTATTTTGGCTTGCGCATTCGTTTTACTTACGAAAGAATTCTTCGTGTTTGTAGCCATGAAAGAAAGGGACTTCTGTGAGTGAATTTTTTTACTGTGGTCTAATAAAAAAGTCGAAACGCAGTGCCCAATATATGAATTGCTCCTAATAGCCGGAAACAGGCCGTGTCGATGATGTAGGCCGACATACGCAACGCAAACCAAAGAACGCTTTATGAAAATCCTAACACGAGCGCGGAAGAAGCCCAAATTAACAGACTAGATGTAATGCTGAAGACCTCAAACTCCAGCAGCTTCTCTTTCAGACTATTGCGTCGTGCTACAAATAAAAATTAACACGCTTTCGCATAGTCGCGGCACCCAAAACGGACATTATACGATGTACAGAAACACACATTTCTGTTTTCGCGCCAAATCAATTCCCGGGAGTGGTACTTTTACGTCCGCATAATTCGCACCGTCTTAAATTATATCTCATTTACACGGTAATGTTTAGTATACTTCTACTGTGATAACAAGCATCGTTTATCGTTGGATTGTTGTAAGAAAACATTAAAAATGAGTGAAGCAGCTTCTCCAAAGAAAATCGCACCCAAGAAGAAACCTGCTGCAAAGAAGACAGCTGATCATCCTAAATATGTGGACATGATCAAGGCTGCTATCGCTACCCTAAAGGAACGCGGTGGTTCATCTCGCCAAGCTATTACAAAATATATTCATGCAAATTACAAAGTTGCTGAAAACTCAGATCATCATCTGAAAATGGCTCTTAAACGAGGAGTAACATCAGGCGATTTGATTCAAACTAAAGGCACTGGTGCTTCTGGATCATTCAAGCTAGGTCAGGTAAAAAAAGAAAAACCTAAGAAAAAGGCCGCAGCAAAAAAGCCAACGGCAAAGAAGCCTACTGCAAAGAAAAGTACACCAAAAAAGAAGCCAGCAAAGAAGAGCACGCCAAAGAAAGCAGCAAAGAAGCCTGCCACAAAGAAAGCCTCGGCTAAGAAACCAGCAGCTAAGAAACCCACAAAGAAGCCTGTTGCTAAAAAACCTGCAGCAAAGAAGGTCAAAAAGACTCCCAAAAAGGCAGCAAAGAAGACCGCAAAAAAATAATTTGTGTGTATCTGGCTATTACATTAACAAACAGCTATTTTTATAGCCACACATTTACAAAAAAACATTATCTTGGTACAAAGTTAAACTTGTTTAAGTCACTTAAACAGTTAAAAAAGAGTAAATTTAAGATTAGATTCCCTAAGTTTAAGTATTTTCGTTTTTAAATTTCTTATTTTCTTGCTTTTACTTTTCTTGCCCTTCATATTTTTAACATTGTCAAACTTTATGTAGCATAAAATTTTTATGTAGCATAAAATTTAAACAGAAAGCAGGACAAAGTTTGATATAAAAAGCTAGCCGTAATATTTTTTATGGATGTGTGGCTATAAAAATAGCCGTTTTTTGTTTGGTAAGATGCTTAGGCACGTTCCCCACGAATTCTTCTTGCCAACTGGATGTCTTTAGGCATGATTGTAACTCGTTTTGCGTGAATGGCACACAAGTTAGTATCCTCGAACAAGCCAACAAGGTACGCTTCAGAAGCCTCTTGCAGAGCCATAACGGCTGTGCTCTGGAATCGCAGATCTGTTTTGAAGTCCTGAGCAATTTCTCGCACAAGACGCTGGAAAGGCAACTTGCGGATCAAGAGCTCGGTTGACTTCTGGTATCTTCTGATTTCTCTGAGAGCAACTGTACCAGGTCGGTAACGATGTGGTTTTTTCACTCCTCCAGTAGCTGGTGCGCTTTTCCTCGCAGCTTTAGTGGCGAGTTGTTTTCGTGGAGCCTTTCCTCCAGTAGATTTACGTGCAGTTTGCTTTGTACGAGCCATATTTTAAGAAGTCGATGTAGTACGGATACACAAGACGGTCTAAAATGCACTATCGCGCCAAAGTTTTATTTCTCATATTGATTGACAGCTAAGGTTCAAAACAAACCATTTGATTGGTGCTAAGAAAGTAATTTCTGATTGGCTGCATAATGACATTACGCTCATTACTTTAACATTTTTATAAAATCTGTGTTTTTTGGCTACGGGAAAACGGCTGTATCTTCTGATACACAAAAGCTTTTGACTTTTTTTTTTTTTAGTAAGTAGCAGAAGGTTTGGCGAATTCCAACGATGCCAAATTTATTGCCTTACTGAAACATTAAGACCACGAATTTTTAAAAAAACTACAGTTTTACTTAAAAAAATGTACAAAATGTTCGGAACATTTTGTAATGACGCAACTCTATTGGTTAATTAGGGTGTTTCCACGAGCAGTAGGTAATTTTATGGCCTCTTTTTAAAGCTGTCTGAATTCTGTTAACTCAAACGTTGTTTTTGTACTCGTTCTGTACGCAACTATATCAATATGTCTGGACGCGGAAAAGGAGGTAAAGGATTGGGAAAAGGAGGTGCTAAACGTCACCGAAAAATTCTTCGTGATAACATTCAGGGAATCACAAAACCTGCTATTCGACGTCTTGCTCGACGAGGTGGTGTCAAACGTATCTCTGGCCTTATCTATGAGGAAACCAGAGGTGTACTGAAGGTTTTCTTAGAGAATGTTATTCGTGATGCTGTAACCTACACAGAGCACGCTAAACGCAAGACCGTTACCGCTATGGATGTTGTTTATGCCTTAAAACGTCAAGGAAGAACTCTTTACGGATTCGGAGGTTAAGCGTTGTCATTGCTCAACAAAAACGGCTATTTTTATAGCCACAAATCTTTTAAAACATTACTTTGTGCACGCTTCCAAATTACACAATGTGTAAAGTCTTGTCACAGTTACATTTATTGCTATACGATACTATGTCATATATGACACAAAAAAAATTTAGAAATACTTTGTAGGGTTAATTTGCCTGGGAGTGTTTCCGTGAAAAGCTGGGTTAAGTTAAATGTAAGCAATAACATGGATCAATGTACTTGTCTTTTCTGCAAGTACAGCTAATAATACGTATGAAAAGTGAAGCTAATCCACACACACATGGGGAAGTATTTTAAATGTAGGCTAGTGTTCTTAAGCACATTATTTAGAAGTTTTATTAACTTCGGTTAACTTGTAGTGACGCCAAGTAAATGTTTTTTTAAAGATATGTGGTCTTAAAAAAGACCGTTTGTGTTTGGTAGACGTTGGTTTACTTGCTGCTTGTGTATTTTGTGACGGCTTTTGTTCCTTCACTGACTGCGTGTTTTGCAAGTTCTCCAGGCAAGAGAAGACGTACTGCGGTTTGAATTTCACGAGAAGAGATGGTCGACTTTTTGTTTTGAAGAGCCAAACGCGAAGCTTCGGAAGCAATGCGCTCAAAGATGTCGTTGACAAATGAGTTCATGATGCTCATAGCTTTGCTTGAAACTCCGACATCTGGGTGAACTTGTTTCAAAACATTGTAGATGTAAATAGCATAACTTTCCTTTCTCTTTCTCTTGCGTTTCTTTTCACCAGTTCCACCAATCTTTCCTCCTTTTTTGCCGGCTCTTTTTTCACCTTTCTTGGCTACTTTAGGTGCCTGTTTTCCTCCTTTAGCTGCTGCGTCAGACATGGTTAAAAATTTTTGCTACTTAACTTGTAAATAAGCATTAAACTGCAAGTCAAAACTTTTTGTTTATAAGTAAAAAAATCGGATCGAATTCGATCCGAAAACGCCGATACGCAATTTAATTGGTTAAAAAAAAAATCTTTTGTTTAATACTTAATTATGATTGGTTAAAAAAACATGATTTCGATCCTATTTTTATGATGAAAAAACGAGTAAAGTTTATTTCGTTAACACTTACGTTAAATATTCGTACGTTTTTGTATTAACTTACAAATCAAATCGCAGTTATGTCTGGACGTGGAAAAGGTGGAAAAGCTAAGGCTAAAGCCAAGACAAGATCCTCAAGAGCTGGACTTCAATTTCCAGTCGGTAGAGTGCATAGATTCCTTCGTAGAGGGCACTATGCTAACCGAATTGGATCTGGAGCACCAGTTTACTTAGCAGCCGTCTTGGAATATTTATCTGCTGAGATATTGGAGTTGGCTGGTAACGCAGCAAGAGACAACAAAAAAGCTAGGATTATTCCAAGACATTTACAATTGGCTGTTCGTAATGATGAAGAATTAAACAAACTTTTGAGCGGTGTAACCATTGCAGCTGGTGGTGTTTTGCCAAACATTCAAGCTGTCTTACTCCCAAAGAAGAACGACAAAGGACAGAAGAAGTAAACCGCTACACTCGGAAAACAACGGCTATTTTTATAGCCACACATCTTTAAAAAAACATTGTTTTTTTCACAAAACTATAACCTTAAAGTCTAATAGATAATCCATGCATACGCCTTGTCCTAAGTAACTCAAAGAAATTAAATAAAAAATTTACATCACAACGTCAAAATAAATTGCACGTATTTGACCCTACTAATGTCTACGGCCATACCACGATGAACACACCCGTTCTCGTCTGATCACGGAAGTTAAGCATCGTCGGGCCGGGATAGTACTTGGATGGGGGACCGCCTGGGAACTCCCGGTGTCGTAGGCTTTTCATTTTCATTTGTTGCCTTTTCATTTCAATGGTGCTGTGATATATTTCTTGTTATAACAATTAAGGAACGTGGCGGTTGTTTAAAGTGTTTCCTATGACATTTTCCTACGACATTTTCAGGTGATAGTACGAGAAAAAAGAGCTTTCAAATGCATACAAACTCGATCTAATGCTGATCATCCAATAACCCTGACGGAATGGCAAATAAAATAAAATTCCGCCGCTTTCCGAGGACTTATATCGCAATCACGTTTCGTAACAGCCCAGCGAGGTTTTACCTTAGCGTTCAAGTCACCACCGACATTTGGCCGCGCAACTATTCTAAGCTCATTCATTTTGACTTAAGGAGGGGGCGAGCGCGGACGCAGGCCCCCACTACCAGAAATTGTACGGTCGAGTGACTGACGTTTGCAGTAATCGCAGAGGTCAGCCCAAGCGTAGTGCAATGCAAGAGCCTCACTCTGGAAGAAAACCCTCATTGATCAGTCTTTACTTCCCCGTCAGGTAAGTATGAGTTGGAACTGCACCGTAGCATGAGGGTACCCTTCAAAGTTTGTTAATGCTTGTGGCTTGAGTGTGTTATAAACTGCCGTGTCGCGGGGCATAGGCTGTATTCTCCCCCAGTGTACGCGTTTTGTTCCCGCCGTAGACTATGCAGAGTGCCGTCGGAAAGAGGACTGCTATTATTCTTTTATTGCTTATGTGGGCCGCCATCGGTAATAGTGCAACACCAAGGCAACCCGTGGTCACGGCGTGAATGAATCCACCTCCATGACCCAAGGCCAAAAATCAGATTAATATACTGACCATTCAGAGAATGGCCTACCAGATATTAAACTGATAAGAACAGATACTACACTTGATCTTAGCCATTAGGCCGAGAAGCGATAAAGAAAAAGCGTTGCCATGATAGGCATCGTCCACACACCGTAACTGCTTGTGGAGCATGTCACGTTACTGTAAAGCTTACAACTGTCACCGCGTACGGATGGACGGCGACATAGTAAAAATCACGGCTGTTGATTTAGCCGTAGGATGGAGAGCGACTGTAGCGAGTGGATGGTAACTTAGATGAATGCTAACAAAGGCGACGATACTAAGTGCGTGATATTACTTTCCAATATGTCTGCGTACATTCCGTTTATCAACGCATTACGCCAGAACGTGCGCGCGCGTTACACAGTAGACCATGCAGCCGAAATGCGACAGTGCGACCCTGCCAGGAGTCGAACCTGGAATCCCCTGATTCGTAGTCAGATGCCTTATCCATTGGGCCACAGGGCCATGTTTATGACTTCGCCCCATCGTTATTTTGGCTTGCGCATTCGTTTTACTTACGAAAGAATTCTTCGTGTTTGTAGCCATGAAAGAAAGGGACTTCTGTGAGTGAATTTTTTTACTGTGGTCTAATAAAAAAGTCGAAACGCAGTGCCCAATATATGAATTGCTCCTAATAGCCGGAAACAGGCCGTGTCGATGATGTAGGCCGACATACGCAACGCAAACCAAAGAACGCTTTATGAAAATCCTAACACGAGCGCGGAAGAAGCCCAAATTAACAGACTAGATGTAATGCTGAAGACCTCAAACTCCAGCAGCTTCTCTTTCAGACTATTGCGTCGTGCTACAAATAAAAATTAACATGCTTTCGCATAGTCGCGGCACCCAAAACGGACATTATACGATGTACAGAAACACACATTTCTGTTTTCGCGCCAAATCAATTCCCGGGAGTGGTACTTTTACGTCCGCATAATTCGCACCGTCTTAAATTATATCTCATTTACACGGTAATGTTTAGTATACTTCTACTGTGATAACAAGCATCGTTTATCGTTGGATTGTTGTAAGAAAACATTAAAAATGAGTGAAGCAGCTTCTCCAAAGAAAATCGCACCCAAGAAGAAACCTGCTGCAAAGAAGACAGCTGATCACCCTAAATATGTGGACATGATCAAGGCTGCTATCGCTACCCTAAAGGAACGCGGTGGTTCATCTCGCCAAGCTATTACAAAATATATTCATGCAAATTACAAAGTTGCTGAAAACTCAGATCATCATCTGAAAATGGCTCTTAAACGAGGAGTAACATCAGGCGATTTGATTCAAACTAAAGGCACTGGTGCTTCTGGATCATTCAAGCTAGGTCAGGTAAAAAAAGAAAAACCTAAGAAAAAGGCCGCAGCAAAAAAGCCAACGGCAAAGAAGCCTACTGCAAAGAAAAGTACACCAAAAAAGAAGCCAGCAAAGAAGAGCACGCCAAAGAAAGCAGCAAAGAAGCCTGCCACAAAGAAAGCCTCGGCTAAGAAACCAGCAGCTAAGAAACCCACAAAGAAGCCTGTTGCTAAAAAACCTGCAGCAAAGAAGGTCAAAAAGACTCCCAAAAAGGCAGCAAAGAAGACCGCAAAAAAATAATTTGTGTGTATCTGGCTATTACATTAACAAACGGCTATTTTTATAGCCACACATTTACAAAAAAACATTATCTTGGTACAAAGTTAAACTTGTTTAAGTCACTTAAACAGTTAAAAAAGAGTAAATTTAAGATTAGATTCCCTAAGTTTAAGTATTTTCGTTTTTAAATTTCTTATTTTCTTGGTTTTACTTTTCTTGCACTTCATATTGTTAACATTGTCAAACTTTATGTAGCATAAAATTTTTATGTAGCATAAAATTTAAACAGAAAGCAGGACAAAGTTTGATATAAAAAGCTAGCCGTAATATTTTTTATGGATGTGTGGCTATAAAAATAGCCGTTTTTTGTTTGGTAAGATGCTTAGGCACGTTCCCCACGAATTCTTCTTGCCAACTGGATGTCTTTAGGCATGATTGTAACTCGTTTTGCGTGAATGGTACACAAGTTAGTATCCTCAAACAAGCCAACAAGGTACGCTTCAGAAGCCTCTTGCAGAGCCATAACGGCTGTGCTCTGGAATCGCAGATCTGTTTTGAAGTCCTGAGCAATTTCTCGCACAAGACGCTGGAAAGGCAACTTGCGGATCAAGAGCTCGGTTGACTTCTGATATCTTCTGATTTCTCTGAGAGCAACTGTACCATGTCTGTAACGATGTGGTTTTTTCACTCCTCCAGTAGCTGGTGCGCTTTTCCTCGCAGCTTTAGTGGCGAGTTGTTTTCGTGGAGCCTTTCCTCCAGTAGATTTACGTGCAGTTTGCTTTGTACGAGCCATATTTTAAGAAGTCGATGTAGTACGGATACACAAGACGGTCTAAAATGCACTATCGCGCCAAAGTTTTATTTCTCATATTGATTGACAGCTAAGGTTCAAAACAAACCATTTGATTGGTGCTAAGAAAGTAATTTCTGATTGGCTGCATAATGACATTACGCTCATTACTTTAACATTTTTATAAAATCTGTGTTTTTTGGCTACGGGAAAACGGCTGTATCTTCTGATACACAAAAGCTTTTAACTTTTTTTTTTTTTAGTAAGTAGCAGAAGGTTTGGCGAATTCCAACGATGCCAAATTTATTGCCTTACTGAAACATTAAGACCACGAATTTTTAAAAAAACTACAGTTTTACTTAAAAAAATGTACAAAATGTTCGGAACATTTTGTAATGACGCAACTCTATTGGTTAATTAGGGTGTTTCCACGAGCAGTAGGTATTTTTATGGCCTCTTTTTAAAGCTGTCTGAATTCTGTTAACTCAAACGTTGTTTTTGTACTCGTTCTGTACGCAATATGTCTGGACGCGGAAAAGGAGGTAAAGGATTGGGAAAAGGAGGTGCTAAACGTCACCGAAAAATTCTTCGTGATAACATTCAGGGAATCACAAAACCTGCTATTCGACGTCTTGCTCGCCGAGGTGGTGTCAAACGTATCTCTGGCCTTATCTATGAGGAAACCAGAGATGTACTGAAGGTTTTCTTAGAGAATGTTATTCGTGATGCTGTAACCTACACAGAGCACGCTAAACGCAAGACCGTTACCGCTATGGATGTTGTTTATGCCTTAAAACGTCAAGGAAGAACTCTTTACGGATTCGGAGGTTAAGCGTTGTCATTGCTCAACAAAAACGGCTATTTTTATAGCCACAAATCTTTTAAAACATTACTTTGTGCACGCTTCAAAATTACACAATGTGTAAAGTCTTGTCACAGTTACATTTATTGCTATGCGATACTATGTCATATATGACACAAAAAAAATTTAGAAATACTTTGTAGGGTTAATTTGCCTGGGAGTGTTTCCGTGAAAAGCTGGGTTAAGTTAAATGTAAGCAATAACATGGATCAATGTACTTGTCTTTTCTGCAAGTACAGCTAATAATACGTATGAAAAGTGAAGCTAATCCACACACACATGGGGAAGTATTTTAAATGTAGGCTAGTGTTCTTAAGCACATTATTTAGAAGTTTTATTAACTTCGGTTAACTTGTAGTGACGCCAAGTAAATGTTTTTTTAAAGATGTGTGGTCTTAAAAAAGACCGTTTGTGTTTGGTAGACGTTGGTTTACTTGCTGCTTGTGTATTTTGTGACGGCTTTTGTTCCTTCACTGACTGCGTGTTTTGCAAGTTCTCCAGGCAAGAGAAGACGTACTGCGGTTTGAATTTCACGAGAAGAGATGGTCGACTTTTTGTTTTGAAGAGCCAAACGCGAAGCTTCGGAAGCAATGCGCTCAAAGATGTCGTTGACAAATGAGTTCATGATGCTCATAGCTTTGCTTGAAACTCCGACATCTGGGTGAACTTGTTTCAAAACATTGTAGATGTAAATAGCATAACTTTCCTTTCTCTTTCTCTTGCGTTTCTTTTCACCAGTTCCACCAATCTTTCCTCCTTTTTTGCCGGCTCTTTTTTCACCTTTCTTGGCTACTTTAGGTGCCTGTTTTCCTCCTTTAGCTGCTGCGTCAGACATGGTTAAAAATTTTTGCTACTTAACTTGTAAATAAGCATTAAACTGCAAGTCAAAACTTTTTGTTTATAAGTAAAAAAATCGGATCGAATTCGATCCGAAAACGCCGATACGCAATTTAATTGGTTAAAAAAAAAATCTTCTGTTTAATACTTAATTATGATTGGTTAAAAAAACATGATTTCGATCCTATTTTTATGATGAAAAAACGAGTAAAGTTTATTTCGTTAACACTTACGTTAAATATTCGTACGTTTTTGTATTAACTTACAAATCAAATCGCAGTTATGTCTGGACGTGGAAAAGGTGGAAAAGCTAAGGCTAAAGCCAAGACAAGATCCTCAAGAGCTGGACTTCAATTTCCAGTCGGTAGAGGGCATAGATTCCTTCGTAGAGGGCACTATGCTAACCGAATTGGATCTGGAGCGCCAGTTTACTTAGCAGCCGTCTTGGAATATTTATCTGCTGAGATATTGGAGTTGGCTGGTAACGCAGCAAGAGACAACAAAAAAGCTAGGATTATTCCAAGACATTTACAATTGGCTGTTCGTAATGATGAAGAATTAAACAAACTTTTGAGCGGTGTAACCATTGCAGCTGGTGGTGTTTTGCCAAACATTCAAGCTGTCTTACTCCCAAAGAAAAACGACAAAGGACAGAAGAAGTAAACCGCTACACTCAGAAAACAACGGCTATTTTTATAGCCACACATCTTTAAAAAAACCTTGTTTTTTTCACAAAACTATAACGTTAAAGTCTAATAGATAATCCATGCATACGCCTTGTCCTAAGTAACTCAAAGAAATTAAATAAAAAAATTTGATCACAACGTCAAAATAAATTGCACGTATTTGCCCCTACTAATGTCTACGGCCATACCACGATGAACACACCCGTTCTCGTCTGATCACGGAAGTTAAGCATCGTCGGGCCGGGATAGTACTTGGATGGGGGTCCGCCTGGGAACTCCCGGTGTCGTAGGCTTTTCATTTTCATTTGTTGCCTTTTCATTTCAATGATGCTGTGATATATTTCTTGTTATAACAATTAAGGAACGTGGCGGTTGTTGAAAGTGTTTCCTATGACATTTTCCTACGACATTTTCAGGTGATAGTACGAGAAAAAAGAGCTTTCAAATGCATACAAACTCGATCTATTGCCGATCAACCAATAACCCTGACGGAATGGCAAATAAAATAAAATTCCGCCGCCTTCCGAGGACTTATATCGCAATCACGTTTCGTAACAGCCAAGCGAGGTTTTACCTTAGCGTTTAAGTCACCACCGACATTTGGCCGCGCAACTATTCTAAGCTCATTCATTTTGACTTAAGGAGGGGGCGAGCGCGGACGCAGGCCCCCACTACCAGAAATTGTACGGTCGAGTTACTGACGTTTGCAGTAATCGCAGAGGTCAGCCCAAGCGTAGTGCAATGCAAGAGCCTCACTCTGGAAGAAAACCCTCATTGATCAGTCTTTACTTCCCCGTCAGGTAAGTATGAGTTGGAACTGCACCGTAGCATGAGCGTAGCCTTCAAAGTTTGTTAATGCTTGTGGCTTGAGTGTGTTATAAACTGCCGTGTCGCGGGGCATAGGCTGTATTCTCCCCCAGTGTACGCGTTTTGTTCCCGCCGTAGACTATGCAGAGTGCCGTCGGAAAGAGGACTGCTATTATTCTTTTATTGCTTATGTGGGCCGCCATCGGTAATAGTGCAACACCAAGGCAACCCGTGGTCACGGCGTGAATGAATCCACCTTCATGACCCAAGGCCAAAAATCAGATTAATATACTGACCATTCAGAGAATGTCCTACCAGATATTAAACTGATAAGAACAGATACTACACTTGATCTTAGCCATTAGGCCGAGAAGCGATAAAGAAAAAGCGTTGCCATGATAGGCATCGTCCACACACCGTAACTGCTTGTGGAGCATGTCACGTTACTGTAAAGCTTACAACTGTCACCGCGTACGGATGGACGGCGACATAGTAAAAATCACGGCTGTTAATTTAGCCGTAGGATGGAGAGCGACTGTAGCGAGTGGATGGTAACTTACATGAATGCTAACAAAGGCGACGATACTAAGTGCGTGATATTACTTTCCAATATGTCTGCGTACATTCCGTTTATCAACGCATTACGCCAGAACGTGCGCGCGCGTTACACAGTAGACCATGCAGCCGAAATGCGACAGTGCGACCCTGCCAGGAGTCGAACCTGGAATCCCCTGATTCGTAGTCAGATGCCTTATCCATTGGGCCACAGGGCCATGCTTATGACTTCGCCCCATCGTTATTTTGGCTTGCGCATTCGTTTTACTTACGAAAGAATTCTTCGTGTTTGTAGCCATGAAAGAAAGGGACTTCTGTGAGTGAATTTTTTTACTGTGGTCTAATAAAAAAGTCGAAACGCAGTGCCCAATATATGAATTGCTCCTAATAGCCGGAAACAGGCCGTGTCGATGATGTAGGCCGACATACGCAACGCAAACCAAAGAACGCTTTATGAAAATCCTAACACGAGCGCGGAAGAAGCCCAAATTAACAGACTAGATGTAATGCTGAAGACCTCAAACTCCAGCAGCTTCTCTTTCAGACTATTGCGTCGTGCTACAAATAAAAATTAACATGCTTTCGCATAGTCGCGGCACCCAAAACGGACATTATACGATGTACAGAAACACACATTTCTGTTTTCGCGCCAAATCAATTCCCGGGAGTGGTACTTTTACGTCCGCATAATTCGCACCGTCTTAAATTATATCTCATTTACACGGTAATGTTTAGTATACTTCTACTGTGATAACAAGCATCGTTTATCGTTGGATTGTTGTAAGAAAACATTAAAAATGAGTGAAGCAGCTTCTCCAAAGAAAATCGCACCCAAAAAAAAACCTGCTGCAAAGAAGACAGCTGATCACCCTAAATATGTGGACATGATCAAGGCTGCTATCGCTACCCTAAAGGAACGCGGTGGTTCATCTCGCCAAGCTATTACAAAATATATTCATGCAAATTACAAAGTTGCTGAAAACTCAGATCATCATCTGAAAATGGCTCTTAAACGAGGAGTAACATCAGGCGATTTGATTCAAACTAAAGGCACTGGTGCTTCTGGATCATTCAAGCTAGGTCAGGTAAAAAAAGAAAAACCTAAGAAAAAGGCCGCAGCAAAAAAGCCAACGGCAAAGAAGCCTACTGCAAAGAAAAGTACACCAAAAAAGAAGCCAGCAAAGAAGAGCACGCCAAAGAAAGCAGCAAAGAAGCCTGCCACAAAGAAAGCCTCGGCTAAGAAACCAGCAGCTAAGAAACCCACAAAGAAGCCTGTTGCTAAAAAACCTGCAGCAAAGAAGGTCAAAAAGACTCCCAAAAAGGCAGCAAAGAAGACCGCAAAAAAATAATTTGTGTGTATCTGGCTATTACATTAACAAACGGCTATTTTTATAGCCACACATTTACAAAAAAACATTATCTTGGTACAAAGTTAAACTTGTTTAAGTCACTTAAACAGTTAAAAAAGAGTAAATTTAAGATTAGATTCCCTAAGTTTAAGTATTTTCGTTTTTAAATTTCTTATTTTCTTGGTTTTACTTTTCTTGCACTTCATATTGTTAACATTGTCAAACTTTATGTAGCATAAAATTTTTATGTAGCATAAAATTTAAACAGAAAGCAGGACAAAGTTTGATATAAAAAGCTAGCCGTAATATTTTTTATAGATGTGTGGCTATAAAAATAGCCGTTTTTTGTTTGGTAAGATGCTTAGGCACGTTCCCCACGAATTCTTCTTGCCAACTGGATGTCTTTAGGCATGATTGTAACTCGTTTTGCGTGAATGGCACACAAGTTAGTATCCTCGAACAAGCCAACAAGGTACGCTTCAGAAGCCTCTTGCAGAGCCATAACGGCTGTGCTCTGGAATCGCAGATCTGTTTTGAAGTCCTGAGCAATTTCTCGCACAAGACGCTGGAAAGGCAACTTGCGGATCAAGAGCTCGGTTGACTTCTGGTATCTTCTGATTTCTCTGAGAGCAACTGTACCATGTCTGTAACGATGTGGTTTTTTCACTCCTCCAGTAGCTGGTGCGCTTTTCCTCGCAGCTTTAGTGGCGAGTTGTTTTCGTGGAGCCTTTCCTCCAGTAGATTTACGTGCAGTTTGCTTTGTACGAGCCATATTTTAAGAAGTCGATGTAGTACGGATACACAAGACGGTCTAAAATGCACTACTGCTAGAAGACTGCTATTATTATTATTAGGACTGCTATTATTCTTTTATTGCTTATATGGGCGGCCATCGGTAATAGTGCAACACCAAGGCAACCCGTGGTCACGGCGTGAATGAATCCACCTCCATGACCCAAGGCCAAAAATCAGATTAATATACTGACCATTCAGAGAATGGCCTACCAGATATTAAACTGATAAGAACAGATACTACACTTGATCTTAGCCATTAGGCCGAGAAGCGATAAAGAAAAAGCGTTGCCATGATAGGCATCGTCCACACACCGTAACTGCTTGTGGAGCATGTCACGTTACTGTAAAGCTTACAACTGTCACCGCGTACGGATGGACGGCGACATAGTAAAAATCACGGCTGTTGATTTAGCCGTAGGATGGAGAGCGACTGTAGCGAGTGGATGGTAACTTACATGAATGCTAACAAAGGCGACGATACTAAGTGCGTGATATTACTTTCCAATATGTCTGCGTACATTCCGTTTATCAACGCATTACGCCAGAACGTGCGCGCGCGTTACACAGTAGACCATGCAGCCGAAATGCGACAGTGCGACCCTGCCAGGAGTCGAACCTGGAATCCCCTGATTCGTAGTCAGATGCCTTATCCATTGGGCCACAGGGCCATGCTTATGACTTCGCCCCATCGTTATTTTGGCTTGCGCATTCGTTTTACTTACGAAAGAATTCTTCGTGTTTGTAGCCATGAAAGAAAGGGACTTCTGTGAGTGAATTTTTTTACTGTGGTCTAATAAAAAAGTCGAAACGCAGTGCCCAATATATGAATTGCTCCTAATAGCCGGAAACAGGCCGTGTCGATGATGTAGGCCGACATACGCAACGCAAACCAAAGAACGCTTTATGAAAATCCTAACACGAGCGCGGAAGAAGCCCAAATTAACAGACTAGATGTAATGCTGAAGACCTCAAACCCGAGGACTTATATCGCAATCACGTTTCGTAACAGCCAAGCGAGGTTTTACCTTAGCGTTTAAGTCACCACCGACATTTGGCCACGCAACTATTCTAAGCTCATTCATTTTGACTTAAGGAGGGGGCGAGCGCGGACGCAGGCCCCCACTACCAGAAATTGTACGGTCGAGTTACTGACGTTTGCAGTAATCGCAGAGGTCAGTAACTCAAAGAAATTAAATAAAAAAATTTGATCACAACGTCAAAATAAATTGCACATATTTGCCCCTACTAATGTCTATGGCCATACCACGATGAACACACCCGTTCTCGTCTGATCACGGAAGTTAAGCATCGTCGGGCCGGGATATTACTTGGATGCGGGACCGCCTGGGAACTCCCGGTGTCGTAGGCTTTTCATTTTCATTTGTTGCCTTTTCATTTCAATGGCGCTGTGATATATTTCTTGTTATAACAATTAAGGAACGTGGCGGTTGTTGAAAGTGTTTCCTATGACATTTTCCTACGACATTTTCAGGTGATAGTACGAGAAAAAAGAGCTTTCAAATGCATACAAACTCGATCTATTGCCGATCATCCAATAACCCTGACGGAATGGCAAATAAAGTAAAATTCCGCCGCCTTCCGAGGATTTATATCGCAATCACGTTTCGTAACAGCCAAGCGAGGTTTTACCTTAGCGTTTAAGTCACCGCCGAAATTTGGCCGCACAACTATTCTAAGCTCATTCATTTTGACTTAAGAAGGGGGCGAGCGCGGACGCAGGCCCCCACTACCAGAAATTGTACGGTCGAGTTACTGACGTTTGCAGTAATCGCAGAGGTCAGTAACTCAAAGAAATTAAATAAATAAATTTGATCACAACGTCAAAATAAATTGCACGTATTTGCCCCTACTAATGTCTACGGCCATACCACGATGAACACACCCGTTCTCGTCTGATCACGGAAGTTAAGCATCGTCGGGCCGGGATAGTACTTGGATGGGGGACCGCCTGGGAACTCCCGGTGTCGTAGGCTTTTCATTTTCATTTGTTGCCTTTTCATTTCAATGGCGCTGTGATATATTTCTTGTTATAACAATTAAGGAACGTGGCGGTTGTTGAAAGTGTTTTCTATGACATTTTCCTACGACATTTTCAGGTGATAGTACGAGAAAAAAGAGCTTTCAAATGCATACAAACTCGATCTATTGCCGATCATCCAATAACCCTGACGGAATGGCAAATAAAATAAAATTCCGCCGCCTTCCGAGGACTTATATCGCAATCACGTTTCGTAACAGCCAAGCGAGGTTTTACCTTAGCGTTTAAGTCACCACCGACATTTGGCCGCGCAACTATTCTAAGCTCATTCATTTTGACTTAAGGAGGGGGCGAGCGCGGACGCAGGCCCCCACTACCAGAAATTGTACGGTCGTGTTACTGACGTTTGCAGTAATCGCAGAGGTCAGTAACTCAAAGAAATTAAATAAAAAAATTTGATCACAACGTCAAAATAAATTGCACGTATTTGCCCCTACTAATGTCTACGGCCATACCACGATGAACACACCCGTTCTCGTCTGATCACGGAAGTTAAGCATCGTCGGGCCGGGATAGTACTTGGATGGGGGACCGCCTGGGAACTCCCGGTGTCGTATGCTTTTCATTTTTATTTGTTGCCTTTTCATTTCAATGGCGCTGTGATATATTTCTTGTTATAACAATTAAGGAAAGTGTTTCCTATGACATTTTCCTACGACATTTTCAGGTGATAGTACGAGAAAAAAGAGCTTTCAAATGCATACAAACTCGATCTATTGCCGATCATCCAATAACCCTGACGGAATGGCAAATGAAATAAAATTCCGCCGCCTTCCGAGGACTTATATCGCAATCACGTTTCGTAACAGCCAAGCGAGGTTTTACCTTAGCGTTTAAGTCACCACCGACATTTGGCCGCGCAACTATTCTAAGCTCATTCATTTTGACTTAAGGAGGGGGCGAGCGCGGACGCAGGCCCCCACTACCAGAAATTGTACGGTCGAGTTACTGACGTTTGCAGTAATCGCAGAGGTCAGTAACTCAAAGAAATTAAATAAAAAAATTTGATCACAACGTCAAAATAAATTGCACGTATTTGCCCCTACTAATGTCTACGGCCATACTACGATGAACACACCCGTTCTCGTCTGATCACGGAAGTTAAGCATCATCGGGCCGGGATAGTACTTGGATGGGGGACCGCCTGGGAACTCCCGGTGTCGTAGGCTTTTCATTTTCATTTGTTGCCTTTTCATTTCAATGGCACTGTGATATATTTCTTGTTATAACAATTAAGGAAAGTGTTTCCTATGACATTTTCCTACGACATTTTCAGGTGATAGTACGAGAAAAAAGAGCTTTCAAATGCATACAAACTCGATCTATTGCCGATCATCCAATAACCCTGACGGAATGGCAAATAAAATAAAATTCCGCCGCCTTCCGAGGACTTATATCGCAATCACGTTTCGTAACAGCCAAGCGAGGTTTTACCTTAGCGTTTAAGTCACCACCGACATTTGGCCGCGCAACTATTCTAAGCTCATTCATTTTGACTTAAGGAGGGGGCGAGCGCGGACGCAGGCCCCCACTACCAGAAATTGTACGGTCGAGTTACTGACGTTTGCAGTAATCGCAGAGGTCAGTAACTCAAAGAAATTAAATAAAAAAATTTGATCACAACGTCAAAATAAATTGCACGTATTTGCCCCTACTAATGTCTACGGCCATACCACGATGAACACACCCGTTCCCGTCTGATTACGGAAGTTAAGCATCGTCGGACTGGGATAGTACTTGGATGGGGGACCGCCTGGGAACTCCCGGTGTCGTAGGCTTTTCATTTTCATTTGTTGCCTTTTCATTTCAATGGCGCTGTGATATATTTCTTGTTATAACAATTAAGGAAAGTGTTTCCTATGACATTTTCCTACGACATTTTCAGGTGATAGTACGAGAAAAAAGAGCTTTCAAATGCATACAAACTCGATCAATTGCCGATCATCCAATAACCCTGACGGAATGGCAAATAAAATAAAATTCCGCCGCCTTCCGAGGACTTATATCGCAATCACGTTTCGTAACAGCCAAGCGAGGTTTTACCTTAGCGTTTAAGTCACCACCGACATTTGGCCGCGCAACTATTCTAAGCTCATTCATTTTGACTTAAGGAGGGGGCGAGCGCGGACGCAGGCCCCCACTACCAGAAATTGTACGGTCGAGTTACTGACGTTTGCAGTAATCGCAGAGGTCAGTAACTCAAAGAAATTAAATAAAAAAATTTGATCACAACGTCAAAATAAATTGCACGTATTTGCCCCTACTAATGTCTACGGCCATACCACGATGAACACACCCGTTCTCGTCTGATCACGGAAGTTAAGCATCGTCGGGCCGGGATAGTACTTGGATGGGGGACCGCCTGGGAACTCCCGGTGTCGTAGGCTTTTCATTTTCATTTGTTGCCTTTTCATTTCAATGGCGCTGTGATATATTTCTTGTTATAACAATTAAGGAAAGTGTTTCCTATGACATTTTCCTACGACATTTTCAGGTGATAGTACGAGAAAAAAGAGCTTTCAAATGCATACAAACTCGATCTATTGCCGATCATCCAATAACCCTGACGGAATGGCAAATAAAATAAAATTCCGCCGCCTTCCGAGGACTTATATCGCAATCACGTTTCGTAACAGCCAAGCGAGGTTTTACCTTAGCGTTTAAGTCACCACCGACATTTGGCCGCGCAACTATTCTAAGCTCATTCATTTTGACTTAAGGAGGGGGCGAGCGCGGACGCAGGCCCCCACTACCAGAAATTGAACGGTCGAGTTACTGACGTTTGCAGTAATCGCAGAGGTCAGTAACTCACAGAAATTAAATAAAAAAATTTGATCACAACGTCAAAATAAATTGCACGTATTTGCCCCTACTAATGTCTACGGCCATACCACGATGAACACACCCGTTCTCGTCTGATCACGGAAGTTAAGCATCGTCGGGCCGGGATAGTACTTGGATGGGGGACCGCCTGGGAACTCCCGGTGTCGTAGGCTTTTCATTTTCATTTGTTGCCTTTTCATTTCAATGGCGCTGTGATATATTTCTTGTTATAACAATTAAGGAAAGTGTTTCCTATGACATTTTCCTACGACATTTTCAGGTGATAGTACGAGAAAAAAGAGCTTTCAAATGCATACAAACTCGATCTATTGCCGATCATCCAATAACCCTGACGGAATGGCAAATAAAATAAAATTCCGCCGCCTTCCGAGGACTTATATCGCAATCACGTTTCGTAACAGCCAAGCGAGGTTTTACCTTAGCGTTTAAGTCACCACCGACATTTGGCCGTGCAACTATTCTAAGCTCATTCATTTTGACTTAAGGAGGGGGCGAGCGCGGACGCAGGCCCCCACTACCAGAAATTGTACGGTCGAGTTACTGACGTTTGCAGTAATCGCAGAGGTCAGTAACTCAAAGAAATTAAATAAAAAAATTTGATCACAACGTCAAAATAAATTGCACGTATTTGCCCCTACTAATGTCTACGGCCATACCACGATGAACACACCCGTTCTCGTCTGATCACGGAAGTTAAGCATCGTCGGGCCGGGATAGTACTTGGATGGGGGACCGCCTGGGAACTCCCGGTGTCGTAGGCTTTTCATTTTCATTTGTTGCCTTTTCATTTCAATGGCGCTGTGATATATTTCTTGTTATAACAATTAAGGAACGCGGCGGTTGTTGAAAGTGTTTCCTATGACATTTTCCTACGACATTTTCAGGTGATAGTACGAGAAAAAAGAGCTTTCAAATGCATACAAACTCGATCTATTGCCGATCATCCAATAACCCTGACGGAATGGCAAATAAAATAAAATTCCGCCGCCTTCCGAGGACTTATATCGCAATCACGTTTCGTAACAGCCAAGCGAGGTTTTACCTTAGCGTTTAAGTCACCACCGACATTTGGCCGCGCAACTATTCTAAGCTCATTCATTTTGACTTAAGGAGGGGGCGAGCGCGGACGCAGGCCCCCACTACCAGAAATTGTACGGTCGAGTTACTGACGTTTGCAGTAATCGCAGAGGTCAGTAACTCAAAGAAATTAAATAAAAAAATTTGATCACAACGTCAAAATAAATTGCACGTATTTGCCCCTACTAATGTCTACGGCCATACCACGATGAACACACCCGTTCCCGTCTGATTACGGAAGTTAAGCATCGTCGGACTGGGATAGTACTTGGATGGGGGACCGCCTGGGAACTCCCGGTGTCGTAGGCTTTTCATTTTCATTTGTTGCCTTTTCATTTCAATGGCGCTGTGATATATTTCTTGTTATAACAATTAAGGAAAGTGTTTCCTATGACATTTTCCTACGACATTTTCAGGTGATAGTACGAGAAAAAAGAGCTTTCAAATGCATACAAACTCGATCTATTGCCGATCATCCAATAACCCTGACGGAATGGCAAATAAAATAAAATTCCGCCGCCTTCCGAGGACTTATATCGCAATCACGTTTCGTAACAGCCAAGCGAGGTTTTACCTTAGCGTTTAAGTCACCACCGACATTTGGCCGCGCAACTATTCTAAGCTCATTAATTTTGACTTAAGGAGGGGGCGAGCGCGGACGCAGGCCCCCACTACCAGAAATTGTACGGTCGAGTTACTGACGTTTGCAGTAATCGCAGAGGTCAGTAACTCAAAGAAATTAAATAAAAAAATTTGATCACAACGTCAAAATAAATTGCACGTATTTGCCCCAACTAATGTCTACGGCCATACCACGATGAACACACCCGTTCCCGTCTGATTACGGAAGTTAAGCATCGTCGGACTGGGATAGTACTTGGATGGGGGACCGCCTGGGAACTCCCGGTGTCGTAGGCTTTTCATTTTCATTTGTTGCCTTTTCATTTCAATGGCGCTGTGATATATTTCTTGTTATAACAATTAAGGAACGTGGCGGTTGTTGAAAGTGTTTCCTATGACATTTTCCTACGACATTTTCAGGTGATAGTACGAGAAAAAAGAGCTTTCAAATGCATACAAACTCGATCTATTGCCGATCATCCAATAACCCTGACGGAATGGCAAATAAAATAAAATTCCGCCGCCTTCCGAGGACTTATATCGCAATCACGTTTCGTAACAGCCAAGCGAGGTTTTACCTTAGCGTTTAAGTCACCACCGACATTTGGCCGCGCAACTATTCTAAGCTCATTCATTTTGACTTAAGGAGGGGGCGAGCGCGGACGCAGGCCCCCACTACCAGAAATTGTACGGTCGAGTTACTGACGTTTGCAGTAATCGCAGAGGTCAGTAACTCAAAGAAATTAAATAAAAAAATTTGATCACAACGTCAAAATAAATTGCACGTATTTGCCCCTACTAATGTCTACGACCATACCACGATGAACACACCCGTTCTCGTCTGATCACGGAAGTTAAGCATCGTCGGGCCGGGATAGTACTTGGATGGGGGACCGCCTGGGAACTCCCGGTGTCGTAGGCTTTTCATTTTCATTTGTTGCCTTTTCATTTCAATGGCGCTGTGATATATTTCTTGTTATAACAATTAAGGAACGTGGCGGTTGTTGAAAGTGTTTCCTATGACATTTTCCTACGACATTTTCAGGTGATAGTACGAGAAAAAAGAGCTTTCAAATGCATACAAACTCGATCTATTGCCGATCATCCAATAACCCTGACGGAATGGCAAATAAAATAAAATTCCGCCGCCTTCCGAGGACTTATATCGCAATCACGTTTCGTAACAGCCAAGCGAGGTTTTACCTTAGCGTTTAAGTCACCACCGACATTTGGCCGCGCAACTATTCTAAGCTCATTCATTTTGACTTAAGGAGGGGGCGAGCGCGGACGCAGGCCCCCACTACCAGAAATTGTACGGTCGAGTTACTGACGTTTGCAGTAATCGCAGAGGTCAGTAACTCAAAGAAATTAAATAAAAAAATTTGATCACAACGTCAAAATAAATTGCACGTATTTGCCCCTACTAATGTCTACGGCCATACCACGATGAACACACACGTTCTCGTCTGATCACGGAAGTTAAGCATCGTCGGGCCGGGATAGTACTTGGATGGGGGACCGCCTGGGAACTCCCGGTGTCGTAGGCTTTTCATTTTCATTTGTTGCCTTTTCATTTCAATGGCGCTGTGATATATTTCTTGTTATAACAATTAAGGAACGTGGCGGTTGTTGAAAGTGTTTCCTATGACATTTTCCTACGACATTTTCAGGTGATAGTACGAGAAAAAAGAGCTTTCAAATGCATACAAACTCGATCTATTGCCGATCATCCAATAACCCTGACGGAATGGCAAATAAAATAAAATTCCGCCGCCTTCCGAGGACTTATATCGCAATCACGTTTCGTAACAGCCAAGCGAGGTTTTACCTTAGCGTTTAAGTCACCACCGACATTTGGCCGCGCAACTATTCTAAGCTCATTCATTTTGACTTAAGGAGGGGGCGAGCGCGGACGCAGGCCCCCACTACCAGAAATTGTACGGTCGAGTTACTGACGTTTGCAGTAATCGCAGAGGTCAGTAACTCAAAGAAATTAAATAAAAAAATTTGATCACAACGTCAAAATAAATTGCACGTATATGCCCCTACTAATGCCTACGGCCATACCACGATGAACACACCCGTTCTCGTCTGATCACGGAAGTTAAGCATCGTCGGGCCGGGATAGTACTTGGATGGGCCCGCCTGGGAACTCCCGGTGTCGTAGGCTTTTCATTTTCATTTGTTGCCTTTTCATTTCAATGGCGCTGTGATATATTTCTTGTTATAACAATTAAGGAACGTGGCGGTTGTTGAAAGTGTTTCCTATGACATTTTCCTACGACATTTTCAGGTGATAGTACGAGAAAAAAGAGCTTTCAAATGCATACAAACTCGATCTATTGCCGATCATCCAATAACCCTGACGGAATGGCAAATAAAATAAAATTCCGCCGCCTTCCGAGGACTTATATCGCAATCACGTTTCGTAACAGCCAAGCGAGGTTTTACCTTAGCGTTTAAGTCACCACCGACATTTGGCCGCGCAACTATTCTAAGCTCATTCATTTTGACTTAAGGAGGGGGCGAGCGTGGACGCAGGCCCCCACTACCAGAAATTGTACGGTCGAGTTACTGACGTTTGCAGTAATCGCAGAGGTCAGTAACTCAAAGAAATTAAATAAAAAAATTTGATCACAACGTCAAAATAAATTGCACGTATTTGCCCCTACTAATGTCTACGGCCATACCACGATGAACACACCCGTTCTCGTCTGATCACGGAAATTAAGCATCGTCGGGCCGGCATAGTACTTGGATGGGGGACCGCCTGGGAACTCCCGGTGTCGTAGGCTTTTCATTTTCATTTGTTGCCTTTTCATTTCAATGGCGCTGTGATATATTTCTTGTCATAACAATTAAGGAACGTGGCGGTTGTTGAAAGTGTTTCCTATGACATTTTCCTACGACATTTTCAGGTGATAGTACGAGAAAAAAGAGCTTTCAAATGCATACAAACTCGATCTATTGCCGATCATCCAATAACCCTGACGAAATGGCAAATAAAATAAAATTCCGCCGCCTTCCGAGGACTTATATCGCAATCACGTTTCGTAACAGCCAAGCGAGGTTTTACCTTAGCGTTAAAGTCACCACCGACATTTGGCCGCGCAACTATTCTAAGCTCATTCATTTTGACTTAAGGAGGGGGCGAGCGCGGACGCAGGCCCCCACTACCAGAAATTGTACGGTCGAGTTACTGACGTTTGCAGTAATCGGAGAGGTCAGTAACTCAAAGAAATTAAATAAAAAAATTTGATCACAACGTCAAAATAAATTGCACGTATTTGCCCCTACTAATGTCTACGGCCATACCACGATGAACACACCCGTTCTCGTCTGATCACGGAAGTTAAGCATCGTCGGGCCGGGATAGTACTTGGATGGGGGACCGCCTGGGAACTCCCGGTGTCGTAGGCTTTTCATTTTCATTTGTTGCCTTTTCATTTCAATGGCGCTGTGATATATTTCTTGTTATAACAATTAAGGAACGTGGCGGTTGTTGAAAGTGTTTCCTATGACATTTTCCTACGACATTTTCAGGTGATAGTACGAGAAAAAAGAGCTTTCAAATGCATACAAACTCGATCTATTGCCGATCATCCAATAACCCTGACGGAATGGCAAATAAAATAAAATTCCGCCGCCTTCCGAGGACTTATATCGCAATCACGTTTCGTAACAGCCAAGCGAGGTTTTACCTTAGCGTTTAAGTCACCACCGACATTTGGCCGCGCAACTATTCTAAGCTCATTCATTTTGACTTAAGGAGGGGGCGAGCGCGGACGCAGGCCCCCACTACCAGAAATTGTACGGTCGAGTTACTGACGTTTGCAGTAATCGCAGAGGTCAGTAACTCAAAGAAATTAAATAAAAAAATTTGATCACAACGTCAAAATAAATTGCACGTATTTGCCCCTACTAATGTCTACGGCCATACCACGATGAACACACCCGTTCTCGTCTGATCACGGAAATTAAGCATCGTCGGGCCGGCATAGTACTTGGATGGGGGACCGCCTGGGAACTCCCGGTGTCGTAGGCTTTTCATTTTCATTTGTTGCCTTTTCATTTCAATGGCGCTGTGATATATTTCTTGTCATAACAATTAAGGAACGTGGCGGTTGTTGAAAGTGTTTCCTATGACATTTTCCTACGACATTTTCAGGTGATAGTACGAGAAAAAAGAGCTTTCAAATGCATACAAACTCGATCTATTGCCGATCATCCAATAACCCTGACGAAATGGCAAATAAAATAAAATTCCGCCGCCTTCCGAGGACTTATATCGCAATCACGTTTCGTAACAGCCAAGCGAGGTTTTACCTTAGCGTTTAAGTCACCACCGACATTTGGCCGCGCAACTATTCTAAGCTCATTCATTTTGACTTAAGGAGGGGGCGAGCGCGGACGCAGGCCCCCACTACCAGAAATTGTACGGTCGAGTTACTGACGTTTGCAGTAATCGCAGAGGTCAGTAACTCAAAGAAATTAAATAAAAAAATTTGATCACAACGTCAAAATAAATTGCACGTATTTGCCCCTACTAATGTCTACGGCCATACCACGATGAACACACCCGTTCTCGTCTGATCACGGAAGTTAAGCATCGTCGGGCCGGGATAGTACTTGGATGGGGGACCGCCTGGGAACTCCCAGTGTCGTAGGCTTTTCATTTTCATTTGTTGCCTTTTCATTTCAATGGCGCTGTGATATATTTCTTGTTATAACAATTAAGGAACGTGGCGGTTGTTGAAAGTGTTTCCTATGACATTTTCCTACGACATTTTCAGGTGATAGTACGAGAAAAAAGAGCTTTCAAATGCATACAAATTCGATCTATTGCCGATCATCCAATAACCCTGACGGAATGGCAAATAAAATAAAATTCCGCCGCCTTCCGAGGACTTATATCGCAATCACGTTTCGTAACAGCCAAGCGAGGTTTTACCTTAGCGTTTAAGTCACCACCGACATTTGGCCGCGCAACTATTCTAAGCTCATTCATTTTGACTTAAGGAGGGGGCGAGCGCGGACGCAGGCCCCCACTACCAGAAATTGTACGGTCGAGTTACTGACGTTTGCAGTAATCGCAGAGGTCAGTAACTCAAAGAAATTAAATAAAAAAATTTGATCACAACGTCAAAATAAATTGCACGTATTTGCCCCTACTAATGTCTACGGCCATACCACGATGAACACACCCGTTCTCGTCTGATCACGGAAGTTAAGCATCGTCGGGCCGGGATAGTACTTGGATGGGGGACCGCCTGGGAACTCCCAGTGTCGTAGGCTTTTCATTTTCATTTGTTGCCTTTTCATTTCAATGGCGCTGTGATATATTTCTTGTTATAACAATTAAGGAACGTGGCGGTTGTTGAAAGTGTTTCCTATGACATTTTCCTACGACATTTTCAGGTGATAGTACGAGAAAAAAGAGCTTTCAAATGCATACAAATTCGATCTATTGCCGATCATCCAATAACCCTGACGGAATGGCAAATAAAATAAAATTCCGCCGCCTTCCGAGGACTTATATCGCAATCACGTTTCGTAACAGCCAAGCGAGGTTTTACCTTAGCGTTTAAGTCACCACCGACATTTGGCCGCGCAACTATTCTAAGCTCATTCATTTTGACTTAAGGAGGGGGCGAGCGCGGACGCAGGCCCCCACTACCAGAAATTGTACGGTCGAGTTACTGACGTTTGCAGTAATCGCAGAGGTCAGTAACTCAAAGAAATTAAATAAAAAAATTTGATCACAACGTCAAAATAAATTGCACGTATTTGCCCCTACTAATGTCTACGGCCATACCACGATGAACACACCCGTTCTCGTCTGATCACGGAAGTTAAGCATCGTCGGGCCGGCATAGTACTTGGATGGGGGACCGCCTGGGAACTCCCGGTGTCGTAGGCTTTTCATTTTCATTTGTTGCCTTTTCATTTCAATGGCGCTGTGATATATTTCTTGTTATAACAATTAAGGAACGTGGCGGTTGTTGAAAGTGTTTCCTATGACATTTTCCTACGACATTTTCAGGTGATAGTACGAGAAAAAAGTGCTTTCAAATGCATACAAACTCGATCTATTGCCGATCATCCAATAACCCTGACGGAATGGCAAATAAAATAAAATTCCGCCGCCTTCCGAGGACTTATATCGCAATCACGTTTCGTAACAGCCAAGTGAGGTTTTACCTTAGCGTTTAAGTCACCACCGACATTTGGCCGCGCAACTATTCTAAGCTCATTCATTTTGACTTAAGGAGGGGGCGAGCGCGGACGCAGGCCCCCACTACCAGAAATTGTACGGTCGAGTTACTGACGTTTGCAGTAATCGCAGAGGTCAGTAACTCAAAGCAATTAAATAAAAAAATTTGATCACAACGTCAAAATAAATTGCACGTATTTGCCCCTACTAATGTCTACGGCCATACCACGATGAACACACCCGTTCTCGTATGATTACGGAAGTTAAGCATCGTCGGGCCGGGATAGTACTTGGATGGGGGACCGCCTGGGAACTCCCGGTGTCGTAGGCTTTTCATTTTCATTTGTTGCCTTTTCATTTCAATGGCGCTGTGATATATTTCTTGTTATAACAATTAAGGAACGTGGCGGTTGTTGAAAGTGTTTCCTATGACATTTTCCTACGACATTTTCAGGTGAGAGTACGAGAAAAAAGTGCTTTCAAATGCATACAAACTCGATCTATTGCCGATCATCCAATAACCCTGACGGAATGGCAAATAAAATAAAATTCCGCCGCCTTTCGAGGACTTATAGCGCAATCACGTTTCGTAACAGCCAAGCGAGGTTTTACCTTAGCGTTTAAGTCACCACCGACATTTGGCCGCGCAACTATTCTAAGCTCATTCATTTTGACTTAAGGAGGGGGCGAGCGCGGACGCAGGCCCCCACTACCAGAAGTTGTACGGTCGAGTTACTGACGTTTGCAGTAATCGCAGAGGTCAGTAACTCAAAGCAATTAAATAAAAAAATTTGATCACAACGTCAAAATAAATTGCACGTATTTGCCCCTACTAATGTCTACGGCCATACCACGATGAACACACCCGTTCTCGTCTGATTACGGAAGTTAAGCATCGGCGGGCCGGGATAGTACTTGGATGGGGGACCGCCTGGGAACTCCCGGTGTCGTAGGCTTTTCATTTTCATTTGTTGCCTTTTCATTTCAATGGCGCTGTGATATATTTCTTGTTATAACAATTAAGGAACGTGGCGGTTGTTGAAAGTGTTTCCTATGACATTTTCCTACGACATTTTCAGGTGATAGTACGAGAAAAAAGAGCTTTCAAATGCATACAAACTCGATCTATTGCCGATCATCCAATAACCCTGACGGAATGGCAAATAAAATAAAATTCCGCCGCCTTCCGAGGACTTATATCGCAATCACGTTTTGTAACAGCCAAGCGAGGTTTTACCTTAGCGTTTAAGTCACCACCGACATTTGGCCGCGCAACTATTCTAAGCTCATTCATTTTGACTTAAGGAGGGGGCGAGCGCGGACGCAGGCCCCCACTACCAGAAATTGTACGGTCGAGTTACTGACTTTTGCAGTAATCGCAGAGGTCAGTAACTCTAAGAAATTAAATAAAAAAATTTGATCACAACGTCAAAATAAATTGCACGTATTTGCCCCTACTAATGTCTACGGCCATACCACGATGAACACACCTGTTCTCGTCTGATCACGGAAGTTAAGCATCGTCGGGCCGGGATAGTACTTGGATGGGGGACCGCCTGGGAACTCCCAGTGTCGTAGGCTTTTCATTTTCATTTGTTGCCTTTTCATTTCAATGGCGCTGTGATATATTTCTTGTTATAACAATTAAGGAACGTGGCGGTTGTTGAAAGTGTTTCCTATGACATTTTCCTACGACATTTTCAGGTGATAGTACGAGAAAAAAGAGCTTTCAAATGCATACAAATTCGATCTATTGCCGATCATCCAATAACCCTGACGGAATGGCAAATAAAATAAAATTCCGCCGCCTTCCGAGGACTTATATCGCAATCACGTTTCGTAACAGCCAAGCGAGGTTTTACCTTAGCGTTTAAGTCACCACCGACATTTGGCCGCGCAACTATTCTAAGCTCATTCATTTTGACTTAAGGAGGGGGCGAGCGCGGACGCAGGCCCCCACTACCAGAAATTGTACGGTCGAGTTACTGACGTTTGCAGTAATCGCAGAGGTCAGTAACTCAAAGAAATTAAATAAAAAAATTTGATCACAACGTCAAAATAAATTGCACGTATTTGCCCCTACTAATGTCTACGGCCATACCACGATGAACACACCCGTTCTCGTCTGATCACGGAAGTTAAGCATCGTCGGGCCGGCATAGTACTTGGATGGGGGACCGCCTGGGAACTCCCGGTGTCGTAGGCTTTTCATTTTCATTTGTTGCCTTTTCATTTCAATGGCGCTGTGATATATTTCTTGTTATAACAATTAAGGAACGTGGCGGTTGTTGAAAGTGTTTCCTATGACATTTTCCTACGACATTTTCAGGTGATAGTACGAGAAAAAAGTGCTTTCAAATGCATACAAACTCGATCTATTGCCGATCATCCAATAACCCTGACGGAATGGCAAATAAAATAAAATTCCGCCGCCTTCCGAGGACTTATATCGCAATCACGTTTCGTAACAGCCAAGTGAGGTTTTACCTTAGCGTTTAAGTCACCACCGACATTTGGCCGCGCAACTATTCTAAGCTCATTCATTTTGACTTAAGGAGGGGGCGAGCGCGGACGCAGGCCCCCACTACCAGAAATTGTACGGTCGAGTTACTGACGTTTGCAGTAATCGCAGAGGTCAGTAACTCAAAGCAATTAAATAAAAAAATTTGATCACAACGTCAAAATAAATTGCACGTATTTGCCCCTACTAATGTCTACGGCCATACCACGATGAACACACCCGCTCTCGTCTGATCACGGAAGTTAAGCATCGTCGGGCCGGGATAGTACTTGGATGGGGGACCGCCTGTGAACTGCCGGTGTCGTAGGCTTTTCATTTTCATTTGTTGCCTTTTCATTTCAATGGCGCTGTGATATATTTCTTGTCATAACAATTAAGGAACGTGGCGGTTGTTGAAAGTGTTTCCTATGACATTTTCCTACGACATTTTCAGGTGATAGAACGAGAAAAAAGAGCTTTCAAATGCATACAAACTCGATCTATTGCCGATCATCCAATAACCCTGACGGAATGGCAAATAAAATAAAATTCCGCCGCCTTCCGAGGACTTATATCGCAATCACGTTTCGTAACAGCCAAGCGAGGTTTTACCTTAGCGTTTAAGTCACCACCGACATTTGGCCGCGCAACTATTCTAAGCTCATTCATTTTGACTTAAGGAGGGGGCGAGCGCGGACGCAGGCCCCCACTACCAGAAATTGTACGGTCGAGTTACTGACGTTTGCAGTAATCGCAGAGGTCAGTAACTCAAAGAAATTAAATAAAAAAATTTGATCACAACGTCAAAATAAATTGCACGTATTTGCCCCTACTAATGTCTACGGCCATACCACGATGAACACACCCGTTCTCGTCTGATCACGGAAGTTAAGCATCGTCGGGCCGGGATAGTACTTGGATGGGGGACCGCCTGGGAACTCCCGTGTCGTAGGCTTTTCATTTTCATTTGTTGTTTTTCATTTCAATGGCGCTGTGATATATTTCTTGTTATAACAGTTAAGGAACGTGGCGGTTGTTGAAAGTGTTTCCTATGAGATTTTCCTACGACATTTTCAGGTGATAGTACGAGAAAAAAGAGCTTTCAAATGCATACAAACTAGATCTATTGCCGATCATCCAATAACCCTGACGGAATGGCAAATAAAATAAAATTCCGCCGCCTTCCGAGGACTTATATCGCAATCACGTTTCGTAACAGCCAAGCGAGGTTTTACCTTAGCGTTTAAGTCACCACCGACATTTGGCCGCGCAACTATTCTAAGCTCATTCATTTTGACTTAAGGAGGGGGCGAGCGCGGACGCAGGCCCCCACTACCAGAAATTGTACGGTCAAGTTACTGACGTTTGCAGTAATCGCAGAGGTCAGTAACTCAAAGAAATTAAATAAAAATATTTGATCACAACGTCAAAATAAATTGCACGTATTTGCCCCTACTAATGTCTACGGCCATACCACGATGAACACACCCGTTCTCGTCTGATTACGGAAGTTAAGCATCGGCGGGCCGGGATAGTACTTGGATGGGGGACCGCCTGGGAACTCCCGGTGTCGTAGGCTTTTCATTTTCATTTGTTGCCTTTTCATTTCAATGGCGCTGTGATATATTTCTTGTTATAACAATTAAGGAACGTGGCGGTTGTTGAAAGTGTTTCCTATGACATTTTCCTACGACATTTTCAGGTGATAGTACGAGAAAAAAGAGCTTTCAAATGCATACAAACTCGATCTATTGCCGATCATCCAATAACCCTGACGGAATGGCAAATAAAATAAAATTCCGCCGCCTTCCGAGGACTTATATCGCAATCACGTTTCGTAACAGCCAAGCGAGGTTTTACCTTAGCGTTTAAGTCACCACCGACATTTGGCCGCGCAACTATTCTAAGCTTATTCATTTTGACTTAAGGAGGGGGCGAGCGCGGACGCAGGCCCCCACTACCAGAAATTGTACGGTCGAGTTACTGACGTTTGCAGTAATCGCAGAGGTCAGTAACTCAAAGAAATTAAATAAAAAAATTTGATCACAACGTCAAAATAAATTGCACGTATTTGCCCCTACTAATGTCTACGGCCATACCACGATGAACACACCCGTTCTCGTCTGATCACGGAAGTTAAGCATCGTCGGGCCGGCATAGTACTTGGATGGGGGACCGCCTGGGAACTCCCGGTGTCGTAGGCTTTTCATTTTCATTTGTTGCCTTTTCATTTCAATGGCGCTGTGATATATTTCTTGTTATAACAATTAAGGAACGTGGCGGTTGTTGAAAGTGTTTCCTATGACATTTTCCTACGACATTTTCAGGTGATAGTACGAGAAAAAAGTGCTTTCAAATGCATACAAACTCGATCTATTGCCGATCATCCAATAACCCTGACGGAATGGCAAATAAAATAAAATTCCGCCGCCTTTCGAGGACTTATATCGCAATCACGTTTCGTAACAGCCAAGCGAGGTTTTACCTTAGCGATTAAGTCACCACCGACATTTGGCCGCGCAACTATTCTAAGCTCATTCATTTTGACTTAAGGAGGGGGCGAGCGCGGACGCAGGCCCCCACTACCAGAAATTGTACGGTCGAGTTACTGACGTTTGCAGTAATCGCAGAGGTCAGTAACTCAAAGAAATTAAATAAAAAAATTTGATCACAACGTCAAAATAAATTGCACGTATTTGCCCCTACTAATGTCTACGGCCATACCACGATGAACACACCCGTTCTCGTCTGATCACGGAAGTTAAGCATCGTCGGGCCGGGAAGTACTTGGATGGGGGACCGCCTGGGAACTCCCGGTGTCGTAGGCTTTTCATTTTCATTTGTTGCCTTTTCATTTCAATGGCGCTGTGATATATTTCTTGTTATAACAATTAAGGAACGTGGCGGTTGTTGAAAGTGTTTCCTATGACATTTTCCTACGACATTTTCAGGTTATAGTACGAGAAAAAAGAGCTTTCAAATGCATACAAACTCGATCTATTGCCGATCATCCAATAACCCTGACGGAATGGCAAATAAAATAAAATTCCGCCGCCTTCCGAGGACTTATATCGCAATCACGTTTCGTAACAGCCAAGCGAGGTTTTACCTTAGCGTTTAAGTCACCACCGACATTTGGCCGCGCAACTATTCTAAGCTCATTCATTTTGACTTAAGGAGGGGGCGAGCGCGGACGCAGGCCCCCACTACCAGAATTTGTACGGTCGAGTTACTGACTTTTGCAGTAATCGCAGAGGTCAGTAACTCTAAGAAATTAAATAAAAAAATTTGATCACAACGTCAAAATAAATTGCACGTATTTGCCCCTACTAATGTCTACGGCCATACCACGATGAACACACCCGTTCTCGTCTGATCACGGAAGTTAAGCATCGTCGGGCCGGGATAGTACTTGGATGGGGAACCGCCTGGGAACTCCCGGTGTCGTAGGCTTTTCATTTTCATTTGTTGCCTTTTCATTTCAATGGCGCTGTGATATATTTCTTGTTATAACAATTAAGGAACGTGGCGGTTGTTGAAAGTGTTTCCTATGACATTTTCCTACGACATTTTCAGGTGATAGTACGAGAAAAAAGAGCTTTCAAATGCATACAAACTCGATCTATTGCCGATCATCCAATAACCCTGACGGAATGGCAAATAAAATAAAATTCCGCCGCCTTCCGAGGACTTATATCGCAATCACGTTTCGTAACAGCCAAGCGAGGTTTTACCTTAGCGTTTAAGTCACCACCGACATTCGGCCGCGCAACTATTCTAAGCTCATTCATTTTGACTTAAGGAGGGGGCGAGCGCGGACGCAGGCCCCCACTACCAGAAATTGTACGGTCGAGTTACTGACGTTTGCAGTAATCGCAGAGGTCAGTAACTCAAAGAAATTAAATAAAAAAATTTGATCACAACGTCAAAATAAATTGCACGTATTTGCCCCTACTAATGTCTACGGCCATACCACGATGAGCACACCCGTTCTCGTCTGATCACGGAAGTTAAGCATCGTCGGGCCGGGAAGTACTTGGATGGGGGACCGCCTGGGAACTCCCGGTGTCGTAGGCTTTTCATTTTCATTTGTTGCCTTTTCATTTCAATGGCGCTGTGATATATTTCTTGTTATAACAATTAAGGAACGTGGCGGTTGTTGAAAGTGTTTCCTATGATATTTTCCTACGACATTTTCAGGTTATAGTACGAGAAAAAAGAGCTTTCAAATGCATACAAACTCGATCTATTGCCGATCATCCAATAACCCTGACGGAATGGCAAATAAAATAAAATTCCGCCGCCTTCCGAGGACTTATATCGCAATCACGTTTCGTAACAGCCAAGCGAGGTTTTACCTTAGCGTTTAAGTCACCACCGACATTTGGCCGCGCAACTATTCTAAGCTCATTCATTTTGACTTAAGGAGGGGGCGAGCGCGGACGCAGGCCCCCACTACCAGAAATTGTACGGTCGAGTTACTGACTTTTGCAGTAATCGCAGAGGTCAGTAACTCTAAGAAATTAAATAAAAAAATTTGATCACAACGTCAAAATAAATTGCACGTATTTGCCCCTACTAATGTCTACGGCCATACCACGATGAACACACCCGTTCTCGTCTGATCACGGAAGTTAAGCATCGTCGGGCCGGGATAGTACTTGGATGGGGAACCGCCTGGGAACTCCCGGTGTCGTAGGCTTTTCATTTTCATTTGTTGCCTTTTCATTTCAATGGCGCTGTGATATATTTCTTGTTATAACAATTAAGGAACGTGGCGGTTGTTGAAAGTGTTTCCTATGACATTTTCCTACGACATTTTCAGGTGATAGTACGAGAAAAAAGAGCTTTCAAATGCATACAAACTCGATCTATTGCCGATCATCCAATAACCCTGACGGAATGGCAAATAAAATAAAATTCCGCCGCCTTCCGAGGACTTATATCGCAATCATGTTTCGTAACTGCCAAGCGAGGTTTTACCTTAGCGTTTAAGTCACCACCGACATTCGGCCGCGCAACTATTCTAAGCTCATTCATTTTGACTTAAGGAGGGGGCGAGCGCGGACGCAGGCCCCCACTACCAGAAATTGTACGGTCGAGTTACTGACGTTTGCAGTAATCGCAGAGGTCAGTAACTCAAAGAAATTAAATAAAAAAATTTGATCACAACGTCAAAATAAATTGCACGTATTTGCCCCTACTAATGTCTACGGCCATACCACGATGAACACACCCGTTCTCGTCTGATCACGGAAGTTAAGCATCGTCGGGCCGGGAAGTACTTGGATGGGGGACCGCCTGGGAACTCCCGGTGTCGTAGGCTTTTCATTTTCATTTGTTGCCTTTTCATTTCAATGGCGCTGTGATATATTTCTTGTTATAACAATTAAGGAACGTGGCGGTTGTTGAAAGTGTTTCCTATGACATTTTCCTACGACATTTTCAGGTGATAGTATGAGAAAAAAGAGCTTTCAAATGCATACAAACTCGATCTATTGCCGATCATCCAATAACCCTGACGGAATGGCAAATAAAATAAAATTCCGCCGCCTTCCGAGGACTTATATCGCAATCACGTTTCGTAACAGCCAAGCGAGGTTTTACCTTAGCGTTTAAGTCACCACCGACATTTGGCCACGCAACTATTCTAAGCTCATTCATTTTGACTTAAGGAGGGGGCGAGCGCGGACGCAGGACCCCACTACCAGAAATTGTACGGTCGAGTTACTGACGTTTGCAGTAATCGCAGAGGTCAGTAACTCAAAGAAATTAATCAAAAAAATTTGATCACAACGTCAAAATAAATTGCACGTATTTGCCCCTACTAACGTCTACGGCCATACCACGATGAACACACCCGTTCTCGTCTGATCACGGAAGTTAAGCATCGTCGGGCCGGGATAGTACTTGGATGGGGGACCGCCTGTGAACTGCCGGTGTCGTAGGCTTTTCATTTTCATTTGTTGCCTTTTCATTTTAATGGCGCTGTGATATATTTCTTGTCATAACAATTAAGGAACGTGGCGGTTGTTGAAAGTGTTTCCTATGACATTTTCCTACGACATTTTCAGGTGATAGTACGAGAAAAAAGAGCTTTCAAATGCATACAAACTCGATCTATTGCCGATCATCCAATAACCCTGACGGAATGGCAAATAAAATAAAATTCCGCCGCCTTCCGAGGACTTATATCGCAATCACGTTTCGTAACAGCCAAGCGAGGTTTTACCTTAGCGTTTAAGTCACCACCGACATTTGGCCGCGCAACTATTCTAAGCTCATTCATTTTGACTTAAGGAGGGGGCGAGCGCGGACGCAGGCCCCCACTACCAGAAATTGTACGGTCGAGTTACTGACGTTTGCAGTAATCGCAGAGGTCAGTAACTCAAAGAAATTAAATAAAAAAATTTGATCACAACGTCAAAATAAATTGCACGTATTTGCCCCTACTAATGTCTACTGCCATACCACGATGAACACACCCGTTCTCATCTGATCACGGAAGTTAAGCATCGTCGGGCCGGGATAGTACTTGGATGGGGGACCGCCTGGGAACTCCCGTGTCGTAGGCTTTTCATTTTCATTTGTTGCCTTTTCATTTCAATGGCGCTGTGATATATTTCTTGTTATAACAATTAAGGAACGTGGCGGTTGTTGAAAGTGTTTCCTATGACATTTTCCTACGACATTTTCAGGTGATAGTACGAGAAAAAAGAGCTTTCAAATGCATACAAACTAGATCTATTGCCGATCATCCAATAACCCTGACGGAATGGCAAATAAAATAAAATTCCGCCGCCTTCCGAGGACTTATATCGCAATCACGTTTCGTAACAGCCAAGCGAGGTTTTACCTTAGCGTTTAAGTCAGTACCGACATTTGGCCGCGCAACTATTCTAAGCTCATTCATTTTGACTTAAGGAGGGGGCGAGCGCGGACGCAGGCCCCCACTACCAGAAATTGTACGGTCGAGTTACTGACGTTTGCAGTAATCGCAGAGGTCAGTAACTCAAAGAAATTAAATAAAAAAATTTGATCACAACGTCAAAATAAATTGCACGTATTTGCCCCTACTAATGTCTACTGCCATACCACGATGAACACACCCGTTCTCGTCTGATCACGGAAGTTAAGCATCGTCGGGCCGGGATAGTACTTGGATGGGGGACCGCCTGGGAACTCCCGTGTCGTAGGCTTTTCATTTTCATTTGTTGCCTTTTCATTTCAATGGCGCTGTGATATATTTCTTGTTATAACAATTAAGGAACGTGGCGGTTGTTGAAAGTGTTTCCTATGACATTTTCCTACGACATTTTCAGGTGATAGTACGAGAAAAAAGAGCTTTCAAATGCATACAAACTAGATCTATTGCCGATCATCCAATAACCCTGACGGAATGGCAAATAAAATAAAATTCCGCCGCCTTCCGAGGACTTATATCGCAATCACGTTTCGTAACAGCCAAGCGAGGTTTTACCTTAGCGTTTAAGTCAGTACCGACATTTGGCCGCGCAACTATTCTAAGCTCATTCATTTTGACTTAAGGAGGGGGCGAGCGCGGACGCAGGCCCCCACTACCAGAAATTGTACGGTCGAGTTACTGACGTTTGCAGTAATCGCAGAGGTCAGTAACTCAAAAAAATTAAATAAAAAAATTTGATCAAAACGTCAAAATAAATTGCACGTATTTACCCCTACTAATGTCTACGGCCATACCACGATGAACACACCCGTTCTCGTCTGATCACGGAAGTTAAGCATCGTCGGGCCGGGATAGTACTTGGATGGGGGACCGCCTGGGAACTCCCGTGTCGTAGGCTTTTCATTTTCATTTGTTGCCTTTTCATTTCAATGGCGCTGTGATATATTTCTTGTTATAACAATTAAGGAACGTGGCGGTTGTTGAAAGTGTTTCCTATGACATTTTCCTACGACATTTTCAGGTGATAGTACGAGAAAAAAGAGCTTTCAAATGCATACAAACTCGATCTAATGCCGATCATCCAATAATCCTGACGGAATGGCAAATAAAATAAAATTCCGCCGCCTTCCGAGGACTTATATCGCAATCACGTTTCGTAACAGCCAAGCGAGGTTTTACCTTAGCGTTTAAGTCACCACCGACATTTGGCCGCGCAACTATTCTAAGCTCATTCATTTTGACTTAAGGAGGGGGCGAGCGCGGACGCAGGCCCCCACTACCAGAAATTGTACGGTCAAGTTACTGACGTTTGCAGTAATCGCAGAGGTCAGTAACTCAAAGAAATTAAATAAAAATATTTGATCACAACGTCAAAATAAATTGCACGTATTTGCCCCTACTAATGTCTACGGCCATACCACGATGAACACACCCGTTCTCGTCTGATCACGGAAGTTAAGCATCGTCGGGCCGGGATAGTACTTGGATGGGGGACCGCCTGGGAACTCCCGGTGTCGTAGGCTTTTCATTTTCATTTGTTGCCTTTTCATTTCAATGGCGCTGTGATATATTTCTTGTTATAACAATTAAGGAACGTGGCGGTTGTTGAAAGTGTTTCCTATGACATTTTCCTACGACATTTTCAGGTGATAGTACGAGAAAAAAGAGATTTCAAATGCATACAAACTCGATCTATTGCCGATCATCCAATAACCCTGACGGAATGGCAAATAAAATAAAATTCCGCCGCCTTCCGAGGACTTATATCGCAATCACGTTTCGTAACAGCCAAGCGAGGTTTTACCTTAGCGTCTAAGTCACCACCGACATTTGGCCGCGCAACTATTCTAAGCTCATTCATTTTGACTTAAGGAGGGGGTGAGCGCGGACGCAGGCCCCCACTACCAGAAATTGTACGGTCGAGTTACTGACGTTTGCAGTAATCGCAGAGATCAGTAACTCAAAGAAATTAAATAAAAAAATTTGATCACAACGTCAAAATAAATTGCACGTATTTGCCCCTACTAATGTGTACGGCCATACCACGATGAACACACCCGTTCTCGTCTGATCAGGGAAGTTAAGCATCGTCGGGCCGGGATAGTACTTGGATGGGGGACCGCCTGGGAACTCTCGGTGTCGTAGGCTTTTCATTTTCATTTGTTGCCTTTTCATTTCAATGGCGCTGTGATATATTTCTTGTTATAACAATTAAGGAACGTGGCGGTTGTTGAAAGTGTTTCCTATGACATTTTCCTACGACATTTTCAGGTGATAGTACGAGAAAAAAGAGCTTTCAAATGCATACAAACTCGATCTATTGCCGATCATCCAATAACCCTGACGGAATGGCAAATAAAATAAAATTCCGCCGCCTTCCGAGGACCTATATCGCAATCACGTTTCGTAACAGCAAGGCGAGGTTTTACCTTAGCGTTTAAGTCACCACCGACATTTGGCCGCGCAACTATTCTAAGCTCATTCATTTTGACTTAAGGAGGGGGCGAGCGCGCACGCAGGCCCCCACTACCAGAAATTGTACGGTCGAGTTACTGACGTTTGCAGTAATCGCAGAGGTCAGTAACTCAAAGAAATTAAATAAAAAAATTTGATCACAACGTTAAAATAAATTGCACGTATTTGCCCCTACTAATGTCTATGGCCATACCACGATGAACACACCAGTTCTCGTCTGATGACGGAAGTTAAGCATCGTCGGGCCGGGATAGCACTTGGATGGGGGACCGCCTGGGAACTCCCGGTGTCGTAGGCTTTTCATTTTCATTTGTTGCCTTTTCATTTCAATGGCGCTGTGATATATTTCTTGTCATAACAATTAAGGAACGTGGCGGTTGTTGAAAGTGTTTCCTATGACATTTTCCTACGACATTTTCAGGTGATAGTACGAGAAAAAAGAGCTTTCAAATGCATACAAACTCGATCTATTGCCGATCATCCAATAACCCTGACGGAATGGCAAATAAAATAAAATTCCGCCGCCTTCCGAGGACCTATATCGCAATCACGTTTCGTAACAGCAAGGCGAGGTTTTACCTTAGCGTTTAAGTCACCACCGACATTTGGCCGCGCAACTATTCTAAGCTCATTCATTTTGACTTAAGGAGGGGGCGAGCGCGCACGCAGGCCCCCACTACCAGAAATTGTACGGTCGAGTTACTGACGTTTGCAGTAATCGCAGAGGTCAGTAACTCAAAGAAATTAAATAAAAAAATTTGATCACAACGTTAAAATAAATTGCACGTATTTGCCCCTACTAATGTCTATGGCCATACCACGATGAACACACCAGTTCTCGTCTGATGACGGAAGTTAAGCATCGTCGGGCCGGGATAGCACTTGGATGGGGGACCGCCTGGGAACTCCCGGTGTCGTAGGCTTTTCATTTTCATTTGTTGCCTTTTCATTTCAATGGCGCTGTGATATATTTCTTGTCATAACAATTAAGGAACGTGGCGGTTGTTGAAAGTGTTTCCTATGACATTTTCCTACGACATTTTCAGGTGATAGTACGAGAAAAAAGAGCTTTCAAATGCATACAAACTCGATCTATTGCCGATCATCCAATAACCCTGACGGAATGGCAAATAAAATAAAATTCCGCCGCCTTCCGAGGACTTATATCGCAATCACGTTTCGTAACAGCCAAGCGAGGTTTAACCTTAGCGTTTAAGTCACCACCGACATTTGGCCGCGCAACTATTCTAAGCTCATTCATTTTGACTTAAGGAGGGGGCGAGCGCGGACGCAGGCCCCCACTACCAGAAATTGTACGGTCGAGTTACTGACGTTTGCAGTAATCGCAGAGGTGAGTATCTCAAAGAAATTAAATAAAAAAATTTGATCACAACGTCAAAATAAATTGCACGTATTTGCCCCTACTAATGTCTACGGCCATACCACGATGAACACACCCGTTCTCGTCAGATCACGGAAGTTAAGCATCGTCGGGCCGGGATAGTACTTGGATGGGGGACCGCCTGGGAACTCCCGGTGTCGTAGGCTTTTCATTTTCATTTGTTGCCTTTTCATTTCAATGGCGCTGTGATATATTTCTTGTTATAACAATTAAGGAACGTGGCGGTTGTTGAAAGTGTTTCCTATGACATTTTCCTACGACATTTTCAGGTTATAGTACGAGAAAAAAGAGCTTTCAAATGCATACAAACTCGATCTATTGCCGATCATCCAATAACCCTGACGGAATGGCAAATAAAATAAAATTCCGCCGCCTTCCGAGGACTTATATCGCAATCACGTTTCGTAACAGCCAAGCGAGGTTTTACCTTAGCGTTTAAGTCACCACCGACATTTGGCCGCGCAACTATTCTAAGCTCATTCATTTTGACTTAAGGAGGGGGCAAGCGCGGACGCAGGCCCCCACTACCAGAAATTGTACGGTCGAGTTACTGACGTTTGCAGTAATCGCAGAGGTCAGTAACTCAAAGAAATTAAATAAAAAAATTTGATCACAACGTCAAAATAAATTGCACGTATTTGCCCCTACTAATGTCTACGGCCATACCACGATGAACACACCCGTTCTCGTCTGATCACGGAAGTTAAGCATCGTCGGGCCGGGATAGTACTTGGATGGGGACCCGCCTGGGAACTCCCGGTGTCGTAGGCTTTTCATTTTCATTTGTTGCCTTTTCATTTCAATGGCGCTGTGATATATTTCTTGTTATAACAATTAAGGAACGTGGCGGTTGTTGAAAGTGTTTCCTATGACATTTTCCTACGACATTTTCAGGTGATAGTACGAGAAAAAAGAGCTTTCAAATGCATACAAACTCGATCTATTGCCGATCATCCAATAACCCTGACGGAATGGTAAATAAAATAAAATTCCGCCGCCTTCCGAGGACTTATATCGCAATCACGTTTCGTAACAGCCAAGCGAGGTTTTACCTTAGCGTTTAAGTCACCACCGACATTCGGCCGCGCAACTATTCTAAGCTCATTCATTTTGACTTAAGGAGGGGGCGAGCGCGGACGCAGGCCCCCACTACCAGAAATTGTACGGTCGAGTTACTGACGTTTGCAGTAATCGCAGAGGTCAGTAACTCAAAGAAATTAAATAAAAAAATTTGATCACAACGTCAAAATAAATTGCACGTATTTGCCCCTACTAATGTCTACGGCCATACCACGATGAACACACCCGTTCTCGTCTGATCACGGAAGTTAAGCATCGTCGTGCCGGGATAGTACTTGGATGGGGGACCGCCTGGGAACTCCCGGTGTCGTAGGCTTTTCATTTTCATTTGTTGCCTTTTCATTTCAATGGCGCTGTGATATATTTCTTGTTATAACAATTAAGGAACGTGGCGGTTGTTGAAAGTGTTTCCTATGACATTTTCCTACGACATTTTCAGGTGATAGTACGAGAAAAAGGAGCTTTCAAATGCATACAAACTCGATCTATTGCCGATCATCCAATAACCCTGACGGAATGGCAAATAAAATAAAATTCCGCCGCCTTCCGAGGACTTATATCGCAATCACGTTTCGTAACAGCCAAGCGAGGTTTTACCTTAGCGTTTAAGTCACCACCGACATTTGGCCGCGCAACTATTCTAAGATCATTCATTTTGACTTAAGGAGGGGGCGAGCGCGGACGCAGGCCCCCACTACCAGAAATTGTACGGTCGAGTTACTGACGTTTGCAGTAATCGCAGAGGTCAGTAACTCAAAGAAATTAAATAAAAAAATTTGATCACAACGTCAAAATAAATTGCACGTATTTGCCCCTACTAATGTCTACGGCCATACCACGATGAACACACCCGTTCTCGTCTGATCACGGAAGTTAAGCATCGTCGGGCCGGGATAGTACTTGAATGGGGGACCGCCTGGGAACTCCCGGTGTCGTAGGCTTTTCATTTTCATTTGTTGCCTTTTCATTTCAATGGCGCTGTGATATATTTCTTGTTATAACAATTAAGGAACGTGGCGGTTGTTGAAAGTGTTTCCTATGACATTTTCCTACGACATTTTCAGGTAATAGTACGAGAAAAAAGAGCTTTCAAATGCATACAAACTCGATCTATTGCCGATCATCCAATAACCCTGACGGAATGGGAAATAAAATAAAATTCCGCCGCCTTCCGAGGACTTATATCGCAATCACGTTTCGTAACAGCCAAGCGAGGTTTTACCTTAGCGTTTAAGTCACCACCGACATTTGGCCGCGCAACTATTCTAAGCTCATTCATTTTGACTTAAGGAGGGGGACGAGCCGGGACGCAGGCCCCCACTACCAGAAATTGTACGGTCGAGTTACTGACGTTTGCAGTAATCGCAGAGGTCAGTAACTCAAAGAAATTAAATAAAAAAATTTGATCACAACGTCAAAATAAATTGCACGTATTTGCCCCTACTAATGTCTACGGCCATACCACGATGAACACACCCGTTCTCGTCTGATCACGGAAGTTAAGCATCGTCGGGCCGGGATAGTACTTGGATGGGGGACCGCCTGGGAACTCCCGGTGTCGTAGGCTTTTCATTTTCATTTGTTGCCTTTTCATTTCAATGGCGCTGTGATATATTTCTTGTCATAACAATTAAGGAACGTGGCGGTTGTTGAAAGTGTTTCCTATGACATTTTCCTACGACATTTTCAGGTGATAGTACGAGAAAAAAGAGCTTTCAAATGCATACAAACTCGATCTATTGCCGATCATCCAATAACCCTGACGGAATGGCAAATAAAATAAAATTCCGCCGCCTTCCGAGGACTTATATCGCAATCACGTTTCGTAACAGCCAAGCGAGGTTTAACCTTAGCGTTTAAGTCACCACCGACATTTGGCCGGGCAACTATTCTAAGCTCATTCATTTTGACTTAAGGAGGGGGCGAGCGCGGACGCAGGCCCCCACTACCAGAAATTGTACGGTCGAGTTACTGACGTTTGCAGTAATCGCAGAGGTGAGTATCTCAAAGAAATTAAATAAAAAAATTTGATCACAACGTCAAAATAAATTGCACGTATTTGCCCCTACTAATGTCTACGGCCATACCACGATGAACACACCCGTTCTCGTCAGATCACGGAAGTTAAGCATCGTCGGGCCGGGATAGTACTTGGATGGGGGACCGCCTGGGAACTCCCGGTGTCGTAGGCTTTTCATTTTCATTTGTTGCCTTTTCATTTCAATGGCGCTGTGATATATTTCTTGTTATAACAATTAAGGAACGTGGCGGTTGTTGAAAGTGTTTCCTATGACATTTTCCTACGACATTTTCAGGTTATAGTACGAGAAAAAAGAGCTTTCAAATGCATACAAACTCGATCTATTGCCGATCATCCAATAACCCTGACGGAATGGCAAATAAAATAAAATTCCGCCGCCTTCCGAGGACTTATATCGCAATCACGTTTCGTAACAGCCAAGCGAGGTTTTACCTTAGCGTTTAAGTCACCACCGACATTTGGCCGCGCAACTATTCTAAGCTCATTCATTTTGACTTAAGGAGGGGGCAAGCGCGGACGCAGGCCCCCACTACCAGAAATTGTACGGTCGAGTTACTGACGTTTGCAGTAATCGCAGAGGTCAGTAACTCAAAGAAATTAAATAAAAAAATTTGATCACAACGTCAAAATAAATTGCACGTATTTGCCCCTACTAATGTCTACGGCCATACCACGATGAACACACCCGTTCTCGTCTGATCACGGAAGTTAAGCATCGTCGGGCCGGGATAGTACTTGGATGGGGACCCGCCTGGGAACTCCCGGTGTCGTAGGCTTTTCATTTTCATTTGTTGCCTCTTCATTTCAATGGCGCTGTGATATATTTCTTGTTATAACAATTAAGGAACGTGGCGGTTGTTGAAAGTGTTTCCTATGACATTTTCCTACGACATTTTCAGGTGATAGTACGAGAAAAAAGAGCTTTCAAATGCATACAAACTCGATCTATTGCCGATCATCCAATAACCCTGACGGAATGGTAAATAAAATAAAATTCCGCCGCCTTCCGAGGACTTATATCGCAATCACGTTTCGTAACAGCCAAGCGAGGTTTTACCTTAGCGTTTAAGTCACCACCGACATTCGGCCGCGCAACTATTCTAAGCTCATTCATTTTGACTTAAGGAGGGGGCGAGCGCGGACGCAGGCCCCCACTACCAGAAATTGTACGGTCGAGTTACTGACGTTTGCAATAATCGCAGAGGTCAGTAACTCAAAGAAATTAAATAAAAAAATTTGATCACAACGTCAAAATAAATTGCACGTATTTGCCCCTACTAATGTCTACGGCCATACCACGATGAACACACCCGTTCTCGTCTGATCACGGAAGTTAAGCATCGTCGGGCCGGGATAGTACTTGGATGGGGGACCGCCTGGGAACTCCCGGTGTCGTAGGCTTTTCATTTTCATTTGTTGCCTTTTCATTTCAATGGCGCTGTGATATATTTCTTGTTATAACAATTAAGGAACGTGGCGGTTGTTGAAAGTGTTTCCTATGACATTTTCCTACGACATTTTCAGGTGATAGTACGAGAAAAAGGAGCTTTCAAATGCATACAAACTCGATCTATTGCCGATCATCCAATAACCCTGACGAAATGGCAAATAAAATAAAATTCCGCCGCCTTCCGAGGACTTATATCGCAATCACGTTTCGTAACAGCCTACGGCAGCTAACAGCGAGGTTTTACCTTAGCGTTTAAGTCACCACCGACATTTGGCCGCGCAACTATTCTAAGCTCATTCATTTTGACTTAAGGAGGGGGCGAGCGCGGACGCAGGCCCCCACTACCAGAAATTGTACGGTCGAGTTACTGACGTTTGCAGTAATCGCAGAGGTCAGTAACTCAAAGAAATTAAATAAAAAAATTTGATCACAACGTCAAAATAAATTGCACGTATTTGCCACTACTAATGTCTACGGCCATACCACGATGAACACACCCGTTCTCGTCTGATCACGGAAGTTAAGCATCGTCGGGCCGGGATAGTACTTGGATGGGGGACCGCCTGGGAACTCCCGGTGTCGTAGGCTTTTCATTTTCATTTGTTGCCTTTTCATTTCAATGGCGCTGTGATATATTTCTTGTTATAACAATTAAGGAACGTGGCGGTTGTTGAAAGTGTTTCCTATGACATTTTCCTACGACATTTTCAGGTGATAGTACGAGAAAAAAGAGCTTTCAAATGCATACAAACTCGATCTATTTCCGATCATCCAATAACCCTGACGGAATGGCAAATAAAATAAAATTCCGCCGCCTTCCGAGGACTTATATCGCAATCACGTTTCGTAACAGCCAAGCGAGGTTTTACCTTAGCGTTTAAGTCACCACCGACATTTGGCCGCGCAACTATTCTAAGCTCATTCATTTTGACTTAAGGAGGGGGCGAGCGCGGACGCAGGCCCCCACTACCAGAAATTGTACGGTCGAGTTACTGACGTTTGCAGTAATCGCAGAGGTCAGTAACTCAAAGAAATTAAATAAAAAAATTTGATCACAACGTCAAAATAAATTGCACGTATTTGCCCCTACTAATGTCTACGGCCATACCACGATGAACACACCCGTTCTCGTCTGATCACGGAAGTTAAGCATCGTCGGGCCGGGATAGTACTTGGATGGGGGACCGCCTGGGAACTCCCGGTGTCGTAGGCTTTTCATTTTCATTTGTTGCCTTTTCATTTCAATGGCGCTGTGATATATTTCTTGTTATAACAATTAAGGAACGTGGCGGTTGTTGAAAGTGTTTCCTATGACATTTTCCTACGACATTTTCAGGTGATAGTACGAGAAAAAAGAGCTTTCAAATGCATACAAACTCGATCTATTGCCGATCATCCAATAACCCTGACGGAATGGCAAATAAAATAAAATTCCGCCGCCTTCCGAGGACTTATATCGCAATCACGTTTCGTAACAGCCAAGCGAGGTTTTACCTTAGCGTTTAAGTCACCACCGACATTTGGCCGCGCAACTATTCTAAGCTCATTCATTTTGACTTAAGGAGGGGGCGAGCGCGGACGCAGGCCCCCACTTCCAGAAATTGTACGGTCGAGTTACTGACGTTTGCAGTAATCGCAGAGGTCAGTAACTCAAAGAAATTAAATAAAAAAATTTGATCACAACGTCAAAATAAATTGCACGTATTTGCCACTACTAATGTCTACGGCCATACCACGATGAACACACCCGTTCTCGTCTGATCACGGAAGTTAAGCATCGTCGGGCCGGGATAGTACTTGGATGGGGGACCGCCTGGGAACTCCCGGTGTCGTAGGCTTTTCATTTTCATTTGTTGCCTTTTCATTTCAATGGCGCTGTGATATATTTCTTGTTATAACAATTAAGGAACGTGGCGGTTGTTGAAAGTGTTTCCTATGACATTTTCCTACGACATTTTCAGGTAATAGTACGAGAAAAAAGAGCTTTCAAATGCATACAAACTCGATCTATTGCCGATCATCCAATAACCCTGACGGAATGGCAAATAAAATAAAATTCCGCCGCCTTCCGAGTACTTATATCGCAATCACGTTTCGTAACAGCCAAGCGAGGTTTTACCTTAGCGTTTAAGTCACCACCGACATTTGGCCGCGCAACTATTCTAAGCTCATTCATTTTGACTTAAGGAGGGGGCGAGCGCGGACGCAGGCCCCCACTACCAGAAATTGTACGGTCGAGTTACTGACGTTTGCAGTAATCGCAGAGGTCAGTAACTCAAAGAAATTAAATAAAAAAATTTGATCACAACGTCAAAATAAATTGCACGTATTTGCCACTACTAATGTCTACGGCCATACCACGATGAACACACCCGTTCTCCTCTGATCACGGAAGTTAAGCATCGTCGGGCCGGGATAGTACTTGGATGGGGGACCGCCTGGGAACTCCCGGTGTCGTAGGCTTTTCATTTTCATTTGTTGCCTTTTCATTTCAATGGCGCTGTGATATATTTCTTGTTATAACAATTAAGGAACGTGGCGGTTGTTGAAAGTGTTTCCTATGACATTTTCCTACGACATTTTCAGGTGATAGTACGAGAAAAAAGAGCTTTCAAATGCATACAAACTCGATCTATTGCCGATCATCCAATAACCCTGACGGAATGGCAAATAAAATAAAATTCCGCCGCCTTCCGAGGACTTATATCGCAATCACGTTTCGTAACAGCCAAGCGAGGTTTTACCTTAGCGTTTAAGTCACCACCGACATTTGGCCGCGCAACTATTCTAAGCTCATTCATTTTGACTTAAGGAGGGGGCGAGCGCGGACGCAGGCCCCCACTACCAGAAATTGTACGGTCGAGTTACTGACGTTTGCAGTAATCGCAGAGGTCAGTAACTCAAAGAAATTAAATAAAAAAAATTGATCACAACGTCAAAATAAATTGCACGTATTTGCCCCCACTAATGTCTACGGCCATACCACGATGAACACACCCGTTCTCGTCTGATCACGGAAGTTAAGCATCGTCGGGCCGGGATAGTACTTGGATGGGGGACCGCCTGGGAACTCCCGGTGTCGTAGGCTTTTCATTTTCATTTGTTGCCTTTTCATTTCAATGGCGCTGTGATATATTTCTTGTTATAACAATTAAGGAACGTGGCGGTTGTTGAAAGTGTTTCCTATGACATTTTCCTACGACATTTTCAGGTGATAGTACGAGAAAAAAGAGCTTTCAAATGCATACAAACTCGATCTATTTCCGATCATCCAATAACCCTGACGGAATGGCAAATAAAATAAAATTCCGCCGCCTTCCGAGGACTTATATCGCAATCACGTTTCGTAACAGCCAAGCGAGGTTTTACCTTAGCGTTTAAGTCACCACCGACATTTGGCCGCGCAACTATTCTAAGCTCATTCATTTTGACTTAAGGAGGGGGCGAGCGCGGACGCAGGCCCCCACTACCAGAAATTGTACGGTCGAGTTACTGACGTTTGCAGTAATCGCAGAGGTCAGTAACTCAAAGAAATTAAATAAAAAAATTTGATCACAACGTCAAAATAAATTGCACGTATTTGCCCCTACTAATGTCTACGGCCATACCACGATGAACACACCCGTTCTCGTCTGATCACGGAAGTTAAGCATCGTCGGGCCGGGATAGTACTTGGATGGGGGACCGCCTGGGAACTCCCGGTGTCGTAGGCTTTTCATTTTCATTTGTTGCCTTTTCATTTCAATGGCGCTGTGATATATTTCTTGTTATAACAATTAAGGAACGTGGCGGTTGTTGAAAGTGTTTCCTATGACATTTTCCTACGACATTTTCAGGTGATAGTACGAGAAAAAAGAGCTTTCAAATGCATACAAACTCGATCTACTGCCGATCATCCAATAACCCTGACGGAATGGCAAATAAAATAAAATTCCGCCGCCTTCCGAGGACTTATATCGCAATCACGTTTCGTAACAGCCAAGCGAGGTTTTACCTTAGCGTTTAAGTCACCACCGACATTTGGCCGCGCAACTATTCTAAGCTCATTCATTTTGACTTAAGGAGGGGGCGAGCGCGGACGCAGGCCCCCACTACCAGAAATTGTACGGTCGAGTTACTGACGTTTGCAGTAATCGCAGAGGTCAGTAACTCAAAGAAATTAAATAAAAAAATTTGATCACAACGTCAAAATAAATTGCACGTATTTGCCCCTACTAATGTCTACGGCCATACCACGATGAACACACCCGTTCTCGTCTGATCACGGAAGTTAAGCATCGTCGGGCCGGGATAGTACTTGGATGGGGGACCGCGTGGGAACTCCCGGTGTCGTAGGCTTTTCATTTTCATTTGTTGCCTTTTCATTTCAATGGCGCTGTGATATATTTCTTGTTATAACAATTAAGGAACGTGGCGGTTGTTGAAAGTGTTTCCTATGACATTTTCCTACGACATTTTCAGGTAATAGTACGAGAAAAAAGAGCTTTCAAATGCATACAAACTCGATCTATTGCCGATCATCCAATAACCCTGACGGAATGGCAAATAAAATAAAATTCCGCCGCCTTCCGAGGACTTATATCGCAATCACGTTTCGTAACAGCCAAGCGAGGTTTTACCTTAGCGTTTAAGTCACCACCGACATTTGGCCGCGCAACTATTCTAAGCTCATTTATTTTGACTTAAGGAGGGGGCGAGCGCGGACGCAGGCCCCCACTACCAGAAATTGTACGGTCGAGTTACTGACGTTTGCAGTAATCGCAGAGGTCAGTAACTCAAAGAAATTAAATAAAAAAATTTGATCACAACGTCAAAATAAATTGCACGTATTTGCCCCTACTAATGTCTACGGCCATACCACGATGAACACACCCGTTCTCGTCTGATCACGGAAGTTAAGCATCGTCGGGCCGGGATAGTACTTGGATGGGGGACCGCCTGGGAACTCCCGGTGTCGTAGGCTTTTCATTTTCATTTGTTGCCTTTTCATTTCAATGGCGCTGTGATATATTTCTTGTTATAACAATTAAGGAACGTGGCGGTTGTTGAAAGTGTTTCCTATGACATTTTCCTACGACATTTTCAGGTGATAGTACGAGAAAAAAGAGCTTTCAAATGCATACAAACTCGATCTATTGCCGATCATCCAATAACCCTGACGGAATGGCAAATAAAATAAAATTCCGCCGCCTTCCGAGGACTTATATCGCAATCACGTTTCGTAACAGCCAAGCGAGGTTTTACCTTAGCGTTTAAGTCACCACCGACATTTGGCCGCGCAACTATTCTAACCTCATTCATTTTGACTTAAGGAGGAAGCGAGCGCGGACGCAGGCCCCCACTACCAGAAATTGTACGGTCGAGTTACTGACGTTTGCAGTAATCGCAGAGGTCAGTAACTCAAAGAAATTAAATAAAAAAATTTGATCACAACGTCAAAATAAATTGCACGTATTTGCCCCTACTAATGTCTACGGCCATACCACGATGAACACACCCGTTCTCGTCTGATCACGGAAGTTAAGCATCGTCGGGCCGGGATAGTACTTGGATGGGGGACCGCCTGGGAACTCCCGGTGTCGTAGGCTTTTCATTTTCATTTGTTGCCTTTTCATTTCAATGGCGCTGTGATATATTTCTTGTTATAACAATTAAGGAACGTGGCGGTTGTTGAAAGTGTTTCCTATGACATTTTCCTACGACATTTTCAGGTAATAGTACGAGAAAAAAGAGCTTTCAAATGCATACAAACTCGATCTATTGCCGATCATCCAATAACCCTGACGGAATGGCAAATAAAATAAAATTCCGCCGCCTTCCGAGTACTTGTATCGCAATCACGTTTCGTAACAGCCAAGCGAGGTTTTACCTTAGCGTTTAAGTCACCACGGACATTTGGCCGCGCAACTATTCTAAGCTCATTCATTTTGACTTAAGGAGGGGGCGAGCGCGGACGCAGGCCCCCACTACCAGAAATTGTACGGTCGAGTTACTGACGTTTGCAGTAATCGCAGAGGTCAGTAACTCAAAGAAATTAAATAAAAAAATTTGATCACAACGTCAAAATAAATTGCACGTATTTGCCACTACTAATGTCTACGGCCATACCACGATGAACACACCCGTTCTCGTCTGATCACGGAAGTTAAGCATCGTCGGGCCGGGATAGTACTTGGATGGGGGACCGCCTGGGAACTCCCGGTGTCGTAGGCTTTTCATTTTCATTTGTTGCCTTTTCATTTCAATGGCGCTGTGATATATTTCTTGTTATAACAATTAAGGAACGTGGCGGTTGTTGAAAGTGTTTCCTATGACATTTTTCCACGACATTTTCAGGTGATAGTACGAGAAAAAAGAGCTTTCAAATGCATACAAATTCGATCTATTGCCGATCATCCAATAACCCTGACGGAATGGCAAATAAAATAAAATTCCGCCGCCTTCCGAGGACTTATATCGCAATCACGTTTCGTAACAGCCAAGCGAGGTTTTACCTTAGCGTTTAAGTCATCACCGACATTTGGCCGCGCAACTATTCTAAGCTCATTCATTTTGACTTAAGGAGGGGGCAAGCGCGGACGCAGGCCCCCACTACCAGAAATTGTACGGTCGAGTTACTGACGTTTGCAGTAATCGCAGAGGTCAGTAACTCAAAGAAATTAAATAAAAAAATTTGATCACAACGTCAAAATAAATTGCACGTATTTGCCCCTACTAATGTCTACGGCCATACCACGATGAACACACCCGTTCTCGTCTGATCACGGAAGTTAAGCATCGTCGGGCCGGGATAGTAATTGGATGGGGGACCGCCTGGGAACTCCCGGTGTCGTAGGCTTTTCATTTTCATTTGTTGCCTTTTCATTTCAATGGTGCTGTGATATATTTCTTGTTATAACAATTAAGGAACGTGGCGGTTGTTGAAAGTGTTTCCTATGACATTTTCCTACGACATTTTCAGGTAATAGTACGAGAAAAAAGAGCTTTCAAATGCATACAAACTCGATCTATTGCCGATCATCCAATAACCCTGACGGAATGGCAAATAAAATAAAATTCCGCCGCCTTCCGAGTACTTATATCGCAATCACGTTTCGTAACAGCCAAGCGAGGTTTTACCTTAGCGTTTAAGTCACCACCGACATTTGGCCGCGCAACTATTCTAAGCTCATTCATTTTGACTTAAGGAGGGGGCGAGCGCGGACGCAGGCCCCCACTACCAGAAATTGTACGGTCGAGTTACTGACGTTTGCAGTAATCGCAGAGGTCAGTAACTCAAAGAAATTAAATAAAAAAATTTGATCACAACGTCAAAATAAATTGCACGTATTTGCCTCTACTAATGTCTACGGCCATACCACGATGAACACACCCGTTCTCGTCTGATCACGGAAGTTAAGCATCGTCGGGCCGGGATAGTACTTGGATGGGGGACCGCCTGGGAACTCCCGGTGTCATAGGCTTTTCATTTTCATTTGTTGCCTTTTCATTTCAATAGCGCTGTGATATATTTCTTGTTATAACAATTAAGGAACGTGGCGGTTGTTGAAAGTGTTTCCTATGACATTTTCCTACGACATTTTCAGGTAATAGTACGAGAAAAAAGAGCTTTCAAATGCATACAAACTCGATCTATTGCCGATCATCCAATAACCCTGACGGAATGGCAAATAAAATAAAATTCCGCCGCCTTCCGAGTACTTATATCGCAATCACGTTTCGTAACAGCCAAGCGAGGTTTTACCTTAGCGTTTAAGTCACCACCGACATTTGGCCGCGCAACTATTCTAAGCTCATTCATTTTGACTTAAGGAGGGGGCGAGCGCGGACGCAGGCCCCCACTACCAGAAATTGTACGGTCGAGTTACTGACGTTTGCAGTAATCGCAGAGGTCAGTAACTCAAAGAAATTAAATAAAAAAATTTGATCACAACGTCAAAATAAATTGCACGTATTTGCCCCTACTAATGTCTACGGCCATACCACGATGAACACACCCGTTCTCGTCTGATCACGGAAGTTAAGCATCGTCGGGCCGGGATAGTACTTGGATGGGGGACCGCCTGGGAACTCCCGGTGTCGTAGGCTTTTCATTTTCATTTGTTGCCTTTTCATTTCAATGGCGCTGTGATATATTTCTTGTTATAACAATTAAGGAACGTGGCGGTTGTTGAAAGTGTTTCCTATGACATTTTCCTACGACATTTTCAGGTGATAGTACGAGAAAAAAGAGCTTTCAAATGCATACAAACTCGATCTATTGCCGATCATCCAATAACCCTGACGGAATGGCAAATAAAATAAAATTCCGCCGCCTTCCGAGGACTTATATCGCAATCACGTTTCGTAACAGCCAAGCGAGGTTTTACCTTAGCGTTTAAGTCACCACCGACATTTGGCCGCGCAACTATTCTAAGCTCATTCATTTTGACTTAAGGAGGGGGCGAGCGCGGACGCAGGCCCCCACTACCAGAAATTGCACGGTCGAGTTAGTGACGTTTGCAGTAATCGCAGAGGTCAGTAACTCAAAGAAATTAAATAAAAAAATTTGATCACAACGTCAAAATAAATTGCACGTATTTGCCCCTACTAATGTCTACGGCCATACCACGATGAACACACCCGTTCTCGTCTGATCACGGAAGTTAAGCATCGTCGGGCCGGGATAGTACTTGGATGGGGGACCGCCTGGGAACTCCCGGTGTCGTAGGCTTTTTATTTTCATTTGTTGCCTTTTCATTTCAATGGCGCTGTGATATATTTCTTGTTATAACAATTAAGGAACGTGGCGGTTGTTGAAAGTGTTTCCTATGACATTTTCCTACGAAATTTTCAGATGATAGTACGAGAAAAAAGAGCTTTCAAATGCATACAAACTCGATCTATTGCCGATCATCCAATAACCCTGACGGAATGGCAAATAAAATAAAATTCCGCCGCCTTCCGAGGACTTATATTGCAATCACGTTTCTTAGCAGCCAAGCGAGGTTTTACCTTAGCGTTTAAGTCACCACCGACATTTGGCCGCGCAACAATTCTAAGCTCATTCATTTTGACTTAAGGAGGGGGACGAGCGCGGACGCAGGCCCCCACTACCAGAAATTGTACGGTCGAGTTACTGACGTTTGCAGTAATCGCAGAGGTCAGTAACTCAAAGAAATTAAATAAAAAAATTTGATCACAACGTCAAAATAAATTGCACGTATTTGCCCCTACTAATGTCTACGGCCATACCACGATGAACACACCCGTTCTCGTCTGATCACGGAAGTTAAGCATCGTCGGGCCGGGATAGTACTTGGATGGGGGACCGCCTGGGAACTCCCGGTGTCGTAGGCTTTTCATTTTCATTTGTTGCCTTTTCATTTCAATGGCGCTGTGATATATTTCTTGTTATAACAATTAAGGAACGTGGCGGTTGTTGAAAGTGTTTCCTATGACATTTTCCTACGACATTTTCAGGTGATAGTACGAGAAAAAAGAGCTTTCAAATGCATACAAACTCGATCTATTGCCGATCATCCAATAACCCTGACGGAATGGCAAATAAAATAAAATTCCGCCGCCTTCCGAGGACTTATATCGCAATCACATTTCGCAACAGCCAAGCGAGGTTTTACCTTAGCGTTTAAGTCACCACCGACATTTGGCCGCGCAACTATTCTAAGCTCATTCATTTTGACTTAAGGAGGGGGCGAGCGCGGACGCAGGCCCCCACTACCAGAAATTGTACGGTTGAGTTACTGACGTTTGCAGTAATCGCAGAGGTCAATAACTCAAAGAAATTAAATAAAAAAATTTGATCACAACGTCAAAATAAATTGCACGTATTTGCCCCTACTAATGTCTACGGCCATACCACGATGAACACACCCGTTCTCCTCTGTTCACGGAAGTTAAGCATCGTCGGGCCGGGATAGTACTTGGATGGGGAACCGCCTGGGAACTCCCGGTGTCGTAGGCTTTTCATTTTCATTTGTTGCCTTTTCATTTCAATGGCGCTGTGATATATTTCTTGTTATAACAATTAAGGAACGTGGCGGTTGTTGAAAGTGTTTCCTATGACATTTTCCTACGACATTTTCAGGTGATAGTACGAGAAAAAAGAGCTTTCAAATGCATACAAACTCGATATATTGCCGATCATCCAATAACCCTGACGGAATGGCAAATAAAATAAAATTCCGCCGCCTTCCGAGGACTCATATCGCAATCACGTTTCGTAACAGCCAAGCGACGTTTTACCTTAGCGTTTTAGTCACCACCGACATTTGGCCGCGCAACTATTCTAAGCTCATTCATTTTGACTTAAGGAGGGGGCGAGCGCGGACGCAGGCCCCCACTACCAGAAATTGTACGGTCGAGTTACTGACGTTTGCAGTAATCGCAGAGGTCAGTAACTCAAAGAAATTAAATAAAAAAATTTGATCACAACGTCAAAATAAATTGCACGTATTTGCCCCTACTAATGTCTACGGCCATACCACGATGAACACACCCGTTCTCGTCTGATCACGGAAGTTAAGCATCGTCGGGCCGGGATAGTACTTGGATGGGGGACCGCCTGGGAACTCCCGGTGTCGTAGGCTTTTCATTTTCATTTGTTGCCTTTTCATTTCAATGGCGCTGTGATATATTTCTTGTTATAACAATTAAGGAACGTGGCGGTTGTTGAAAGTGTTTCCTATGACATTTTCCTACGACATTTTCAGGTGATAGTACGAGAAAAAAGAGCTTTCAAATGCACACAAACTCGATATATTGCCGATCATCCAATAACCCTGACGGAATGGCAAATAAAATAAAATTCCGCCGCCTTCCGAGGACTCATATCGCAATCACGTTTCGTAACAGCCAAGCGACGTTTTACCTTAGCGTTTAAGTCACCACCGACATTTGGCCGCGCAACTATTCTAAGCTCATTCATTTTGACTTAAGGAGGGGGCGAGCGCGGACGCAGGCCCCCACTACCAGAAATTGTACGGTTGAGTTACTGACGTTTGCAGTAATCGCAGAGGTCAATAACTCAAAGAAATTAAATAAAAAAATTTGATCACAACGTCAAAATAAATTGCACGTATTTGCCCCTACTAATGTCTACGGCCATACCACGATGAACACACCCGTTCTCCTCTGTTCACGGAAGTTAAGCATCGTCGGGCCGGGATAGTACTTGGATGGGGAACCGCCTGGGAACTCCCGGTGTCCTAGGCTTTTCATTTTCATTTGTTGCCTTTTCATTTCAATGGCGCTGTGATATATTTCTTGTTATAACATTTAAGGAACGTGGCGGTTGTTGAAAGTGTTTCCTATGACATTTTCCTACGACATTTTCAGGTGATAGTACGAGAAAAAAGAGCTTTCAAATGCATACAAACTCGATATATTGCCGATCATCCAATAACCCTGACGGAATGGCAAATAAAATAAAATTCCGCCGCCTTCCGAGGACTCATATCGCAATCACGTTTCGTAACAGCCAAGCGACGTTTTACCTTAGCGTTTAAGTCACCACCGACATTTGGCCGCGCAACTATTCTAAGCTCATTCATTTTGACTTAAGGAGGGGGCGAGCGCGGACGCAGGCCCCCACTACCAGAAATTGTACGGTCGAGTTACTGACGTTTGCAGTAATCGCAGAGGTCAGTAACTCAAAGAAATTAAATAAAAAAATTTGATCACAACGTCAAAATAAATTGCACGTATTTGCCCCTAGTAATGTCTACGGCCATACCACGATGAACACACCCGTTCTCGTCTGATCACGAAATGTTAAGCATCGTCGGGCCGGGATAGTACTTGGATGGGGGACCGCCTGGGAACTCCCGGTGTCGTAGGCTTTTCATTTTCATTTGTTGCCTTTTCATTTCAATGGCGCTGTGATATATTTCTTGTTATAACAATTAAGGAACGTGGCGGTTGTTGAAAGTGTTTCCTATGACATTTTCCTACGACATTTTCAGGTGATAGTACGAGAAAAAAGAGCTTTCAAATGCATACAAACTCGATATATTGCCGATCATCCAATAACCCTGACGGAATGGAAAATAAAATAAAATTCCGCCGCTTTCCGAGGACTTATATCGCAATCATGTTTCGTAACAGCCAAGCGAGGTTTTACCTTAGCGTTTAAGTCACCACCGACATTTGGCCGCGCAACTATTCTAAGCTCATTCATTTTGACTTAAGGAGGGGGCGAGCGCGGACGCAGGCCCCCACTACCAGAAATTGTACGGTCGAGTTACTGACGTTTGCAGTAATCGCAGAGGTCAGTAACTCAAAGAAATTAAATAAAAAAATTTGATCACAACGTCAAAATAAATTGCACGTATTTGCCCCTACTAATGTCTACGGCCATACCACGATGAACACACCCGTTCTCGTCTGATCACGGAAGTTAAGCATCGTCGGGCCGGGATAGTACTTGGATGGGGGACCGCCTGGGAACTCCCGGTGTCGTAGGCTTTTCATTTTCATTTGTTGCCTTTTCATTTCAATGGCTCTGTGATATATTTCTTGTTATAACAATTAAGGAACGTGGCGGTTGTTGAAAGTGTTTCCTATGGCATTTTCCTACGACATTTTCAGGTGATAGTACGAGAAAAAAGAGCTTTCAAATGCATACAAACTCGATCTATTGCCGATCATCCAATAACCCTGACGGAATGGCAAATAAAATAAAATTCCGCCGCCTTCCGAGGACTTATATCGCAATCACGTTTCGTAACAGCCAAGCGAGGTTTTACCTTAGCGTTTAAGTCACCACCGACATTTGACCGCGCAACTATTCTAAGCTCATTCATTTTGACTTAAGGAGGGGGCGAGCGCGGACGCAGGCCCCCACTACCAGAAATTGTACGGTCGAGTTACTGACGTTTGCAGTAATCGCAGAGGTCAGTAACTCAAAGAAATTAAATAAAAAAATTTGATCACAACGTCAAAATAAATTGCACGTATTTGCCCCTACTAATGTCTACGGCCATTCCACGAAGAACACACCCGTTCTCGTCTGATCACGGAAGTTAAGCATCGTCGGGCCGGGATAGTACTTGGATGGGGGACCGCCTGGGAACTCCCGGTGTCGTAGGCTTTTCATTTTCATTTGTTGCCTTTTCATTTCAATGGCGCTGTGATATATTTCTTGTTATAACAATTAAGGAACGTGGCGGTTGTTGAGAGTGTTTCCTATGACATTTTCCTACGACATTTTCAGGTGATAGTACGAGAAAAAAGAGCTTTCAAATGCATACAAACTCGATCTATTGCCGATCATCCAATAACCCTGACGGAATGGCAAATAAAATAAAATTCCGCCGCCTTCCGAGGACTTATATCGCAATCACGTTTCGTAACAGCCAAGCGAGGTTTTACCTTAGCGTTTAAGTCACCACCGACATTTGGCCGCGCAACTATTCTAAGCTCATTCATTTTGACTTAAGGAGGGGGCGAGCGCGGACGCAGGCCCCCACTACCAGAAATTGTACGGTCGAGTTACTGACGTTTGCAGTAATCGCAGAGGTCAGTAACTCAAAGAAATTAAATAAAAAAGTTTGATCACAACGTCAAAATAAATTGCACGTATTTGCCCCTGCTAATGTCTACGGCCATACCACGATGAACACACCCGTTCTCGTCTGATCACGGAAGTTAAGCATCGTCGGGCCGGGATAGTACTTGGATTGGGGACCGCCTGGGAACTCCCGGTGTCGTGGGCTTTTCATTTTCATTTGTTGCCTTTTCATTTCAATGGCGCTGTGATATATTTCTTGTTATAACAATTAAGGAACGTGGCGGTTGTTGAAAGTGTTTCCTATGACATTTTCCTACGACATTTTCAGGTGATAGTACGAGAAAAAAGAGCTTTCAAATGAATACAAACTCGATCTATTGCCGATCATCCAATAACCCTGACGGAATGGCAAATAAAATAAAATTCCGCCGCCTTCCTAGGACTTATATCGCAATCACGTTTCGTAACAGCCAAGCGAGGTTTTACCTTAGCGTTTAAGTCACCACCGACATTTGGCCGCGCAACTATTCTAAGCTCATTCATTTTGACTTAAGGAGGGGGCGAGCGCGGACGCAGGCCCCCACTACCAGAAATTATACGGTCGAGTTACTGACGTTTTTAGTAATCGCAGAGGTCAGTAACTCAAAGAAATTAAATAAAAAAATTTGATCACAACGTCAAAATAAATTGCACGTATTTGCCCCTACTAATGTCTACGGCCATACCACGATGAACACACCCGTTCTCGTCTGATCACGGAAGTTAAGCATCGTCGGGCCGGGATAGTACTTGGATGGGGGACCGCCTGTGAACTCCCGGTGTCGTAGGCTTTTCATTTTCATTTGTTGCCTTTTCATTTCAATGGCGCTGTGTTATATTTCTTGTTATAACAATTAAGGAACGTGGCGGTTGTTGAAAGTGTTTCCTATGACATTTTCCTACGACATTTTCAGGTGATAGTACGAGAAAAAAGAGCTTTCAAATGCATACAAACTCGATCTATTGCCGATCATTCAATAACCCTGACGGAATGGCAAATAAAATAAAATTCCGCCGCCTTCCGAGGACTTATATCGCAATCACGTTTCGTAACAGCCAAGCAAAGTTTTACCTTAGCGTTTAAGTCACCACCGACATTTGGCCGCGCAACTATTCTAAGCTCATTCATTTTGACTTAAGGAGGGGGCGAGCGCGGACGCAGGCCCCCACTACCAGAAATTGTACGGTCGAGTTACTGACGTTTGCAGTAATCGCAGAGGTCAGTAACTCAAAGAAATTAAATAAAAAAATTTGATCACAACGTCAAAATCAATTGCACGTATTCGCCCCTACTAATGTCTACGGCCATACCACGATGAACACACCCGTTCTCGTCTGATCACGGAAGTTAAGCATCGTCGGGCCGGGATAGTACTTGGATGGGGGACCGCCTGGGAACTCCCGGTGTCGTAGGCTTTTCATTTTCATTTGTTGCCTTTTCATTTCAATGGCTCTGTGATATATTTCTTGTTATAACAATTAAGGAACGTGGCGGTTGTTGAAAGTGTTTCCTATGGCATTTTCCTACGACATTTTCAGGTGATAGTACGAGAAAAAAGAGCTTTCAAATGCATACAAACTCGATCTATTGCCGATCATCCAATAACCCTGACGGAATGGCAAATAAAATAAAATTCCGCCGCCTTCCGAGGACTTATATCGCAATCACGTTTCGTAACAGCCAAGCGAGGTTTTACCTTAGCGTTTAAGTCACCACCGACATTTGACCGCGCAACTATTCTAAGCTCATTCATTTTGACTTAAGGAGGGGGCGAGCGCGGACGCAGGCCCCCACTACCAGAAATTGTACGGTCGAGTTACTGACGTTTGCAGTAATCGCAGAGGTCAGTAACTCAAAGAAATTAAATAAAAAAATTTGATCACAACGTCAAAATAAATTGCACGTATTTGCCCCTACTAATGTCTACGGCCATTCCACGAAGAACACACCCGTTCTCGTCTGATCACGGAAGTTAAGCATCGTCGGGCCGGGATAGTACTTGGATGGGGGACCGCCTGGGAACTCCCGGTGTCGTAGGCTTTTCATTTTCATTTGTTGCCTTTTCATTTCAATGGCGCTGTGATATATTTCTTGTTATAACAATTAAGGAACGTGGCGGTTGTTGAGAGTGTTTCCTATGACATTTTCCTACGACATTTTCAGGTGATAGTACGAGAAAAAAGAGCTTTCAAATGCATACAAACTCGATCTATTGCCGATCATCCAATAACCCTGACGGAATGGCAAATAAAATAAAATTCCGCCGCCTTCCGAGGACTTATATCGCAATCACGTTTCGTAACAGCCAAGCGAGGTTTTACCTTAGCGTTTAAGTCACCACCGACATTTGGCCGCGCAACTATTCTAAGCTCATTCATTTTGACTTAAGGAGGGGGCGAGCGCGGACGCAGGCCCCCACTACCAGAAATTGTACGGTCGAGTTACTGACGTTTGCAGTAATCGCAGAGGTCAGTAACTCAAAGAAATTAAATAAAAAAGTTTGATCAAAACGTCAAAATAAATTGCACGTATTTGCCCCTACTAATGTCTACGGCCATACCACGATGAACACACCCGTTCTCGTCTGATCACGGAAGTTAAGCATCGTCGGGCCGGGATAGTACTTGGATGGGGGACCGCCTGGGAACTCCCGGTGTCGTGGGCTTTTCATTTTCATTTGTTGCCTTTTCATTTCAATGGCGCTGTGATATATTTCTTGTTATAACAATTAAGGAACGTGGCGGTTGTTGAAAGTGTTTCCTATGACATTTTCCTACGACATTTTCAGGTGATAGTACGAGAAAAAAGAGCTTTCAAATGAATACAAACTCGATCTATTGCCGATCATCCAATAACCCTGACGGAATGGCAAATAAAATAAAATTCCGCCGCCTTCCTAGGACTTATATCGCAATCACGTTTCGTAACAGCCAAGCGAGGTTTTACCTTAGCGTTTAAGTCACCACCGACATTTGGCCGCGCAACTATTCTAAGCTCATTCATTTTGACTTAAGGAGGGGGCGAGCGCGGACGCAGGCCCCCACTACCAGAAATTATACGGTCGAGTTACTGACGTTTTTAGTAATCGCAGAGGTCAGTAACTCAAAGAAATTAAATAAAAAAATTTGATCACAACGTCAAAATAAATTGCACGTATTTGCCCCTACTAATGTCTACGGCCATACCACGATGAACACACCCGTTCTCGTCTGATCACGGAAGTTAAGCATCGTCGGGCCGGGATAGTACTTGGATGGGGGACCGCCTGTGAACTCCCGGTGTCGTAGGCTTTTCATTTTCATTTGTTGCCTTTTCATTTCAATGGCGCTGTGTTATATTTCTTGTTATAACAATTAAGGAACGTGGCGGTTGTTGAAAGTGTTTCCTATGACATTTTCCTACGACATTTTCAGGTGATAGTACGAGAAAAAAGAGCTTTCAAATGCATACAAACTCGATCTATTGCCGATCATCCGATAACCCTGACGGAATGGCAAATAAAATAAAATTCCGCCGCCTTCCGAGGACTTATATCGCAATCACGTTTCGTAACAGCCAAGCAAAGTTTTACCTTAGCGTTTAAGTCACCACCGACATTTGGCCGCGCAACTATTCTAAGCTCATTCATTTTGACTTAAGGAGGGGGCGAGCGCGGACGCAGGCCCCCACTACCAGAAATTGTACGGTCGAGTTACTGACGTTTGCAGTAATCGCAGAGGTCAGTAACTCAAAGAAATTAAATAAAAAAATTTGATCACAAAGTCAAAATAAATTGCACGTATTTGCCCCTACTAATGTCTACGGCCATACCACGATGAACACACCCGTTCTCGTCTGATCACGGAAGTTAAGCATCGTCGGGCCGGGATAGTACTTGGATGGGGGACCGCCTGTGAACTCCCGGTGTCGTAGGCCTTTCATTTTCATTTGTTGCCTTTTCATTTCAATGGCGCTGTGATATATTTCTTGTTATAACAATTAAGGAACGTGGCGGTTGTTGAAAGTGTTTCCTATGACATTTTCCTACGACATTTTCAGGTGATAGTACGAGAAAAAAGAGCTTTCAAATGCATACAAACTCGATCTATTGCCGATCATTCAATAACCCTGACGGAATGGCAAATAAAATAAAATTCCGCCGCCTTCCGAGGACTTATATCGCAATCACGTTTCGTAACAGCCAAGCAAAGTTTTACCTTAGCGTTTAAGTCACCACCGACATTTGGCCGCGCAACTATTCTAAGCTCATTCATTTTGACTTAAGGAGGGGGCGAGCGCGGACGCAGGCCCCCACTACCAGAAATTGTACGGTCGAGTTACTGACGTTTGCAGTAATCGCAGAGGTCAGTAACTCAAAGAAATTAAATAAAAAAATTTGATCACAACGTCAAAATAAATTGCACGTATTCGCCCCTACTAATGTCTACGGCCATACCACGATGAACACACCCGTTCTCGTCTGATCACGGAAGTTAAGCATCGTCGGGCCGGGATAGTACTTGGATGGGGGACCGCCTGGGAACTCCCGGTGTCGTGGGCTTTTCATTTTCATTTGTTGCCTTTTCATTTCAATGGCGCTGTGATATATTTCTTGTTATAACAATTAAGGAACGTGGCGGTTGTTGAAAGTGTTTCCTATGACATTTTCCTACGACATTTTCAGGTGATAGTACGAGAAAAAAGAGCTTTCAAATGAATACAAACTCGATCTATTGCCGATCATCCAATAACCCTGACGGAATGGCAAATAAAATAAAATTCCGCCGCCTTCCTAGGACTTATATCGCAATCACGTTTCGTAACAGCCAAGCGAGGTTTTACCTTAGCGTTTAAGTCACCACCGACATTTGGCCGCGCAACTATTCTAAGCTCATTCATTTTGACTTAAGGAGGGGGCGAGCGCGGACGCAGGCCCCCACTACCAGAAATTATACGGTCGAGTTACTGACGTTTTTAGTAATCGCAGAGGTCAGTAACTCAAAGAAATTAAATAAAAAAATTTGATCACAACGTCAAAATAAATTGCACGTATTCGCCCCTACTAATGTCTACGGCCATACCACGATGAACACACCCGTTCTCGTCTGATCACGGAAGTTAAGCATCGTCGGGCCGGGATAGTACTTGGATGGGGGACCGCCTGGGAACTCCCGGTGTCGTGGGCTTTTCATTTTCATTTGTTGCCTTTTCATTTCAATGGCGCTGTGATATATTTCTTGTTATAACAATTAAGGAACGTGGCGGTTGTTGAAAGTGTTTCCTATGACATTTTCCTACGACATTTTCAGGTGATAGTACGAGAAAAAAGAGCTTTCAAATGAATACAAACTCGATCTATTGCCGATCATCCAATAACCCTGACGGAATGGCAAATAAAATAAAATTCCGCCGCCTTCCTAGGACTTATATCGCAATCACGTTTCGTAACAGCCAAGCGAGGTTTTACCTTAGCGTTTAAGTCACCACCGACATTTGGCCGCGCAACTATTCTAAGCTCATTCATTTTGACTTAAGGAGGGGGCGAGCGCGGACGCAGGCCCCCACTACCAGAAATTATACGGTCGAGTTACTGACGTTTTTAGTAATCGCAGAGGTCAGTAACTCAAAGAAATTAAATAAAAAAATTTGATCACAACGTCAAAATAAATTGCACGTATTTGCCCCTACTAATGTCTACGGCCATACCACGATGAACACACCCGTTCTCGTCTGATCACGGAAGTTAAGCATCGTCGGGCCGGGATAGTACTTGGATGGGGGACCGCCTGTGAACTCCCGGTGTCGTAGGCTTTTCATTTTCATTTGTTGCCTTTTCATTTCAATGGCGCTGTGTTATATTTCTTGTTATAACAATTAAGGAACGTGGCGGTTGTTGAAAGTGTTTCCTATGACATTTTCCTACGACATTTTCAGGTGATAGTACGAGAAAAAAGAGCTTTCAAATGCATACAAACTCGATCTATTGCCGATCATCCGATAACCCTGACGGAATGGCAAATAAAATAAAATTCCGCCGCCTTCCGAGGACTTATATCGCAATCACGTTTCGTAACAGCCAAGCAAAGTTTTACCTTAGCGTTTAAGTCACCACCGACATTTGGCCGCGCAACTATTCTAAGCTCATTCATTTTGACTTAAGGAGGGGGCGAGCGCGGACGCAGGCCCCCACTACCAGAAATTGTACGGTCGAGTTACTGACGTTTGCAGTAATCGCAGAGGTCAGTAACTCAAAGAAATTAAATAAAAAAATTTGATCACAAAGTCAAAATAAATTGCACGTATTTGCCCCTACTAATGTCTACGGCCATACCACGATGAACACACCCGTTCTCGTCTGATCACGGAAGTTAAGCATCGTCGGGCCGGGATAGTACTTGGATGGGGGACCGCCTGTGAACTCCCGGTGTCGTAGGCCTTTCATTTTCATTTGTTGCCTTTTCATTTCAATGGCGCTGTGATATATTTCTTGTTATAACAATTAAGGAACGTGGCGGTTGTTGAAAGTGTTTCCTATGACATTTTCCTACGACATTTTCAGGTGATAGTACGAGAAAAAAGAGCTTTCAAATGCATACAAACTCGATCTATTGCCGATCATTCAATAACCCTGACGGAATGGCAAATAAAATAAAATTCCGCCGCCTTCCGAGGACTTATATCGCAATCACGTTTCGTAACAGCCAAGCAAAGTTTTACCTTAGCGTTTAAGTCACCACCGACATTTGGCCGCGCAACTATTCTAAGCTCATTCATTTTGACTTAAGGAGGGGGCGAGCGCGGACGCAGGCCCCCACTACCAGAAATTGTACGGTCGAGTTACTGACGTTTGCAGTAATCGCAGAGGTCAGTAACTCAAAGAAATTAAATAAAAAAATTTGATCACAACGTCAAAATAAATTGCACGTATTCGCCCCTACTAATGTCTACGGCCATACCACGATGAACACACCCGTTCTCGTCTGATCACGGAAGTTAAGCATCGTCGGGCCGGGATAGTACTTGGATGGGGGACCGCCTGGGAACTCCCGGTGTCGTAGGCTTTTCATTTTCATTTGTTGCCTTTTCATTTCAATGGCGCTGTGATATATTTCTTGTTATAACAATTAAGGAACGTGGCGGTTGTTGAAAGTGTTTCCTATGACATTTTCCTACGACATTTTCAGGTGATAGTACGAGAAAAAAGAGCTTTCAAATGCATACAAACTCGATCTATTGCCGATCATCCAATAACCCTGACGGAACGGCAAATAAAATAAAATTCCGCCGCCTTCCGAGGACTTATATCGCAATCACGTTTCGTAACAGCCAAGCGAGGTTTTACCTTAGCGTTTAAGTCACCAACGACATTTGGCCGCGCAACTATTCTAAGCTCATTCATTTTGACTTAAGGAGGGGGCGAGGGCGGACGCAGGCCCCCACTACCAGAAATTGCACGGTCGAGTTACTGACGTTTGCAGTAATCGCAGAGGTCAGTAACTCAAAGAAATTAAATAAAAAAATTTGATCACAACGTCAAAATAAATTGCACGTATTTGCCCCTACTAATGTCTACGGCCATACCACGATGAACACACCCGTTCTCGTCTGATCACGGAAGTTAAGCATCGTCGGGCCGGGATAGTACTTGGATGGGGGACCGCCTGTGAACTCCCGGTGTCGTAGGTTTTTCATTTTCATTTGTTGCCTTTTCATTTCAATGGCGCTGTGATATATTTCTTGTTATAACAATTAAGGAACGTGGCGGTTGTTGAAAGTGTTTCCTATGACATTTTCCTACGACATTTTCAGGTGATAGTACGAGAAAAAAGAGCTTTCAAATGCATACAAACTCGATCTATTGCCGATCATCCAATAACCCTGACGGAATGGCAAATAAAATAAAATTCCGCCGCGTTCCGAGGACTTATATCGCAATCACGTTTCGTAACAGCCAAGCAAGGTTTTACCTTAGCGTTTAAGTCACCACCGACAATTGGCCGCGCAACTATTCTAAGCTCATTCATTTTGACTTAAGGAAGGGGCGAGCGCGGACGCAGGGCCCCACTACCAGAAATTGTACGGTCGAGTTACTGACGTTTGCAGTAATCGCAGAGGTCAGTAACTCAAAGAAATTAAATAAAAAAATTTGATCACAACGTCAAAATAAATTGCACGTATTTGCCCCTACTAATGTCTACGGCCATACCACGATGAACACACCCGTTCTCGTCTGATCACGGAAGTTAAGCACCGTCAGGCCGGGATAGTACTTGGATGGGGGACCGCCTGGGAACTCCCGGTGTCGTAGGCTTTTCATTTTCATTTGTTGCCTTTTCATTTCATTGGCGCTGTGATATATTTCGTGTTATAACAATTAAGGAACGTGGCGGTTGTTGAAAGTGTTTCCTATGACATTTTCCTACGACATTTTCAGGTGATAGTACGAGAAAAAAGAGCTTTCAAATGCATACAAACTCGATCTATTGCCGATCATCCAATAACCCTGACGGAATGGCAAATAAAATAAAATTCCGCCGCCTTCCGAGGACTTATATCGCAATCACGTTTCGTAACAGCCAAGCGAGGTTTTACCTTAGCGTTTAAGTCACCACCGACATTTGGCCGCGCAACTATTCTAAGCTCATTCATTTTGACTTAAGGAGGGGCGAACGCGGACGCAGGCCCCCACTACCAGAAATTGTACGGTCGAGTTACTGACGTTTGCAGTAATCGCAGAGGTCAGTAACTCAAAGAAATTAAATAAAAAAATTTGATCACAACGTCAAAATAAATTGCACGTATTTGCCCCTACTAATGTCTACGGCCATACCACGATGAACACACCCGTTCTCGTCTGATCACGGAAGTTAAGCATCGTCGGGCCGGGATAGTACTTGGATGGGGGACCGCCTGGGAACTCCCGGTGTCGTAGGCTTTACATTTTCATTTGTTGCCTTTTCATTTCAATGGCGCTGTGATATATTTCTTGTTATAACAATTAAGGAACGTGGCGGTTGTTGAAAGTGCTTCCTATGACATTTTCCTACGACATTTTCAGGTGATAGTACGAGAAAAAAGAGCTTTCAAATGCATACAAACTCGATCTATTGCCGATCATCCAATAACCCTGACGGAATGGCAAATAAAATAAAATTCCGCCGCCTTCCGAGGACTTATATCGCAATCACGTTTCGTAACAGCCAAGCGAGGTTTTACCTTAGCGTTTAAGTCACCACCGACATTTGGCCGCGCAACTATTCTAAGCTCATTCATTTTGACTTAAGGAGGGGGCGAGCGCGGACGCAGGCCCCCACTACCAGAAATTGTACGGTCGAGTTACTGACGTTTGCAGTAATCGCAGAGGTCAGTAACTCAAATAAATTTAATAAAAAAATTTGATCACAACGTCAAAATAAATTGCACGTATTTGCCCCTACTAATGTCTACGGCCATACCACGATGAACACACCCGTTCTCGTCTGATCACGGAAGTAAAGGATCGTCGGGCCGGGATAGTACTTGGATGGGGAACCGCCTGGGAACTCCCGGTGTCGTAGGCTTTTCATTTTCATTTGTTGCCTTTTCATTTCAATGGCGCTGTGATATATTTCTTGTTATAACAATTAAGGAACGTGGCGGTTGTTGAAAGTGTTTCCTATGACATTTTCCTTCGACATTTTCAGGTGATAGTACGAGAAAAAAGAGCTTTCAAATGCATACAAACTCCATCTATTGCCGATCATCCAATAACCCTGACGGAGTGGCAAATAAAATAAAATTCCGCCGCCGTCCGAGGACTTATATCGCAATCACGTTTCGTAACAGCCAAGCGAGGTTTTACCTTAGCGTTTAAGTCACCACCGACATTTGGCCGCGCAACTATTCTAAGCTCATTCATTTTGACTTAAGGAGGGGGCGAGCGCGGACGCAGGCCCCCACTACCAGAAATTGTACGGTCGAGTTACTGACGTTTGCAGTAATCGCAGAGGTCAGTAACTCAAAGAAATTAAATAAAAAAATTTGATCACAACGTCAAAATAAATTGCACGTATTTGCCCCTACTAATGTCTACGGCCATACCACGATGAACACACCCGTTCTCGTCTGATCACGGAAGTTAAGCATCGTCGGGCCGGGATAGTACTTGGATGGGGGACCGCCTGGGAACTCCCGGTGTCGTAGGCTTTTCATTTTCATTTGTTGCCTTTTCATTCAATGGCGCTGTGATATATTTCTTGTTATAACAATTAAGGAACGTGGCGGTTGTTGAAAGTGTTTCCTATGACATTTTCCTACGACATTTTCAGGTGATAGTACGAGAAAAAAGAGCTTTCAAATGCATACAAACTCGATCTATTGCCGATCATCCAATAACCCTGACGGAATGGCAAATAAAATAAAATTCCGCCGCCTTGCGAGGACTTATATCGCAATCACGTTTCGTAACAGCCAAGCGAGGTTTTACCTTAGCGTTTAAGTCACCACCGACATTTGGCCGCGCAACTATTCTAAGCTCATTCATTTTGACTTAAGGAGGGGGCGAGCGCGGACGCAGGCCCCCACTACCAGAAATTGTACGGTCGAGTTACTGACGTTTGTAGTAATCGCAGAGGTCAGTAACTCAAAGAAATTTAATAAAAAAATTTGATCACAACGTCAAAATAAATTGCACGTATTTGCCCCTACTAATGTCTACGGCCATACCACGATGAACACACCCGTTCTCGTCTGATCACGGAAGTAAAGGATCGTCGGGCCGGGATAGTACTTGGATGGGGAACCGCCTGGGAACTCCCGGTGTCGTAGGCTTTTCATTTTCATTTGTTGCCTTTTCATTTCAATGGCGCTGTGATATATTTCTTGTTATAACAATTAAGGAACGTGGCGGTTGTTGAAAGTGTTTCCTATGACATTTTCCTACGACATTTTCAGGTGATAGTACGAGAAAAAAGAGCTTTCAAATGCATACAAACTCGATCTATTGCCGATCATCCAATAACCCTGACGGAATGGCAAATAAAATAAAATTCCGCCGCCGTCCGAGGACTTATATCGCAATCACGTTTCGTAACAGCCAAGCGAGGTTTTACCTTAGCGTTTAAGTCACCACCGACATTTGGCCGCGCAACTATTCTAAGCTCATTCATTTTGACTTAAGGAGGGGGCGAGCGCGGACGCAGGCCCCCACTACCAGAAATTGTACGGTCGAGTTACTGACGTTTGCAGTAATCGCAGAGGTCAGTAACTCAAAGAAATTAAATAAAAAAATTTGATCACAACGTCAAAATAAATTGCACGTATTTGCCCCTACTAATGTCTACGGCCATACCACGATGAACACACCCGTTCTCGTCTGATCACGGAAGTTAAGCATCGTCGGGCCGGGATAGTATTTGGATGGGGGACCGCCTGGGAACTCCCGGTGTCGTAGGCTTTTCATTTTCATTTGTTGCCTTTTCATTTCAATGGCGCTGTGATATATTTCTTGTTATAACAATTAAGGAACGTGGCGGTTGTTGAAAGTGTTTCCTATGACATTTTCCTACGACATTTTCAGGTGATAGTACGAGAAAAAAGAGCTTTCAAATGCATACAAACTCGATCTATTGCCGATCATCCAATAACCCTGACGGAATGGCAAATAAAATAAAATTCCGCCGCCTTGCGAGGACTTATATCGCAATCACGTTTCGTAACAGCCAAGCGAGGTTTTACCTTAGCGTTTAAGTCACCACCGACATTTGGCCGCGCAACTATTCTAAGCTCATTCATTTTGACTTAAGGAGGGGGCGAGCGCGGACGCAGGCCCCCACTACCAGAAATTGTACGGTCGAGTTACTGACGTTTGCAGTAATCGCAGAGGTCAGTAACTCAAAGAAATTAAATAAAAAAATTTGATCACAACGTCAAAATAAATTGCACGTATTTGCCCCTACTAATATCTACGGCCATACCACGATGAACACACCCGTTCTCGTCTTATCACGGAAGTTAAGCATCGTCGGGCCGGGATAGTACTTGGATGGGGGACCGCCTGGGAACTCCCGGTGTCGTAGGCTTTTCATTTTCATTTGTTGCCTTTTCATTTCAATGGCGCTGTGATATATTTCTTGTTATAACAATTAAGGAACGTGGCGGTTGTTGAAAGTGTTTCCTATGACATTTTCCTACGACATTTTCAGGTGATAGTACGAGAAAAAAGAGCTTTCAAATGCATACAAACTCGATCTATTGCCGATCATCCAATAACCCTGACGGAATGGCAAATAAAATAAAATTCCGCCGCCTTCCGAGGACTTATATCGCAATCACGTTTCGTAACAGCCAAGCGAGGTTTTACCTTAGCGTTTAAGTCACCACCGACATTTGGCCGCGCAACTATTCTAAGCTCATTCATTTTGACTTAAGGAGGGGGCGAGCGCGGACGCAGTCCCCCACTACCAGAAATTGTACGGTCGAGTTACTGACGTTTGCAGTAATCGCAGAGGTCAGTAACTCAAAGAAATTAAATAAAAAAATTTGATCACAACGTCAAAATAAATTGCACGTATTTGCCCCTACTAATGTCTACGGTCATACCACGATGAACACACCCGTTCTCGTCCGATCACGGAAGTTAAGCATCGTCGGGCCGGGATAGTACTTGGATGGGGGACCGCCTGGGAACTCCCGGTGTCGTAGGCTTTTCATTTTCATTTGTTGCCTTTTCATTTCAATGGCGTTGTGATATATTTCTCGTTATAACAGTTAAGGAACGTGGCGGTTGTTGAAAGTGTTTCCTATGACATTTTCCTACGACATTTTCAGGTGATAGTACGAGAAAAAAGAGCTTTCAAATGCATACAAACTCGATCTATTGCCGATCATCCAATAACCCTGACGGAATGGCAAATAAAATAAAATTCCGCCGCCTTCCGAGGACTTATATCGCAATCACGTTTCGTAACAGCCAAGCGAGGTTTTACCTTAGCGTTTAAGTCACCACCGACATTTGGCCGCGCAACTATTCTAAGCTCATTCATTTTGACTTAAGGAGGGGGCGAGCGCGGACGCAGGCTCCCACTACCAGAAATTGTACGGTCGAGTTACTGACGTTTGCAGTAATCGCAGAGGTCAGTAACTCAAAGAAATTAAATAAAAAAATTTGATCACAACGTCAAAATAAATTGCACGTATTTGCCCCTACTAATGTCTACGGCCATACCACGATGAACACACCCGTTCTCGTCTGATCACGGAAGTTAAGCATCGTCGGGCCGGGATAGTACTTGGATGGGGGACCGCCTGGGAACTCCCGGTGTCGTAGGCTTTTCATTTTCATTTGTTGCCTTTTCATTTCAATGGCGCTGTGATATATTTCTTGTTATAACAATTAAGGAACGTGGCGGTTGTTGAAAGTGTTTCCTATGACATTTTCCTACGACATTTTCAGGTGATAGTACGAGAAAAAAGAGCTTTCAAATGCATACAAACTCGATCTATTGCCGATCATCCAATAACCCTGACGGAATGGCAAATAAAATAAAATTCCGCCGCCTTGCGAGGACTTATATCGCAATCACGTTTCGTAACAGCCAAGCGAGGTTTTACCTTAGCGTTTAAGTCACCACCGACATTTGGCCGCGCAACTATTCTAAGCTCATTCATTTTGACTTAAGGAGGGGGCGAGCGCGGACGCAGGCCCCCACTACCAGAAATTGTACGGTCGAGTTACTGACGTTTGCAGTAATCGCAGAGGTCAGTAACTCAAAGAAATTAAATAAAAAAATTTGATCACAACGTCAAAATAAATTGCACGTATTTGCCCCTACTAATGTCTACGGCCATACCACGAAGAACACACTCGTTCTCGTCTGATCACGGAAGTTAAGCATCGTCGGGCCGGGATAGTACTTGGATGGGGGACCGCCTGGGAACTCCCGGTGTCGTAGGCTTTTCATTTTCATTTGTTGCCTTTTCATTTCAATGGCGCTGTGATATATTTCTTGTTATAACAATTAAGGAACGTGGCGGTTGTTGAAAGTGTTTCCTATGACATTTTCCTACGACATTTTCAGGTGATAGTACGAGAAAAAAGAGCTTTCAAACGCATACAAACTCGATCTATTGCCGATCATCCAATAACCCTGACGGAATGGCAAATAAAATAAAATTCCGCTACCTTGCGAGGACTTATATCGCAATCACGTTTCGTAACAGCCAAGCGAGGTTTTACCTTAGCGTTTAAGTCACCACCGACATTTGGCCGCGCAACTATTCTAAGCTCATTCATTTTGACTTAAGGAGGGGGCGAGCGCGGACGCAGGCCCCCACTACCAGAAATTGTACGGTCGAGTTACTGACGTTTGCAGTAATCGCAGAGGTCAGTAACTCAAAGAAATTAAATAAAAAAATTTGATCACAACGTCAAAATAAATTGCACGTATTTGCCCCTACTAATGTCTACGGCCATACCACGATGAACACACCCGTTCTCGTCTGATCACGGAAGTTAAGCATCGTCGGGCCGGAATAGTACTTGGATGGGGGACCGCCTGGGAACTCCCGGTGTCGTAGGCTTTTCATTTTCATTTGTTGCTTTTTCATTTCAATGGCGCTGTGATATATTTCTTGTTATAACAATTAAGGAACGTGGCGGTTGTTGAAAGTGTTTCCTATGACATTTTCCTACGACATTTTCAGGTGATAGTACGAGAAAAAAGAGCTTTCAAATGCATACAAACTCGATCTATTGCCGATCATCCAATAACCCTGACGGAATGGCAAATAAAATAAAATTCCGCCGCCTTCCGAGGACTTATATCGCAATCACGTTTCGTAACAGCCAAGCGAGGTTTTACCTTAGCGTTTAAGTCACCACCGACATTTGGCCGCGCAACTATTCTAAGCTCATTCATTTTGACTTAAGGAGGGGGCGAGCGCGGACGCAGGCCCCCACTACCAGAAATTGTACGGTCGAGTTACTGACGTTTGCAGTAATCGCAGAGGTCAGTAACTCAAAGAAATTAAATAAAAAAATTTGATCACAACGTCAAAATAAATTGCACGTATTTGCCCCTACTAATGTCTACGGCCATACCACGATGAACACACCCGTTCTCGTCCGATCACGGAAGTTAAGCATCGTCGGGCCGGGATAGTACTTGGATGGGGGACCGCCTGGGAACTCCCGGTGTCGTAGGCTTTTCATTTTCATTTGTTGCCTTTTCATTTCAATGGCGCTGTGATATATTTCTTGTTATAACAATTAAGGAACGTGGCGGTTGTTGAAAGTGTTTCCTATGACATTTTCCTACGACATTTTCAGGTGATAGTACGAGAAAAAAGAGCTTTCAAATGCATACAAACTCGATCTATTGCCGATCATCCAATAACCCTGACGGAATGGCAAATAAAATAAAATTCCGCCGCCTTGCGAGGACTTATATCGCAATCACGTTTCGTAACAGCCAAGCGAGGTTTTACCTTAGCGTTTAAGTCACCACCGACATTTGGCTGCGCAACTATTCTAAGCTCATTCATTTTGACTTAAGGAGGGGGCGAGCGCGGACGCAGGCCCCCACTACCAGAAATTGTACGGTCGAGTTACTGACGTTTGCAGTAATCGCAGAGGTCAGTAACTCAAAGAAATTAAATAAAAAAATTTGATCACAACGTCAAAATAAATTGCACGTATTTGCCCCTACTAATGTCTACGGCCATACCACGAAGAACACACTCGTTCTCGTCTGATCACGGAAGTTAAGCATCGTCGGGCCGGGATAGTACTTGGATGGGGAACCGCCTGGGAACTCCCGGTGTCGTAGGCTTTTCATTTTCATTTGTTGCCTTTTCATTTCAATGGTGCTGTGATATATTTCTTGTTATAACAATTAAGGAACGTGGCGGTTGTTGAAAGTGTTTCCTATGACATTTTCCTACGACATTTTCAGGTGATAGTACGAGAAAAAAGAGCTTTCAAACGCATACAAACTCGATCTATTGCCGATCATCCAATAACCCTGACGGAATGGCAAATAAAATAAAATTCCGCCACCTTGCGAGGACTTATATCGCAATCACGTTTCGTAACAGCCAAGCGAGGTTTTACCTTAGCGTTTAAGTCACCACCGACATTTGGCCGCGCAACTATTCTAAGCTCATTCATTTTGACTTAAGGAGGGGGCGAGCGCGGACGCAGGCCCCCACTACCAGAAATTGTACGGTCGAGTTACTGACGTTTGCAGTAATCGCAGAGGTCAGTAACTCAAAGAAATTAAATAAAAAAATTTGATCACAACGTCAAAATAAATTGCACGTATTTGACCCTACTAATGTCTACGGCCATACCACGATGAACACACCCGTTCTCGTCCGATCACGGAAGTTAAGCATCGTCGGGCCGGGATAGTACTTGGATGGGGGACCGCCTGGGAACTCCCGGTGTCGTAGGCTTTTCATTTTCATTTGTTGCCTTTTCATTTCAATGGCGCTGTGATATATTTCTTGTTATAACAATTAAGGAACGTGGCGGTTGTTGAAAGTGTTTCCTATGACATTTTCCTACGACATTTTCAGGTGATAGTACGAGAAAAAAGAGCTTTCAAATGCATACAAACTCGATCTATTGCCGATCATCCAATAACCCTGACGGAATGGCAAATAAAATAAAATTCCGCCGCCTTCCGAGGACTTATATCGCAATCACGTTTCGTAACAGCCAAGCGAGGTTCTACCTTAGCGTTTAAGTCACCACCGACATTTGGCCGCGCAACTATTCTAAGCTCATTCATTTTGACTTGAGGAGGGGGCGAGCGCGGACGCAGGCCCCCACTACCAGAAATTGTACGGTCGAGTTACTGACGTTTGCAGTAATCGCAGAGGTCAGTAACTCAAAGAAATTAAATAAAAAAATTTGATCACAACGTCAAAATAAATTGCACGTATTTGCCCCTACTAATGTCTACGGCCATACCACGATGAACACACCCGTTCTCGTCTGATCACGGAAGTTAAGCATCGTCGGGCCGGAATAGTACTTGGATGGGGGACCGCCTGGGAACTCCCGGTGTCGTAGGCTTTTCATTTTCATTTGTTGCCTTTTCATTTCAATGGCGCTGTGATATATTTCTTGTTATAACAATTAAGGAACGTGGCGGTTGTTGAAAGTGTTTCCTATGACATTTTCCTACGACATTTTCAGGTGATAGTACCAGAAAAAAGAGCTTTCAAATGCATACAAACTCGATCTATTGCTGATCATCCAATAACCCTGACGGAATGGCAAATAAAATAAAATTCCGCCGCCTTCCGAGGACTTATATCGCAATCACGTTTCGTAACAGCCAAGCGAGGTTTTACCTTAGCGTTTAAGTCACCACCGACATTTGGCCGCGCAACTATTCTAAGCTCATTCATTTTGACTTAAGGAGGGGGCGAGCGCGGACGCAGGCCCCCACTACCAGAAATTGTACGGTCGAGTTACTGACGTTTGCAGTAATCGCAGAGGTCAGTAACTCAAAGAAATTAAATAAAAAAATTTGATCACAACGTCAAAATAAATTGCACGTATTTGCCCCTACTAATGTCTACGGCCATACCACGATGAACACACCCGTTCTCGTCCGATCACGGAAGTTAAGCATCGTCGGGCCGGGATAGTACTTGGATGGGGGACCGCCTGGGAACTCCCGGTGTCGTAGGCTTTTCATTTTCATTTGTTGCCTTTTCATTTCAATGGCGCTGTGATATATTTCTTGTTATAACAATTAAGGAACGTGGCGGTTGTTGAAAGTGTTTCCTATGACATTTTCCTACGACATTTTCAGGTGATAGTACGAGAAAAAAGAGCTTTCAAATGCATACTAACTCGATCTATTGCCGATCATCCAATAACCTTGACGGAATGGCAAATAAAATAAAAATCCGCCGCCTTCCGAGGACTTATATCGCGATCACATTTCGTAACAGCCAAGCGAGGTTTTACCTTAGCGTTTAAGTCACCACCGACATTTGGCCGCGCAACTATTCTAAGCTCATTCATTTTGACTTAAGGAGGGGGCGAGCGCGGACGCAGGCCCACACTACCAGAAATTGTACGGTCGAGTTACTGACGTTTGCAGTAATCGCAGAGGTCAGTAACTCAAAGAAATTAAATAAAAAAATTTGATCACAACGTCAAAATAAATTGCACGTATTTGCCCCTACTAATGTCTACGGCCATACCACGATGAACACACCCGTTCTCGTCTGATCACGGAAGTTAAGCATCGTCGGGCCGGGATAGTACTTGGATGGGGGACCGCCTGGGAACTCCCGGTGTCGTAGGCTTTTCATTTTTATTTGTTGCCTTTTCATTTCAATGGCGCTGTGATATATTTCTTGTTATAACAATTAAGGAACGTGGCGGTTGTTGAAAGTGTTTCCTATGACATTTTCCTACGACATTTTCAGGTGATAGTACGAGAAAAAAGAGCTTTCAAATGCATACTAACTCGATCTATTGCCGATCATCCAATAACCTTGACGGAATGGCAAATAAAATAAAATTCCGCCGCCTTCCGAGGACTTATATCGCAATCACGTTTCGTAACAGCCAAGCGAGGTTTTACCTTAGCGTTTAAGTCACCACCGACATTTGGCCGCGCAACTATTCTAAGCTCATTCATTTTGACTTAAGGAGGGGGCGAGCGCGGACGCAGGCCCCCACTACCAGAAATTGTACGGTCGAGTTACTGACGTTTGCAGTAATCGCAGAGGTCAGTAACTCAAAGAAATTAAATAAAAAAAATTGAACACAACGTCAAAATAAATTGCACGTATTTGCCCCTACTAATGTCTACGGCCATACCACGATGAACACACCCGTTCTCGTCTGATCACGGAAGTTAAGCATCGTCGGGCCGGGATAGTACTTGGATGGGGGACCGCCTGGGAACTCCCGGTGTCGTAGGCTTTTCATTTTTATTTGTTGCCTTTTCATTTCAATGGCGCTGTGATATATTTCTTGTTATAACAATTAAGGAACGTGGCGGTTGTTGAAAGTGTTTCCTATGACATTTTCCTACGACATTTTCAGGTGATAGTACGAGAAAAAAGAGCTTTCAAACGCATACAAACTCGATCTATTGCCGATCATCCAATAACCCTGACGGAATGGCAAATAAAATAAAATTCCGCCGCCTTGCGAGGACTTATATCGCAATCACGTTTCGTAACAGCCAAGCGAGGTTTTACCTTAGCGTTTAAGTCACCACCGACATTTGGCCGCGCAACTATTCTAAGCTCATTCATTTTGACTTAAGGAGGGGGCGAGCACGGACGCAGTCCCCCACTACCAGAAATTGTACGGTCGAGTTACTGACGTTTGCAGTAATCGCAGAGGTCAGTAACTCAAAGAAATTAAATAAAAAAATTTGATCACAACGTCAAAATAAATTGCACGTATTTGCCCCTACTAATGTCTACGGCCATACCACGATGAACACACCCGTTCTCGTCTGATCACGGAAGCTAAGCATCGTCGGGCCGGGATAGTACTTGGATGGGGGACCGCCTGGGAACTCCCGGTGTCGTAGGCTTTTCATTTTTATTTGTTGCCTTTTCATTTCAATGGCGCTGTGATATATTTCTTGTTATAACAATTAAGGAACGTGGCGGTTGTTGAAAGTGTTTCCTATGACATTTTCCTACGACATTTTCAGGTGATAGTACGAGAAAAAAGAGCTTTCAAACGCATACAAACTCGATCTATTGCCGATCATCCAATAACCCTGACGGAATGGCAAATAAAATAAAATTCCGCCGCCTTGCGAGGACTTATATCGCAATCACGTTTCGTAACAGCCAAGCGAGGTTTTACCTTAGCGTTCAAGTCACCACCGACATTTGGCCGCGCAACTATTCTAAGCTCATTCATTTTGACTTAAGGAGGGGGCGAGCACGGACGCAGTCCCCCACTACCAGAAATTGTACGGACGAGTTACTGACGTTTGCAGTAATCGCAGAGGTCAGTAACTCAAAGAAATTAAATAAAAAAATTTGATCACAACGTCAAAATAAATTGCACGTATTTGCCCCTACTAATGTCTACGGCCATACCACGATGAACACACCCGTTCTCGTCTGATCACGGAAGTTAAGCATCGTCGGGCCGGGATAGTACTTGGATGGGGGACCGCCTGGGAACTCCCGGTGTCGTAGGCTTTTCATTTTTATTTGTTGCCTTTTCATTTCAATGGCGCTGTGATATATTTCTTGTTATAACAATTAAGGAACGTGGCGGTTGTTGAAAGTGTTTCCTATGACATTTTCCTACGACATTTTCAGGTGATAGTACGAGAAAAAAGAGCTTTCAAATGCATACTAACTCGATCTATTGCCGATCATCCAATAACCTTGACGGAATGGCAAATAAAATAAAATTCCGCCGCCTTCCGAGGACTTATATCGCAATCACGTTTCGTAACAGCCAAGCGAGGTTTTACCTTAGCGTTTAAGTCACCACCGACATTTGGCCGCGCAACTATTCTAAGCTCATTCATTTTGACTTAAGGAGGGGGCGAGCGCGGACGCAGGCCCCCACTACCAGAAATTGTACGGTCGAGTTACTGACGTTTGCAGTAATCGCAGAGGTCAGTAACTCAAAGAAATTAAATAAAAAAAATTGATCACAACGTCAAAATAAATTGCACGTATTTGCCCCTACTAATGTCTACGGCCATACCACGATGAACACACCCGTTCTTGTCTGATCACGGAAGTTAAGCATCGTCGGGCCGGGATAGTACTTGGATGGGGGACCGCCTGGGAACTCCCGGTGTCGTAGGCTTTTTATTTTTATTTGTTGCCTTTTCATTTCAATGGCGCTGTGATATATTTCTTGTTATAACAATTAAGGAACGTGGCGGTTGTTGAAAGTGTTTCCTATGACATTTTCCTACGACATTTTCAGGTGATAGTACGAGAAAAAAGAGCTTTTAAACGCATACAAACTCGATCTATTGCCGATCATCCAATAACCCTGACGGAATGGCAAATAAAATAAAATTCCGCCGCCTTGCGAGGACTTATATCGCAATCACGTTTCGTAACAGCCAAGCGAGGTTTTACCTTAGCGTTTAAGTCACCACCGACATTTGGCCGCGCAACTATTCTAAGCTCATTCATTTTGACTTAAGGAGGGGGCGAGCACGGACGCAGTACCCCACTACCAGAAATTGTACGGTCGAGTTACTGACGTTTGCAGTAATCGCAGAGGTCAGTAACTCAAAGAAATTAAATAAAAAAATTTGATCACAACGTCAAAATAAATTGCACGTATTTGCCCCTACTAATGTCTACGGCCATACCACGATGAACACACCCGTTCTCGTCTGATCACGGAAGTTAAGCATCGTCGGGCCGGGATAGTACTTGGATGGGGGACCGCCTGGGAACTCCCGGTGTCGTAGGCTTTTCATTTTCATTTGTTGCCTTTTCATTTCAATGGCGCTGTGATATATTTCTTGTTATAACAATTAAGGAACGTGGCGGTTGTTGAAAGTGTTTCCTATGACATTTTCCTACGACATTTTCAGGTGATAGTACGAGAAAAAAGAGCTTTTAAACGCATACAAACTCGATCTATTGCCGATCATCCAATAACCCTGACGGAATGGCAAATAAAATAAAATTCCGCCGCCTTGCGAGGACTTATATCGCAATCACGTTTCGTAACAGCCAAGCGAGGTTTTACCTTAGCGTTTAAGTCACCACCGACATTTGGCCGCGCAACTATTCTAAGCTCATTCATTTTGACTTAAGGAGGGGGCGAGCACGGACGCAGTACCCCACTACCAGAAATTGTACGGTCGAGTTACTGACGTTTGCAGTAATCGCAGAGGTCAGTAACTCAAAGAAATTAAATAAAAAAATTTGATCACAACGTCAAAATAAATTGCACGTATTTGCCCCTACTAATGTCTACGGCCATACCACGATGAACACACCCGTTCTCGTCTGATCACGGAAGTTAAGCATCGTCGGGCCGGGATAGTACTTGGATGGGGGACCGCCTGGGAACTCCCGGTGTCGTAGGCTTTTCATTTTCATTTGTTGCCTTTTCATTTCAATGGCGCTGTGATATATTTCTTGTTATAACAATTAAGGAACGTGGCGGTTGTTGAAAGTGTTTCCTATGACATTTTCCTACGACATTTTCAGGTGATAGTACGAGAAAAAAGAGCTTTCAAATGCATACAAACTCGATCTATTGCCGATCATCCAATAACCCTGACGGAATGGCAAATAAAATAAAATTCCGCCGCGTCCGAGGACTTATATCGCAATCACGTTTCGTAACAGCCAAGCGAGGTTTTACCTTAGCGTTTAAGTCACCACCGACATTTGGCCGCGCAACTATTCTAAGCTCATTCATTTTGACTTAAGGAGGGGGCGAGCGCGGACGCAGGCCCCCACTACCAGAAATTGTACGGTCGAGTTACTGACGTTTGCAGTAATCGCAGAGGTCAGTAACTCAAAGAAATTAAATAAAAAAATTTGATCACAACGTCAAAATAAATTGCACGTATTTGCCCCTACTAATGTCTACGGCCATACCACGATGAACACACCCGTTCTCGTCTGATCACGGAAGTTAAGCATCGTCGGGCCGGGATAGTACTTGGATTGGTGACCGCCTGGGAACTCCCGGTGTCGTAGGCTTTTCATTTTCATTTGTTGCCTTTTCATGTCAATGGCGCTGTGATATATTTCTTGTTATAACAATTAAGGAACGTGGCGGTTGTTGAAAGTGTTTCCTATGACATTTTCCTACGACATTTTTCGATGATAGTACGAGAAAAAAGAGCTTTTAAATGCATACAAACTCGATCTATTGCCGATCATCCAATAACCCTGACGGAATGGCAAATAAAATAAAATTCCGCCGCCTTCCGAGGACTTATATCGCAATCACGTTTCGTAACAGCCAAGCGAGGTTTTACCTTAGCGTTTAAGTCACCACCGACATTTGGCCGCGCAGCTATTCTAAGCTCATTCATTTTGACTTAACCCTATTCGGTCCGGGGGGGGGCGGATTCCGCCCCCCCTGACGGTTTTTTTTTAATAACTCTTGATTGCTTTGTTATATGGCTATGATACTTACTGAGTTTCAACATCTATCTATTAGACACCTGCATGCTAATTTTTTAGGTCCCATACCTTTCAGAGGCTTTGATATTGCCCATTACTCGAAACTACCCCTAAAAATCTCTATGAAATCCCTATAATGGGGAAAATATAATAACTCCTGTTAGGATTATCTTTAGAACTTGAAACTTGCAACACAACTTTGTTTCATCAAGAAGAATCATTGTGAATAATTTGAACACGTGAATAACCCGATTTCCCGATTTTCTTGGATTTCACCCGAAAATCGGAAAAAAACGGATTTTCGGGCAATTTTTGGCAATTTTTTATCCGATCCATGTAAAAACCGGAAGATATGTTAAATAACTTTTATTTAGCTTTCAGAAACTTCAAACAGAATGTAAAAATTCGCTCTAGAACAAAAGTAATTATATTTTAAGCAGATAGTGGCATTTTTAACAATTTTCAAGCTTCTGATGACGTCACAGAAAATGTGCTGACGCAAGCGAAAGTTTAATGGCGCCATTTTGTTCCTTTTATGACGTACTATAAGTGTACCAAGTTTGATTCAATTTGAATAATCCTATGAAAAATTATTGAGGGGGGGCGGAATCCGCCCCCCCCCCCCGGTCATAGTATGTTCGAAAAACCCCGGACCGAATAGGGTTAAGGAGGGGGCGAGCGCGGACGCAGGCCCCCCACTACCAGAAATTGTACGGTCGAGTTACTGACGTTTGCAGTAATCGCAGAGGTCAGTAACTCAAAGAAATTAAATAAAAAAATTTGATCACAACGTCAAAATAAATTGCACGTATTTTCCCCTACTAATGTCTACGGCCATACCACGATGAACACACCCGTTCTCGTCTGATCACGGAAGTTAAGCATCGTCGGGCCGGGATAGTACTTGGATGGGGGACCGCCTGGGAACTCCCGGTGTCGTAGGCTTTTCATTTTCATTTGTTGCCTTTTCATTTCAATGGCGCTGTGATATATTTCTTGTTATAACAATTAAGGAACGTGGCGGTTGTTGAAAGTGTTTCCTATGACATTTTCCTACGACATTTTCAGGTGATAGTACGAGAAAAAAGAGCTTTCAAATGCATACAAACTCGATCTATTGCCGATCATCCAATAACCCTGACGGAATGGCAAATAAAATAAAATTCCGCCGCCTTCCGAGGACTTATATCGCAATCACGTTTCGTAACAGCCAAGCGAGGTTTTACCTTAGCGTTTAAGTCACCACCGACATTTGGCCGCGCAACTATTCTAAGCTCGTTCATTTTGACTTAAAGAGGGGGCGAGCGCGGACGCAGGCCCCCACTACCAGAAATTGTACGGTCGAGTTACTGACGTTTGCAGTAATCGCAGAGGTCAATAACACAAAGAAATTAAATAAAAAAATTTGATCACAACGTCAAAATAAATTGCACGTATTTGCCCCTACTAATGTCTACGGCCATACCACGATGAACACACCCGTTCTCGTCTGATCACGGAAGTTAAGCATCGTCGGGCCGGGATAGTACTTGGATGGGGGACCGCCTGGGAACTCCCGGTGTCGTAGGCTTTTCATTTTCATTTGTTGCCTTTTCATTTCAATGGCGCTGTGATATATTTCTTGTTATAACAATTAAGGAACGTGGCGGTTGTTGAAAGTGTTTCCTATGACATTTTCCTACGACATTTTCAGGTGATAGTACGAGAAAAAAGAGCTTTCAAATGCATACAAACTCGATCTATTGCCGATCATCCAATAACCCTGACGGAATGGCAAATAAAATAAAATTCCGCCGCCTTCCGAGGACTTATATCGCAATCACGTTTCGTAACAGCCAAGCGAGGTTTTACCTTAGCGTTTAAGTCACCACCGACATTTGGCCGCGCAACTATTCTAAGCTCGTTCATTTTGACTTAAGGAGGGGGCGAGCGCGGACGCAGGCCCCCACTACCAGAAATTGTACGGTCGAGTTACTGACGTTTGCAGTAATCGCAGAGGTCAGTAACACAAAGAAATTAAATAAAAAAATTTGATCACAACGTCAAAATAAATTGCACGTATTTGCCCCTACTAATGTCTACGGCCATACCACGATGAACACACCCGTTCTCGTCTGATCACGGAAGTTAAGCATCGTCGGGCCGGGATAGTACTTGGATTGGTGACCGCCTGGGAACTCCCGGTGTCGTAGGCTTTTCATTTTCATTTGTTCCCTTTTCATTTCAATGGCGCTGTGATATATTTCTTGTTATAACAATTAAGGAACGTGGCGGTTGTTGAAAGTGTTTCCTATGACATTTTCCTACGACATTTTTCGGTGATAGTACGAGAAAAAAGAGCTTTTAAATGCATACAAACTCGATCTATTGCCGATCATCCAATAACCCTGACGGAATGGCAAATAAAATAAAATTCCGCCGCCTTCCGAGGACTTATATCGCAATCACGTTTCGTAACAGCCAAGCGAGGTTTTACCTTAGCGTTTAAGTCAACACCGACATTTGGCCGCGCAGCTATTCTAAGCTCATTCATTTTGACTTAAGGAGGGGGCGAGCGCGGACGCAGGCCCCCCACTACCAGAAACTGTACGGTCGAGTTACTGACGTTTGCAGTAATCGCAGAGGTCAGTAACTCAAAGAAATTAAATAAAAAAATTTGATCACAACGTCAAAATAAATTGCACGTATTTTCCCCTACTAATGTCTACGGCCATACCACGATGAACACACCCGTTCTCGTCTGATCACGGAAGTTAAGCATCGTCGGGCCGGGATAGTACTTGGATGGGGGACCGCCTGGGAACTCCCGGTGTCGTAGGCTTTTCATTTTCATTTGTTGCCTTTTCATTTCAATGGCGCTGTGATATATTTCTTGTTATAACAATTAAGGAACGTGGCGGTTGTTGAAAGTGTTTCCTATGACATTTTCCTACGACATTTTCAGGTGATAGTACGAGAAAAAAGAGCTTTCAAATGCATACAAACTCGATCTATTGCCGATCATCCAATAACCCTGACGGAATGGCAAATAAAATAAAATTCCGCCGCTTTCCGAGGACTTATATCGCAATCACGTTTCGTAACAGCCAAGCGAGGTTTTACCTTAGCGTTTAAGTCAACACCGACATTTGGCCGCGCAGCTATTCTAAGCTCATTCATTTTGACTTAAGGAGGGGGCGAGCGCGGACGCAGGCCCCCCACTACCAGAAACTGTACGGTCGAGTTACTGACGTTTGCAGTAATCGCAGAGGTCAGTAACTCAAAGAAATTAAATAAAAAAATTTGATCACAACGTCAAAATAAATTGCACGTATTTTCCCCTACTAATGTCTACGGCCATACCACGATGAACACACCCGTTCTCGTCTGATCACGGAAGTTAAGCATCGTCGGGCCGGGATAGTACTTGGATGGGGGACCGCCTGGGAACTCCCGGTGTCGTAGGCTTTTCATTTTCATTTGTTGCCTTTTCATTTCAATGGCGCTGTGATATATTTCTTGTTATAACAATTAAGGAACGTGGCGGTTGTTGAAAGTGTTTCCTATGACATTTTCCTACGACATTTTCAGGTGATAGTACGAGAAAAAAGAGCTTTCAAATGCATACAAACTCGATCTATTGCCGATCATCCAATAACCCTGACGGAATGGCAAATAAAATAAAATTCCGCCGCCTTCCGAGGACTTATATCGCAATCACGTTTCGTAACAGCCAAGCGAGGTTTTACCTTAGCGTTTAAGTCACCACCGACATTTGGCCGCGCAACTATTCTAAGCTCATTCATTTTGACTTAAGGAGGGGGCGAGCGCGGACGCAGGCCCCCACTACCAGAAATTGTACGGTCGAGTTACTGACGTTTGCAGTAATCGCAGAGGTCAGTAACTCAAAGAAATTAAATAAAAAAATTTGATCACAACGTCAAAATAAATTGCACGTATTTGCCCCTACTAATGTCTACGGCCATACCACGATGAACACACCCGTTCTCGTCTGATCACGGAAGTTAAGCATCGTCGGGCCGGGATAGTACTTGGATGGGGGACCGCCTGGGAACTCCCGGTGTCGTAGGCTTTTCATTTTCATTTGTTGCCTTTTCATTTCAATGGCGCTGTGATATATTTCTTGTTATAACAATTAAGGAACGTGGCGGTTGTTGAAAGTGTTTCCTATGACATTTTCCTACGACATTTTCAGGTGATAGTACGAGAAAAAAGAGCTTTCAAATGCATACAAACTCGATCTATTGCCGATCATCCAATAACCCTGACGGAATGGCAAATAAAATAAAATTCCGCCGCTTTCCGAGGACTTATATCGCAATCACGTTTCGTAACAGCCAAGCGAGGTTTTACCTTAGCGTTTAAGTCACCACCGACACTTGGCCGCGCAACTATTCTAAGCTCATTCATTTTGACTTAAGGAGGGGGCAAGCGCGGACGCAGGCCCCCACTACCAGAAATTGTACGGTCGAGTTACTGACGTTTGAAGAAATTAAATAAAAAAATTTGATCACAACGTCAAAATAAATTGCACGTATTTGCCCCTACAAATGTCTACGGCCATACCACGATGAACACACCCGTTCTCGTCTGATCACGGAAGTTAAGCATCGTCGGGCCGGGATAGTACTTGGATGGGGGACCGCCTGGGAACTGCCGGTGTCGTAGGCTTTTCATTTTCATTTGTTGCCTTTTCATTTCAATGGCACTGTGATATATTTCTTGTTATAACAATTAAGGAACGTGGCGGTTGTTGAAAGTGTTTCCTATGACATTTTCCTACGACATTTTCAGGTGATAGTACGAGAAAAAAGAGCTTTCAAATGCATACAAACTCGATCTATTGCCGATCATCCAATAACCCTGACGGAATGGCAAATAAAATAAAATTCCGCCGCCTTCCGAGGACTTATATCGCAATCACGTTTCGTAACAGCCAAGCGAGGTTTTACCTTAGCGTTTAAGTCACCACCGACACTTGGCCGCGCAACTATTCTAAGCTCATTCATTTTGACTTAAGGAGGGGGCAAGCGCGGACGCAGGCCCCCACTACCAGAAATTGTACGGTCGAGTTACTGACGTTTGAAGAAATTAAATAAAAAAATTTGATCACAACGTCAAAATAAATTGCACGTATTTGCCCCTACAAATGTCTACGGCCATACCACGATGAACACACCCGTTCTCGTCTGATCACGGAAGTTAAGCATCGTCGGGCCGGGATAGTACTTGGATGGGGGACCGCCTGGGAACTGCCGGTGTCGTAGGCTTTTCATTTTCATTTGTTGCCTTTTCATTTCAATGGCACTGTGATATATTTCTTGTTATAACAATTAAGGAACGTGGCGGTTGTTGAAAGTGTTTCCTATGACATTTTCCTACGACATTTTCAGGTGATAGTACGAGAAAAAAGAGCTTTCAAATGCATACAAACTCGATCTATTGCCGATCATCCAATAACCCTGACGGAATGGCAAATAAAATAAAATTCCGCCGCCTTCCGAGGACTTATATCGCAATCACGTTTCGTAACAGCCAAGCGAGGTTTTACCTTAGCGTTTAAGTCACCACCGACATTTGGCCGCGCAACTATTCTAAGCTCGTTCATTTTGACTTAAGGAGGGGGCGAGCGTGGACGCAGGCCCCCACTACCAGAAATTGTACGGTCGAGTTACTGACGTTTGCAGTAATCGCAGAGGTCAGTAACACAAAGAAATTAAATAAAAAAATTTGATCACAACGTCAAAATAAATTGCACGTATTTGCCCCTACTAATGTCTACGGCCATACCACGATGAACACACCCGTTCTCGTCTGATCACGGAAGTTAAGCATCGTCGGGCCGGGATAGTACTTGGATTGGTGACCGCCTGGGAACTCCCGGTGTCGTAGGCTTTTCATTTTCATTTGTTGCCTTTTCATTTCAATGGCGCTGTGATATATTTCTTGTTATAACAATTAAGGAACGTGGCGGTTGTTGAAAGTGTTTCCTATGACATTTTCCTACGACATTTTTCGGTGATAGTACGAGAAAAAAGAGCTTTTAAATGCATACAAACTCGATCTATTGCCGATCATCCAATAACCCTGACGGAATGGCAAATAAAATAAAATTCCGCCGCCTTCCGAGGACTTATATCGCAATCACGTTTCGTAACAGCCAAGCGAGGTTTTACCTTAGCGTTTAAGTCAACACCGACATTTGGCCGCGCAGCTATTCTAAGCTCATTCATTTTGACTTAAGGAGGGGGCGAGCGCGGACGCAGGCCCCCCACTACCAGAAACTGTACGGTCGAGTTACTGACGTTTGCAGTAATCGCAGAGGTCAGTAACTCAAAGAAATTAAATAAAAAAATTTGATCACAACGTCAAAATAAATTGCACGTATTTTCCCCTACTAATGTCTACGGCCATACCACGATGAACACACCCGTTCTCGTCTGATCACGGAAGTTAAGCATCGTCGGGCCGGGATAGTACTTGGATGGGGGACCGCCTGGGAACTCCCGGTGTCGTAGGCTTTTCATTTTCATTTGTTGCCTTTTCATTTCAATGGCGCTGTGATATATTTCTTGTTATAACAATTAAGGAACGTGGCGGTTGTTGAAAGTGTTTCCTATGACATTTTCCTACGACATTTTCAGGTGATAGTACGAGAAAAAAGAGCTTTCAAATGCATACAAACTCGATCTATTGCCGATCATCCAATAACCCTGACGGAATGGCAAATAAAATAAAATTCCGCCGCCTTCCGAGGACTTATATCGCAATCACGTTTCGTAACAGCCAAGCGAGGTTTTACCTTAGCGTTTAAGTCACCACCGACATTTGGCCGCGCAACTATTCTAAGCTCATTCATTTTGACTTAAGGAGGGGGCGAGCGCGGACGCAGGCCCCCACTACCAGAAATTGTACGGTCGAGTTACTGACGTTTGCAGTAATCGCAGAGGTCAGTAACTCAAAGAAATTAAATAAAAAAATTTGATCACAACGTCAAAATAAATTGCACGTATTTGCCCCTACTAATGTCTACGGCCATACCACGATGAACACACCCGTTCTCGTCTGATCACGGAAGTTAAGCATCGTCGGGCCGGGATAGTACTTGGATGGGGGACCGCCTGGGAACTCCCGGTGTCGTAGGCTTTTCATTTTCATTTGTTGCCTTTTCATTTCAATGGCGCTGTGATATATTTCTTGTTATAACAATTAAGGAACGTGGCGGTTGTTGAAAGTGTTTCCTATGACATTTTCCTACGACATTTTCAGGTGATAGTACGAGAAAAAAGAGCTTTCAAATGCATACAAACTCGATCTATTGCCGATCATCCAATAACCCTGACGGAATGGCAAATAAAATAAAATTCCGCCGCTTTCCGAGGACTTATATCGCAATCACGTTTCGTAACAGCCAAGCGAGGTTTTACCTTAGCGTTTAAGTCACCACCGACACTTGGCCGCGCAACTATTCTAAGCTCATTCATTTTGACTTAAGGAGGGGGCAAGCGCGGACGCAGGCCCCCACTACCAGAAATTGTACGGTCGAGTTACTGACGTTTGAAGAAATTAAATAAAAAAATTTGATCACAACGTCAAAATAAATTGCACGTATTTGCCCCTACAAATGTCTACGGCCATACCACGATGAACACACCCGTTCTCGTCTGATCACGGAAGTTAAGCATCGTCGGGCCGGGATAGTACTTGGATGGGGGACCGCCTGGGAACTGCCGGTGTCGTAGGCTTTTCATTTTCATTTGTTGCCTTTTCATTTCAATGGCACTGTGATATATTTCTTGTTATAACAATTAAGGAACGTGGCGGTTGTTGAAAGTGTTTCCTATGACATTTTCCTACGACATTTTCAGGTGATAGTACGAGAAAAAAGAGCTTTCAAATGCATACAAACTCGATCTATTGCCGATCATCCAATAACCCTGACGGAATGGCAAATAAAATAAAATTCCGCCGCCTTCCGAGGACTTATATCGCAATCACGTTTCGTAACAGCCAAGCGAAGTTTTACCTTAGCGTTTAAGTCACCACCGACATTTGGCCGCGCAACTATTCTAAGCTCATTCATTTTGACTTAAGGAGGGGGAGAGCGCGGACGCAGGCCCCCACTACCAGAAATTGTACGGTCGAGTTACTGACGTTTGCAGTAATCGCAGAGGTCAGTAACTCAAAGAAATTAAATAAAAAAATTTGATCACAACGTCAAAATAAATTGCACGTATTTGCCCCTGCTAATGTCTACGGCCATACCACGATGAACACACCCGTTCTCGTCTGATCACGGAAGTTAAGCATCGTCGGGCTGGGATAGTACTTGGATGGGGACCGCCTGGGAACTCCTGGTGTCGTAGGCTTTTCATTTTCATTTGTTGCCTTTTCATTTCAATGGCGCTGTGATATATTTCTTGTTATAACAATTAAGGAACGTGGCGGTTGTTGAAAGTGTTTCCTATGACATTTTCCTACGACATTTTCAGGTGATAGTACGAGAAAAAAGAGCTTTCAAATGCATACAAACTCGATCTATTGCCGATCATCCAATAACCCTGACGGAATGGCAAATAAAATAAAATTCCGCCGCCTTCCGAGGACTTATATCGCAATCACGTTTCGTAACAGCCAAGCGAGGTTTTACCTTAGCGTTTAAGTCACCACCGACATTTGGCCGCGCAACTATTCTAAGCTCATTCATTTTGACTTAAGGAGGGGGCGAGCGCGGACGCAGGCCCCCACTACCAGAAATTGTACGGTCGAGTTACTGACGTTTGCAGTAATCGCAGAGGTCAGTAACTCAAAGAAATTAAATAAAAAAATTTGATCACAACGTCAAAATAAATTGCACGTATTTGCCCCTACTAATGTCTACGGCCATACCACGATGAACACACCCGTTCTCGTCTGATCACGGAAGTTAAGCATCGTCGGGCCGGGATAGTACTTGGATGGTGGACCGCCTGGGAACTCCCGGTGTCGTAGGCTTTTCATTTTCATTTGTTGCCTTTTCATTTCAATGGCGTTGTGATATATTTCTTGTCATAACAATTAAGGAACGTGGCGGTTGTTGAAAGTGTTTCCTATGACATTTTCCTACGACATTTTCAGGTGATAGTACGAGAAAAAAGAGCTTTCAAATGCATACAAACTCGATCTATTGCCGATCATCCAATAACCCTGACGGAATGGCAAATAAAATAAAATTCCGCCGCCTTCCGAGGACTTATATCGCAATCACGTTTCGTATCAGCCAAGCGAGGTTTTACCTTAGCGTTTAAGTCACCACCGACATTTGGCCGCGCAACTATTCTAAGGTCATTCATTTTGACTTAAGGAGGGGGCGAGCGCGGACGCAGGCCCCCACTACCAGAAATTGTACGGTCGAGTTACTGACGTTTGCAATAATCGCAGAGGTCAGTAACTCAAAGAAATTAAATAAAAAAATTTGATCACAACGTCAAAATAAATTGCACGTATTTGCCCCTACTAATGTCTACGGCCATACCACGATGAACACACCCGTTCTCGTCTGATCACGGAAGTTAAGCATCGTCGGGCGGGGATAGTACTTGGATGGGGGACCGCCTGGGAACTCCCGGTGTCGTAGGATTTTCATTTTCATTTGTTGCCTTTTTATTTCAATGGCGCTGTGATATATTTCTTGTTATAACAATTAAGGAACGTGGCGGTTGTTGAAAGTGTTTCCTATGACATTTTCCTACGACATTTTCAGGTGATAGTACGAGAAAAAAGAGCTTTCAAATGCATACAAACTCGATCTATTGCCGATCATCCAATAACCCTGACGGAATGGCAAATGAAATAAAATTCCGCCGCATTCCGAGGACTTATATCGCAATCACGTTTCGTAACAGCCAAGCAAATTTTTACCTTAGCGTTTAAGTCACCACCGACATTTGGCCGCGCAACTATTCTAAGCTCATTCATTTTGACTTAAGGAGGGGGCGAGCGCGGACGCAGGCCCCCACTACCAGAAATTGTACGGTCGAGTTACTGACGTTTGCAGTAATCGCAGAGGTCAGTAACTCAAATAAATTAAATAAAAAAATTTGATCACAACGTCAAAATAAATTGCACGTATTTGCCCCTATTAATTTCTACGGCCATACCACGATGAACACACCCGTTCTGGTCTGATCACGGAAGTTAAGCATCGTCGGGCCGGGATAGTACTTGGATGGGGGACCGCCTGGGAACTCCCGGTGTCGTAGGCTTTTCATTTTCATTTGTTGCCTTTTCATTTCAATGGCGCTGTGATATATTTCTTGTTATAACAATTAAGGAACGTGGCGGTTGTTGAAAGTGTTTCCCATGACATTTTCCTACGACATTTTCAGGTGATAGTACGAGAAAAAAGAGCTTTCAAATGCATACAAATTCGATCTATTGCCGATCATCCAAAAACCCTGACGGAATGGCAAATAAAATAAAATTCCGCCGCCTTCCGAGGACTTATATCGCAATCACGTTTCGTAACAGCCAAGCGAGGTTTTACCTTAGCGTTTAAGTCACCACCGACATTTGGCCGCGCAACTATTCTAAGCTCATTCATTTTGACTTAAGGAGGGGGCGAGCGCGGACGCAGGCCCCCACTACCAGAAATTGTACGGTCGAGTTACTGACGTTTGCAGTAATCGCAGAGGTCAGTAACTCAAAGAAATTAAATAAAAAAATTTGATCACAACGTCAAAATAAATTGCACGTATTTGCCCCTACTAATGTCTACGGCCATACCACGATGAACACACCCGTTCTCGTCTGATCACGGAAGTTAAGCATCGTCGGGCCGGGATAGTACTTGGATGGGGGACCGCCTGGGAACTCCCGGTGTCGTAGGCTTTTCATTTTCATTTGTTGCCTTTTCATTTCAATGGCGCTGTGATATATTTCTTGTTTTAACAATTAAGGAACGTGGCGGTTGTTGAAAGTGTTTCCTATGACATTTTCCTACGACATTTTCAGGTGATAGTACGAGAAAAAAGAGCTTTCAAATGCATACAAACTCGATCTATTGCCGATCATCCAATAACCCTGACGGAATGGCAAATGAAATAAAATTCCGCCGCATTCCGAGGACTTATATCGCAATCACGTTTCGTAACAGCCAAGAAAAGTTTTACCTTAGCGTTTAAGTCACCACCGACATTTTGCCGCGCAACTATTCTAAGCTCATTCATTTTGACTTAAGGAGGGGGCGAGCGCGGACGCAGGCCCCCACTACCAGAAATTGTACGGTCGAGTTACTGACGTTTGCAGTAATCGCAGAGGTCAGTAACTCAAAGAAATTAAATAAAAAAATTTGATCACAACGTCAAAATAAATTGCACGTATTTGCCCCTATTAATTTCTACGGCCATACCACGATGAACACACCCGTTCTCGTCTGATCACGGAAGTTAAGCATCGTCGGGCCGGGATAGTACTTGGATGGGGGACCGCCTGGGAACTCCCGGTGTCGTAGGCTTTTCATTTTCATTTGTTGCCTTTTCATTTCAATGGCGCTGTGATATATTTCTTGTTATAACAATTAAGGAACGTGGCGGTTGTTGAAAGTGTTTCCTATGACATTTTCCTACGACATTTTCAGGTGATAATACGAGAAAAAAGAGCTTTCAAATGCATACAAATTCGATATATTGCCGATCATCCAATAACCCTGACGGAATGGCAAATAAAATAAAATTCCGCCGCCTTCCGAGGAGTTATATCGCAATCACGTTTCGTAACAGCCAAGCGAGGTTTTACCTTAGCGTTTAAGTCACCACCGACATTTGGCCGCGCAACTATTCTAAGCTCATTCATTTTGACTTAGGGAGGGGGCGAGCGCGGACGCAGGCCCCCACTACCAGAAATTGTACGGTCGAGTTACTGACGTTTGCAGTAATCGCAGAGGTCAGTAACTCAAAGAAATTAAATAAAAAAATTTGATCACAACGTCAAAATAAATTGCACGTATTTGCCCCTACTAATGTCTACGGCCATACCACGATGAACACACCCGTTCTCGTCTGATCACGGAAGTTAACCATCGTTGGGCCGAGATAGTACTTGGTTGGGGGACCGCCTGGGAACTCCCGGTGTCGTAGGCTTTTCATTTTCATTTGTTGCCTTTTCATTTCAATGGCGCTGTGATATATTTCTTGTTATAACAATTAAGGAACTTGGCGGTTGTTGAAAGTGTTTCCTATGACATTTTCCTACGACATTTTCAGGTGATAGTACGAGAAAAAAGAGCTTTCAAATGCATACAAACTCGATCTATTGCCGATCATCCAATAACACTGACGAAATGGCAAATAAAATAAAATTCCGCCGCCTTCCGAGGACTTATATCGCAATCACGTTTCGTAACAGCCAAGCGAGGTTTTACCTTAGCGTTTAAGTCACCACCGACATTTGGCCGCGCAACTATTCTAAGCTCATTCATTTTGACTTAAGGAGGGGGCGAGCGCGGACGCAGGCCCCCACTACCAGAAATTGTACGGTCGAGTTACTGACGTTTGCAGTAATCGCAGAGGTCAGTAACTCAAAGAAATTAAATAAAAAAATTTGATCACAACGTCAAAATAAATTGCACGTATTTGCCCCTACTAATGTCTACGGCCATACCACGATAAACACACCCGTTCTCGTCTGATCACGGAAGTTAAGCATCGTCGGGCCGGGATAGTACTTGGATGGGGGACCGCCTGGGAACTCCCGGTGTCGTATGCTTCTCATTTTCATTTGTTGCCTTTTCATTTCAATGGCGTTGTGATATATTTCTTGTCATAACAATTAAGGAACGTGGCGGTTGTTGAAAGTGTTTCCTATGACATTTTCCTACGACATTTTTAGGTGATAGTACGAGAAAAAAGAGCTTTCAAATGCATACAAACTCGATCTATTGCCGATCATCCAATAACCCTGACGGAATGGCAAATAAAATAAAATTCCGCCGCCTTCCGAGGACTTATATCGCAATCACGTTTCGTAACAGCCAAGCGAGGTTTTACCTTAGCGTTAAAGTCACCACCGACATTTGGCCGCGCAACTATTCTAAGCTCATTCATTTTGACTTAAGGAGGGGGCGAGCGCGGACGCAGGCTCCCACTACCAGAAATTGTACGGTCGAGTTACTGACGTTTGCAGTAATCGCAGAGGTCAGTAACTCAAAGAAATTAAATAAAAAAATTTGATCACAACGTCAAAATAAATTGCATGTATTTGCCCCTACTAATGTCTACGGCCATACCACGATGAACACACCCGCTCTCGTCTGATCACGGAAGTTAAGCATCGTCGGGCCGGGATAGTACTTGGATGGGGGACCGCCTGGGAACTCCCGGTGTCGTAGGTTTTTCATTTTCATTTGTTGCCTTTTCATTGCAATGGCGCTGTGATATATTTCTTGTTATAACAATTAAGGAACGTGGCGGTTGTTGAAAGTGTTTCCTATGACATTTTCCTACGACATTTTCAGGAGATGGTACGAGAAAAAAGAGCTTTCAAATGCATACAAACTCGATCTATTGCCGATCAACCAATAGCCCTGACGGAATGGCAAATAAAATAAAATTCCGCCGCCTTCCGAGGACTTATATCGCAATCACGTTTCGTAACAGCCAAGCGAGGTTTTACCTTAGCGTTTAAGTCACCACCGACATTTGGCCGCGCAACTATTCTAAGCTCATTCATTTTGACTTAAGGAGGGGGCGAGCGCGGACGCAGGCCCCCACTACCAGAAATTGTACGGTCGAGTTACTGACGTTTGCAGTAATCGCAGAGGTCAGTAACTCAAAGAAATTAAATAAAAAAATTTGATCACAACGTCAAAATAAATTGCACGTATTTGCCCCTACTAATGTCTACGGCTATACCACGATGAACACACCAGTTCTCGTCTGATCACGGAAGTTAAGCATCGTCGGGCCGGGATAGTACTTGGATGGGGGACCGCCTGGAAACTCCCGGTGTCGTAGGCTTTTCATTTTCATTTGTTGCCTTTTCATTTCAATGGCGCTGTGATATATTTCTTGTTATAACAATTAAGGAACGTGGCGGTTGTTGAAAGTGTTTCCTATGACATTTTCCTACGACATTTTCAGGTGATAGTACGAGAAAAAAGAGCTTTCAAATGCATACAAACTCGATCTATTGCCGATCATCCAATAACCCTGACGGAATGGCAAATAAAATAAAATTCCGCCGCCTTCCGAGGACTTATATCGCAATCACGTTTCGTAACAGCCAAGCGAGGTTTTACCTTAGCGTTTAAGTCACCACCGACAATTGGCCGCGCAACTATTCTAAGCTCATCATTTTGACTTAAGGAGGGGGCAAGCGCGGACGCAGGCCCCCACTACCAGAAATTGTACGGTCGAGTTACTGACGTTTGCAGTAATTGCAGAGGTCAGTAACTCAAAGAAATTAAATAAAAAAATTTGATCACAACGTCAAAATAAATTGCACGTATTTGCCCCTACTAATGTCTACGGCCATACCACGATGAACACACCCGTTCTCGTCTGATCACGGAAGTTAAGCATCGTCGGGCCGGGATAGTACTTGGATGGGGACCGCCTGGGAACTCCCGGTGTCGTAGGCTTTTCATTTTCATTTGTTGCCTTTTCATTTCATTGGCGCTGTGATATATTTCTTGTTATAACAATTAAGGAACGTGGCGGTTGTTGAAAGTGTTTCCTATGACATTTTCCTACGACATTTTCAGGTGATAGTACGAGAAAAAAGAGCTTTCAAATGCATACAAACTCGATCTATTGCCGATCATCCAATAACCCTGACGGAATGGCAAATAAAATAAAATTCCGCCGCCTTCCGAGGACTTATATCGCAATCACGTTTCGTAACAGCCAAGCGAGGTTTTACCTTAGCGTTTAAGTCACCACCGACAATTGGCCGCGCAACTATTCTAAGCTCATCATTTTGACTTAAGGAGGGGGCAAGCGCGGACGCAGGCCCCCACTACCAGAAATTGTACGGTCGAGTTACTGACGTTTGCAGTAATTGCAGAGGTCAGTAACTCAAAGAAATTAAATAAAAAAATTTGATCACAACGTCAAAATAAATTGCACGTATTTGCCCCTACTAATGTCTACGGCCATACCACGATGAACACACCCGTTCTCGTCTGATCACGGAAGTTAAGCATCGTCGGGCCGGGATAGTACTTGGATGGGGACCGCCTGGGAACTCCCGGTGTCGTAGGCTTTTCATTTTCATTTGTTGCCTTTTCATTTCATTGGCGCTGTGATATATTTCTTGTTATAACAATTAAGGAACGTGGCGGTTGTTGAAAGTGTTTCCTATGACATTTTCCTACGACATTTTCAGGTGATAGTACGAGAAAAAAGAGCTTTCAAATGCATACAAACTCGATCTATTGCCGATCATCCAATAACCCTGACGGAATGGCAAATAAAATAAAATTCCGCCGCCTTCCGAGGACTTATATCGCAATCACGTTTCGTAACAGCCAAGCGAAGTTTTACCTTAGCGTTTAAGTCACCACCGACATTTGGCCGCGCAAATTATTTAAGCTCATTCATTTTGACTTATGGAGGGGGCGAGCGCGGACGCAGGCCCCCACTACCAGAAATTGTAAGGTCGAGTTAATGACGTTTGCAGTAATCGCAGAGGTCAGTAACTCAAAGAAATTAAATAAAAAAATTTGATCACAACGTCAAAATAAATTGCACGTATTTGCCCCTACTAATGTCTACGGCCATACCACGATGAACACACCCGTTCTCGTCTGATCACGGAAGTTAAGCATCGTCGGGCCGGGATAGTACTTGGATGGGGGACCGCCTGGGAACTCCCGGTGTCGTAGGCTTTTCATTTTCATTTGTTGCCTTTTCATTTCAATGGCGCTGTAATATATATTTCTTGTTATAACAATTAAGGAACGTGGCGGTTGTTGAAAGTGTTTCCTATGACATTTTCCTACGACATTTTCAGGTGATAGTACGAGAAAAAAGAGCTTTCAAATGCATACAAACTCGATCTATTGCCGATCATCCAATAACCCTGACGGAATGGCAAATAAAATAAAATTCCGCCGCCTTCCGAGGACTTATATCGCAATCACGTTTCGTAACAGCCAAGCGAAGTTTTACCTTAGCGTTTAAGTCACCACCGACATTTGGCCGCGCAACTATTCTAAGCTCATTCATTTTGACTTAAGGAGGGGGCGAGCGCGGACGCAGGCCCCCACTACCAGAAATTGTAAGGTCGAGTTACTGACGTTTGCAGTAATCGAAGAGGTCAGTAACTCAAAGAAATTAAATAAAAAAATTTGATCACAACGTCAAAATAAATTGCACGTATTTGCCCCTACTAATGTCTACGGCCATACCACGATGAACACACCCGTTCTCGTCTGATAACGGAAGTTAAGCATCGTCGGACCGGGATAGTACTTGGATGGGGGACCGCCTGGGAACTCCCGGTGTCGTAGGCTTTTCATTTTCATTTGTTGCCTTTTCATTTCAATGGCGCTGTGATATATTTCTTGTTATAACAATTAAGGAACTTGGCGGTTGTTGAAAGTGTTTCCTATGACATTTTCCTACGACATTTTCAGGTGATAGTACGAGAAAAAAGAGCTTTCAAATGCATACAAACTCGATCTATTGCCGATCATCCAATAACCCTGACGGAATGGCAAATAAAATAAAATTCCGCCGCCTTCCGAGGACTTATATCGCAATCACGTTTCGTAACAGCCAAGCGAGGTTTTACCTTAGCGTTTAAGTCACCACCGACATTTGGCCGCGCAACTATTCTAAGCTCATTCATTTTGACTTAAGGAGGGGGCGAGCGCGGACGCAGGCCCCCACTACCAGAAATTGTACGGTCGAGTTACTGACGTTTGCAGTAATCGCAGAGGTCAGTAACTCAAAGAAATTAAATAAAAAAATTTGATCACAACGTCAAAATAAATTGCACGTATTTACCCCTACTAATGTCTACGGCCATACCACGATGAACACACCCGTTCTCGTCTGATCACGGAAGTTAAGCATCGTCGGGCCGGGATAGTACTTGGATGGGGGACCGCCTGGGAACTCCCGGTGTCGTAGGCTTTTCATTTTCATTTGTTGCCTTTTCATTTCAATGGCGCTGTGATATATTTCTTGTTATAACAATTAAGGAACGTGGCGGTTGTTGAAAGTGTTTCCTATGACATTTTCCTACGACATTTTCAGGTGATAGTACGAGAAAAAAGAGCTTTCAAATGCATACAAACTCGATCTATTGCCGATCATCCAATAACCCTGACGGAATGGCAAATAAAATAAAATTCCGCCGCCTTCCGAGGACTTATATCGCAATCACGTTTCGTAACAGCCAAGCGAGGTTTTACCTTAGCGTTTAAGTCACCACCGACATTTGGCCGCGCAACTATTCTAAGCTCATTCATTTTGACTTAAGGAGGGGGCGAGCGCGGACGCAGGCCCCCACTACCAGAAATTGTACGGTCGAGTTACTGACGTTTGCAGTAATCGCAGAGGTCAGTAACTCAAAGAAATTAAATAAAAAAATTTAATCACAACGTCAAAATAAATTGCACGTATTTGCCCCTACTAATGTCTACGGCCATACCACGATGAACACACCCGTTCTCGTCTGATCACGGAAGTTAAGCATCGTCGGGCCGGGATAGTACTTGGATGGGGGACCGCCTGGGAACTCCCGGTGTCGTAGGCTTTTCATTTTCATTTGTTGCCTTTTCATTTCAATGGCGCTGTGATATATTTCTTGTCATAACAATTAAGGAACGTGGCGGTTGTTGAAAGTGTTTCCTATGACATTTTCCTACGACATTTTCAGGTGATAGTACGAGAAAAAAGAGCTTTCAAATGCATACAAACTCGATCTATTGCCGATCATCCAATAACCCTGACGGAATGGCAAATAAAATAAAATTCCGCCGCCTTCCGAGGACTTATATCGCAATCACGTTTCGTAACAGCCAAGCGAGGTTTTACCTTCGCGTTTAAGTCACCACCGACATTTGGCCGCGCAACTATTCTAAGCTCATTCATTTTGACTTAAGGAGGGGGCGAGCGCGGACGCAGGCCCACACTACCAGAAATTGTACGGTCGAGTTACTGACGTTTGCAGTAATCGCAGAGGTCAGTAACTCAAAGAAATTAAATAAAAAAATTTGATCACAACGTCAAAATAAATTGCACGTATTTGCCCCTACTAATGTCTACGGCCATACCACGATGAACACACCCGTTCTCGTCTGATCACGGAAGTTAAGCATCGTCGGGCCGGGTTAGTACTTGGATGGGGGACCGCCTGGGAACTCCCGGTGTCGTAGGCTTTTCATTTTCATTTGTTGCCTTTTCATTTCAATAGCGCTGTGATATATTTCTTGTTATAACAATTAAGGAACGTGGCGGTTGTTGAAAGTGTTTCCTATGACATTTTCCTACGACATTTTTAGGTGATAGTATGAGAAAAAAGAGCTTTCAAATGCATACAAACTCGATCTATTGCCGATCATCCATTAACCCTGACGGAATGGCAAATAAAATAAAATTCCGCCGCCTTCCGAGGTCTTATATCGCAATCACGTTTCGTAACAGTTAAGCGAGGTTTTACCTTAGCGTTTAAGTCACCACCGACATTTGGCCGCGCAACTATTCTAAGCTCATTCATTTTGACTTAAGGAGGGGGCGAGCGCGGACGCAGGCCCACACTACCAGAAATTGTACGGTCGAGTTACTGACGTTTGCAGTAATCGCAGAGGTCAGTAACTCAAAGAAATTAAATAAAAAAATTTGATCACAACGTCAAAATAAATTGCACGTATTTGCCCCTACTAATGTCTACGGCCATACCACGATGAACACACCCGTTCTCGTCTGATCACGGAAGTTAAGCATCGTCGGGCCGGGTTAGGACTTGGATGGGGGACCGCCTGGGAACTCCCGGTGTCGTAGGCTTTTCATTTTCATTTGTTGCCTTTTCATTTCAATAGCGCTGTGATATATTTCTTGTTATAACAATTAAGGAACGTGGCGGTTGTTGAAAGTGTTTCCTATGACATTTTCCTACGACATTTTTAGGTGATAGTACGAGAAAAAAGAGCTTTCAAATGCATACAAACTCGATCTATTGCCGATCATCCAATAACCCTGACGGAATGGCAAATAAAATAAAATTCCGCCGCCTTCCGAGGTCTTATATCGCAATCACGTTTCGTAACAGTTAAGCGAGGTTTTACCTTAGCGTTTAAGTCACCACCGACATTTGGCCGCGCAACTATTCTAAGCTCATTCATTTTGACTTAAGGAGGGGGCGAGCGCGGACGCAGGACCCCACTACCAGAAACTGTACGGTCGAGTTACTGACGTTTGCAGTAATCGCAGTGGCCAGTAACTCAAAGAAATTAAATAAAAAAATTTGATCACAACGTCAAAATAAATTGCACGTATTTGCCCCTACTAATGTCTACGGCCATACCACGATGAACTCACCCGTTCTCGTCTGATCACGGAAGTTAAGCATCGTCGGGCCGGGATAGTACTTGGATGGGGGACCGCCTGGGAACTCCCGGTGTCGTAGGCTTTTCATTTTCATTTGTTGCCTTTTCATTTCAATGGCGCTGTGATATATTTCTTGTCATAACAATTAAGGAACGTGGCGGTTGTTGAAAGTGTTTCCTATGGCATTTCCCTACGACATTTTCAGGTGATAGTACGAGAAAAAAGAGCTTTCAAATGCATACAAACTCGATCTATTGCCGATCATCCAATAACCCTGACGGAATGGCAAATAAAATAAAATTCCGCCGCCTTCCGAGGACTTATATCGCAATCACGTTTCGTAACAGCCAAGCGAGGTTTTACCTTAGCGTTTAAGTCACCACCGACATTTGGCCGCGCAACTATTCTAAGCTCATTCATTTTGACTTAAGGAGGGGGCGAGCGCGGACGCAGGCCCCCACTACCAGAAATTGTACGGTCGAGTTACTGACGTTTGCAGTAATCGCAGAGGTCAGTAACTCAAAGAAATTAAATAAAAAAATTTGATCACAACGTCAAAATAAATTGCACGTATTTGCCCCTACTAATGTCTACGGCCATACCACGATGAACACACCCGTTCTCGTCTGATCACGGAAGTTAAGGATCGTCGGGCCGGGTTAGTACTTGGATGGGGGACCGCCTGGGAACTCCCGGTGTCGAAGGCTTTTCATTTTCATTTGTTGCCTTTTCATTTCAATAGTGCTGTGATATATTTCTTGTTATAACAATTAAGGAACTTGGCGGTTGTTGAAAGTGTTTCCTATGACATTTTCCTACGACATTTTCAAGTGATAGTACGAGAAAAAAGAGCTTTCAAATGCATACAAACTCGATCTATTGCCGATCATCCAATAACCCTGACGGAATGGCAAATAAAATAAAATTCCGCCGCCTTCCGAGGACTTATATCGCAATCACGTTTCGTAACAGCCAAGCGAGGTTTTACCTTAGCGTTTAAGTCACCACCGACATTTGGCCGCGCAACTATTCTAAGCTCATTCATTTTGACTTAAGGAGGGGGCGAGCGCGGACGCAGGCCCCCACTACCAGAAATTGTACGGTCGAGTCACTGACGTTTGCAGTAATCGCAGAGGTCAGTAACTCAAAGAAATTAAATAAAAAAATTTGATCACAACGTCAAAATAAATTGCACGTATTTGCCCCTACTAATGTCTACGGCCATACCACGATGAACACACCCGTTCTCGTCTGATCACGCAAGTTAAGCATCATCGGGCCGGGATAGTACTTGGATGGGGGACCGCCTGGGAACTCCCGGTGTCGTAGGCTTTTCATTTTCATTTGTTGCCTTTTCATTTTAATGGCGCTGTGATATATTTCTTGTTATAACAATTAAGGAACGTGGCGGTTGTTGAAAGTGTTTCCTATGACATTTTCCTACGACATTTTCAGGTGATAGTATGAGAAAAAAGAGCTTTCAAATGCATACAAACTCGATCTATTGCCGATCATCCAATAACCCTGACGGAATGGCAAATAAAATAAAATTCCGCCGCCTTCCGAGGACTTATATCGCAATCACGTTTCGTAACAGCCAAGCGAGGTTTTACCTTAGCGTTTAAGTCACCACCGACATTTGGCCGCGCAACTATTCTAAGCTCATTCATTTTGACTTAAGGAGGGGGCGAGCGCGGACGCAGGCCCCCACTACCAGAAATTGTACGGTCGAGTCACTGACGTTTGCAGTAATCGCAGAGGTCAGTAACTCAAAGAAATTAAATAAAAAAATTTGATCACAACGTCAAAATAAATTGCACGTATTTGCCCCTACTAATGTCTACGGCCATACCACGATGAACACACCCGTTCTCGTCTGATCACGCAAGTTAAGCATCATCGGGCCGGGATAGTACTTGGATGGGGGACCGCCTGGGAACTCCCGGTGTCGTAGGCTTTTCATTTTCATTTGTTGCCTTTTCATTTTAATGGCGCTGTGATATATTTCTTGTTATAACAATTAAGGAACGTGGCGGTTGTTGAAAGTGTTTCCTATGACATTTTCCTACGACATTTTCAGGTGATAGTATGAGAAAAAAGAGCTTTCAAATGCATACAAACTCGATCTATTGCCGATCATCCAATAACCCTGACGGAATGGCAAATAAAATAAAATTCCGCCGCCTTCCGAGGACTTATATCGCAATCACGTTTCGTAAAAGCCAAGCGAGGTTTTACCTTAGCGTTTAAGTCACCACCGACATTTGGCCGCGCAACTATTCTAAGCTCATTCATTTTGACTTAAGGAGGGGGCGAGCGCGGACGCAGGCCCCCACTACCAGAAATTGTACGGTCGAGTTACTGACGTTTGCAGTAATTGCAGAGGTCAGTAACTCAAAGAAATTAAATAAAAAAATTTGATCACAACGTCAAAATAAATTGCACGTATTTGCCCCTACTAATGTCTACGGCCATACCACGATGAACACACCCGTTCTCGTCTGATCACGGAAGTTAAGCATCGTCGGGCCGGGATAGTACTTGGATGGGGGACCGCCTGGGAACTCCCGGTGTCGTAGGCTTTTCATTTTCATTTGTTGCCTTTTCATTTCAATGGCGCTGTAATATATATTTCTTGTTATAACAATTAAGGAACGTGGCGGTTGTAGAAAGTGTTTCCTATGACATTTTCCTACGACATTTTCAGGTGATAGTACGAGAAAAAAGAGCTTTCAAATGCATACAAACTCGATCTATTGCCGATCATCCAATAACCCTGACGGAATGGCAAATAATATAAAATTCCGCTGCCTTCCGAGGACTTATATAGCAATCACGTTTCGTAACAGCCAAGCGAGGTTTTACCTTAGCGTTTAAGTCACCACCGACATTTGGCCGCGCAACTTATCTAAGCTCATTCATTTTGACTTAAGGAGGGGGCGAGCGCGGACGCAGGCCCCCACTACCAGAAATTGTACGGTCGAGTTACTGACGTTTGCAGTAATTGCAGAGGTCAGTAACTCAAAGAAATTAAATAAAAAAATTTGATCACAACGTCAAAATAAATTGCACGTATTTGCCCCTACTAATGTCTACGGCCATACCACGATAAACACACCCGTTCTCGTCTGATCACGGAAGTTAAGCATCGTCGGGCCGGGATAGTACTTAGATGGGGGACCGCCTGGGAACTTCCGGTGTCGTAGGCTTTTCATTTTCATTTGTTGCCTTTTCATTTCATTGGCGCTGTGATATATTTCTTGTTATAACAATTAAGGAACGTGGCGGTTGTTAAAAGTGTTTCCTATGACATTTTTCTACGACATTTTCAGGTGATAGTACGAGAAAAAAGAGCTTTCAAATGCATACAAACTCGATCTATTGCCGATCATCCAATAACCCTGACGGAATGGCAAATAAAATGAAATTCCGCCGCCTTCCGAGGACTTATATCGCAATCACGTTTCGTAACAGCCAAGCGACGTTTTACCTTAGCGTTTAAGTCACCACCGACATTTGGCCGCGCAACTATTCTAAGCTCATTCATTTTGACTTAAGGAGGGGGCCAGCGCGGACGCAGGCCCCCACTACCAGAAATTGTACGGTCGAGTTACTGACGTTTGCAGTAATCGCAGAGGTCAGTAACTCAAAGAAATTAAATAAAAAAATTTGATCACAACGTCAAAATAAATTGCACGTATTTGCCCCTACTAATGTCTACGGCCATGCCACGATCAACACACCCGTTCTCGTCTGATCACGTAAGTTAAGCATCGTCGGGCCGGGATAGTACTTGGATGGGGGACCGCCTGGGAACTCCCGGTGTCGTAGGCTTTTCATTTTCATTTGTTGCCTTTTCATTTCAATGGCGCTGTGATATATTTCTTGTTATAACAATTAAGGAACGTGGCGGTTGTTGAAAGTGTTTCCTATGACATTTTCCTACGACATTTTCAGGTGATAGTACGAGAAAAAAGAGCTTTCAAATGCATACAAACTCGATCTATTGCCGATCATTCAATAACCCTGACGGAATGGCAAATAAAATAAAATTCCGCCGCCTTCCGAGGACTTATATCGCAATCACGTTTCGTAACAGCCAAGCGAAGTTTTACCTTAGCGTTTAAGTCACCACCGACATTTGGCCGCGCAACTATTCTAAGCTCATTCATTTTGACTTAAGGAGGGGGCGAGCGCGGACGCAGGCCCCCACTACCAGAAATTGTAAGGTCGAGTTACTGACGTTTGCAGTAATCGCAGAGGTCAGTAACTCAAAGAAATTAAATAAAAAAATTTGATCACAACGTCAAAATAAATTGCACGTATTTGCCCCTACTAATGTCTACGGCCATACCACGATGAACACACCCGTTCTCGTCTGATAACGGAAGTTAAGCATCGTCGGGCCGGGATAGTACTTGGATGGGGGACCGCCTGGGAACTCCCGGTGTCGTAGGCTTTTCATTTTCATTTGTTGCCTTTTCATTTCAATGGCGCTGTGATATATTTCTTGTTATAACAATTAAGGAACTTGGCGGTTGTTGAAAGTGTTTCCTATGACATTTTCCTACGACATTTTCAGGTGATAGTACGAGAAAAAAGAGCTTTCAAATGCATACAAACTCGATCTATTGCCGATCATCCAATAACCCTGACGGAATGGCAAATAAAATAAAATTCCGCCGCCTTCCGAGGACTTATATCGCAATCACGTTTCGTAACAGCCAAGCGAGGTTTTACCTTAGCGTTTAAGTCACCACCGACATTTGGCCGCGCAACTATTCTAAGCTCATTCATTTTGACTTAAGGAGGGGGCGAGCGCGGACGCAGGCCCCCACTACCAGAAATTGTACGGTCGAGTTACTGACGTTTGCAGTAATCGCAGAGGTCAGTAACTCAAAGAAATTAAATAAAAAAATTTGATCACAACGTCAAAATAAATTGCACGTATTTGCCCCTACTAATGTCTACGGCCATACCACGATGAACACACCCGTTCTCGTCTGATCACGGAAGTTAAGCATCGTCGGGCCGGGATAGTACTTGGATGGGGGACCGCCTGGGAACTCCCGGTGTCGTAGGCTTTTCATTTTCATTTGTTGCCTTTTCATTTCAATGGCGCTGTGATATATTTCTTGTTATAACAATTAAGGAACGTGGCGGTTGTTGAAAGTGTTTCCTATGACATTTTCCTACGACATTTTCAGGTGATAGTACGAGAAAAAAGAGCTTTCAAATGCATACAAACTCGATCTATTGCCGATCATCCAATAACCCTGACGGAATGGCAAATAAAATAAAATTCCGCCGCCTTCCGAGGACTTATATCGCAATCACGTTTCGTAACAGCCAAGCGAGGTTTTACCTTAGCGTTTAAGTCACCACCGACATTTGGCCGCGCAACTATTCTAAGCTCATTCATTTTGACTTAAGGAGGGGGCGAGCGCGGACGCAGGCCCCCACTACCAGAAATTGTACGGTCGAGTTACTGACGTTTGCAGTAATCGCAGAGGTCAGTAACTCAAAGAAATTAAATAAAAAAATTTAATCACAACGTCAAAATAAATTGCACGTATTTGCCCCTACTAATGTCTACGGCCATACCACGATGAACACACCCGTTCTCGTCTGATCACGGAAGTTAAGCATCGTCGGGCCGGATAGTACTTGGATGGGGGACCGCCTGGGAACTCCCGGTGTCGTAGGCTTTTCATTTTCATTTGTTGCCTTTTCATTTCAATGGCGCTGTGATATATTTCTTGTCATAACAATTAAGGAACGTGGCGGTTGTTGAAAGTGTTTCCTATGACATTTTCCTACGACATTTTCAGGTGATAGTACGAGAAAAAAGAGCTTTCAAATGCATACAAACTCGATCTATTGCCGATCATCCAATAACCCTGACGGAATGGCAAATAAAATAAAATTCCGCCGCCTTCCGAGGACTTATATCGCAATCACGTTTCGTAACAGCCAAGCGAGGTTTTACCTTCGCGTTTAAGTCACCACCAATATTTGGCCGCGCAACTATTCTAAGCTCATTCATTTTGACTTAAGGAGGGGGCGAGCGCGGACGCAGGCCCCCACTACCAGAAATTGTACGGTCGAGTTACTGACGTTTGCAGTAATCGCAGAGGTCAGTAACTCAAAGAAATTAAATAAAAAAATTTGATCACAACGTCAAAATAAATTGCACGTATTTGCCCCTACTAATGTCTACGGCCATACCACGATGAACACACCCGTTCTCGTCTGATCACGGAAGTTAAGCATCGTCGGGCCGGGTTAGTACTTGGATGGGGGACCGCCTGGGAACTCCCGGTGTCGTAGGCTTTTCATTTTCATTTGTTGCCTTTTCATTTCAATAGCGCTGTGATATATTTCTTGTTATAACAATTAAGGAACGTGGCGGTTGTTGAAAGTGTTTCCTATGACATTTTCCTACGACATTTTTAGGTGATAGTACGAGAAAAAAGAGCTTTCAAATGCATACAAACTCGATCTATTGCCGATCATCCAATAACCCTGACGGAATGGCAAATAAAATAAAATTCCGCCGCCTTCCGAGGTCTTATATCGCAATCACGTTTCGTAACAGTTAAGCGAGGTTTTACCTTAGCGTTTAAGTCACCACCGACATTTGGCCGCGCAACTATTCTAAGCTCATTCATTTTGACTTAAGGAGGGGGCGAGCGCGGACGCAGGACCCCACTACCAGAAACTGTACGGTCGAGTTACTGACGTTTGCAGTAATCGCAGTGGCCAGTAACTCAAAGAAATTAAATAAAAAAATTTGATCACAACGTCAAAATAAATTGCACGTATTTGCCCCTACTAATGTCTACGGCCATACCACGATGAACTCACCCGTTCTCGTCTGATCACGGAAGTTAAGCATCGTCGGGCCGGGATAGTACTTGGATGGGGGACCGCCTGGGAACTCCCGGTGTCGTAGGCTTTTCATTTTCATTTGTTGCCTTTTCATTTCAATGGCGCTGTGATATATTTCTTGTCATAACAATTAAGGAACGTGGCGGTTGTTGAAAGTGTTTCCTATGGCATTTCCCTACGACATTTTCAGGTGATAGTACGAGAAAAAAGAGCTTTCAAATGCATACAAACTCGATCTATTGCCGATCATCCAATAACCCTGACGGAATGGCAAATAAAATAAAATTCCGCCGCCTTCCGAGGACTTATATCGCAATCACGTTTCGTAACAGCCAAGCGAGGTTTTACCTTAGCGTTTAAGTCACCACCGACATTTGGCCGCGCAACTATTCTAAGCTCATTCATTTTGACTTAAGGAGGGGGCGAGCGCGGACGCAGGCCCCCACTACCAGAAATTGTACGGTCGAGTTACTGACGTTTGCAGTAATTGCAGAGGTCAGTAACTCAAAGAAATTAAATAAAAAAATTTGATCACAGCGTCAAAATAAATTGCACGTATTTGCCCCTACTAATGTCTACGGCCATACCACGATGAACACACCCGTTCTCGTCTGATCACGGAAGTTAAGCATCGTCGGGCCGGGTTAGTACTTGGATGGGGGACCGCCTGGGAACTCCCGGTGTCGTAGGCTTTTCATTTTCATTTGTTGCCTTTTCATTTCAATAGCGCTGTGATATATTTCTTGTTATAACAATTAAGGAACGTGGCGGTTGTTGAAAGTGTTTCCTATGACATTTTCCTACGACATTTTTAGGTGATAGTACGAGAAAAAAGAGCTTTCAAATGCATACAAACTCGATCTATTGCCGATCATCCAATAACCCTGACGGAATGGCAAATAAAATAAAATTCCGCCGCCTTCCGAGGTCTTATATTGCAATCACGTTTCGTAACAGCTAAGCGAGGTTTTACCTTAGCGTTTAAGTCACCACCGACATTTGGCCGCGCAACTATTCTAAGCTCATTCATTTTGACTTAAGGAGGGGGCGAGCGCGGACGCAGGACCCCACTACCAGAAACTGTACGGTCGAGTTACTGACGTTTGCAGTAATCGCAGTGGCCAGTAACTCAAAGAAATTAAATAAAAAAATTTGATCACAACGTCAAAATAAATTGCACGTATTTGCCCCTACTAATGTCTACGGCCATACCACGATGAACTCACCCGTTCTCGTCTGATCACGGAAGTTAAGCATCGTCGGGCCGGGATAGTACTTGGATGGGGGAACGCCTGGGAACTCCCGGTGTCGTAGGCTTTTCATTTTCATTTGTTGCCTTTTCATTTCAATGGCGCTGTGATATATTTCTTGTCATAACAATTAAGGAACGTGGCGGTTGTTGAAAGTGTTTCCTATGGCATTTTCCTACGACATTTTCAGGTGATAGTACGAGAAAAAAGAGCTTTCAAATGCATACAAACTCGATCTATTGCCGATCATCCAATAACCCTGACGGAATGGCAAATAAAATAAAATTCCGCCGCCTTCCGAGGACTTATATCGCAATCACGTTTCGTAACAGCCAAGCGAGGTTTTACCTTAGCGTTTAAGTAACCACCGACATTTGGCCGCGCAACTATTCTAAGCTCATTCATTTTGACTTAAGGAGGGGGCGAGCGCGGACGCAGACCCCCACTACCAGAAATTGTACGGTCGAGTTACTGACGTTTGCAGTAATCGCAGAGGTCAGTAAATCAAAGAAATTAAATAAAAAAATTTGATCACAACGTCAAAATAAATTGCACGTATTTGCCCCTACTAATGTCTACGGCCATACCACGATGAACTCACCCGTTCTTGTCTGATCACGGAAGTTAAGCATCGTCGGGCCGGGATAGTACTTGGATGGGGGAACGCCTGGGAACTCCCGGTGTCGTAGGCTTTTCATTTTCATTTGTTGCCTTTTCATTTCAATGGCGCTGTGATATATTTCTTGTTATAACAATTAAGGAACGTGGCGGTTGTTGAAAGTGTTTCCTATGACATTTTCCTACGACATTTTCAGGTGATAGTAGGAGAAAAAAGAGCTTTCAAATGCATACAAACTCGATCTATTGCCGATCATTCAATAACCCTGACGGAATGGCAAATAAAATAAAATTCCGCCGCTTTCCGAGGACTTATATCGCAATCACGTTTCGTAACAGCCAAGCGAAGTTTTACCTTAGCGTTTAAGTCACCACCGACATTTGGCCGCGCAACTATTTTAAGCTCATTCATTTTGACTTAAGGAGGGGGCGAGCGCGGACGCAGGCCCCCACTACCAGAAATTGTAAGGTCGAGTTACTGACGTTTGCAGTAATCGCAGAGGTCAGTAACTCAAAGAAATTAAATAAAAAAATTTGATCACAACGTCAAAATAAATTGCACGTATTTGCCCCTACTAATGTCTACGGCCATACCACGATGAACACACCCGTTCTCGTCTGATCACGGAAGTTAAGCATCGTCGGGCCGGGATAGTACTTGGATGGGGGACCGCCTGGGAACTCCCGGTGTCGTAGGCTTTTCATTTTCATTTGTTGCCTTTTCATTTCAATGGCGCTGTGATATATTTCTTGTTATAACAATTAAGGAACTTGGCGGTTGTTGAAAGTGTTTCCTATGACATTTTCCTACGACATTTTCAAGTGATAGTACGAGAAAAAAGAGCTTTCAAATGCATACAAACTCGATCTATTGCCGATCATCCAATAACCCTGACGGAATGGCAAATAAAATAAAATTCCGCCGCCTTCCGAGGACTTATATCGCAATCACGTTTCGTAACAGCCAAGCGAGGTTTTACCTTAGCGTTTAAGTCACCACCGACATTTGGCCGCGCAACTATTCTAAGCTCATTCATTTTGACTTAAGGAGGGGGCGAGCGCGGACGCAGGCCCCCACTACCAGAAATTGTACGGTCGAGTTACTGACGTTTGCAGTAATCGCAGAGGTCAGTAACTCAAAGAAATTAAATAAAAAAATTTGATCACAACGTCAAAATAAATTGCACGTATTTGCCCCTACTAATGTCTACGGCCATACCACGATGAACACACCCGTTCTCGTCTGATCACGGAAGTTAAGCATCGTCGGGCCGGGATAGTACTTGGATGGGGGACCGCCTGGGAACTCCCGGTGTCGTAGGCTTTTCATTTTCATTTGTTGCCTTTTCATTTCAATGGCGCTGTAATATATATTTCTTGTTATAACAATTAAGGAACGTGGCGGTTGTAGAAAGTGTTTCCTATGACATTTTCCTACGACATTTTCAGGTGATAGTACGAGAAAAAAGAGCTTTCAAATGCATACAAACTCGATCTATTGCCGATCATCCAATAACCCTGACGGAATGGCAAATAATATAAAATTCCGCCGCCTTCCGAGGACTTATATAGCAATCACGTTTCGTAACAGCCAAGCGAGGTTTTACCTTAGCGTTTAAGTCACCACCGACATTTGGCCACGCAACTTATCTAAGCTCATTCATTTTGACTTAAGGAGGGGGCGAGCGCGGACGCAGGCCCCCACTACCAGAAATTGTACGGTCGAGTTACTGACGTTTGCAGTAATTGCAGAGGTCAGTAACTCAAAGAAATTAAATAAAAAAATTTGATCACAACGTCAAAATAAATTGCACGTATTTGCCCCTACTAATGTCTACGGCCATACCACGATGAACACACCCGTTCTCGTCTGATCACGGAAGTTAAGCATCGTCAGGCCGGGATAGTACTTAGATGGGGGACCGCCTGGGAACTTCCGGTGTCGTAGGCTTTTCATTTTCATTTGTTGCCTTTTCATTTCATTGGTGCTGTGATATATTTCTTGTTATAACAATTAAGGAACGTGGCGGTTGTTAAAAGTGTTTCCTATGACATTTTTCTACGACATTTTCAGGTGATAGTACGAGAAAAAAGAGCTTTCAAATGCATACAAACTCGATCTATTGCCGATCATCCAATAACCCTGACGGAATGGCAAAGAAAATGAAATTCCGCCGCCTTCCGAGGACTTATATCGCAATCACGTTTCGTAACAGCCAAGCGACGTTTTACCTTAGCGTTTAAGTCACCACCGACATTTGGCCGCGCAACTATTCTAAGCTCATTCATTTTGACTTAAGGAGGGGGCGAGCGCGGACGCAGGCCCCCACTACCAGAAATTGTACGGTCGAGTTACTGACGTTTGCAGTAATCGCAGAGGTCAGTAACTCAAAGAAATTAAATAAAAAAATTTGATCACAACGTCAAAATAAATTGCACGTATTTGCCCCTACTAATGTCTACGGCCATACCACGATGAACACACCCGTTCTCGTCTCATCACGTAAGTTAAGCATCGTCGGGCCGGGATAGTACTTGGATGGGGGACCACCTGGGAACTCCCGGTGTCGTAGGCTTTTCATTTTCATTTGTTGCCTTTTCATTTCAATGGCGCTGTGATATATTTCTTGTTATAACAATTAAGGAACGTGGCGGTTGTTGAAAGTGTTTCCTATGACATTTTCCTACGACATTTTCAGGTGATAGTACGAGAAGAAAGAGCTTTCAAATGCATACAAACTCGATCTATTGCCGATCATCCAATAACCCTGACGGAATGGCAAATAAAATAAAATTCCGCCGCCTTCCGAGGACTTATATCGCAATCACGTTTCGTAACAGCCAAGCGAAGTTTTACCTTAGCGTTTAAGTCACCACCGACATTTGGCCGCGCAACTATTCTAAGCTCATTCATTTTGACTTAAGGAGGGGGCGAGCGCGGACGCAGGCCCCCACTACCAGAAATTGTAAGGTCGAGTTACTGACGTTTGCAGTAATCGCAGAGGTCAGTAACTCAAAGAAATTAAATAAAAAAATTTGATCACAACGTCAAAATAAATTGCACGTATTTGCCCCTACTAATGTCTACGGCCATACCACGATGAACACACCCGTTCTCGTCTGATAACGGAAGTTAAGCATCGTCGGGCCGGGATAGTACTTGGATGGGGGACCGCCTGGGAACTCCCGGTGTCGTAGGCTTTTCATTTTCATTTGTTGCCTTTTCATTTCAATGGCGCTGTGATATATTTCTTGTTATAACAATTAAGGAACTTGGCGGTTGTTGAAAGTGTTTCCTATGACATTTTCCTACGACATTTTCAGGTGATAGTACGAGAAAAAAGAGCTTTCAAATGCATACAAACTCGATCTATTGCCGATCATCCAATAACCCTGACGGAATGGCAAATAAAATAAAATTCCGCCGCCTTCCGAGGACTTATATCGCAATCACGTTTCGTAACAGCCAAGCGAGGTTTTACCTTAGCGTTTAAGTCACCACCGACATTTGGCCGCGCAACTATTCTAAGCTCATTCATTTTGACTTAAGGAGGGGGCGAGCACGGACGCAGGCCCCCACTACCAGAAATTGTACGGTCGAGTTACTGACGTTTGCAGTAATCGCAGAGGTCAGTAACTCAAAGAAATTAAATAAAAAAATTTGATCACAACGTCAAAATAAATTGCACGTATTTGCCCCTACTAATGTCTACGGCCATACCACGATGAACACACCCGTTCTCGTCTGATCACGGAAGTTAAGCATCGTCGGGCCGGGATAGTACTTGGATGGGGGACCGCCTGGGAACTCCCGGTGTCGTAGGCTTTTCATTTTCATTTGTTGCCTTTTCATTTCAATGGCGCTGTGATATATTTCTTGTTATAACAATTAAGGAACGTGGCGGTTGTTGAAAGTGTTTCCTATGACATTTTCCTACGACATTTTCAGGTGATAGTACGAGAAAAAAGAGCTTTCAAATGCATACAAACTCGATCTATTGCCGATCATCCAATAACCCTGACGGAATGGCAAATAAAATAAAATTCCGCCGCCTTCCGAGGACTTATATCGCAATCACGTTTCGTAACAGCCAAGCGAGGTTTTACCTTAGCGTTTAAGTCACCACCGACATTTGGCCACGCAACTATTCTAAGCTCATTCATTTTGACTTAAGGAGGGGGCGAGCGCGGACGCAGGCCCCCACTACCAGAAATTGTACGGTCGAGTTACTGACGTTTGCAGTAATCGCAAAGGTCAGTAACTCAAAGAAATTAAATAAAAAAATTTGATCACAACGTCAAAATAAATTGCACGTATTTGCCCCTACTAATGTCTACGGCCGTACCACGATGAACACACTCGTTCTCGTCTGATCACGTAAGTTAAGCATCGTCGGGCCGGGATAGTACTTGGATGGGGGACCACCTGTGAACTCCCGGTGTCGTAGGCTTTTCATTTTCATTTGTTGCCTTTTCATTTCAATGGCGCTGTGATATATTTCTTGTTATAACAATTAAGGAACGTGGCGGTTGTTGAAAGTGTTTCCTATGACATTTTCCTACGACATTTTCAGGTGATAGTACGAGAAAAAAGAGCTTTCAAATGCATACAAACTCGATCTATTGCCGATCATCCAATAACCCTGACGGAATGGCAAATAAAATAAAATTCCGCCGCCTTCCGAGGACTTATATCGCAATCACGTTTCGTAACAGCCAAGCGAAGTTTTACCTTAGCGTTTAAGTCACCACCGACATTTGGCCGCGCAACTATTCTAAGCTCATTCATTTTGACTTAAGGAGGGGGCGAGCGCGGACGCAGGCCCCCACTACCAGAAATTGTAAGGTCGAGTTACTGACGTTTGCAGTAATCGCAGAGGTCAGTAACTCAAAGAAATTAAATAAAAAAATTTGATCACAACGTCAAAATAAATTGCACGTATTCGCCCCTACTAATGTCTACGGCCATACCACGATGAACACACTCGTTCTCGTCTGATAACGGAAGTTAAGCATCGTCGGGCCGGGATAGTACTTGGATGGGGGACCGCCTGGGAACTCCCGGTGTCGTAGGCTTTTCATTTTCATTTGTTGCCTTTTCATTTCAATGGCGCTGTGATATATTTCTTGTTATAACAATTAAGGAACTTGGCGGTTGTTGAAAGTGTTTCCTATGACATTTTCCTACGACATTTTCAGGTGATAGTACGAGAAAAAAGAGCTTTCAAATGCATACAAACTCGATCTATTGCCGATCATCCAATAACCCTGACGGAATGGCAAATAAAATAAAATTCCGCCGCCTTCCGAGGACTTATAACGCAATCACGTTTCGTAACAGCCAAGCGAGGTTTTACCTTAGCGTTTAAGTCACCACCGACATTTGGCCGCGCAACTATTCTAAGCTCATTCATTTTGACTTAAGGAGGGGGCGAGCACGGACGCAGGCCCCCACTACCAGAAATTGTACGGTCGAGTTACTGACGTTTGCAGTAATCGCAGAGGTCAGTAACTCAAAGAAATTAAATAAAAAAATTTAATCACAACGTCAAAATAAATTGCACGTATTTGCCCCTACTAATGTCTACGGCCATACCACGATGAACACACCCGTTCTCGTCTGATCACGGAAGTTAAGCATCGTCGGGCCGGGATAGTACTTGGATGGGGGACCGCCTGGGAACTCCCGGTGTCGTAGGCTTTTCATTTTCATTTGTTGCCTTTTCATTTCATTGGCGCTGTGATATATTTCTTGTTATAACAATTAAGGAACGTGGCGGTTGTTGAAAGTGTTTCCTATGACATTTTCCTACGACATTTTCAGGTGATAGTACGAGAAAAAAGAGCTTTCAAATGCATACAAACTCGATCTATTGCCGATCATCCAATAACCCTGACGGAATGGCAAATAAAATAAAATTCCGCCGCCTTCCGAGGACTTATATCGCAATCACGTTTCGTAACAGCCAAGCGAGGTTTTACCTTAGCGTTTAAGTCACCACCGACATTTGGCCGCGCAACTATTCTAAGCTCATTCATTTTGACTTAAGGAGGGGGCGAGCGCGGACGCAGGCCCCCACTACCAGAAATTGTACGGTCGAGTTACTGACGTTTGCAGTAATCGCAGAGGTCAGTAACTCAAAGAAATTAAATAAAAATTTAATCACAACGTCAAAATAAATTGCACGTATTTGCCCCTACTAATGTCTACGGCCATACCACGATGAACACACCCGTTCTCGTCTGATCACGGAAGTTAAGCATCGTCGGGCCGGGATAGTACTTGGATGGGGGACCGCCTGGGAACTCCCGGTGTCGTAGGCTTTTCATTTTCATTTGTTGCCTTTTCATTTCAATGGCGCTGTGATATATTTCTTGTTATAACAATTAAGGAACGTGGCGGTTGTTGAAAGTGCTTCCTATGGCATTTTCCTACGACATTTTCAGGTGATAGTACGAGAAAAAAGAGCTTTCAAATGCATACAAACTCGATCTATTGCCGATCATCCAATAACCCTGACGGAATGGCAAATAAAATAAAATTCCGCCGCCTTCCGAGGACTTATATCGCAATAACGTTTCGTAACAGCCAAGCGAGGTTTTACCTTAGCGTTTAAGTCACCACCGACATTTGGCCGCGCAACTATTCTTAGCTCATTCATTTTGACTTAAGGAGGGGGCGAGCGCGAACGCAGGCCCCCACTACCAGAAATTGTACGGTCGAGTTACTGACGTTTGCAGTAATCGCAGAGGTCAGTAACTCAAAGAAATTAAATAAAAAAATTTGATCACAACGTCAAAATAAATTGCACGTATTTGCCCCTACTAATGTCTACGGCCATACCACGATGAACACACCCGGTCTCGTCTGATCACGGAAGTTAAGCATCGTCGGGCCGGGATAGTACTTGGATGGGGGACCGCCTGGGAACTCCCGGTGTCGTAGGCTTTTCATTTTCATTTGTTGCCTTTTCATTTCAATGGCGCTGTGATACATTTCTTGTTATAACAATTAAGGAACGTGGCGGTTATTGAAAGTGTTTCCTATGACATTTTCCTACGACATTTTCAGGTGATAGTACGAGAAAAAAGAGCTTTCAAATGCATACAAACTCGATCTATTGCCGATCATCCAATAACGTTGACGGAATGGCAAATAAAATAAAATTCCGCCGCCTTCCGAGGACTTATATCGCAATCACGTTTCGTAACAGCCAAGCGAGGTTTACCTTAGCGTTTAAGTCACCACCGACATTTGGCCGCGCAACTATTCTAAGCTCATTCATTTTGACTTAAGGAGGGGGCGAGCGCGGACGCAGGCCCCCACTACCAGAAATTGTACGGTCGAGTTACTGACGTTTGCAGTAATCGCAGAGGTCAGTAACTCAAAGAAATTAAATAAAAAAATTTGATCACAACGTCAAAAATAAATTGCACGTATTTGCCCCTACTAATGTCTACGGCCATACCACGATGAACACACCCGTTCTCGTCTGATCACGGAAGTTAAGCATCGTCGGTCCGGGATAGTACTTGGATGGGGGACCGCCTGGGAACTCCCGGTGTCGTAGGCGTTTCATTTTCATTTGTTGCCTTTTCATTTCAATGGCGCTGTGATATATTTCTTGTTATAACAATTAAGGAACGTGGCGGTTGTTGAAAGTGTTTCCTATGACATTTTCCTACGACATTTCCAGGTGATAGTACGAGAAAAAAGAGCTTTCAAATGCATACAAACTCGATCTATTGCCGATCATCCAATAACCCTGACGGAATGGCAAATAAAATAAAATTCCGCCGCCTTCCGAGGACTTATATCGCAATCACGTTTCGTAACAGCCAAGCGAGGTTTTACCTTAGCGTTTAAGTCACCACCGACATTTGGCCGCGCAACTATTCTAAGCTCATTCATTTTGACTTAAGGAGGGGGCGAGCGCGGACGCAGGCCCTCACTACCAGAAATTGTATGGTCGAGTTACTGACGTTTGCAGTAATCGCAGAGGTCAGTAACTCAAAGAAATTAAATAAAAAAATTTGATCACAACGTCAAAATAAATTGCACGTATTTGCCCCTACTAATGTCTACGGCCATACCACGATGAACACACCCGTTCTCGTCTGATCACGGAAGTTAAGCATCGTCGGGCCGGGATAGTACTTGGATAGGGGACCGCCTGGGAACTCCCGGTGCCGTAGGCTTTTCATTTTCATTTGTTGCCTTTTCATTTCAATGGCGCTGTGATATATTTCTTGTTATAACAATTAAGGAACGTGGCGGTTGTTGAAAGTGTTTCCTATGGCATTTTCCTACGACATTTTCAGGTGATAGTACGAGAAAAAAGAGCTTTCAAATGCATACAAACTCGATCTATTGCCGATCATCCAATAACGTTGACGGAATGGCAAATAAAATAAAATTCCGCCGCCTTCCGAGGACTTATATCGCAATCACGTTTCGTAACAGCCAAGCGAGGTTTACCTTAGCGTTTAAGTCACCACCGACATTTGGCCGCGCAACTATTCTAAGCTCATTCATTTTGACTTAAGGAGGGGGCGAGCGCGGACGCAGGCCCCCACTACCAGAAATTGTACGGTCGAGTTACTGACGTTTGCAGTAATCGCAGAGGTCAGTAACTCAAAGAAATTAAATAAAAAAATTTGATCACAACGTCAAAAATAAATTGCACGTATTTGCCCCTACTAATGTCTACGGCCATACCACGATGAACACACCCGTTCTCGTCTGATCACGGAAGTTAAGCATCGTCGGTCCGGGATAGTACTTGGATGGGGGACCGCCTGGGAACTCCCGGTGTCGTAGGCGTTTCATTTTCATTTGTTGCCTTTTCATTTCAATGGCGCTGTGATATATTTCTTGTTATAACAATTAAGGAACGTGGCGGTTGTTGAAAGTGTTTCCTATGACATTTTCCTACGACATTTCCAGGTGATAGTACGAGAAAAAAGAGCTTTCAAATGCATACAAACTCGATCTATTGCCGATCATCCAATAACCCTGACGGAATGGCAAATAAAATAAAATTCCGCCGCCTTCCGAGGACTTATATCGCAATCACGTTTCGTAACAGCCAAGCGAGGTTTTACCTTAGCGTTTAAGTCACCACCGACATTTGGCCGCGCAACTATTCTAAGCTCATTCATTTTGACTTAAGGAGGGGGCGAGCGCGGACGCAGGCCCTCACTACCAGAAATTGTATGGTCGAGTTACTGACGTTTGCAGTAATCGCAGAGGTCAGTAACTCAAAGAAATTAAATAAAAAAATTTGATCACAACGTCAAAATAAATTGCACGTATTTGCCCCTACTAATGTCTACGGCCATACCACGATGAACACACCCGTTCTCGTCTGATCACGGAAGTTAAGCATCGTCGGGCCGGGATAGTACTTGGATAGGGGACCGCCTGGGAACTCCCGGTGCCGTAGGCTTTTCATTTTCATTTGTTGCCTTTTCATTTCAATGGCGCTGTGATATATTTCTTGTTATAACAATTAAGGAACGTGGCGGTTGTTGAAAGTGTTTCCTATGGCATTTTCCTACGACATTTTCAGGTGATAGTACGAGAAAAAAGAGCTTTCAAATGCATACAAACTCGATCTATTGCCGATCATCCAGTAACCCTGACGGAATGGCAAATAAAATAAAATTCCGCCGCCTTCCGAGGACTTATATCGCAATCACGTTTCGTAACAGCCAAGCGAGGTTTTACCTTAGCGTTTAAGTCACCACCGACATTTGGCCGCGCAACTATTCTAAGCTCATTCATTTTGACTTAAGGAGGGGGCGAGCGCGGACGCAGGCCCTCACTACCAGAAATTGTATGGTCGAGTTACTGACGTTTGCAGTAATCGCAGAGGTCAGTAACTCAAAGAAATTAAATAAAAAAATTTGATCACAACGTCAAAATAAATTGCACGTATTTGCCCCTACTAATGTCTACGGCCATACCACGATGAACACACCCGTTCTCGTCTGATCACGGAAGTTAAGCATCGTCGGGCCGGGATAGTACTTGGATAGGGGACCGCCTGGGAACTCCCGGTGCCGTAGGCTTTTCATTTTCATTTGTTGCCTTTTCATTTCAATGGCGCTGTGATATATTTCTTGTTATAACAATTAAGGAACGTGGCGGTTGTTGAAAATGTTTCCTATGGCATTTTCCTACGACATTTTCAGGTGATAGTACGAGAAAAAAGAGCTTTCAAATGCATACAAACTCGATCTATTGCCGATCATCCAGTAACCCTGACGGAATGGCAAATAAAATAAAATTCCGCCGCCTTCCGAGGACTTATATCGCAATCACGTTTCGTAACAGCCAAGCGAGGTTTTACCTTAGCGTTTAAGTCACCACCGACATTTGGCCGCGCAACTATTCTTAGCTCATTCATTTTGACTTAAGGAGGGGGCGAGCGCGGACGCAGGCCCCCACTACCAGAAATTGTACGGTCGAGTTACTGACGTTTGCAGTAATCGCAGAGGTCAGTAACTCAAAGAAATTAAATAAAAAAATTTGATCACAACGTCAAAATAAATTGCACGTATTTGCCCCTACTAATGTCTACGGCCATACAACGATGAACACACCCGTTCTCGTCTGATCACGGAAGTTAAGCATCGTCGGGCCGGGATAGTACTTGGATGGGGGACCGCCTGGGAACTCCCGGTGTCGTAGGCTTTTCATTTTCATTTGTTGCCTTTTCATTTCAATGGCGCTGTGATATATTTCTTGTTATAACAATTAAGGAACGTGGCGGTTGTTGAAAGTGTTTCCTATGACATTTTCCTACGACATTTTCAGGTGATAGTACGAGAAAAAAGAGCTTTCAAATGCATACAAACTCGATCTATTGCCGATCATCCAATAACCCTGACGGAATGGCAAATAAAATAAAATTCCGCCGCCTTCCGAGGACTTATATCGCAATCACGTTTCGTAACAGCCAAGCGAGGTTTTACCTTAGCGTTTAAGTCACCACCGAAATTTGGCCGCGCAACTATTCTAAACTCATTCATTTTGACTTAAGGAGGGGGCGAGCGCGGACGCAGGCCCCCACTACCAGAAATTGTACGGTCGAGTTACTGACGTTTGCAGTAATCGCAGAGGTCAGTAACTCAAAGAAATTAAATAAAAAAATTTGATCACAACGTCAAAATAAATTGCACGTATTTGCCCCTGCTAATGTCTACGGCCATACCACGATGAACACACCCGTTCTCGTCTGATCACGGAAGTTAAGCATCGTCGGGCCGGGATAGTACTTGGATGGGGGACCGCCTGGGAACTCCCGGTGTCGTAGGCTTTTCATTTTCATTTGTTGCCTTTTCATTTCAATGGCGCTGTGATATATTTCTTGTTATAACAATTAAGGAACGTGGCGGTTGTTGAAAGTGTTTCCTATGACATTTTCCTACGACATTTTCAGGTGATAGTACGAGAAAAAAGAGCTTTCAAATGCATACAAACTCGATCTATTGCCGATCATCCAATAACCCTGACGGAATGGCAAATAAAATAAAATTCCGCCGCCTTCCGAGGACTTATATTGCAATCACGTTTCGTAACAGCCAAGCGAGGTTTTACTTTAGCGTTTAAGTCACCACCGACATTTCGCCGCGCAACTATTCTAAGCTCATTCATTTTGACTTAAGGAGGGGGACGAGCGCGGACGCAGGCCCCCACTACCAGAAATTGTACGGTCGAGTTACTGACGTTTGCAGTAATCGCAGAGGTCAGTAACTCAAAGAAATTAAATAAAAAAATTTGATCACAACGTCAAAATAAATTGCACGTATTTGCCCCTACTAATGTCTACGGCCATACAACGATGAACACACCCGTTCTCGTCTGATCACGGAAGTTAAGCGTCGTCGGGCCGGGATAGTACTTGGATGGGGGACCACCTGGGAACTCCCGGTGTCGTAGGCTTTTCATTTTCATTTGTTGCCTTTTCATTTCAATGGCGCTGTGATATATTTCTTGTTATAACAATTAAGGAACGTGGCGGTTGTTGAAAGTGTTTCCTATGACATTTTCCTACGACATTTTCAGGTGATAGTACGAGAAAAAAGAGCTTTCAAATGCATACAAACTCGATCTATTGCCGATCATCCAATAACCCTGACGGAATGGCAAATAAAATAAAATTCCGCCGCCTTCCGAGGACTTATATCGCAATCACGTTTCGTAACAGCCAAGCGAGGTTTTACCTTAGCGTTTAAGTCACCACCGACATTTGGCCGCGCAACTATTCTAAGCTCATTCATTTTGACTTAAGGAGGGGGCGAGCGCGGACGAAGGCCCCCACTACCAGAAATTGTACGGTCGAGTTACTGACGTTTGCAGTAATCGCAGAGGTCAGTAACTCAAAGAAATTAAATAAAAAAATTTGATCACAACGTCAAAATAAATTGCACGTATTTGCCCCTACTAATGTCTACGGCCATACCACGATGAACAAACCCGTTCTCATCTGATCACGGAAGTTAAGCATCGTCGGGCCGGGATAGTACTTGGATGTGGGACCGCCTGGGAACTCCCGGTGTCGTAGGTTTTTCATTTTCATTTGTTGCCTTTTCATTTCAATGGCGCTGTGATATATTTCTTGTTATAACAATTAAGGAACGTGGCGGTTGTTGAAAGTGTTTCCTATGACATTTTCCTACGACATTTTCAGGTGATAGTACGAGAAAAAAGAGCTTTCAAATGCATACAAACTCGATCTATTGCCGATCATCCAATAACCCTGACGGAATGGCAAATAAAATAAAATTCCGCCGCCTTCCGAAGACTTATATCGCAATCACGTTTCGTAACAGCCAAGCGAGGTTTTACCTTAGCGTTTAAGTCACCACCGACATTTGGCCGCGCAACTATTCTAAGCTCATTCATTTTGACTTAAGGAGGGGACGAGCGCGGACGCAGGCCCCCACTACCAGAAATTGTACGTTCGAGTTACTGACGTTTGCAGTAATCGCAGAGGTCAGTAACTCAAAGAAATTAAATAAAAAAATTTGATCACAACGTCAAAATAAATTGCACGTATTTGCCCCTACTAATGTCTACGGCCATACCACGATGAACACACCCCTTCTCGTCTGATCACGGAAGTTAAGCATCGTCGGGCCGGGATAGTACTTGGATGGGGGACCGCCTGGGAACTCCCGGTGTCGTAGGCTTTTCATTTTCATTTGTTGCCTTTTCATTTCAATGGCGCTGTGATATATTTCATGTTATAACAATTAAGGAACGTGGCGGCTGTTGAAAGTGTTTCCTATGACATTTTCCTACGACATTTTCAGGTGATAGTACGAGAAAAAAGAGCTTTCAAATGCATACAAACTCGATCTATTGCCGATCATCCAATAACCCTGACGAAATGGCAAATAAAATAAAATTCCGCCGCCTTCCGAGGACTTATATCGCAATCACGTTTCGTAACAGCCAAGCGAGATTTTACCTTAGCGTTTAAGTCACCACCGACATTTGGCCGCGCAACTATTCCAAGCTCATTCATTTTGACTTAAGGAGGGGGCGAGCGCGGACGCAGGCCCCCACTACCAGAAATTGTACGGTCGAGTTACTGACGTTTGCAGTAATCGCAGAGGTCAGTAACTGAAAGAAACTAAATAAAAAAACTTGATCACAACGTCAAAATAAATTGCACGTATTTGCCCCTACTAATGTCTACGGCCATACCACGATGAACACACCCGTTCTCGTCTGATCACGGAAGTTAAGCATCGTCGGGCCGGGATAGTACTTGGATGGGGGACCGCCTGGGAACTCCCGGTGTCGTAGGCTTTTCATTTTCATTTGTTGCCTTTTCATTTCAATGGCGCTGTTATATATTTCTTGTTATAACAATTAAGGAACGTGGCGGTTGTTGAAAGTGTTTCCTATGACATTTTCCTACGACATTTTCAGGTGATAGTACGAGAAAAAAGAGCTTTCAAATGCATACAAACTCGATCTATTGCCGATCATCCAATAACCCTGACGGAATGGCAAATAAAATAAATTTCCGCCGCCTTCCGAGGACTTATATCGCAATCACGTTTCGTAACAGCCAAGCGAGGTTTTACCTTAGCGTTTAAGTCACCACCGACATTTGGCCGCGCAACTATTCTAAGCTCATTCATTTTGACTTAAGGAGGGGGCGAGCGCGGACGCAGGCCCCCACTACCAGAAATTGTAAGGTCGAGTTACTGACGTTTGCAGTAATCGCAGAGGTCAGTAACTCAAAGAAATTAAATAAAAAAATTTGATCACAACGTCAAAATAAATTGCACGTATTTGCCCCTACTAATGCCACGGCCATACCACGATGGACACACCCGTTCTCGTCTGATCACGGAAGTTAAGCATCGTCGGGCCGGGATAGTACTTGGATGGGGGACCGCCTGGGAACTCCCGGTGTTGTAGGCTTTTCATTTTCATTTGTTGCCTTTTCATTTCAATGGCGCTGTGATATATTTCTTGTTATAACAATTAAGGAACGTGGCGGTTGTTGAAAGTGTTTCCTATGACATTTTCCTACGACATTTTCAGGTGATAGTACGAGAAAAAAGAGCTTTCAAATGCATACAAACTCGATCTATTGCCGATCATCCAATAACCCTGACGGAATGGCAAATAAAATAAAATTCCGCCGCCTTCCGAGGACTTATATCGCAATCACGTTTCGTAACAGCCAAGCGAGGTTTTACCTTAGCGTTTAAGTCACCACCGACATTTGGCCGCGCAACTATTCTAAGCTCATTCATTTTGACTTAAGGAGGGGGCGAGCGCGGACGCAGGCCCCCACTACCAGAAATTGTAAGGTCGAGTTACTGACGTTTGCAGTAATCGCAGAGGTCAGTAACTCAAAGAAATTAAATAAAAAAATTTGATCACAACGTCAAAATAAATTGCACGTATTTGCCCCTACTAATGTCTACGGCCATACCACGATGAACACACCCCTTCTCGTCTGATCACGGAAGTTAAGCATCGTCGGGCCGGGATAGTACTTGGATGGGGGACCGCCTGGGAACTCCCGGTGTCGTAGGCTTTTCATTTTCATTTGTTGCCTTTTCATTTCAATGGCGCTGTGATATATTTCATGTTATAACAATTAAGGAACGTGGCGGCTGTTGAAAGTGTTTCCTATGACATTTTCCTACGACATTTTCAGGTGATAGTACGAGAAAAAAGAGCTTTCAAATGCATACAAACTCGATCTATTGCCGATCATCCAATAACCCTGACGAAATGGCAAATAAAATAAAATTCCGCCGCCTTCCGAGGACTTATATCGCAATCACGTTTCGTAACAGCCAAGCGAGATTTTACCTTAGCGTTTAAGTCACCACCGACATTTGGCCGCGCAACTATTCCAAGCTCATTCATTTTGACTTAAGGAGGGGGCGAGCGCGGACGCAGGCCCCCACTACCAGAAATTGTACGGTCGAGTTACTGACGTTTGCAGTACTAATGTCTACGGCCATACCACGATGAACACACCCGTTCTCGTCTGATCACGGAAGTTAAGCATCGTCGGGCCGGGATAGTACTTGGATGGGGGACCGCCTGGGAACTCCCGGTGTCGTAGGCTTTTCATTTTCATTTGTTGCCTTTTCATTTCAATGGCGCTGTTATATATTTCTTGTTATAACAATTAAGGAACGTGGCGGTTGTTGAAAGTGTTTCCTATGACATTTTCCTACGACATTTTCAGGTGATAGTACGAGAAAAAAGAGCTTTCAAATGCATACAAACTCGATCTATTGCCGATCATCCAATAACCCTGACGGAATGGCAAATAAAATAAAATTCCGCCGCCTTCCGAGGACTTATATCGCAATCACGTTTCGTAACAGCCAAGCGAGGTTTTACCTTAGCGTTTAAGTCACCACCGACATTTGGCCGCGCAACTATTCTAAGCTCATTCATTTTGACTTAAGGAGGGGGCGAGCGCGGACGCAGGCCCCCACTACCAGAAATTGTAAGGTCGAGTTACTGACGTTTGCAGTAATCGCAGAGGTCAGTAACTCAAAGAAATTAAATAAAAAAATTTGATCACAACGTCAAAATAAATTGCACGTATTTGCCCCTACTAATGCCACGGCCATACCACGATGGACACACCCGTTCTCGTCTGATCACGGAAGTTAAGCATCGTCGGGCCGGGATAGTACTTGGATGGGGGACCGCCTGGGAACTCCCGGTGTTGTAGGCTTTTCATTTTCATTTGTTGCCTTTTCATTTCAATGGCGCTGTGATATATTTCTTGTTATAACAATTAAGGAACGTGGCGGTTGTTGAAAGTGTTTCCTATGACATTTTCCTACGACATTTTCAGGTGATAGTACGAGAAAAAAGAGCTTTCAAATGCATACAAACTCGATCTATTGCCGATCATCCAATAACCCTGACGGAATGGCAAATAAAATAAAATTCCGCCGCCTTCCGAGGACTTATATCGCAATCACGTTTCGTAACAGCCAAGCGAGGTTTTACCTTAGCGTTTAAGTCACCACCGACATTTGGCCGCGCAACTATTCTAAGCTCATTCATTTTGACTTAAGGAGGGGGCGAGCGCGGACGCAGGCCCCCACTACCAGAAATTGTAAGGTCGAGTTACTGACGTTTGCAGTAATCGCAGAGGTCAGTAACTCAAAGAAATTAAATAAAAAAATTTGATCACAACGTCAAAATAAATTGCACGTATTTGCCCCTACTAATGCCACGGCCATACCGCGATGGACACACCCGTTCTCGTCTGATCACGGAAGTTAAGCATCGTCGGGCCGGGATAGTACTTGGATGGGGGACCGCCTGGGAACTCCCGGTGTTGTAGGCTTTTCATTTTCATTTGTTGCCTTTTCATTTCAATGGCGCTGTGATATATTTCTTGTTATAACAATTAAGGAACGTGGCGGTTGTTGAAAGTGTTTCCTATGACATTTTCCTACGACATTTTCAGGTGATAGTACGAGAAAAAAGAGCTTTCAAATGCATACAAACTCGATCTATTGCCGATCATCCAATAACCCTGACGGAATGGCAAATAAAATAAAATTCCGCCGCCTTCCGAGGACTTATATCGCAATCACGTTTCGTAACAGCCAAGCGAGGTTTTACCTTAGCGTTTAAGTCACCACCGACATTTGGCCGCGCAACTATTCTAAGCTCATTCATTTTGACTTAAGGAGGGGGCGAGCGCGGACGCAGGCCCCCACTACCAGAAATTGTACGGTCGAGTTACTGACGTTTGCAGTAATCGCAGAGGTCAGTAACTCAAAGAAATTAAATACAAAAATTTGATCACAACGTCAAAATAAATTGCACGTATTTGCCCCTACTAATGTCTACGGCCATACCACGATGAACACACCCGTTCTCGTCTGATCACGGAAGTTAAGCATCGTCGGGCCGGGATAGTACTTGGATGGGGAACTGTCTGGGAACTCCCGGTGTCGTAGGCTTTTCATTTTCATTTGTTGCCTTTTCATTTCAATGGCGCTGTGATATATTTCTTGTTATAACAATTAAGGAACGTGGCGGTTGTTGAAAGTGTTTCCTATGACATTTTCCTACGACATTTTCAGGTGATAGTACGAGAAAAAAGAGCTTTCAAATGCATACAAACTCGATCTATTGCCGATCATCCAATAACCCTGACGGAATGGCAAATAAAATAAAATTCCGCCGCCTTCCGAGGACTTATATCGCAATCACGTTTCGTAACAGCCAAGCGAGGTTTTACCTTAGCGTTTAAGTCACCACCGACATTTGGCCGCGCAACTATTCTAAGCTCATTCATTTTGACTTAAGGAGGGGGCGAGCGCGGACGCAGGCCCCCACTACCAGAAATTGTACGGTCGAGTTACTGACGTTTGCAGTAATCGCAGAGGTCAGTAACTCAAAGAAATTAAATAAAAGAATTTGATCACAACGTCAAAATAAATTGCACGTATTTGCCCCTACTAATGTCTACGGCCATACCACGATGAACACACCCGTTCTCGTCTGATCACGGAAGTTAAGCATCGTCGGTCCGGGATAGTACTTGGATGGGGGACCGCCTGGGAACTCCCGGTGTCGTAGGCTTTTCATTTTCATTTGTTGCCTTTTCATTTCAATGGCGCTGTTATATATTTCTTGTTATAACAATTAAGGAACGTGGCGGTTGTTGAAAGTGTTTCCTATGACATTTTCCTACGACATTTTCAGGTGATAGTACGAGAAAAAAGAGCTTTCAAATGCATACAAACTCGATCTATTGCCGATCATCCAATAACCCTGACGGAATGGCAAATGAAATAAAATTCCGCCGCCTTCCGAGGACTTATATCGCAATCACGTTTCGTAACAGCCAAGCGAAGTTTTACCTTAGCGTTTAAGTCACCACCGACATTTGGCCGCGCAACTATTCTAAGCTCATTCATTTTGACTTAAGGAGGCGGCGAGCGCGGACGCAGGCCCCCACTACCAGAAATTGTAAGGTCGAGTTGCTGACGTTTGCAGTAATCGCAGAGGTCAGTAACTCAAAGAAATTAAATAAAAAAATTTGATCACAACGTCAAAATAAATTGCACGCATTTGCCCCTACTAATGCCACGGCCATACCACGATGGACACACCCGTTCTCGTCTGATCACGGAAGTTAAGCATCGTCGGGCCGGGATAGTACTTGGATGGGGGACCGCCTGGGAACTCCCGGTGTCGTAGGCTTTTCATTTTCATTTGTTGCCTTTTCATTTCAATGGCGCTGTGATATATTTCTTGTTATAACAATTAAGGAACGTGGCGGTTGTTGAAAGTGTTTCCTATGACATTTTCCTACGACATTTTCAGGTGATAGTACGAGAAAAAAGAGCTTTCAAATGCATACAAACTCGATCTATTGCCGATCATCCAATAACCCTGACGGAATGGCAAATAAAATAAAATTCCGCCGCCTTCCGAGGACTTATATCGCAATCACGTTTCGTAACAGCCAAGCGAGGTTTTACCTTAGCGTTTAAGTCACCACCGACATTTGGCCGCGCAACTATTCTAAGCTCATTCATTTTGACTTAAGGAGGGCGCGAGCGCGGACGCAGGCCCCCACTACCAGAAATTGTACGGTCGAGTTACTGACGTTTGCAGTAATCGCAGAGGTCAGTAACTCAAAGAAATTAAATACAAAAATTTGATCACAACGTCAAAATAAATTGCACGTATTTGCCCCTACTAATGTCTACGGCCATACCACGATGAACACACCCGTTCTCGTCTGATCACGGAAGTTAAGCATCGTCGGGCCGGGATAGTACTTGGATGGGGAACCGTCTGGGAACTCCCGGTGTCGTAGGCTTTTCATTTTCATTTGTTGCCTTTTCATTTCAATGGCGCTGTGATATATTTCTTGTTATAACAATTAAGGAACGTGGCGGTTGTTGAAAGTGTTTCCTATGACATTTTCCTACGACATTTTCAGGTGATAGTACGAGAAAAAAGAGCTTTCAAATGCATACAAACTCGATCTATTGCCGATCATCCAATAACCCTGACGGAATGGCAAATGAAATAAAATTCCGCCGCCTTCCGAGGACTTATATCGCAATCACGTTTCGTAACAGCCAAGCGAAGTTTTACCTTAGCGTTTAAGTCACCACCGACATTTGGCCGCGCAACTATTCTAAGCTCATTCATTTTGACTTAAGGAGGCGGCGAGCGCGGACGCAGGCCCCCACTACCAGAAATTGTAAGGTCGAGTTACTGACGTTTGCAGTAATCGCAGAGGTCAGTAACTCAAAGAAATTAAATAAAAAAATTTGATCACAACGTCAAAATAAATTGCACGCATTTGCCCCTACTAATGCCACGGCCATACCACGATGGACACACCCGTTCTCGTCTGATCACGGAAGTTAAGCATCGTCGGGCCGGGATAGTACTTGGATGGGGGACCGCCTGGGAACTCCCGGTGTTGTAGGCTTTTCATTTTCATTTGTTGCCTTTTCATTTCAATGGCGCTGTGATATATTTCTTGTTATAACAATTAAGGAACGTGGCGGTTGTTGAAAGTGTTTCCTATGACATTTTCCTACGACATTTTCAGGTGATAGTACGAGAAAAAAGAGCTTTCAAATGCATACAAACTCGATCTATTGCCGATCATCCAATAACCCTGACGGAATGGCAAATAAAATAAAATTCCGCCGCCTTCCGAGGACTTATATCGCAATCACGTTTCGTAACAGCCAAGCGAGGTTTTACCTTAGCGTTTAAGTCACCACCGACATTTGGCCGCGCAACTATTCTAAGCTCATTCATTTTGACTTAAGGAGGGGGCGAGCGCGGACGCAGGCCCCCACTACCAGAAATTGTACGGTCGAGTTACTGACGTTTGCAGTAATCGCAGAGGTCAGTAACTCAAAGAAATTAAATACAAAAATTTGATCACAACGTCAAAATAAATTGCACGTATTTGCCCCTACTAATGTCTACGGCCATACCACGATGAACACACCCGTTCTCGTCTGATCACGGAAGTTAAGCATCGTCGGGCCGGGATAGTACTTGGATGGGGAACCGTCTGGGAACTCACGGTGTCGTAGGCTTTTCATTTTCATTTGTTGCCTTTTCATTTCAATGGCGCTGTGATATATTTCTTGTTATAACAATTAAGGAACGTGGCGGTTGTTGAAAGTGTTTCCTATGACATTTTCCTACGACATTTTCAGGTGATAGTACGAGAAAAAAGAGCTTTCAAATGCATACAAACTCGATCTATTGCCGATCATCCAATAACCCTGACGGAATGGCAAATAAAATAAAATTCCGCCGCCTTCCGAGGACTTATATCGCAATCACGTTTCGTAACAGCCAAGCGAGGTTTTACCTTAGCGTTTAAGTCACCACCGACATTTGGCCGCGCAACTATTCTAAGCTCATTCATTTTGACTTAAGGAGGGGGCGAGCGCGGACGCAGGCCCCCACTACCAGAAATTGTACGGTCGAGTTACTGACGTTTGCAGTAATCGCAGAGGTCAGTAACTCAAAGAAATTAAATAAAAAAATTTGATCACAACGTCAAAATAAATTGCACGTATTTGCCCCTACTAATGTCTACGGCCATACCACGATGAACACACCCGTTCTCGTCTGATCACGGAAGTTAAGCATCGTCGGGCCGGGATAGTACTTGGATGGGGGACCGCCTGGGAACTCCCGGTGTCGTAGGCTTTTCATTTTCATTTGTTACCTTTTCATTTCAATGGCGCTGTGATATATTTCTTGTTATAACAATTAAGGAACGTGGCGGTTGTTGAAAGTGTTTCCTATGACATTTTCCTACGACATTTTCAGGTGATAGTACGAGAAAAAAGAGCTTTCAAATGCACACAAACTCGATCTATTGCCGATCATCCAATAACCCTGACGGAATGGCAAATAAAATAAAATTCTGCCGCCTTCCGAGGACTTATATCGCAATCACGTTTCTTAACAGCCAAGCGAGGTTTTACCTTAGCGTTTAAGTCACCACCGACATTTGGCCGCGCAACTATTCTAAGCTCATTCATTTTGACTTAAAGAGGGGGCGAGCGCGGACGCAGGCCCCCACTACCAGAAATTGTACGGTCGAGTTACTGACGTTTGCAGTAATCGCAGAGGTCAGTAACTCAAAGAAATTAAATAAAAAAATTTGATCACAACGTCAAAATAAATTGCACGTATTTGCCCCTACTAATGTCTACGGCCATACCACGATGAGCACACCCGTTCTCGTCTGATCACGGAAGTTAAGCATCGTCGGGCCGGGATAGTACTTGGATGGGGGACCGCCTGGGAACTCCCGGTGTCGTAGGCTTTTCATTTTCATTTGTTGCCTTTTCATTTCAATGGCGCTGTGATATATTTCTTGTTATAACAATTAAGGAACGTGGCGGTTGTTGAAAGTGTTTCCTATGACATTTTCCTACGACATTTTCAGGTGATAGTACGAGAAAAAAGAGCTTTCAAATGCATACAAACTCGATCTATTGCCGATCATCCAATAACCCTGACGGAATGGCAAATAAAATAAAATTCCCCCGCCTTCCGAGGACTTATATCGCAATCACGTTTCGTAACAGCCAAACGAGGTTTTACCTTAGCGTTTAAGTCACCACCGACATTTGGCCGCGCAACTATTCTAAGCTCATTCATTTTGACTTAAGGAGGGGGCGAGCGCGGACGCAGGCCCCCACTACCAGAAATTGTACGGTCGAGTTACTGACGTTTGCAGTAATCGCAGAGGTCAGTAACTCAAAGAAATTAAATAAAAAAATTTGATCACAACGTCAAAATAAATTGCACGTATTTGCCCCTACTAATGTCTACGGCCATACCACGATGAACACACCCGTTCTCGTCTGATCACGGAAGTTAAGCATCGTCGGGCCGGGATAGTACTTGGATGGGGGACCGCCTGGGAACTCCCGGTGTCGTAGGCTTTTCATTTTCATTTGTTGCCTTTTCATTTCAATGGCGCTGTGATATATTTCTTGTTATAACAATTAAGGAACGTGGCGGTTGTTGAAAGTGTTTCCTATGACATTTTCCTACGACATTTTCAGGTGATAGTACGAGAAAAAAGAGCTTTCAAATGCATACAAACTCGATCTATTGCCGATCATCCAATAACCCTGACGGAATGGCAAATAAAGTAAAATTCCGCCGCCTTCCGAGGACTTATATCGCAATTACGTTTCGTAACAGCCAAGCGAGGTTTTACCTTAGCGTTTAAGTCACCGCCGACATTTGGCCGCACAACTATTCTAAGCTCATTCATTTTGACTTAAGGAGGGGGCGAGCGCGGACGCAGGCCCCCACTACTAGAAATTGTACGGTCGAGTTACTGACGTTTGCAGTAATCGCAGAGGTCAGTAACTCAAAGAAACTAAATAAAAAAAATTGATCACAACGTCAAAATAAATTGCACGTATTTGCCCCTACTAATGTCTACGGCCATACCACGATGAACACACCTGTTCTCGTCTGATCACGGAAGTTAAGCATCGTCGGGCCGGGATAGTACTTGGATGGGGGACCGCCTGGGAACTCCCGGTGTCGTAGGCTTTTCATTTTCATTTGTTGCCTTTTCATTTCAATGGCGCTGTGATATATTTCTTGTTATAACAATTAAGGAACGTGGCGGTTGTTGAAAGTGTTTCCTATGACATTTTCCTACGACATTTTCAGGTGATAGTACGAGAAAAAAGAGCTTTCAAATGCATACAAACTCGATCTATTGCCGATCATCCAATAACCCTGACGGAATGGCAAATAAAATAAAATTCCGCCGCCTTCCGAGGACTTATATCGCAATCACGTTTCGTAACAGCCAAGCGAGGTTTTACCTTAGCGTTTAAGTCACCACCGACATTTGGCCGCGCAACTATTCTAAGCTCATTCCTTTTGACTTAAGGAGGGGGCGAGCGCGGACGCAGGCCCCCACTACCAGAAATTGTACGGTCGAGTTACTGACGTTTGCAGTAATCGCAGAGGTCAGTAACTCAAAGAAATTAAATAAAAAAATTTGATCACAACGTCAAAATAAATTGCACGTATTTGCCCCTACTAATGTCTACGGCCATACCACGATGAACACACCCGTTCTCGTCTGATCACGGAAGTTAAGCATCGTCGGGCCGGGATAGTACTTGGATGGAGGACCGCCTGGGAAATCCCGGTGTCGTAGGCTTTTCATTTTCATTTGTTGCCTTTTCATTTCAATGGCGCTGTGATATATTTCTTGTAATAACAATTAAGGAACGTGGTGGTTGTTGAAAGAGTTTCCTTAGACATTTTCCTACGACATTTTCAGGTGATAGTACGAGAAAAAAGAGCTTTCAAATGCATACAAACTCGATCTATTGCCGATCATCCAATAACCCTGACGGAATGACAAATAAAATAAAATTCCGCCGCCTTCCGAGGACTTATATCGCAATCACGTTTCGTAACAGCCAAGCAAGGTTTTACCTTAGCGTTTAAGTCACCACCGACATTTGGCCGCGCAACTATTCTAAGCTCATTCATTTTGACTTAAGGAGGGGGCGAGCGCGGACGCCGGCCCCCATTACCAGAAATTGTACGGTCGAGTTACTGACGTTTGCAGTAATCGCAGAGGTCAGTAACTCAAAGAAATTAAATAAAAAAAATTGATCACAACGTCAAAATAAATTGCACGTATTTGCCCCTACTAATGTCTACGGCCATACCACGATGAACACACCCGTTCTCGTCTGATCACGGAAGTTAAGCATCGTCGGGCCGGGATAGCACTTGGATGGGAGACCGCCTGGGAACTTCCGGTGTCGTACGCTTTTCATTTTCATTTGTTGCCTTTTCATTTCAATGGCGCTGTGATATATTTCTTGTTATAACAATTAAGGAACGTGGCGGTTGTTGAAAGTGTTTCCTATGACATTTTCCTACGACATTTTCAGGTGATAGTACGAGAAAAAAGAGCTTTCAAATGCATACAAACTCGATCTATTGCCGATCATCCAATAAACCTGACGAAATGGCAAATAAAATAAAATTCCGCCGCCTTCCGAGGACTTATATCGCAATCACGTTTCGTAACAGCCAAGCGAGGTTTTACCTTGGCGTTTAAGTCACCACCGATATTTGGCCGCGCAACTATTCTAAGCTCATTCATTTTGACTTAAGGAGGGGGCGAGCGCAGACGCAGGCCCCCACTACCAGAAATTGTACGGTCGAGTTACTGATGTTTGCAGTAATCGCAGAGGTCAGTAACTCAAAGAAATTAAATAAAAAAATTTGATCACAACGTCAAAATAAATTGCACGTATTTGCCCCTACTAATGTCTACGGCCATACCACGATGAACACACCCGTTCTCGTCTGATCACGGAAGTTAAGCATCGCCGGGCCGGGATAGTACTTGGATGGGAGACCACCTGGGAACTCCCGGTGTCGTACGCTTTTCATTTTCATTTGTTGCCTTTTCATTTCAATGGCGCTGTGATATATTTCTTGTTATAACAATTAAGGAACGTGGCGGTTGTTGAAAGTGTTTTCTATGACATTTTCCTACGACATTTGCAGGTGATAGTACGAGAAAAAAGAGCTTTCAAATGCATACAAACTCGATGTATTGCCGATCATCCAATAACCCTGACGGAATGGCAAATAAAATAAAATTCCGCCGCCTTCCGAGGACTTATATCGCAATCACGTTTCGTAACAGCCAAGCGAGGTTTTCCCTTAGCGTTTAAGTCACCACCGACATTTGGCCGCGCAACTATTCTAAGCTCATTCATTTTGACTTAAGGAGGGGGCGAGCGCGGACGCAGGCCCCCACTACCAGAAATTGTACGGTCGAGTTACTGACGTTTGCAGTAATCGCAGAGGTCAGTAACTCAAGGAATTAAATAAAAAAAAATTGATCACAACGTCAAAATAAATTGCACGTATTTGCCCCTACTAATGTCTACGGCCATACCACGATGAACACACCCGTTCTCGTCTGATCACGGAAGTTAAGCATCGTCGGGCCGGGATAGTACTTGGATGGGGAACCGCCTGGGAACTCCCGGTGTCGTAGGCTTTTCATTTTCATTTGTTGCCTTTTCATTTCAATGGCGCTGTGATATATTTCTTGTTATAACAATTAAGGAACGTGGCGGTTGTTGAAAGTGTTTCCTATGACATTTTCCTACGACATTTTCAAGTGATAGTACGAGAAAAAAGAGCTTTCAAATGCATACAAACTCGATCTATTGCCGATCATCCAATAAACCTGACGAAATGGCAAATAAAATAAAATTCCGCCGCCTTCCGAGGACTTATATCGCAATCACGTTTCGTAACAGCCAAGCGAGGTTTTACCTTGGCGTTTAAGTCACCACCGATATTTGGCCGCGCAACTATTCTAAGCTCATTCATTTTGACTTAAGGAGGGGGCGAGCGCAGACGCAGGCCCCCACTACCAGAAATTGTACGGTCGAGTTACTGACGTTTGCAGTAATCGCAGAGGTCAGTAACTCAAAGAAATTAAATAAAAAAATTTGATCACAACGTCAAAATAAATTGCACGTATTTGCCCCTACTAATGTCTACGGCCATACCACGATGAACACACCCGTTCTCGTCTGATCACGGAAGTTAAGCATCGCCGGGCCGGGATAGTACTTGGATGGGAGACCGCCTGGGAACTCCCGGTGTCGTACGCTTTTCATTTTCATTTGTTGCCTTTTCATTTCAATGGCGCTGTGATGTATTTCTTGTTATAACAATTAAGGAACGTGGCGGTTGTTGAAAGTGTTTTCTATGACATTTTCCTACGACATTTGCAGGTGATAGTACGAGAAAAAAGAGCTTTCAAATGCATACAAACTCGATGTATTGCCGATCATCCAATAACCCTGACGGAATGGCAAATAAAATAAAATTCCGCCGCCTTCCGAGGACTTATATCGCAATCACGTTTCGTAACAGCCAAGCGAGGTTTTCCCTTAGCGTTTAAGTCACCACCGACATTTGGCCGCGCAACTATTCTAAGCTCATTCATTTTGACTTAAGGAGGGGGCGAGCGCGGACGCAGGCCCCCACTACCAGAAATTGTACGGTCGAGTTACTGACGTTTGCAGTAATCGCAGAGGTCAGTAACTCAAGGAATTAAATAAAAAAAAATTGATCACAACGTCAAAATAAATTGCACGTATTTGCCCCTACTAATGTCTACGGCCATACCACGATGAACACACCCGTTCTCGTCTGATCACGGAAGTTAAGCATCGTCGGGCCGGGATAGTACTTGGATGGGGAACCGCCTGGGAACTCCCGGTGTCGTAGGCTTTTCATTTTCATTTGTTGCCTTTTCATTTCAATGGCGCTGTGATATATTTCTTGTTATAACAATTAAGGAACGTGGCGGTTGTTGAAAGTGTTTCCTATGACATTTTCCTACGACATTTTCAAGTGATAGTACGAGAAAAAAGAGCTTTCAAATGCATACAAACTCGATCTATTGCCGATCATCCAATAACCCTGACGGAATGGCAAATAAAATAAAATTCCGCCGCCTTCCGAGGACTTATATCGCAATCACGTTCCGTAACAGCCAAGCGAGGTTTTCCCTTAGCGTTTAAGTCACCACCGACATTTGGCCGCGCAACTATTCTAAGCTCATTCATTTTGACTTAAGGAGGGAGCGAGCGCGGACGCAGGCCCCCACTACCAGAAATTGTACGGTCGAGTTACTGACGTTTGCAGTAATCGCAGAGGTCAGTAACTCAAAGAAATTAAATAAAAAAATTTGATCACAACGTCAAAATAAATTGCACGTATTTGCCCCTACTAATGTCTACGGCCATACCACGATGAACACACCCGTTCTCGTCTGATCACGGAAGTTAAGCATCGTCGGGCCGGGATAGTACTTGGATGGGGGACCGCCTGGGAACTCCCGGTGTCGTAGGCTTTTCATTTTCATTTGTTGCCTTTTCATTTCAATGGCGCTGTGATATATTTCTTGTTATAACAATTAAGGAACGTGGCGGTTGTTGAAAGTGTTTCCTATGACATTTTCCTACGACATTTTCAGGTGATAGTACGAGAAAAAAGAGCTTTCAAATGCATACAAACTCGATCTATTGCCGATCATCCAATAACCCTGACGGAATGGCAAATAAAATAAATTTCCGCCGCCTTCCGAGGACTTATATCGCAATCACGTTTCGTAACAGCCAAGCGAGGTTTTACCTTAGCGTTTAAGTCACCACCGACATTTGGCCGCGCAACTATTCTAAGCTCATTCATTTTGACTTAAGGAGGGGGCGAGCGCGGACGCAGGCCCCCACTACCAGAAATTGTACGGTCGAGTTACTGACGTTTGCAGTAATCGCAGAGGTCAGTAACTCAAAGAAATTAAATAAAAAAATTTGATCACAACGTCAAAATAAATTGCACGTATTTGCCCCTACTAATGTCTACGGCCATACCACGATGAACACACCCGTTCTCGTCTGATCACGGAAGTTAAGCATCGTCGGGCCGGGATAGTACTTGGATGGGGGACCGCCTGGGAACTCCCGGTGTCGTAGGCTTTTCATTTTCATTTGTTATCTTTTCATTTCAATGGCGCTGTGATATATTTCTTGTTATAACAATTAAGGAACGTGGCGGTTGTTGAAAGTGTTTCCTATGACATTTTCCTACGACATTTTCAGGTGATAGTACGAGAAAAAAGAGCTTTCAAATGCATACAAACTCGATGTATTGCCGATCATCCAATAACCCTGACGGAATGGCAAATAAAATAAAATTCCGCCGCCTTCCGAGGACTTATATCGCAATCACGTTTCGTAACAGTCAAGCGAGGTTTTTCCTTAGCGTTTAAGTCACCACCGACATTTGGCCGCGCAACTATTCTAAGCTCATTCATTTTGACTTAAGGAGGGGGCGAGCGCGGACGCAGGCCCCCACTACCAGAAATTGTACGGTCGAGTTACTGACGTTTGCAGTAATCGCAGAGGTCAGTAACTCAAAGAAATTAAATAAAAAAATTTGATCACAACGTCAAAATAAATTGCACGTATTTGCCCCTAATAATGTCTACGGCCATACCACGATGAACACACCCGTTCTCGTCTGATCACGGAAGTTAAGCATCGTCGGGCCGGGATAGTACTTGGATGGGGGACCGCCTGGGAACTCCCGGTGTCGCAGGCTTTTCATTTTCATTTGTTGCCTTTTCATTTCAATGGCGCTGTGATATATTTTTTGTTATAACAATTAAGGAACGTGGCGGTTGTTGAAAGTGTTTCCTATGACATTTTCCTACGACATTTTCAGGTGATAGTACGAGAAAAAAGAGCTTTCAAATGCATACAAACTCGATCTATTGCCGATCATCCAATAACCCTGACGGAATGGCAAATAAAATAAATTTCCGCCGCCTTCCGAGGACTTATATCGCAATCACGTTTCGTAACAGCCAAGCGAGGTTTTACCTTAGCGTTTAAGTCACCACCGACATTTGGCCGCGCAACTATTCTAAGCTCATTCATTTTGACTTAAGGAGGGGGCGAGCGCGGACGCAGGCCCCCACTACCAGAAATTGTACGGTCGAGTTACTGACGTTTGCAGTAATCGCAGAGGTCAGTAACTCAAAGAAATTAAATAAAAAAATTTGATCACGACGTCAAAATAAATTGCACGTATTTGCCCCTACTAATGTCTACGGCCATACCACGATGAACACACCCGTTCTCGTCTGATCACGGAAGTTAAGCATCGTCGGGCCGGGATAGTACTTGGATGGGGGACCGCCTGGGAACTCCCGGTGTCGTAGGCTTTTCATTTTCTTTTGTTGCCTTTTCATTTCAATGGCACTGTGATATATTTCTTGTTATAACAATTGAGGAACGTGGCGGTTGTTGAAAGTGTTTCCTATGACATTTTCCTACGACATTTTCAGGTGATAGTACGAGAAAAAAGAGCTTTCAAATGCATACAAACTCGATGTATTGCCGATCATCCAATAACCCTGACGGAATGGCAAATAAAATAAAATTCCGCCGCCTTCCGAGGACTTATATCGCAATCACGTTTCGTAACAGCCAAGCGAGGTTTTACCTTAGCGTTTAAGTCACCACCGACATTTGGCCGCGCAACTATTCTAAGCTCATTCATTTTGACTTAAGGAGGGGGCGAGCGCGGACGCAGGCCCCCACTACCAGAAATTGTACGGTCGAGTTACTGACGTTTGCAGTAATCGCAGAGGTCAGTAACTCAAAGAAATTAAATAAAAAAATTTGATCACAACGTCAAAATAAATTGCACGTATTTGCCCCTACTAATGTCTACGGCCATACCACGATGAACACACCCGTTCTCGTCTGATCACGGAAGTTAAGCATCGTCGGGCCGGGATAGTACTTGGATGGGGGACCGCATGGGAACTCCCGGTGTCGTAGGCTTTTCATTTTCATTTGTTGCCTTGTCGTTTCAATGGCGTTGTGATATATTTCTTGTCATAACAATTAAGGAACGTGGCGGTTGTTGAAAGTGTTTCCTATGAAATTTTCCTACGACATTTTCAGGTGATAGTACGAGAAAAAAGAGCTTTCAAATGCATACAAACTCGATCTATTGCCGATCATCCAATAACCCTGACGGAATGGCAAATAAAATAAAATTCCGCCGCCTTCCGAGGACTTATATCGCAATCACGTTTCGTAACAGCCAAGCGAGGTTTTACCTTAGCGTTTAAGTCACCACCGACATTTGGCCGCGCAACTATTCTAAGCTCATTCATTTTGACTTAAGGAGGGGGCGAGCGCGGATGCAGGCCCCCACTACCAGAAATTGTACGGTCGAGTTACTGACGTTTGCAGTAATTGCAGCGGTCAGTAACTCAAAGAAATTAAATAAAAAAATTTGATCACAACGTCAAAATAAATTGCACGTATTTGCCCCTAATAATGTCTACGGCCATACCACGATGAACACACCCGTTCTCGTCTGATCACGGAAGTTAAGCATCGTCGGGCCGGGATAGTACTTGGATGGGGGACCGCCTGGGAACTCCCGGTGTCGCAGGCTTTTCATTTTCATTTGTTGCCTTTTCATTTCAATGGCGCTGTGATATATTTCTTGTTATAACAATTAAGGAACGTGGCGGTTGTTGAAAGTGTTTCCTATGACATTTTCCTACGACATTTTCAGGTGATAGTACGAGAAAAATAAGCTTTCAAATGCATACAAACTCGATCTATTGCCGATCATCCAATAACCCTGACGGAATGGCAAATAAAATAAAATTCCGCCGCCTTCCGAGGACTTATATCGCAATCACGTTTCGTAACAGCCAAGCGAGGTTTTACCTTAGCGTTTAAGTCACCACCGACATTTGGACGCGCAACTATTCTAAGCTCATTCATTTTGACTTAAGGAGGGGGCGAGCGCGGATGCAGGCCCCAACTACCAGAAATTGTACGGTCGAGTTACTGACGTTTGCAGTAATTGCAGCGGTCAGTAACTCAAAGAAATTAAATAAAAAAATTTGATCACAACGTCAAAATAAATTGCACGTATTTGCCCCTAATAATGTCTACGGCCATACCACGATGAACACACCCGTTCTCGTCTGATCACGGAAGTTAAGCATCGTCGGGCCGGGATAGTACTTGGATGGGGGACCGCCTGGGAACTCCCGGTGTCGCAGGCTTTTCATTTTCATTTGTTGCCTTTTCATTTCAATGGCGCTGTGATATATTTCTTGTTATAACAATTAAGGAACGTGGCGGTTGTTGAAAGTGTTTCCTATGACATTTTCCTACGACATTTTCAGGTGATAGTACGAGAAAAATAAGCTTTCAAATGCATACAAACTCGATCTATTGCCGATCATCTAATAACCCTGACGGAATAGCAAATAAAATAAAATTCCGCCGCCTTCCGAGGACTTATATCGCAATCACGTTTCGTAACAGCCAAGCGAGGTTTTACCTTAGCGTTTAAGTCACCACCGACATTTGGCCGCGCAACTATTCTAAGCTCATTCATTTTGACATGAGGAGGGGGCGAGCGCGGACGCAAGCCCCCACTACCAGAAATTGTACGGTCGAGTTACTGACGTTTGCAGTAATCGCAGAGGTCAGTAACTCAAAGAAATTAAATAAAAAAATTTGATCACAACGTCAAAATAAATTGCACGTATTTGCCCCTACTAATGTCTACGGCCATACCACGATGAACACACCCGTTCTCGTCTGATCACGGAAGTTAAGCATCGTCGGGCCGGGATAGTATTTGGATGGGGGACCGCCTGGGAACTCCCGGTGTCGTAGGCTTTTCATTTTCATTTGTTGCCTTTTCATTTCAATGGCGCTGTGATATATTTCTTGTTATAACAATTAAGGAACATGGCGGTTGTTGAAAGTGTTTCCTATGACATTTTCCTAAGACATTTTCAGGTGATAGTACGAGAAAAAAGAGCTTTCAAATGCATACAAACTCGATCTATTGCCGATCATCCAATAACCCTGACGGAATGGCAAATAAAATAAAATTCCGCCGCCTTCCGAGGACTTATATCGCAATCACGTTTCGTAACAGCCAAGCGAGGTTTTACCTTAGCGTTTAAGTCACCACCGACATTTGGCCGCGCAACTATTCTAAGCTCATTCATTTTGACTTAAGGAGGGGGCGAGCGCGGACGCAGGCCCCCACTACCAGAAATTGTACGGTCGAGTTACTGACGTTTGCAGTAATCGCAGAGGTCAGTAACTCAAAGAAATTAAATAAAAAAATTTGATCACAACGTCAAAATAAATTGCACGTATTTGCCCCTACTAATGTCTACGGCCATACCACGATGAACACACCCGTTCTCGTCTGATCACGGAAGTTAAGCATCGTCGGACCGGGATAGTACTTGGTGGGGGACCGCCTGGGAACTCCCGGTGTCGTAGGCTTTTCATTTTCATTTGTTGCCTTTTCATTTCAATGGCGCTGTGATATATTTCTTGTCATAACAATTAAGGAACGTGGCGGTTGTTGAAAGTGTTTCCTATGACATTTTCCTACGACATTTTCAGGTGATAGTACGAGAAAAAAGAGCTTTCAAATGCATACAAACTCGATCTATTGCCGATCATCCAATAACCCTGACGGAATGGCAAATAAAATAAAATTCCGCCGCCTTCCGAGGACTTATATCGCAATCACGTTTCGTAACAGCCAAGCGAGGTTTTACCTTAGCGTTTAAGTCACCACCGACATTTGGCCGCGCAACTATTCTAAGCTCATTCATTTTGACTTAAGGAGGGGGCGAGCGCGGACGCAGGCCCTCACTACCAGAAATTGTACGGTCGAGTTACTGACGTTTGCAGTAATCGCAGAGGTCAGTAACTCAAAGAAATTAAATAAAAAAATTTGATCACAACGTCAAAATAAATTGCACGTATTTGCCCCTACTAATGTCTACGGCCATACCACGATGAACACACCCGTTCTCGTCTGATCACGGAAGTTAAGCATCGTCGGGCCGGGATAGTACTTGGATGGGGGACCGCCTGGGAACTCCCGGTTTCGCAGGCTTTTCATTTTCATTTGTTGCCTTTTCATTTCAATGGCGCTGTGATATATTTCTTGTTATAACAATTAAGGAACGTGGCGGTCGTTGAAAGTGTTTCCTATGACATTTTCCTACGACATTTTCAGGTGATAGTACGACAAAAAAAAGCTTTCATATGCATACAAACTCGATCTATTGCCGATCATCCAATAACCCTGACGGAATGGCAAATAAAATAAAATTCCGCCGCCTTCCGAGGACTTATATCGCAATCACGTTTCGTAACAGACAAGCGAGGTTTTACCTTAGCGTTTAAGTCACCACCGACATTTGGCCGCGCAACTATTCTAAGCTCATTCATTTTGACTTAAGGAGGGGGCGAGCGCGGACGCAGGTCCCCACTACCAGAAATTGTACGTCGAGTTACTGACGTTTGCAGTAATCGCAGAGGTCAGTAACTCAAAGAAATTAAATAAAAAAATTTGATCACAACGTCAAAATAAATTGCACGTATTTGCCCCTACTAATGTCTACGGCCATACCACGATGAACACACCCGTTCTCGTCTGATCACGGAAGTTAAGCATCGTCGGGCCGGGATAGTACTTGGATGGGGGACCGCCTGGGAACTCCCGGTGTCGTAGGCTTTTCATTTTCATTTGTTGCCTTTTCATTTCAATGGCGCTGTGATATATTTCTTGTTATAACAATTAAGGAACGTGGCGGTTGTTGAAAGTGTTTCCTATGACATTTTCCTACGACAATTTCAGGTGATAGTACGAGAAAAAAGAGCTTTCAAATGCATACAAACTCGATCCATTGCCGATCATCCAATAACCCTGACGGAATGGCAAATAAAATAAAATTCCGCCGCCTTCCGAGGACTTATATCGCAATCACGTTTCGTAACAGCCAAGCGAGGTTTTACCTTAGCGTTTAAGTCACCACCGACATTTGGCCGCGCAACTATTCTAAGCTCATTCATTTTGACTTAAGGAGGGGGCGAGCGCGGACGCAGGCCCCCACTACCAGAAATTCTACGGTCGAGTTACTGACGTTTGCAGTAATTGCAGAGGTCAGTAACTCAAAGAAATTAAATAAAAAAATTTGATCACAACGTCAAAATAAATTGCACGTATTTGCCCCTACTAATGTCTACGGCCATACCACGATGAACACACCCGTTCTCGTCTGATCACGGAAGTTAAGCATCGTCGGGCCGGGATAGTACTTGGATGGGGGACCGCCTGGGAACTCTCGGTGTCGTAGGCTTTTCATTTTCATTTGTTGCCTTTTCATTTCAATGGCGCTGTGATATATTTCTTGTTATAACAATTAAGGAACGTGGCGGTTGTTGAAAGTGTTTCCTATGACATTTTCCTACGACATTTTCAGGTGATAGTACGAGAAAAAAGAGCTTTCAAATGCATACAAACTCGATCTATTGCCGATCATCCAATAACCCTGACGGAATGGCAAATAAAATAAAATTCCGCCGCCTTCCGAGGACTTATATCGCAATCACGTTTCGTAACAGCCAAGCGAGGTTTTACCTTAGCGTTTAAGTCACCACCGACATTTGGCCGCGCAACTATTCTAAGCTCATTCATTTTGACTTAAGGAGGGGGCGAGCGCGGACGCAGGCCCCCACTACCAGAAATTGTACGGTCGAGTTACTGACGTTTGCAGTAATCGCAGAGGTCAGTAACTCAAAGAAATTAAATAAAAAAATTTGATCACAACGTCAAAATAAATTGCACGTATTTGCCCCTACTAATGTCTACGGCCATACCACGATGAACACACCCGTTCTCGTCTGATCACGGAAGTTAAGCATCGTCGGGCCGGGATAGTACTTGGATGGGGGACCGCCTGGGAACTCCCGGTGTCGTAGGCTTTTCATTTTCATTTGTTGCCTTTTCATTTCAATGGCGCTGTGATATATTTCTTGTTATAACAATTAAGGAACGTGGCGGTTGTTGAAAGTGTTTCCTATGACATTTTCCTACGACATTTTCAGGTGATAGTACGAGAAAAAAGATCTTTCAAATGCATACAAACTCGATCTATTGCCGATCATCCAATAACCCTGACGGAATGGCAAATAAAATAAAATTCCGCCGCCTTCCGAGGACTTATATCGCAATCACGTTTCGTAACAGCCAAGCGAGGTTTTACCTTAGCGTTTAAGTCACCACCGACATTTGGCCGCGCAACTATTCTAAGCTCATTCATTTTGACTTAAGGAGGGGGCGAGCGCGGACGCAGGTCCCCACTCCTAGAAATTGTACGGTCGAGTTACTGACGTTTGCAGTAATCGCAGAGGTCAGTAACTCAAAGAAATTAAATAAAAAAATTTGATCACAACGTCAAAATAAATCGCACGTATTTGCCCCTAATAATGTCTACGGCCATACCACGATGAACACACCCGTTCTCGTCTGATCACGGAAGTTAAGCATCGTCGGGCCGGGATAGTACTTGGATGGGGGACCGCCTGGGAACTCCCGGTGTCGTAGGCTTTTCATTTTCATTTGTTGCCTTTTCATTTCAATGGCGCTGTGATATATTTCTTGTTATAACAATTAAGGAACGTGGCGGTTGTTGAAAGTGTTTCCTATGACATTTTCCTACGACATTTTCAGGTGATAGTACGAGAAAAAAGAGCTTTCAAATGCATACAAATTCGATCTATTGCCGATCATCCAATAACCCTGACGGAATGGCAAATAAAATAAAATTCCGCCGCCTTCCGAGGACTTATATCGCAATCACGTTTCGTAACAGCCAAGCGAGGTTTTACCTTAGCGTTTAAGTCACCACCGACATTTGGCCGCGCAACTATTCTAAGCTCATTCATTTTGACTTAAGGAGGGGGCGAGCGCGGACGCAGGCCCCCACTACCAGAAATTGTACGGTCGAGTTACTGACGTTTGCAGTAATCGCAGAGGTCAGTAACTCAAAGAAATTAAATAAAAAAATTTGATCACAACGTCAAAATAAATTGCACGTATTTGCCCCTACTAATGTCTACGGCCATACCACGATGAACACACCCGTTCTCGTCTGATCACGGAAGTTAAGCATCGTCGGGCCGGGATAGTACTTGGATGGGGGACCGCCTGGGAACTCCCGGTGTCGTAGGCTTTTCATTTTCATTTGTTGCCTTTTCATTTCAATGGCGCTGTGATATATTTCTTGTTATAACAATTAAGGAACGTGGCGGTTGTTGAAAGTGTTTCCTATGACATTTTCCTACGACATTTTCAGGTGATAGTACGAGAAAAAAGAGCTTTCAAATGCATACAAACTCGATCTATTGCCGATCATCCAATAACCCTGACGGAATGGCAAATAAAATAAAATTCCGCCGCCTTCCGAGGACTTATATCGCAATCACGTTTCGTAACAGCCAAGCGAGGTTTTACCTTAGCGTTTAAGTCACCACCGACATTTGGCCGCGCAACTATTCTAAGCTCATTCATTTTGACTTAAGGAGGGGGCGAGCGCGGACGCAGGCCCCCACTACCAGAAATTGTACGGTCGAGTTACTGACGTTTGCAGTAATCGCAGAGGTCAGTAACTCAAAGAAATTAAATAAAAAAATTTGATCACAACGTCAAAATAAATTGCACGTATTTGCCCCTACTATTGTCTACGGCCATACCACGATGAACACACCCGTTCTCGTCTGATCACGGAAGTTAAGCATCGTCGGGCCGGGATAGTACTTGGATTGGGGACCGCCTGGGAACTCCCGGTGTCGTAGGCTTTTCATTTTCATTTGTTGCCTTTTCATTTCAATGGCGCTGTGATATATTTCTTGTTATAACAATTAAGGAACGTGGCAGTTGTTGAAAGTGTTTCCTATGACATTTTCCTACGACATTTTCAGGTGATAGTACGAGAAAAAAGAGCTTTCAAATGCATACAAACTCGATCTATTGCCGATCATCCAATAACCCTGACGGAATGGCAAATAAAATAAAATTCCGCCGCCTTCCGAGGACTTATATCGCAATCACGTTTCGTAACAGCCAAGCGAGGTTTTACCTTAGCGTTTAAGTCACCACCGACATTTGGCCGCGCAACTATTCTAAGCTCATTCATTTTGACTTAAGGAGGGGGCGAGCGCGGACGCAGGCCCCCACTACCAGAAATTGTACGGTCGAGTTACTGACGTTTGCAGTAATCACAGAGGTCAGTAACTCAAAGAAATTAAATAAAAAAATTTGATCACAACGTCAAAATAAATTGCACGTATTTGCCCCTACTAATGTCTACGGCCATACCACGATGAACACACCCGTTCTCGTCTGATCACGGAAGTTAAGCATCGTCGGGCCGGGATAGTACTTGGATGGGGGACCGCCTGGGAACTCCCGGTGTCATAGGCTTTTTATTTTCATTTGTTGCCTTTTCATTTCAATGGCGCTGTGATATATTTCTTGTTATAACAATTAAGGAACGTGGCGGTTGTTGAAAGTGTTTCCCATGACATTTTCCTACGACATTTTCAGGTGATAGTACGAGAAAAAAGAGCTTTCAAATGCATACAAACTCGGTCTATTTCCGATCATCCAATAACCCTGACGGAATGGCAAATAAAATAAAATTCCGCCGCCTTCCGAGGACTTATATCGCAATCACGTTTCGTAACAGCCAAGCGAGGTTTTACCTTAGCGTTTAAGTCACCACCGACATTTGGCCGCGCAACTATTCTAAGCTCAATCATTTTGACTTAAGGAGGGGGACGAGCGCGGACGCAGGCCCCCACTACCAGAAATTGTACGGTCGAGTTACTGACGTTTGCAGTAATAGCAGAGGTCAGTAACTCAAAGAAATTAAATAAAAAAATTTGATCACAACGTCAAAATAAATTGCACGTATTTGCCCCTACTAATGTCTACGGCCATACCACGATGAACACACCCGTTCTCGTCTGATCACGGAAGTTAAGCATCGTCGGGCCGGGATAGTACTTGGATGGGGGACCGCCTGGGAACTCCCGGTGTTGTAGGCTTTTCATTTTCATTTGTTGCCTTTTCATTTCAATGGCGCTGTGATATATTTCTTGTTATAACAATTAAGGAACGTGGCGGTTGTTGAAAGTGTTTCCCATGACATTTTCCTACGACATTTTCAGGTGATAGTACGAGAAAAAAGAGCTTTCAAATGCATACAAACTCGGTCTATTGCCGATCATCCAATAACCCTGACGGAATGGCAAATAAAATAAAATTCCTCCGCCTTCCGAGGACTTATATCGCAATCACGTTTCGTAACAGCCAAGCGAGGTTTTACCTTAGCGTTTAAGTCACCACCGACATTTGGCCGCGCAACTATTCTAAGCTCATTCATTTTGACTTAAGGAGGGGGACGAGCGCGGACGCAGGCCCACACTACCAGAAATTGTACGGTCGAGTTACTGACGTTTGCAGTAATCGCAGAGGTCAGTAACTCAAAGAAATTAAATAAAAAAATTTGATCACAACGTCAAAATAAATTGCACGTATTTGCCCCTACTAATGTCTACGGCCATACCACGATGAACACACCCGTTCTCGTCTGATCACGGAAGTTAAGCATCGTCGGGCCGGGATAGTACTTGGATGGGGGACCGCCTGGGAACTCCCGGTGTCGTAGGATTTTCATTTTCATTTGTTGCCTTTTCATTTCAATGGCGCTGTGATATATTTCTTGTTATAACAATTATGGAACGTGGCGGTTATTGAAAGTGTTTCCTATGACATTTTCCTACGACATTTTCAGGTGATAGTACGAGGAAAAAGAGCTTTCAAATGCATACAAACTCGATCTATTGCCGATCATCCAATAACCTTGACGGAATGGCAAATAAAATAAAATTCCGCCGCCTTCCGAGGACTTATATCGCAATCACGTTTCGTAACAGCCAAGCGAGGTTTTACCTTAGCGTTTAAGTCACCACCGACATTTGGCCGCGCAACTATTCTAAGCTCATTCATTTTGACTTAAGGAGGGGGCGAGCGCGGACGCAAGCCCCCACTACCAGAAATTGTACGGTCGAGTTACTGACGTTTGCAGTAATCGCAGAGGTCAGTAACTCAAAGAAATTAAATAAAAAAATTTGATCACAACGTCAAAATAAATTGCACGTATTTGCCCCTACTAATGTCTACGGCCATACCACGATGAACACACCCGTTCTCGTCTGATCACGGAAGTTAAGCATCGTCGGGCCGGGATAGTACTTGGATGGGGGACCGCCTGGGAACTCCCGGTGTCGTAGGCTTTTCATTTTCATTTGTTGCCTTTTCATTTCAATGGCGCTGTGATATATTTCTTGTTATAACAATTAAGGAACGTGGCGGTTGTTGAAAGTGTTTCCTATGACATTTTCCTACGACATTTTCAGGTGATAGTACGAGAAAAAAGAGCTTTCAAATGCATACAAACTCGATCTATTGCCGATCATCCAATAACCCTGACGGAATGGCAAATAAAATAAAATTCCGCCGCCTTCCGAGGACTTATATCGCAATCACGTTTCGTAACAGCCAAGCGAGGTTTTACCTTAGCGTTTAAGTCACCACCGACATTTGGCCGCGCAACTATTCTAAGCTCATTCATTTTGACTTAAGGAGGGGGCGAGCGCGGACGCAGGCCCCCACTACCAGAAATTGTACGGTCGAGTTACTGACGTTTGCAGTAATCGCAGAGGTCAGTAACTCAAAGAAATTAAATAAAAAAATTTGATCACAACGTCAAAATAAATTGCACGTATTTGCCCCTACTAATGTCTACGGCCATACCACGATGAACACACCCGTTCTCGTCTGATCACGGAAGTTAAGCATCGTCGGGCCGGGATAGTACTTGGATGGGGGACCGCCTGGGAACTCCCGGTGTCGTAGGCTTTTCATTTTCATTTGTTGCCTTTTCATTTCAATGGCGCTGTGATATATTTCTTGTTATAACAATTAAGGAACGTGGCGGTTGTTGAAAGTGTTTCCTATGACATTTTCCTACGACATTTTCAGGTGATAGTACGAGAAAAAAGAGCTTTCAAATGCATACAAACTCGATCTATTGCCGATCATCCAATAACCCTGACGGAATGGCAAATAAAATAAAATTCCGCCGCCTTCCGAGGACTTATATTGCAATCACGTTTCGTAACAGCCAAGCGAGGTTTTACCTTAGCGTTTAAGTCACCACCGACATTTGGCCGCGCAACTATTCTAAGCTCATTCATTTTGACTTAAGGAGGGGGACGAGCGCGGACGCAGGCCCCCACTACCAGAAATTGTACGGTCGAGTTACTGACGTTTGGAGTAATTGCAGAGGTCAGTAACTCAAAGAAATTAAATAAAAAAATTTGATCACAACGTCAAAATAAATTGCACGTATTTGTCCCTACTAATGTCTACGGCCATACCACGATGAACACACCCGTTCTCGTCTGATCACGGAAGTTAAGCATCGTCGGGCCGGGATAGTACTTGGATGGGGGACCGCCTGGGAACTCCCGGTGTCGTAGGCTTTTCATTTTCATTTGTTGCCTTTTCATTTCAATGGCGCTGTGATATATTTCTTGTTATAACAATTAAGGAACGTGGCGGTTGTTGAAAGTGTTTCCTATGACATTTTCCTACGACATTTTCAGGTGATAGTACGAGAAAAAAGAGCTTTCAAATGCATACAAACTCGATCTATTGCCGATCATCCAATAACCCTGACGGAATGGCAAATAAAATAAAATTCCGCCGCCTTCCGAGGACTTATATCGCAATCACGTTTCGTAACAGCCAAGCGAGGTTTTACCTTAGCGTTTAAGTCACAACCGACATTTGGCCGCGCAACTATTCTAAGCTCATTCATTTTGACTTAAGGAGGGGGACGAGCACGGACGCAGGCCCCCACTACCAGAAATTGTACGGTCGAGTTACTAACGTTTGCAGTAATCGCAGAGGTCAGTAACTCAAAGAAATTAAATAAAAAAATTTGATCACAACGTCAAAATAAATTGCACGTATTTGCCCCTACTAATGTCTACGGCCATACCACGATGAACACACCCGTTCTCGTCTGATCACGGAAGTTAAGCATCGTCGGGCCGGGATAGTACTTGGATGGGGGACCGCCTGGGAACTCCCGGTGTCGTAGGCTTTTCATTTTCATTTGTTGCCTTTTCATTTCAATGGCGCTGTGATATATTTCTTGTTATAACAATTAAGGAACGTGGCGGTTGTTGAAAGTGTTTCCTATGACATTTTCCTACGACATTTTCAGGTGATAGTACGAGAAAAAAGAGCTTTCAAATGCATACAAACTCGATCTATTGCCGATCATCCAATAACCCTGACGGAATGGCAAATAAAATAAAATTCCGCCGCCTTCCGAGGACTTATATCGCAATCACGTTTCGTAACAGCCAAGCGAGGTTTTACCTTAGCGTTTAAGTCACCACCGACATTTGGCCGCGCAACTATTCTAAGCTCATTCATTTTGACTTAAGGAGGGGGCGAGCGCGGACGCAGGCCCCCACTACCAGAAATTGTACGGTCGAGTTACTGACGTTTGCAGTAATGGCAGAGGTCAGTAACTCAAAGAAATTAAATAAAAGAAATTGATCACAACGTCAAAATAAATTGCACGTATTTGCCCCTACTATTGTCTACGGCCATACCACGATGAACACACCCGTTCTCGTCTGATCACGGAAGTTAAGCATCGTCGGGCCGGGATAGTACTTGGATGGGGGACCGCCTGGGAACTCCCGGTGTCGTAGGCTTTTCATTTTCATTTGTTGCCTTTTCATTTCAATGGCGCTGTGATATATTTCTTGTTATAACAATTAAGGAACGTGGCGGTTGTTGAAAGTGTTTCCTATGACATTTTCCTACGACATTTTCAGGTGATAGTACGAGAAAAAAGAGCTTTCAAATGCATACAAACTCGATCTATTGCCGATCATCCAATAACCCTGACGGAATGGCAAATAAAATAAAATTCCGCCGCCTTCCGAGGACTTATATCGCAATCACGTTTCGTAACAGCCAAGCGAGGTTTTACCTTAGCGTTTAAGTCACCACCGACATTTGGCCGCGCAACTATTCTAAGCTCATTCATTTTGACTTAAGGAGGGGGCGAGCGCGGACGCAGGCCCCCACTACCAGAAATTGTACGGTCGAGTTACTGACGTTTGCAGTAATCGCAGAGGTCAGTAACTCAAAGAAATTAAATAAAAAAATTTGATCACAACGTCAAAATAAATTGCACGTATTTGCCCCTACTAATGTCTACGGCCATACCACGATGAACACACCCGTTCTCGTCTGATCACGGAAGTTAAGCATCGTCGGGCCGGGATAGTACTTGGATGGGGGACCGCATGGGAACTCCCGGTGTCGTAGGCTTTTCATTTTCATTTGTTGCCTTTTCATTTCAATGGCGCTGTGATATATTTCTTGTTATAACAATTAAGGAACGTGGCGGTTGTTGAAAGTGTTTCCTATGACATTTTCCTACGACATTTTCAGGTGATAGTACGAGGAAAAAGAGCTTTCAAATGCATACAAACTCGATCTATTGCCGATCATCCAATAACCTTGACGGAATGGCAAATAAAATAAAATTCCGCCGCCTTCCGAGGACTTATATCGCAATCACGTTTCGTAACAGCCAAGCGAGGTTTTACCTTAGCGTTTAAGTCACCACCGACATTTGGCCGCGCAACTATTCTAAGCTCATTCATTTTGACTTAAGGAGGGGGCGAGCGCGGACGCAGGCCCCCACTACCAGAAATTGTACGGTCGAGTTACTGACGTTTGCAGTAATCGCAGAGGTCAGTAACTCAAAGAAATTAAATAAAAAAATTTGATCACAACGTCAAAATAAATTGCACGTATTTGCCCCTACTAATGTCTACGGCCATACCACGATGAACACACCCGTTCTCGTCTGATCACGGAAGTTAAGCATCGTCGGGCCGGGATAGTACTTGGATGGGGGACCGCCTGGGAACTCCCGGTGTCGTAGGCTTTTCATTTTCATTTGTTGCCTTTTCATTTCAATGGCGCTGTGATATATTTCTTGTTATAACAATTAAGGAAAGTGGCGGTTGTTGAAAGTGTTTCCTATGACATTTTCCTACGACATTTTCAGGTGATAGTACGAGAAAAAAGAGCTTTCAAATGCATACAAACTCGATCTATTGCCGATCATCCAATAACCCTGACGGAATGGCAAATAAAATAAAATTCCGCCGCCTTCCGAGGACTTATATCGCAATCACGTTTCGTAACAGCCAAGCGAGGTTTTACCTTAGCGTTTAAGTCACCACCGACATTTGGCCGCGCAACTATTCTAAGCTCATTCATTTTGACTTAAGGAGGGGGCGAGCGCGGACGCAGGCCCCCACTACCAGAAATTGTACGGTCGAGTTACTGACGTTTGCAGTAATCGCAGAGGTCAGTAACTCAAAGAAATTAAATAAAAAAATTTGATCACAACGTCAAAATAAATTGCACGTATTTGCCCCTACTAATGTCTACGGCCATACCACGATGAACACACCCGTTCTCGTCTGATCACGGAAGTTAAGCATCGTCGGGCCGGGATAGTACTTGGATGGGGGACCGCCTGGGAACTCCCGGTGTCGTAGGCTTTTCATTTTCATTTGTTGCCTTTTCATTTCAATGGCGCTGTGATATATTTCTTGTTATAACAATTAAGGAACGTGGCGGTTGTTGAAAGTGTTTCCTATGACATTTTCCTACGACATTTTCAGGTGATAGTACGAGAAAAAAGAGCTTTCAAATGCATACAAACTCGATCTATTGCCGATCATCCAATAACCCTGACGGAATGGCAAATAAAATAAAATTCCGCCGCCTTCCGAGGACTTATATTGCAATCACGTTTCGTAACAGCCAAGCGAGGTTTTACCTTAGCGTTTAAGTCACCACCGACATTTGGCCGCGCAACTATTCTAAGCTCATTCATTTTGACTTAAGGAGGGGGACGAGCGCGGACGCAGGCCCCCACTACCAGAAATTGTACGGTCGAGTTACTGACGTTTGGAGTAATTGCAGAGGTCAGTAACTCAAAGAAATTAAATAAAAAAATTTGATCACAACGTCAAAATAAATTGCACGTATTTGTCCCTACTAATGTCTACGGCCATACCACGATGAACACACCCGTTCTCGTCTGATCACGGAAGTTAAGCATCGTCGGGCCGGGATAGTACTTGGATGGGGGACCGCCTGGGAACTCCCGGTGTCGTAGGCTTTTCATTTTCATTTGTTGCCTTTTCATTTCAATGGCGCTGTGATATATTTCTTGTTATAACAATTAAGGAACGTGGCGGTTGTTGAAAGTGTTTCCTATGACATTTTCCTACGACATTTTCAGGTGATAGTACGAGAAAAAAGAGCTTTCAAATGCATACAAACTCGATCTATTGCCGATCATCCAATAACCCTGACGGAATGGCAAATAAAATAAAATTCCGCCGCCTTCCGAGGACTTATATCGCAATCACGTTTCGTAACAGCCAAGCGAGGTTTTACCTTAGCGTTTAAGTCACCACCGACATTTGGCCGCGCAACTATTCTAAGCTCATTCATTTTGACTTAAGGAGGGGGACGAGCGCGGACGCAGGCCCCCACTACCAGAAATTGTACGGTCGAGTTACTAACGTTTGCAGTAATCGCAGAGGTCAGTAACTCAAAGAAATTAAATAAAAAAATTTGATCACAACGTCAAAATAAATTGCACGTATTTGCCCCTACTAATGTCTACGGCCATACCACGATGAACACACCCGTTCTCGTCTGATCACGGAAGTTAAGCATCGTCGGGCCGTGAAAGTACTTGGATGGGGGACCGCCTGGGAACTCCCGGTGTCGTAGGCTTTTCATTTTCATTTGTTGCCTTTTCATTTCAATGGCGCTGTGATATATTTCTTGTTATAACAATTAAGGAACGTGGCGGTTGTTGAAAGTGTTTCCTATGACATTTTCCTACGAAATTTTCAGGTGATAGTACGAGAAAAAAGAGCTTTCAAATGCATACAAACTCGATCTATTGCCGATCATCCAATAACCCTGACGGAATGGCAAATAAAATAAAATTCCGCCGCCTTCCGAGGACTAATATCGCAATCACGTTTCGTAACAGCCAAGCGAGGTTTTACCTTAGCGTTTAAGTCACCACCGACATTTGGCCGCGCAACTATTCTAAGCTCATTCATTTTGACTTAAGGAGGGGGCGAGCGCGGACGCAGGCCCCCACTACCAGAAATTGTACGGTCGAGTTACTGACGTTTGCAGTAATGGCAGAGGTCAGTAACTCAAAGAAATTAAATAAAAGAAATTGATCACAACGTCAAAATAAATTGCACGTATTTGCCCCTACTATTGTCTACGGCCATACCACGATGAACACACCCGTTCTCGTCTGATCACGGAAGTTAAGCATCGTCGGGCCGGGATAGTACTTGGATGGGGGACCGCCTGGGAACTCCCGGTGTCGTAGGCTTTTCATTTTCATTTGTTGCCTTTTCATTTCAATGGCGCTGTGATATATTTCTTGTTATAACAATTAAGGAACGTGGCGGTTGTTGAAAGTGTTTCCTATGACATTTTCCTACGACATTTTCAGGTGATAGTACGAGAAAAAAGAGCTTTCAAATGCATACAAACTCGATCTATTGCCGATCATCCAATAACCCTGACGGAATGGCAAATAAAATAAAATTCCGCCGCCTTCCGAGGACTTATATCGCAATCACGTTTCGTAACAGCCAAGCGAGGTTTTACCTTAGCGTTTAAGTCACCACCGACATTTGGCCGCGCAACTACTCTAAGCTCATTCATTTTGACTTAAGGAGGGGGCGAGCGCGGACGCAGGCCCCCACTACCAGAAATTGTACGGTCGAGTTACTGACGTTTGCAGTAATCGCAGAGGTCAGTAACTCAAAGAAATTAAATAAAAAAATTTGATCACAACGTCAAAATAAATTGCACGTATTTGCCCCTACTAATGTCTACGGCCATACCACGATGAACACACCCGTTCTCGTCTGATCACGGAAGTTAAGCATCGTCGGGCCGGGATAGTACTTGGATGGGGGACCGCATTGGAACTCCCGGTGTCGTAGGCTTTTCATTTTCATTTGTTGCCTTTTCATTTCAATGGCGCTGTGATATATTTCTTGTTATAACAATTAAGGAACGTGGCGGTTGTTGAAAGTGTTTCCTATGACATTTTCCTACGACATTTTCAGGTGATAGTACGAGGAAAAAGAGCTTTCAAATGCATACAAACTCGATCTATTGCCGATCATCCAATAACCCTGACGGAATGGCAAATAAAATAAAATTCCGCCGCCTTCCGAGGACTTATATCGCAATCACGTTTCGTAACAGCCAAGCGAGGTTTTACCTTAGCGTTTAAGTCACCACCGACATTTGGCCGCGCAACTATTCTAAGCTCATTCATTTTGACTTAAGGAGGGGGCGAGCGCGGACGCAGGCCCCCACTACCAGAAATTGTACGGTCGAGTTACTGACGTTTGCAGTAATCGCAGAGGTCAGTAACTCAAAGAAATTAAATAAAAAAATTTGATCACAACGTCAAAATAAATTGCACGTATTTGCCCCTACTAATGTCTACGGCCATACCACGATGAACACACCCGTTCTCGCCTGATCACGGAAGTTAAGCATCGTCGGGCCGGGATAGTACTTGGATGGGGGACCGCCTGGGAACTCCCGGTGTCGTAGGCTTTTCATTTTCATTTGTTGCCTTTTCATTTCAATGGCGCTGTGATATATTTCTTGTTATAACAATTAAGGAACGTGGCGGTTGTTGAAAGTGTTTCCTATGACATTTTCCTACGACATTCTCAGGTGATAGTACGAGAAAAAAGAGCTTTCAAATGCATACAAACTCGATCTATTGCCGATCATCCAATAACCCTGACGGAATGGCAAATAAAATAAAATTCAGCCGCCTTCCGAGGACTTATATCGCAATCACGTTTCGTAACAGCCAAGCGAGGTTTTACCTTAGCGTTTAAGTCACCACCGACATTTGGCCGCGCAACTATTCTAAGCTCATTCATTTTGACTTAAGGAGGGGGCGAGCGCGGACGCAGGCCCCCACTACCAGAAATTGTACGGTCGAGTTACTGACGTTTGCAGTAATCGCAGAGGTCAGTAACTCAAAGACATTAAATAAAAAAATTTGATCACAACGTCAAAATAAATTGCACGTATTTGCCCCTACTAATGTCTACGGCCATACCACGATGAACACACCCGTTCTCGTCTGATCAAGGAAGTTAAGCATCGTCGGGCCGGGATAGTACTTGGATGGGGGACCGCCTGGAAACTCCCGGTGTCGTAGGCTTTTCATTTTCATTTGTTGCCTTTTCATTTCAAAGGCGCTGTGATATATTTCTTGTTATAACAATTAAGGAACGTGGCGGTTGTTGAAAGTGTTTCCTATGACATTTTCCTACGACATTTTCAGGTGATAGTACGAGAAAAAAGAGCTTTCAAATGCATACAAACTCGATCTATTGCCGATCATCCAATAACCCTGACGGAATGGCAAATAAAATAAAATTCCGCCGCCTTCCGAGGACTTATATCGCAATCACGTTTCGTAACAGCCAAGCGAGGTTTTACCTTAGCGTTTAAGTCACCACCGACATTTGGCCGCGCAACTATTCTAAGCTCATTCATTTTGACTTAAGGAGGGGGACGAGCGCGGACGCAGGCCCCCACTACCAGAAATTGTACGGTCGAGTTACTAACGTTTGCAGTAATCACAGAGGTCAGTAACTCAAAGAAATTAAATAAAAAAATTTGATCACAACGTCAAAATAAATTGCACGTATTTGCCCCTACTAATGTCTACGGCCATACCACGATGAACACACCCGTTCTCGTCTGATCACGGAAGTTAAGCATCGTCGGGCCGGGATAGTACTTGGATGGGGGACCGCCTGGGAACTCCCGGTGTCATAGGCTTTTCATTTTCATTTGTTGCCTTTTCATTTCAATGGCGCTGTGATATATTTCTTGTTATAACAATTAAGGAACGTGGCGGTTGTTGAAAGTGTTTCCCATGACATTTTCCTACGACATTTTCAGGTGATAGTACGAGAAAAAAGAGCTTTCAAATGCATACAAACTCGGTCTATTGCCGATCATCCAATAACCCTGACGGAATGGCAAATAAAATAAAATTCCGCCGCCTTCCGAGGACTTATATCGCAATCACGTTTCGTAACAGCCAAGCGAGGTTTTACCTTAGCGTTTAAGTCACCACCGACATTTGGCCGCGCAACTATTCTAAGCTCATTCATTTTGACTTAAGGAGGGGGCGAGCGCGGACGCGGGCCCCCACTACCAGAAATTGTACGGTCGAGTTACTGACGTTTGCAGTAATCGCAGAGGTCAGTAACTCAAAGAAATTAAATAAAAAAATTTGATCACAACGTCAAAATAAATTGCACGTATTTGCCCCTACTAATGTCTACGGCCATACCAAGATGAACACACCCGTTCTCGTCTGATCAAGGAAGTTAAGCATCGTCGGGCCGGGATAGTACTTGGATGGGGGACCGCCTGGAAACTCCCGGTGTCGTAGGCTTTTCATTTTCATTTGTTGCCTTTTCATTTCAAAGGCGCTGTGATATATTTCTTGTTATAACAATTAAGGAACGTGGCGGTTGTTGAAAGTGTTTCCTATGACATTTTCCTACGACATTTTCAGGTGATAGTACGAGAAAAAAGAGCTTTCAAATGCATACAAACTCGATCTATTGCCGATCATCCAATAACCCTGACGGAATGGCAAATAAAATAAAATTCCGCCGCCTTCCGAGGACTTATATCGCAATCACGTTTCGTAACAGCCAAGCGAGGTTTTACCTTAGCGTTTAAGTCACCACCGACATTTGGCCGCGCAACTATTCTAAGCTCATTCATTTTGACTTAAGGAGGGGGACGAGCGCGGACGCAGGCCCCCACTACCAGAAATTGTACGGTCGAGTTACTAACGTTTGCAGTAATCACAGAGGTCAGTAACTCAAAGAAATTAAATAAAAAAATTTGATCACAACGTCAAAATAAATTGCACGTATTTGCCCCTACTAATGTCTACGGCCATACCACGATGAACACACCCGTTCTCGTCTGATCACGGAAGTTAAGCATCGTCGGGCCGGGATAGTACTTGGATGGGGGACCGCCTGGGAACTCCCGGTGTCATAGGCTTTTCATTTTCATTTGTTGCCTTTTCATTTCAATGGCGCTGTGATATATTTCTTGTTATAACAATTAAGGAACGTGGCGGTTGTTGAAAGTGTTTCCCATGACATTTTCCTACGACATTTTCAGGTGATAGTACGAGAAAAAAGAGCTTTCAAATGCATACAAACTCGGTCTATTGCCGATCATCCAATAACCCTGACGGAATGGCAAATAAAATAAAATTCCGCCGCCTTCCGAGGACTTATATCGCAATCACGTTTCGTAACAGCCAAGCGAGGTTTTACCTTAGCGTTTAAGTCACCACCGACATTTGGCCGCGCAACTATTCTAAGCTCATTCATTTTGACTTAAGGAGGGGGGCGAGCGCGGACGCAGGCCCCCACTACCAGAAATTGTACGGTCGAGTTACTGACGTTTGCAGTAATCGCAGAGGTCAGTAACTCAAAGAAATTAAATAAAAAAATTTGATCACAACGTCAAAATAAATTGCACGTATTTGCCCCTACTAATGTCTACGGCCATACCACGATGAACACACCCGTTCTCGTCTGATCACGCAAGTTAAGCATCGTCGGGCCGGGATAGTACTTGGATGGGGGACCACCTGCGAACTCCCGGTGTCGTAGTCTTTTCATTTTCATTTGTTGCCTTTTCATTTCAATGGCGCTGTGATATATTTCTTGTTATAACAATTAATGAACGTGGCGGTTGTTGAAAGTGTTTCCTATGACATTTTCCTACGACATTTTCAGGTGATAGTACGAGAAAAAAAAGCTTTCAAATGCATACAAACTCGATCTATTGCCGATCATCCAACAACCCTGACGGAATGGCAAATAAAATAAAATTCCGCCGCCTTCCGAAGACTTATATCGCAATCACGTTTCGTAACAGCCAAGCGAGGTTTTACCTTAGCGTTTAAGTCACCACCGACATTTGGCCGCGCAACTATTCTAAGCTCATTCATTTTGACTTAAGGAGGGGGCGAGCGCGGACGCAGGCCCCCACTACCAGAAATTGTACGGTCGAGTTACTAACGTTTGCAGTAATCACAGAGGTCAGTAACTCAAAGAAATTAAATAAAAAAATTTGATCACAACGTCAAAATAAATTGCACGTATTTGCCCCTACTAATGTCTACGGCCATACCACGATGAACACACCCGTTCTCGTCTGATCACGGAAGTTAAGCATCGTCGGGCCGGGATAGTACTTGGATGGGGGACCGCCTGGGAACTCCCGGTGTCATAGGCTTTTCATTTTCATTTGTTGCCTTTTCATTTCAATGGCGCTGTGATATATTTCTTGTTATAACAATTAAGGAACGTGGCGGTTGTTGAAAGTGTTTCCCATGACATTTTCCTACGACATTTTCAGGTGATAGTACGAGAAAAAAGAGCTTTCAAATGCATACAAACTCGGTCTATTGCCGATCATCCAATAACCCTGACGGAATGGCAAATAAAATAAAATTCCGCCGCCTTCCGAGGACTTATATCGCAATCACGTTTCGTAACAGCCAAGCGAGGTTTTACCTTAGCGTTTAAGTCACCACCGACATTTGGCCGCGCAACTATTCTAAGCTCATTCATTTTGACTTAAGGAGGGGGGCGAGCGCGGACGCAGGCCCCCACTACCAGAAATTGTACGGTCGAGTTACTGACGTTTGCAGTAATCGCAGAGGTCAGTAACTCAAAGAAATTAAATAAAAAAATTTGATCACAACGTCAAAATAAATTGCACGTATTTGCCCCTACTAATGTCTACGGCCATACCACGATGAACACACCCGTTCTCGTCTGATCACGCAAGTTAAGCATCGTCGGGCCGGGATAGTACTTGGATGGGGGACCACCTGCGAACTCCCGGTGTCGTAGTCTTTTCATTTTCATTTGTTGCCTTTTCATTTCAATGGCGCTGTGATATATTTCTTGTTATAACAATTAATGAACGTGGCGGTTGTTGAAAGTGTTTCCTATGACATTTTCCTACGACATTTTCAGGTGATAGTACGAGAAAAAAAAGCTTTCAAATGCATACAAACTCGATCTATTGCCGATCATCCAACAACCCTGACGGAATGGCAAATAAAATAAAATTCCGCCGCCTTCCGAAGACTTATATCGCAATCACGTTTCGTAACAGCCAAGCGAGGTTTTACCTTAGCGTTTAAGTCACCACCGACATTTGGCCGCGCAACTATTCTAAGCTCATTCATTTTGACTTAAGGAGGGGGCGAGCGCGGACGCAGGCCCCCACTACCAGAAATTGTACGGTCGAGTTACTGACGTTTGCAGTAATCGCAGAGGTCAGTAACTCAAAGAAATTAAATAAAAAAATTTGATCACAACGTCAAAATAAATTGCACGTATTTGCCCCTACTAATGTCTACGGCCATACCACGATGAACACACCCGTTCTCGTCTGATCACGGAAGTTAAGCATCGTCGGGCCGGGATAGTACTTGGATGGGGGACCGCCTGGGAACTCCCAGTGTCGTAGGCTTTTCATTTTCATTTGTTGCCTTTTCATTTCAATGGCCCTGTGATATATTTCTTGTTATAACAATTGAGGAACGTGGCGGTTGTTGAAAGTGTTTCCTATGACATTTTCCTACGACATTTTCAGGTGATAGTACGAGAAAAAAGAGCTTTCAAATGCATACAAACTCGATCTATTGCCGATCATTCAATAACCCTGACGGAATGGCAAATAAAATAAAATTCCGCCGCCTTCCGAGGACTTATATCGCAATCACGTTTCGTAACAGCCAAGCGAGGTTTTACCTTAGCGTTTAAGTCACCACCGACATTTGGCCGCGCAACTACTCTAAGCTCATTCATTTTGACTTAAGGAGGGGGCGAGCGCGGACGCAGGCCCCCACTACCAGAAATTGTACGGTCGAGTTACTGACGTTTGCAGTAATTGCAGAGGTCAGTAACTCAAAGAAATTAAATAAAAAAATATGATCACAACGTCAAAATAAATTGCACGTATTTGCCCCTACTAATGTCTACGGCCATACCACGATGAACACACCCGTTCTCGTCTGATCACGCAAGTTAAGCATCGTCGGGCCGGGATAGTACTTGGATGGGGGACCGCCTGGGAACTCCCGGTGTCGTAGTCTTTTCATTTTCATTTGTTGCCTCTTCATTTCAATGAAGCTGTGATATATTTCTTGTTATAACAATTAAGGAACGTGGCGGTTGTTGAAAGTGTTTCCTATGACATTTTCCTACGACATTTTCAGGTGATAGTACGAGAAAAAAAAGCTTTCAAATGCATACAAACTCGATCTATTGCCGATCATCCAACAACCCTGACGGAATGGCAAATAAAATAAAATTCCGCCGCCTTCCGAAGACTTATATCGCAATCACGTTTCGTAACAGCCAAGCGAGGTTTTACCTTAGCGTTTAAGTCACCACCGACATTTGGCCGCGCAACTATTCTAAGCTCATTCATTTTGACTTAAGGAGGGGGCGAGCGCGGACGCAGGCCCCCACTACCAGAAATTGTACGGTCGAGTTACTGACGTTTGCAGTAATCGCAGAGGTCAGTAACTCAAAGAAATTAAATAAAAAAATTTGATCACAACGTCAAAATAAATTGCACGTATTTGCCCCTACTAATGTCTACGGCCATACCACGATGAACACACCCGTTCTCGTCTGATCACGGAAGTTAAGCATCGTCGGGCCGGGATAGTACTTGGATGGGGGACCGCCTGGGAACTCCCAGTGTCGTAGGCTTTTCATTTTCATTTGTTGCCTTTTCATTTCAATGGCCCTGTGATATATTTCTTGTTATAACAATTGAGGAACGTGGCGGTTGTTGAAAGTGTTTCCTATGACATTTTCCTACGACATTTTCAGGTGATAGTACGAGAAAAAAGAGCTTTCAAATGCATACAAACTCGATCTATTGCCGATCATTCAATAACCCTGACGGAATGGCAAATAAAATAAAATTCCGCCGCCTTCCGAGGACTTATATCGCAATCACGTTTCGTAACAGCCAAGCGAGGTTTTACCTTAGCGTTTAAGTCACCACCGACATTTGGCCGCGCAACTATTCTAAGCTCATTCATTTTGACTTAAGGAGGGGGCGAGCGCGGACGCAGGCCCCCACTACCAGAAATTGTACGGTCGAGTTACTGACGTTTGCAGTAATTGCAGAGGTCAGTAACTCAAAGAAATTAAATAAAAAAATATGATCACAACGTCAAAATAAATTGCACGTATTTGCCCCTACTAATGTCTACGGCCATACCACGATGAACACACCCGTTCTCGTCTGATCACGCAAGTTAAGCATCGTCGGGCCGGGATAGTACTTGGATGGGGGACCGCCTGGGAACTCCCGATGTCGTACGCTTTTCATTTTCATTTGTTGCCTTTTCATTTCAATGGCGCTGTGATATATTTCTTGTTATAACAATTAAGGAACGTGGCGGTTGTTGAAAGTGTTTCCTATGACATTTTCCTACGACATTTTCAGGTGATAGTACGAGAAAAGAAAGCTTTCAAATGCATACAAACTCGATCTATTGCCGATCATCCAACAACCCTGACGGAATGGCAAATAAAATAAAATTCCGCCGCCTTCCGAGGACTTATATCGCAATCACGTTTCGTAACAGTCAAGCGAGGTTTTACCTTAGCGTTTAAGTCACCACCGACATTTGGCCGCGCAACTATTCTAAGCTCATTCATTTTGACTTAAGGAGGGGGCGAGCGCGGACGCAGGCCCCCACTACCAGAAATTGTACGGTCGAGTTACTGACGTTTGCAGTAATCGCAGAGGTCAGTAACTCAAAGAAATGAAATAAAAAAATTTGATCACAACGTCAAAATAAATTGCACGTATTTGCGCCTACTAATGTCTACGGCCATACCACGATGAACACACCCGTTCTCGTCTGATCACGGAAGTTAAGCATCGTCGGGCCGGGATAGTACTTGGATGGGGGACCGCCTGGGAACTCCCGGTGTCGTAGGCTTTTCATTTCATTTGTTGCCTTTTCATTTCAATGGCCCTGTGATATATTTCTTGTTATAACAATTAAGGAACGTGGCGGTTGTTGAAAGTGTTTCCTATGACATTTTCCTACGACATTTTCAGGTGATAGTACGAGAAAAAAGAGCTTTCAAATGCATACAAATTCGATCTATTGCCGATCATCGAATAACCCTGACGGAATGGCAAATAAAATAAAATTCCGCCGCCTTCCGAGGACTTATATCGCAATCACGTTTCGTAACAGCCAAGCGAGGTTTTACCTTAGCGTTTAAGTCACCACCGATATTTGGCCGCGCAACTATTCTAAGCTCATTCATTTTGACTTAAGGAGGGGGCGAGCGCGGACGCAGGCCCCCACTACCAGAAATTGTACGGTCGAGTTACTGACGTTTGCAGTAATCGTAGAGGTCAGTAACTCAAAGAAATTGAATAAAAAAATTTGATCACAACGTCAAAATAAATTGCACGTATTTGCCCCTACTAATGTCTACGGCCATACCACGATGAACACACCCGTTCTCGTCAGATCACGGAAGTTAAGCATCGTCGGGCCGGGATAGTACTTGGATGGGGGACCGCCTGGGATCTCCCGGTGTCGTAGGCTTTTCATTTTCATTTGTTGCCTTTTCATTTCAATGGCCCTGTGATATATTTCTTGTTATAACAATTGAGGAACGTGGCGGTTGTTGAAAGTGTTTCCTATGACATTTTCCTACGACATTTTCAGGTGATAGTACGAGAAAAAAGAGCTTTCAAATGCATACAAACTCGATCTATTGCCGATCATCCAATAACCCTGACGGAATGGCAAATAAAATAAAATTCCGCCGCCTTCCGAGGACTTATATCGCAATCACGTTTCGTAACAGCCAAGCGAGGTTTTACCTTAGCGTTTAAGTCACCACCGACATTTGGCCGCGCAACTATTCTAAGCTCATTCATTTTGACTTAAGGAGGGGGCGAGCGCGGACGCAGGCCCCCACTACCAGAAATTGTACGGTCGAGTTACTGACGTTTGCAGTAATCGCAGAGGTCAGTAACTCAAAGAAATTAAATAAAAAAATTTGATCACAACGTCAAAATAAATTACACGTATTTGCCCCTACTAATGTCTACGGCCATACCACGATGAACACACCCGTTCTCGTCTGATCACGCAAGTTAAGCATCGTCGGGCCGGGATAGTACTTGGATGGGGGACCGCCTGGGAACTCCCGGTGTCGTAGGCTTTTCATTTTCATTTGTTGCCTTTTCATTTCAATGGCGCTGTGATATATTTCTTGTTATAACAATTAAGGAACGTGGCGGTTGTTGAAAGTGTTTCCTATGAAATTTTCCTACGACATTTTCAGGTGATAGTACGAGAAAAAAAAGCTTTCAAATGCATACAAACTCGATCTATTGCCGATCATCCAATAACCCTGACGGAATGGCAAATAAAATAAAATTCCGCCGCCTTCCGAGGACTTATATCGCAATCACGTTTCGTAACAGCCAAGCGAGGTTTTACCTTAGCGTTTAAGTCACCACCGACATTTGGCCGCGCAACTATTCTAAGCTCATTCATTTTGACTTAAGGAGGGGGCGAGCGCGGACGCAGGCCCCCACTACCAGAAATTGTACGGTCGAGTTACTGACGTTTGCAGTAATCGCAGAGGTCAGTAACTCAAAGAAATTAAATAAAAAAATTTGATCACAACGTCAAAATAAATTGCACGTATTTGCCCCTACTAATGTCTACGGCCATACCACGATGAACACACCCGTTCTCGTCTGATCACGGAAGTTAAGCATCGTCGGGCCGGGATAGTACTTGGATGGGGGACCGCCTGGGAACTCCCGGTGTCGTAGGCTTTTCATTTTCATTTGTTGCCTTTTCATTTCAATGGCGCTGTGATATATTTCTTGTTATAACAATTAAGGAACGTGGCGGTTGTTGAAAGTGTTTCCTATGACATTTTCCTACGACATTTTCAGGTGATAGTACGAGAAAAAAGAGCTTTTAAATGCATACAAACTCGATCTATTGCCGATCATCCAATAACCCTGACGGAATGGCAAATAAAATAAAATTCCGCCGCTTTCCGAGGACTTATATCGCAATCACGTTTCGTAACAGCCAAGCGAGGTTTTACCTTAGCGTTTAAGTCACCACCGACATTTGGCCGCGCAACTATTCTAAGCTCATTCATTTTGACTTAAGGAGGGGGCGAGCGCGGACGCAGGCCCCCACTACCAGAAATTGTACGGTCGAGTTACTGACGTTTGCAGTAATCGCAGAGGTCAGTAACTCAAAGAAATTAAATAAAAAAATTTGATCACAACGTCAAAATAAATTGCACGTATTTGCCCCTACTAATGTCTACGGCCATACCACGATGAACACACCCGTTCTCGTCTGATCACGGAAGTTAAGCATCATCGGGCCGGGATAGTACTTGGATGGGGGACCGCCTGGGAACTCCCGGTGTCGTAGGCTTTCCATTTTCATTTGTTGCCTTTTCATTTCCATGGCGCTGTGATATATTTCTTGTTATAACAATTAAGGAACGTGGCGGTTGTTGAAAGTGTTTCCTATGACATTTTCCTACGACATTTTCAGGTGATAGTACGAGAAAAAAGAGCTTTCAAATGCATACAAACTCGATCTATTGCCGATCATGCAATAACCCTGACGGAATGGCAAATAAAATAAAATTCCGCCGCCTTCCGAGGAGTTATATCGCAATTACGTTTCGTAACAGCCAAGCGAGGTTTTACCTTAGCGTTTAAGTCACCACCCACATTTGGCCGCGCAACTATTCTAAGCTCATTCATTTTGACTTAAGGAGGGGCGAGCGCGGACGCAGGCCCCCACTACCAGAAATTGTACGGTCGAGTTACTGACGTTTGCAGTAATCGCAGAGGTCAGTATCTCAAAGAAAATAAATAAAAAAATTTGATCACAACGTCAAAATAAATTGCACGTATTTGCTTCACTAATGTCTACGGCCATACCACGATGAACACACCCGTTCTCGTCTGATCACGGAAGTTAAGCATCGTCGGGCCGGGATAGTACTTGGATGGGGGACCGCCTGGGAACTCCCGGTGTCGTAGGCTTTTCATTTTCATTTGTTGCCTTTTCATTTCAATGGCGCTGTGATATATTTCTTGTTATAACAATTAAGGAACGTGGCGGTTGTTGAAAGTGTTTCCTATGACATTTTCCTACGACATTTTCAGGTGATAGTACGAGAAAAAAGAGCTTTCAAATGCATACAAACTCGATCTATTGCCGATCATCCAATAACCCTGACGGAATGGCAAATAAAATAAAATTCCGCCGCCTTCCGAGGTCTGATATCGCAATCACGTTTCGTAACAGCCAAGCGAGGTTTTACCTTAGCGTTTAAGTCACCACCGACATTTGGCCGCGCAACTATTCTAAGCTCATTCATTTTGACTTAAGGAGGGGGCGAGCGCGGACACAGGCCCCCACTACCAGAAATTGTACGGTCGAGTTACTGACGTTTGCAGTAATCGCAGAGGTCAGTAACTCAAAGAAATTAAATAAAAAAATTTGATCACAACGTCAAAATAAATTGCACGTATTTGCCCCTACTAATGTCTACGGCCATACCACGATGAACACACCCGTTCTCGTCTGATCACGGAAGTTAAGCATCGTCGGGCCGGGATAGTACTTGGATGGGGGACCGCCTGGGAACTCCCGGTGTCGTAGGCTTTTCATTTTCATTTGTTGCCTTTTCATTTCAATGGCGCTGTGATATATTTCTTGTTATAACAATTAAGGAACGTGGCGGTTGTTGAAAGTGTTTCCTATGACATTTTCCTACGACATTTTCAGGTGATAATTCGAGAAAAAAGAGCTTTCAAATGCATACAAACTCGATCTATTGCCAATCATCCAATAACCCTGACGGAATGGCAAATAAAATAAAATTCCGCCGCCTTCCGAGGACTTATATCGCAATCACGTTTCGTAACAGCCAAGCGAGGTTTTACCTTAGCGTTTAAGTCACCACCGACATTTGGCCGCGAAACTATTCTAAGCTCATTCATTTTGACTTAAGGAGGGGGCAAGCGCGGACGCAGGCCCCCACTACCAGAAATTGTACGGTCGAGTTACTGACGTTTGCAATAATCGCAGAGGTCAGTAACTCAAAGAAATTAAATAAAAAAATTTGATCACAACGTCAAAATAAATTGCACGTATTTGCCTTTACTAATGTCTACGGCCATACCACGATGAACACACCCGTTCTCGTCTGATCACGGAAGTTAAGCATCGTCGGGCCGGGATAGTACTTGGATGGGGAACCGCCTGGGAACTCCCGGTGTCGTAGGCTTTACATTTTCATTTGTTGCCTTTTCATTTCAATGGCGCTGTGATATGTTTCTTGTTATAACAATTAAGGAACGTGGCGGTTGTTGAAAGTGTTTCCTATGACATTTTCCTACGACATTTTCAGGTGATAGTAGGAGAAAAAAGAGCTTTCAAATGCATACAAACTCGATCTATTGCCGATCATCCAATAACCCTGACGGAATGGCAAATAAAATAAAATTCCGCCGCCTTCCGAGGACTTATATCGCAATCACGTTTCGTAACAGCCAAGCGAGGTCTTACCTTAGCGTTTAAGTCACCACCGACATTTGGCCGCGCAACTATTCTAAGCTCATTCATTTTGACTTAAGGAGGGGGCGAGCGCGGACGCAGGCCCCCACTACCAGAAATTGTACGGTCGAGTTACTGACGTTTGCAGTAATCGCAGAGGTCAGTAACTCAAAGAAATTAAATAAAAAAATTTGATCACAACGTCAAAATAAATTGCACGTATTTGCCCCTACTAATGTCTACGGCCATACCACGATGAACACACCCGCTCTCGTCTGATCACGGAAGTTAAGCATCGTCGGGCCGGGATAGTACTTGGATGGGGGACCGCCTGGGAACTCCCGGTGTCGTAGGCTTTTCATTTTCATTTGTTGCCTTTTCATTTCAATGGCGCTGTGGTATATTTCTTGTTATAACAATTAAGGAACTTGGCGGTTGTTGAAAGTGTTTCCTATGACATTTTCCTACGACATTTTCAGGTGATAGTACGACAAAAAAGAGCTTTCAAATGCATACAAACTCGATCTATTGCCGATCATCCAATAACCCTGACGGAATGGCAAATAAAATAAAATTCCGCCGCCTTCCGAGGACTTATATCGCAATCACGTTTCGTAACAGCCAAGCGAGGTTTTACCTTAGCGTTTAAGTCACCACCGACATTTGGCCGCGCAACTATTCTAAGCTCATTCATTTTGACTTAAGGAGGGGGCGAGCGCGGACGCAGGCCCCCACTACCAGAAATTGTACGGTCGAGTTACTGACGTTTGCAGTAATCGCAGAGGTCAGTAACTCAAAGAAATTAAATAAAAAAATTTGAGCACAACGTCAAAATAAATTGCACGTATTTGCCCCTACTAATGTCTACGGCCATACCACGATGAACACACCCGTTCTCGTCTGATCACGGAAGTTAAGCATCGTCGGGCCGGGATAGTACTTGGATGGGGGACCGCCTGGGAACTCCCGGTGTCGTAGGCTTTTCATTTTCATTTGTTGCCTTTTCATTTCAATGGCGCTGTGATATATTTCTTGTTATAACAAATAAGGAACGTGGCGGTTGTTGAAAGTGTTTCCTATGACATTTTCCTACGACATTTTCAGGTGATAGTACGAGAAAAAAGAGCTTTCAAATGCATACAAACTCGATCTATTGCCGATCATACAATAACCCTGACGGAATGGCAAATAAAATAAAATTCCGCCGCCTTCCGAGGACTTATATCGCAATCACGTTTCGTAACAGCCAAGCGAGGTTTTACCTTAGCGTTTAAGTCACCACCGACATTTGGCCGCGCAACAATTCTAAGCTCATTCATTCTGACTTAAGGAGGGGGCGAGCGCGGACGCAGGCCCCCACTACCAGAAATTGTACGGTCGAGTTACTGACGTTTGCAGTAATCGCAGAGGTCAGTAACTCAAAGAAATTAAATAAAAAAATTTGATCACAACGTCAAAATAAATTGCACGTATTTGCCCCTACTAATGTCTACGGCCATACCACGATGAACACACCCGTTCTCGTCTGATCACGGAAGTTAAGCTTCGTCGGGCCGGGATAGTACTTGGATGGGGGACCGCCTGGGAACTCCCGGTGTCGTAGGCTTTTCATTTTCATTTGTTGCCTTTTCATTTCAATGGCGCTGTGATATATTTCTTGTTATAACAATTAAGGAACGTGGCGGTTGTTGAAAGTGTTTCCTATGACATTTTCCTACGACATTTTCAGGTGATAGTACGAGAAAAAAGAGCTTTCAAATGCATACAAACTCGATCTATTGCCGATCATCCAATAACCCTGACGGAATGGCAAATAAAGTAAAATTCCGCCGCCTTCCGAGGACTTATATCGCAATCACGTTTCGTAACAGCCAAGCGAGGTTTTACCTTAGCGTTTAAGTCACCACCGACATTTGGCCGCGCAACAATTCTAAGCTCATTCATTCTGACTTAAGGAGGGGGCGAGCGCGGACGCAGGCCCCCACTACCAGAAATTGTACGGTCGAGTTACTGACGTTTGCAGTAATCGCAGAGGTCAGTAACTCAAAGAAATTAAATAAAAAAATTTGATCACAACGTCAAAATAAATTGCACGTATTTGCCCCTACTAATGTCTACGGCCATACCACGATGAACACACCCGTTCTCGTCTGATCACGGAAGTTAAGCTTCGTCGGGCCGGGATAGTACTTGGATGGGGGACCGCCTGGGAACTCCCGGTGTCGTAGGCTTTTCATTTTCATTTGTTGCCTTTTCATTTCAATGGCGCTGTGATATATTTCTTGTTATAACAATTAAGGAACGTGGCGGTTGTTGAAAGTGTTTCCTATGACATTTTCCTACGACATTTTCAGGTGATAGTACGAGAAAAAAGAGCTTTCAAATGCATACAAACTCGATCTATTGCCGATCATCCAATAACCCTGACGGAATGGCAAATAAAGTAAAATTCCGCCGCCTTCCGAGGACTTATATCGCAATCACGTTTCGTAACAGCCAAGCGAGGTTTTACCTTAGCGTTTAAGTCACCACCGACATTTGGCCGCGCAACAAATCTAAGCTCATTCATTCTGACTTAAGGAGGGGGCCAGCGCGGACGCAGGCCCCCACTACCAGAAATTGTACGGTCGAGTTACTGACGTTTGCAGTAATCGCAGAGGTCAGTAACTCAAAGAAATTAAATAAAAAAATTTGATCACAACGTCAAAATAAATTGCACGTATTTGCCCCTACTAATGTCTACGGCCATACCACGATGAACACACCCGTTCTCGTCTGATCACGGAAGTTAAGCATCGTCGGGCCGGGATAGTACTTGGATGGGGGACCGCCTGGGAACTCCCGGTGTCGTTGGCTTTTCATTTTCATTTGTTGCCTTTTCATTTCAATAGCGCTGTGATATATTTCTTGTTATAACAATTAAGGAACGTGGCGGTTGTTGAAAGTGTTTCCTATGACATTTTCCTACGACATTTTCAGGTGATAGTACGAGAAAAAAGAGCTTTCAATTGCATACAAACTCGATCTATTGCCGATCATCCAATAACCCTGACGGAATGGCAAATAAAGTAAAATTCCGCCGCCTTCCGAGGACTTATATCGCAATCACGTTTCGTAACAGCCAAGCGAGGTTTTACCTTAGCGTTTAAGTCACCGCCGACATTTGGCCGCACAACTATTCTAAGCTCATTCATTTTGACTTAAGGAGGGGGCGAGCGCGGACGCAGGCCCCCACTACCAGAAATTGTACGGTCGAGTTACTGACGTTTGCAGTAATCGCAGAGGTCAGTAACTCAAAGAAATTAAATAAAAAAATTTGATCACAACGTCAAAATAAATTGCACGTATTTGCCCCTGCTAATGTCTACGGCCATACCACGATGAACACACCCGTTCTCGTCTGATCACGGAAGTTAAGCATCGTCGGGCCGGGTTAGTACTTGAATGGGGGACCGCCTGGGAACTCCCGGTGTCGTAGGCTTTTCATTTTCATTTGTTGCCTTTTCATTTCAATGGCGCTCTGATATATTTCTTGTTATAACAATTAAGGAACGTGGCGGTTGTTGAAAGTGTTTCCTATGACATTTTCCTACGACATTTTCAGGTGATAGTACGAGAAAAAAGAGCTTTCAAATGCATACAAACTCGATCTATTGCCGATCATCCAATAACCCTGACGGAATGGCAAATAAAATAAAATTCCGCCGCCTTCCGAGGACTTATATCGCAATCACGTTTCGTAACAGCCAAGCGAGGTTTTACCTTAGCGTTTAAGTCACCACCGACATTTGGCCGCGCAACTATTCTAAGCTCATTCATTTTGACTTAAGGAGGGGGCAAGCGCGGACGCAGGCCCCCACTACCAGAAATTGTACGGTCGAGTTACTGACGTTTGCAGTAATCGCAGAGGTCAGTAACTCAAAGAAATTAAATAAAAAAATTTGATCACAACGTCAAAATAAATTGCACGTATTTGCCCCTGCTATTGTCTACGGCCATACCACGATGAACACACCCGTTCTCGTCTGATCACGGAAGTTAAGCATCGTCGGGCCGGGATAGTACTTGGATGGGGGACCGCCTGGGAACTCCCGGTGTCGTAGGCTTTTCATTTTCATTTGTTGCCTTTTCATTTCAATGGCGCTGTGATATATTTCTTGTTATAACAATTAAGGAACGTGGCGGTTGTTGAAAGTGTTTCCTATGACATTTTCCTACGACATTTTCAGGTGATAGTACGAGAAAAAAGAGCTTTCAAATGCATACAAACTCGATCTATTGCCGATCATCCAATAACCCTGACGGAATGGCAAATAAAGTAAAATGCCGCCGCCTTTCGAGGACTTATATCGCAATCACGTTTCGTAACAGCCAAGCGAGGTTTTACCTTAGCGTTTAAGTCCTCACCGACATTTGGCCGCGCAACTATTCTAAGCTCATTCATTTTGACTTAAGGAGGGGGCGAGCGCGGACGCATGCCCCCACTACCAGAAATTGTACGGTCGAGTTACTGACGTTTGCAGTAATCTCAGAGGTCAGTAACTCAAAGAAATTAAATAAAAAAAATTGATCACAACGTCAAAATAAATTGCACGTATTTGCCCCTACTAATGTCTACGGCCATACCACGATGAACACACCCGTTCTCGTCTGATCACGGAAGTTAAGCATCGTCGGGCCGGGATAGTACTTGGATGGGGGACCGCCTGGGAACTCCCGGTGTCGTAGGATTTTCATTATCATTTGTTGCCTTTTCATTTCAATGGCGCTGTGATATATTTCTTGTTATAACAATTAAGGAACGTGGCGGTTGTTGAAAGTGTTTCCTATGACATTTTCCTACGACATTTTCAGGTGATAGTACGAGAAAAAAGAGCTTTCAAATGCATACAAACTCGATCTATTGCCGATCATCCAATAACCCTGACGGAATGGCAAATAAAGTAAAATGCCGCCGCCTTTCGAGGACTTATATCGCAATCACGTTTCGTAACAGCCAAGCGAGGTTTTACCTTAGCGTTTAAGTCACCACCGACATTTGGCCGCGCAACTATTCTAAGCTCATTCATTTTGACTTAAGGAGGGGGCGAGCGCGGACGCAGGCCCCCACTACCAGAAATTGTACGGTCGAGTTACTGACGTTTGCAGTAATCTCAGAGGTCAGTAACTCAAAGAAATTAAATAAAAAAATTTGATCACAACGTCAAAATAAATTGCACGTATTTGCCCCTACTAATGTCTACGGCCATACCACGATGAACACACCCGTTCTCGTCTGATCACGGAAGTTAAGCATCGTCGGGCCGGGATAGTACTTGGATGGGGGACCGCCTGGGAACTCCCGGTGTCGTAGGCTTTTCATTTTCATTTGTTGCCTTTTCATTTCATTGGCGCTGTGATATATTTCTTGTTATAACAATTAAGGAACGTGGCGGTTGTTGAAAGTGTTTCCTATGACATTTTCCTACGACATTTTCAGGTGATAGTACGAGAAAAAAGAGCTTTCAAATGCATACAAACTCGATCTATTGCCGATCATCCAATAACCCTGACGGAATGGCAAATAAAATAAAATTCCGCCGCCTTCCGAGGACTTATATTGCAATCACGTTTCGTAACAGCCAAGCGAGGTTTTACCTTAGCGTTTAAGTCACCACCGACATTTGGCCGCGCAACTATTCTAAGCTCATTCATTTTGACTTAAGGAGGGGGACGAGCGCGGACGCAGGCCCTTACTACCAGAAATTGTACGGTCGAGTTACTGATGTTTGCAGTAATCGCAGAGGTCAGTAACTCAAAGAAATTAAATAAAAAAATTTGATCACAACGTCAAAATAAATTGCACGTATTTGCCCCTACTAATGTCTACGGCCATACCACGATGAACACACCCGTTCTCGTCTGATCACGGAAGTTAAGCATCGTCGGGCCGGGATAGTACTTGGATGGGGGACCGCCTGGGAACTCCCGGTGTCGTAGGCTTTTCATTTTCAAATGTTGCCTTTTCATTTCAATGGCGCTGTGATATATTTCTTGTTATAACAATTAAGGAACGTGGCGGTTGTTGAAAGTGTTTCCTATGACATTTTCCTACGACATTTTCAGGTGATAGTACGAGAAAAAAGAGCTTTCAAATGCATACAAACTCAATCTATTGCCGATCATCCAATAACCCTGACGGAATGGCAAATAAAATAAAATTCCGCCGCCTTCCGAGGACTTATATCGCAATCACGTTTCGTAACAGCCAAGCGAGGTTTTACCTTAGCGTTTAAGTCACCACCGACATTTGGCCGCGCAACTATTCTAAGCTCATTTATTTTGACTTAAGGAGGGGACGAGCGCGGACGCAGGCCCCCACTACCAGAAATTGTACGGTCGAGTTACTGACGTTTGCAGTAATCGCAGAGGTCAGTAACTCAAAGAAATTAAATAAAAAAATTTGATCACAACGTCAAAATAAATTGCACGTATTTGCCCCTACTAATGTCTACGGCCATACCACGATGAACACACCCGTTCTCGTCTGATCACGGAAGTTAAGCATCGTCGGGCCGGGATAGTACTTGGATGGGGGACCGCCTGGGAACTCCCGGTGTCGTAGGCTTTTCATTTTCATTTGTTGCCTTTTCATTTCAATGGCGCTGTGATATATTTCATGTTATAACAATTAAGGAACGTGGCGGTTGTTGAAAGTGTTTCCTATAACATTTTCCTACGACATTTTCAGGTGATAGTAAGAGAAAAAAGAGCTTTCAAATGCATACAAACTCGATCTATTGCCGATCATCCAATAACCCTGACGGAATGGCAAATAAAATAAAATTCCGCCGCCTTCCGAGGACTTATATCGCAATCACGTTTCGTAACAGCCAAGCGAGGTTTTACCTTAGCGTTTAAGTCACCACCGACATTTGACCGCGCAACTATTCTAAGCTCATTCATTTTGACTTAAGGAGGGGGCGAGCGCGGACGCAGGCCCCCACTACCAGAAATTGTACGGTCGAGTTACTGACGTTTGCAGTAATCGCAGAGGTCAGTAACTCAAAGAAATTAAATAAAAAAATTTGATCACAACGTCAAAATAAATTGCACGTATTTGCCCCTACTAATGTCTACGGCCATACCACGATGAACACACCCGTTCTCGTCTGATCACGGAAGTTAAGCATCGTCGGGCCGGGATAGTACTTGGATGGGGGACCGCCTGGGAACTCCCGGTGTCGTAGGCTTTTCATTTTCATTTGTTGCCTTTTCATTTCAATGGCGCTGTGATATATTTCTTGTTATAACAATTAAAGAACGTGGCGGTTGTTGAAAGTGTTTCCTATGACATTTTCCTACGACATTTTCAGGTGATAGTACGAGAAAAAAGAGCTTTCAAATGCACACAAACTCGATCTATTGCCGATCATCCAATAACCCTGACGGAATGGCAAATAAAATAAAATTCCGCCGCCTTCCGAGGACTTATATCGCAATCACGTTTCTTAACAGCCAAGCAAGGTTTTACCTTAGCGTTTAAGTCACCACCAACATTTGGCCGCGCAACTATTCTAAGCTCATTCATTTTGACTTAAGGAGGGGGCGAGCGCGGACGCAGGCCCCCACTACCAGAAATTGTACGGTCGAGTTACTGACGTTTGCAGTAATCGCAGAGGTCAGTAACTCAAAGAAATTAAATAAAAAAATTTGATCACAACGTCAAAATAAGTTGCACGTATTTGCCCCTACTAATGTCTACGGCCATACCACGATGAACACACCCGTTCTCGTCTGATCACGGAAGTTAAGCATCGTCGGGCCGGGATAGTACTTGGATGGGGGACTGCCTGGGAACTCCGGTGTCGTAGGCTTTTCATTTTCATTTGTTGCCTTTTCATTTCAATGGCGCTGTGATAAATTTCTTGTTATAACAATTAAGGAACGTGGCGGTTGTTGAAAGTGTTTCCTATGACATTTTCCTACGACATTTTCAGGTGATAGTACGAGAAAAAAGAGCTTTCAAATGCATACAAACTCGATCTATTGCCGATCATCCAATAACCCTGACGGAATGGCAAATAAAATAAAATTCCGCCGCCTTCCGAGGACTTATATCGCAATCACGTTTCGTAACAGCCAAGCGAGGTTTTACCTTAGCGTTTAAGTAACCACCGACATTTGGCCGCACAACTATTCTAAGCTCATTCATTTTGACTTAAGGAGGGGCCGAGCGCGGACGCAGGCCCCCACTACCAGAAATTGTACGGTCGAGTTACTGATGTTTGCAGTAATCGCAGAGGTCAGTAACTCAAAGAAATTAAATAAAAAAATTTGATCACAACGTCAAAATAAATTGCACGTATTTGCCCCTACTAATGTCTACGGCCATACCACGATGAACACACCCGTTCTCGTCTGATCACGGAAGTTAAGCATCGTCGGGCCGGGATAGTACTTGGATGGGGGACCGCCTGGGAACTCCCGGTGTCGTAGGCTTTTCATTTTCAAATGTTGCCTTTTCATTTCAATGGCGCTGTGATATATTTCTTGTTATAACAATTAAGGAACGTGGCGGTTGTTGAAAGTGTTTCCTATGACATTTTCCTACGACATTTTCAGGTGCTAGTACGAGAAAAAAGAGCTTTCAAATGCATACAAACTCAATCTATTGCCGATCATCCAATAACCCTGACGGAATGGCAAATAAAATAAAATTCCGCCGCCTTCCGAGGACTTATATCGCAATCACGTTTCTTAACAGCCAAGCAAGGTTTTACCTTAGCGTTTAAGTCACCACCAACATTTGGCCGCGCAACTATTCTAAGCTCATTCATTTTGACTTAAGGAGGGGGCGAGCGCGGACGCAGGCCCCCACTACCAGAAATTGTACGGTCGAGTTACTGACGTTTGCAGTAATCGCAGAGGTCAGTAACTCAAAGAAATTAAATAAAAAAATTTGATCACAACGTCAAAATAAGTTGCACGTATTTGCCCCTACTAATGTCTACGGCCATACCACGATGAACACACCCGTTCTCGTCTGATCACGGAAGTTAAGCATCGTCGAGCCGGGATAGTACTTGGATGGGGGACTGCCTGGGAACTCCGGTGTCGTAGGCTTTTCATTTTCATTTGTTGCCTTTTCATTTCAATGGCGCTGTGATAAATTTCTTGTTATAACAATTAAGGAACGTGGCGGTTGTTGAAAGTGTTTCCTATGACATTTTCCTACGACATTTTCAGGTGATAGTACGAGAAAAAAGAGCTTTCAAATGCATACAAACTCGATCTATTGCCGATCATCCAATAACCCTGACGGAATGGCAAATAAAATAAAATTCCGCCGCCTTCCGAGGACTTATATCGCAATCACGTTTCGTAACAGCCAAGCGAGGTTTTACCTTAGCGTTTAAGTAACCACCGACATTTGGCCGCGCAACTATTCTAAGCTCATTCATTTTGACTTAAGGAGGGGCCGAGCGCGGACGCAGGCCCCCACTACCAGAAATTGTACGGTCGAGTTACTGACGTTTGCAGTAATCGCAGAGGTCAGTAACTCAAAGAAATTAAATAAAAAAATTTGATCACAACGTCAAAATAAATTGCACGTATTTGCCACTACTAATGTCTACGGCCATACCACGATGAACACACCCGTTCTCGTCTAATCACGGAAGTTAAGCATCGTCGGGCCGGGATAGTACTTGGATGGGGGACCGCCTGGGAACTCCCGGTGTCGTAGGCTTTTCATTTTCATTTGTTGCCTTTTCATTTCAATGGCGCTGTGATATATTTCTTGTTATAACAATTAAGGAACGTGGCGGTTGTTGAAAGTGTTTCCTATGACATTTTCCTACGACATTTTCAGGTGATAGTACGAGAAAAAAGAGCTTTCAAATGCACACAAACTCGATCTATTGCCGATCATCCAATAACCCTGACGGAATGGCAAATAAAATAAAATTCCGCCGCCTTCCGAGGACTTATATCGCAATCACGTTTCTTAACAGCCAAGCAAGGTTTTACCATAGCGTTTAAGTCACCACCGACATTTGGCCGCGCAACTATTCTAAGCTCATTCATTTTGACTTAAGGAGGGGGCGAGCGCGGACGCAGGCCCCCACTACCAGAAATTGTACGGTCGAGTTACTGACGTTTGCAGTAATCGCAGAGGTCAGTAACTCAAAGAAATTAAATAAAAAAATTTGATCACAACGTCAAAATAAATTGCACGTATTTGCCCCTACTAATGTCTACGGCCATACCACGATGAACACACCCGTTCTCGTCTGATCACGGAAGTTAAGCATCGTCGGGCCGGTATAGTACTTGGATGGGGGACCGCCTGGGAACTCCGGTGTCGTAGGCTTTTCATTTTCATTTGTTGCCTTTTCATTTCAATGGCGCTGTGATAAATTTCTTGTTATAACAATTAAGGAACGTGGCGGTTGTTGAAAGTGTTTCCTATGACATTTTCCTACGACATTTTCAGGTGATAGTACGAGAAAAAAGAGCTTTCAAATGCATACAATCTCGATCTATTGCCGATCATCCAATAACCCTGACGGAATGGCAAATAAAATAAAATTCCGCCGCCTTCCGAGGACTTATATCGCAATCACGTTTCGTAACAGCCAAGCGAGGTTTTACCTTAGCGTTTAAGTAACCACCGACATTTGGCCGCGCAACTATTCTAAGCTCATTCATTTTGACTTAAGGAGGGGCCGAGCGCGGACGCAGGCCCCCACTACCAGAAATTGTACGGTCGAGTTACTGACGTTTGCAGTAATCGCAGAGGTCAGTAACTCAAAGAAATTAAATAAAAAAATTTGATCACAACGTCAAAATAAATTGCACGTATTTGCCCCTGCTAATGTCTACGGCCATACCACGATGAACACACCCGTTCTCGTCTGATCACGGAAGTTAAGCATCGTCGGGCCGGGATAGTACTTGGATGGGGACCGCCTGGGAACTCCCGGTGTCGTAGGCTTTTCATTTTCATTTGTTGCCTTTTCATTTCAATGGCGCTGTGATATATTTCTTGTTATAACAATTAAGGAACGTGGCGGTTGTTGAAAGTGTTTCCTATGACATTTTCCTACGACATTTTCAGGTGATAGTACGAGAAAAAAGAGCTTTCAAATGCATACAAACTCGATCTATTGCCGATCATCCAATAACCCTGACGAAATGGCAAATAAAATAAAATTCCGCCGCCTTCCGAGGACTTATATCGCAATCACGTTTCGTAACAGACAAGCGAGGTTTTACCTTAGCGTTTAAGTCACCACCAACATTCGGCCGCGCAACTATTCTAAGCTCATTCATTTTGACTTAAGGAGGGGGCGAGCGCGGACGCAGGCCCCCACTACCAGAAATTGTACGGTCGAGTTACTGACGTTTGCAGTAATCGCAGAGGTCAGTAACTCAAAGAAATTAAATAAAAAAATTTGATCACAACGTCAAAATAAATTGCACGTATTTGCCCCTACTAATGTCTACGGCCATACCACGATGAACACACCCGTTCTCGTCTGATCACGGAAGTTAAGCATCGTCGGGCCGGGATAGTACTTGGATGGGGGACCGCCTGGGAACTCCCGGTGTCGTAGGCTTTTCATTTTCATTTGTTGCCTTTTCATTTCAATGGCGCTGTGATATATTTCTTGTTATAACAATTAAGGAACGTGGCGGTTGTTGAAAGTGTTTCCTATGACATTTTCCTACGACATTTTCAGGTGATAGTACGAGAAAAAAGAGCTTTCAAATGCATACAAACTCGATCTATTGCCGATCATCCAATAACCCTGACGGAATGGCAAATAAAATAAAATTCCGCCGCCTTCCGAGGACTTATATCGCAATCACGTTTCGTAACAGCCAAGCGAGGTTTTCCCTTAGCGTTTAAGTCACCACCGACATTTGGCCGCGCAACTATTCTAAGCTCATTCATTTTGACTTAAGGAGGGGGCGAGCGCGGACGCAGGCCCCCACTACCAGAAATTGTACGGTCGAGTTACTGACGTTTGCAGTAATCGCAGAGGTCAGTAACTCAAAGAAATTAAATAAAAAAATTTGATCACAACGTCAAAATAAATTGCACGTATTTGCCCCTACTAATGTCTACGGCCATACCACGATGAACACACCCGTTCTCGTCTGATCACGGAAGTTAAGCATCGTCGGGCCGGGATAGTACTTGGATGGGGGACCGCCTGGGAACTCCCGGTGTCGTAGGCTTTTCATTTTCATTTGTTGCCTTTTCATTTCAATGGCGCTGTGATATATTTCATGTTATAACAATTAAGGAACGTGGCGGTTGTTGAAAGTGTTTCCTATAACATTTTCCTACGACATTTTCAGGTGATAGTAAGAGAAAAAAGAGCTTTCAAATGCATACAAACTCGATCTATTGCCGATCATCCAATAACCCTGACGGAATGGCAAATAAAATAAAATTCCGCCGCCTTCCGAGGACTTATATCGCAATCACGTTTCGTAACAGCCAAGCGAGGTTTTACCTTAGCGTTTAAGTCACCACCGACATTTGACCGCGCAACCATTCTAAGCTCATTCATTTTGACTTAAGGAGGGGGCGAGCGCGGACGCAGGCCCCCACTACCAGAAATTGTACGGTCGAGTTACTGACGTTTGCAGTAATCGCAGAGGTCAGTAACTCAAAGAAATTAAATAAAAAAATTTGATCACAACGTCAAAATAAATTGCACGTATTTGCCCCTACTAATGTCTACGGCCATACCACGATGAACACACCCGTTCTCGTCTGATCACGGAAGTTAAGCATCGTCGGGCCGGGATAGTACTTGGATGGGGGACCGCCTGGGAACTCCCGGTGTCGTAGGCTTTTCATTTTCATTTGTTGCCTTTTCATTTCAATGGCGCTGTGATATATTTCTTGTTATAACAATTAAAGAACGTGGCGGTTGTTGAAAGTGTTTCCTATGACATTTTCCTACGACATTTTCAGGTGATAGTACGAGAAAAAAGAGCTTTCAAATGCACACAAACTCGATCTATTGCCGATCATCCAATAACCCTGACGGAATGGCAAATAAAATAAAATTCCGCCGCCTTCCGAGGACTTATATCGCAATCACGTTTCTTAACAGCCAAGCAAGGTTTTACCTTAGCGTTTAAGTCACCACCGACATTTGGCCGCGCAACTATTCTAAGCTCATTCATTTTGACTTAAGGAGGGGGCGAGCGCGGACGCAGGCCCCCACTACCAGAAATTGTACGGTCGAGTTACTGACGTTTGCAGTAATCGCAGAGGTCAGTAACTCAAAGAAATTAAATAAAAAAATTTGATCACAACGTCAAAATAAGTTGCACGTATTTGCCCCTACTAATGTCTACGGCCATACCACGATGAACACACCCGTTCTCGTCTGATCACGGAAGTTAAGCATCGTCGGGCCGGGATAGTACTTGGATGGGGGACCGCCTGGGAACTCCCGGTGTCGTAGGCTTTTCATTTTCATTTGTTGCCTTTTCATTTCAATGGCGCTGTGATATATTTCTTGTTATAACAATTAAGGAACGTGGCGGTTGTTGAAAGTGTTTCCTATGACATTTTCCTACGACATTTTCAGGTGATAGTACGAGAAAAAAGAGCTTTCAAATGCATACAAACTCGATCTATTGCCGATCATCCAATAACCCTGACGGAATGGCAAATAAAATAAAATTCCGCCGCCTTCCGAGGACTTATATCGCAATCACGTTTCGTAACAGCCAAGCGAGGTTTTACCTTAGCGTTTAAGTCACCACCGACATTTGGCCGCGCAACTATTCTAAGCTCATTCATTTTGACTTAAGGAGGGGGCGAGCGCGGACGCAGGCCCCCACTACCAGAAATTGTACGGTCGAGTTACTGACGTTTGCAGTAATCGCAGAGGTCAGTAAATCAAAGAAATTAAATAAAAAAATTTGATCACAACGTCAAAATAAATTGCACGTATTTGCCCCTACTAATGTCTACGACCATACCACGATGAACACACCCGTTCTTGTCTGATCACGGAAGTTAAGCATCGTCGGGCCGGGATAGTACTTGGATGGGGGACCGCCTGGGAACTCCCGGTGTCGTAGGCTTTTCATTTTCATTTGTTGCCTTTTCATTTCAATGGCGCTGTGATATATTTCTTGTTATAACAATTAAGGAACGTGGCGGTTGTTGAAAGTGTTTCCTATGACATTTTCCTACGACATTTTCAGGTGATAGTACGAGAAAAAAGAGCTTTCAAATGCATACAAACTCGATCTATTGCCGATCATCCAATAACCCTGACGGAATGGCAAATAAAATAAAATTCCGCCGCCTTCCGAGGACTTATATCGCAATCACGTTTCGTAACAGCCAAGCGAGGTTTTACCTTAGCGTTTAAGTCACCACCGACATTTGGCCGCGCAACTATTCTAAGCTCATTCATTTTGACTTAAGGAGGGGGCGAGCGCGGACGCAGGCCCCCACTACCAGAAATTGTACGGTCGAGTTACTGACGTTTGCAGTAATCGCAGAGGTCAGTAACTCAAAGAAATTAAATAAAAAAATTTGATCACAACGTCAAAATAAATTGCACGTATTTGCCCCTACTAATGTCTACGGCCATACCACGATGAACACACCCGTTCTCGTCTGATCACGGAAGTTAAGCATCGTCGGGCCGAGATAGTACTTGGATGGGGGACCGCCTGGGAACTCCCGGTGTCGTAGGCTTTTCATTTTCATTTGTTGCCTTTTCATTTCAATGGCGCTGTGATATATTTCTTGTCATAACAATTAAGGAACGTGGCGGTTGTTGAAAGTGTTTCCTATGACATTTTCCTACGACATTTTCAGGTGATAGTACGAGAAAAAAGAGCTTTCAAATGCATACAAACTCGATCTATTGCCGATCATCCAATAACCCTGACGGAATGGCAAATAAAATAAAATTCCGCCGCCTTCCGAGGACTTATATCGCAATCACGTTTCGTAACAGCCAAGCGAGGTTTTACCTTAGCGTTTAAGTCACCACCGACATTTGGCCGCGCAACTATTCTAAGCTCATTCATTTTGACTTAAGGAGGGGGCGAGCGCGGACGCAGGCCCCCACTACCAGAAATTGTACGGTCGAGTTACTGACGTTTGCAGTAATCGCAGAGGTCAGTAACTCAAAGAATATAAATAAAAAAATTTGATCACAACGTCAAAATAAATTGAACGTATTTGCCCCTACAAATGTCTACGGCCATACCACGATGAACACACCCGTTCTCGTCGGATCACGGAAGTTAAGCATCGTCGGGCCGGGATAGTACTTGGATGGGGGACCGCCTGGGAACTCCCGGTGTCGTAGGCTTTTCATTTTCATTTGTTGCCTTTTCATTTCAATGGCACTGTGATATATTTCTTGTTATAACAATTAAGGAACGTGGCGGTTGTTGAAAGTGTTTCCTATGACATTTTCCTACGACATTTTCAGGTGATAGTACGAGAAAAAAGAGCTTTCAAATGCATACAAACTCGATCTATTGCCGATCATCCAATAACCCTGACGGAATGGCAAATAAAATAAAATTCCGCCGCCTTCCGAGGACTTATATCGCAATCACGTTTCGTAACAGCCAAGCGAGGTTTTACCTTAGCGTTTAAGTCACCACCGACATTTGGCCGCGCAACTATTCTAAGCTCATTCATTTTGACTTAAGGAGGGGGCGAGCGCGGACGCAGGGCCCCACTACCAGAAATTGTACGGTCGAGTTACTGACGTTTGCAGTAATCGCAGAGGTCAGTAACTCAAAGAAATTAAATAAAAAAATTTGATCACAACGTCAAAATAAATTGCACGTATTTGCCCCTACTAATGTCTACGGCCATACCACGATGAACACACCCGTTCTCGTCTGATCACAGAAGTTAAGCATCGTCGGGCCGGGATAGTACTTGGATGGGGGACCGCCTGGGAACTCCCGGTGTCGTAGGCTTTTCATTTTCATTTGTTGCCTTTTCATTTCAATGGCGCTGTGATATATTTCTTGTAATAACAATTAAGGAACGTGGCGGTTGTTGAAAGTGTTTCCTATGACATTTTCCTACGACATTTTCAGGTGATAGTACGAGAAGAAAGAGCTTTCAAATGCATACAAACTCGATCTATTGCCGATCATCCAATAACCCTGACGGAATGGCAAATAAAATAAAATTCCGCCGCCTTCCGAGGACTTATATCGCAATCACGTTTCGTAACAGCCAAGCGAGGTTTTACCTTAGCGTTTAAGTCACCACCGACATTTGGCCGCGCAACTATTCTAAGCTCATTCATTTTGACTTAAGGAGGGGGCGAGCGCGGACGCAGGCCCCCACTACCAGAAATTGTACGGTCGAGTTACTGACGTTTGCAGTAATCGCAGAGGTCAGTAACTCAAAGAAATTAAATAAAAAAATTTGATCACAACGTCAAAATAAATTGCACGTATTTGCCCCTACTAATGTCTACGGCCATACCACGATGAACACACCCGTTCTCGTCTGATCACGGAAGTTAAGCATCGTCGGGCCGGGATAGTACTTGGATGGGGGACCGCCTGGGAACTCCCGGTGTCGTAGGCTTTTCATTTTCATTTGTTGCCTTTTCATTTCAATGGCGCTGTGATATATTTCTTGTTATAACAATTAAGGAACGTGGCGGTTGTTGAAAGTGTTTCCTATGACATTTTCCCACGACATTTTCAGGTGATAGTACGAGAAAAAAGAGCTTTCAAATGCATACAAACTCGATCTATTGCCGATCATCCAATAACACTAACGAAATGGCAAATAAAATAAAATTCCGCCGCCTTCCGAGGACTTATATCGCAATCACGTTTCGTAACAGCCAAGCGAGGTTTTACCTTGGCGTTTAAGTCACCACCGACATTTGGCCGCGCAACTATTCTAAGCTCATTCATTTTGACTTAAGGAGGGGGCGAGCGCGGACGCAGGCCCCCACTACCAGAAATTGTACGGTCGAGTTACTGACGTTTGCAGTAATCGCAGAGGTCAGTAACTCAAAGAAATTAAATAAAAAAATTTGATCACAACGTCAAAATAAATTGCACGTATTTGCCCCAACTAATGTCTACGGCCATACCACGATGAACACACGATGATCACGGAAGTTAAGCATCGTCGGGCCGGGATAGTACTTGGATGGGGGACCGCCTGGGAACTCCCGGTGTCGTAGGCTTTTCATTTTCATTTGTTGCCTTTTCATTTCAATGGCGCTGTGATATATTTCTTGTTATAACAATTAAGGAACGTGGCGGTTGTTGAAAGTGTTTCCTATGACATTTTCCTACGACATTTTCAGGTGATAGTACAAGAAAAAAGAGCTTTCAAATGCACACAAACTCGATCTATTGCCGATCATCCAATAACCCTGACGGAATGGCAAATAAAATAAAATTCCGCCGCCTTCCGAGGACTTATATCGCAATCACGTTTCGTAACAGCCAAGCGAGGTTTTACCTTAGCGTTTAAGTCACCACCGACATTTGGCCGCGCAACTATTCTAAGCTCATTCATTTTGACTTAAGGAGGGGGCGAGCGCGGACGCACGCCCCCACTACCAGAAATTGTACGGTCGAGTTACTGACGTTTGCAGTAATCGCAGAGGTCAGTAACTCAAAGAAATTAAATAAAAAAATTTGATCACAACGTCAAAATAAATTGCACGTATTTGCCCCTACTAATGTCTACGGCCATACCACGATGAACACACCCGTTCTCGTCTGATCACGGAAGTTAAGCATCGTCGGGCCGGGATAGTACTTGGATGGGGGACCGCCTGGGAACTCCCGGTGTCGTAGGCTTTTCATTTTCATTTGTTGCCTTTTCATTTCAATGGCGCTGTGATATATTTCTTGTAACAACAATTAAGGAACGTGGCGGTTGTTGAAAGTGTTTCCTATGACATTTTCCTACGACATTTTCAGGTGATAGTACAAGAAAAAAGAGCTTTCAAATGCATACAAACTCGATCTATTGCCGATCATCCAATAACCCTGACGGAATGGCAAATAAAATAAAATTCCGCCGCCTTCCGAGGACTTATATCGCAATCACGTTTCGTAACAGCCAAGCGAGGTTTTACCTTAGCGTTTAAGTCACCACCGACATTTGGCCGCGCAACTATTCTAAGCTCATTCATTTTGACTTAAGGAGGGGGCGAGCGCGGACGCAGGCCCCCACTACCAGAAATTGTACGGTCGAGTTACTGACGTTTGCAGTAATCGCAGAGGTCAGTAACTCAAAGAAATTAAATAAAAAAATTTGATCACAACGTCAAAATAAATTGCACGTATTTGCCCCTACTAATGTCTACGGCCATACCACGATGAACACACCCGTTCTCGTCTGATCACGGAAGTTAAGCATCGTCGAGCTGGGATAGTACTTGGATGGGGGACCGCCTGGGAACTCCCGGTGTCGTAGGCTTTTCATTTTCATTTGTTGCCTTTTCATTTCAATGGCGCTGTGATGTATTTCTTGTAATAACAATTAAGGAACGTGGCGGTTGTTGAAAGTGTTTCCTATGACATTTTCCTACGACATTTTCAGGTGATAGTACGAGAAAAAAGAGCTTTCAAATGCATACAAACTCGATCTATTGCCGATCATCCAATAACCCTGACGGAATGGCAAATAAAATAAAATTCCGCCGCCTTCCGAGGACTTATATCGCAATCACGTTTCGTAACAGCCAAGCGAGGTTTTACCTTAGCGTTTAAGTCACCACCGACATTTGGCCGCGCAACTATTCTAAGCTCATTCATTTTGACTTAAGGAGGGGGCGAGCGCGGACGCAGGCACCCACTACCAGAAATTGTACGGTCGAGTTACTGACGTTTGCAGTAATCGCAGAGGTCAGTAACTCAAAGAAATTAAATAAAACAATTTGATCACAACGTCAAAATAAATTGCACGTATTTGCCCCTACTAATGTCTACGGCCATACCACGATGAACACACCCGTTCTCGTCTCATCACGGAAGTTAAGCATCGTCGGGCCGGGATAGTACTTGGATGGGGGACCGCCTGGGAACTCCCGGTGTCGTAGGCTTTTCATTTTCATTTGTTGCCTTTTCATTTCAATGGCGCTGTGATATATTTCTTGTTATAACAATTAAGGAACGTGGCGGTTGTTGAAAGTGTTTCCTATGACATTTTCCCACGACATTTTCAGGTGATAGTAAGAGAAAAAAGAGCTTTCAAATGCATACAAACTCGATCTATTGCCGATCATCCAATAACACTGACGAAATGGCAAATAAAATAAAATTCCGCCGCCTTCCGAGGACTTATATCGCAATCACGTTTCGTAACAGCCAAGCGAGGTTTTACCTTGGCGTTTAAGTCACCACCGACATTTGGCCGCGCAACTATTCTAAGCTCATTCATTTTGACTTAAGGAGGGGGCGAGCGCGGACGCAGGCCCCCACTACCAGAAATTGTACGGTCGAGTTACTGACGTTTGCAGTAATCGCAGAGGTCAGTAACTCAAAGAAATTAAATAAAATAATTTGATCACAACGTCAAAATAAATTGCACGTATTTGCCCCTACTAATGTCTACGGCCATGCCACGATGAACACACCCGTTCTCGTCTGATCACGGAAGTTAAGCATCGTCGGGCCGGGATAGTACTTGGATGGGAGACCGCCTGGGAACTCCCGGTGTCGTAGGCTTTTCATTTTCATTTGTTGCCTTTTCATTTCAATGGCGCTGTGATATATTTCTTGTTATAACAATTAAGGAACGTGGCGGTTGTTGAAAGTGTTTCCTATGACATTTTCCTACGACATTTTCAGGTGATAGTACGAGAAAAAAGAGCTTTCAAATGCATACAAACTCGATCTATTGCCGATCATCCAATAACCCTGACGGAATGGCAAATAAAATAAAATTCCGCCGCCTTCCGAGGACTTATATCGCAATCACGTGTCGTAACAGCCAAGCGAGGTTTTACCTTAGCGTTTAAGTCACCACCGACATTTGGCCGCGCAACTATTCTAAGCTCATTCATTTTGACTTAAGGAGGGGGCGAGCGCGGACGCAGGCCCCCACTACCAGAAATTGTACGGTCGAGTTACTGACGTTTGCAGTAATCGCAGAGGTCAGTAACTCAAAGAAATTAAATAAAAAAATTTGATCACAACGTCAAAATAAATTGCACGTATTTGCCCGTGCTAATGTCTACGGCCATACCACGATGAACACACCCGTTCTCGTCTGATCACGGAAGTTAAGCATCGTCGGGCCGGGATAGTACTTGGATGGGGGACCGCCTGGGAACTCCCGGTGTCGTAGGCTTTTCATTTTCATTTGTTGCCTTTTCATTTCAATGGCGCTGTGATATATTTCTTGTTATAACAATTAAGGAACGTGGCGGTTGTTGAAAGTGTTTTCTATGACATTTTCCTACGACATTTTCAGGTGATAGTACGAGAAAAAAGAGCTTTCAAATGCATACAAACTCGATGTATTGCCGATCATCCAATAACCCTGACGGAATGGCAAATAAAGTAAAATTCCGCCGCCTTCAGAGGACTTATATCGCAATCACGTTTCGTAACAGCCAAGCGAGGTTTTCCCTTAGCGTTTAAGTCACCACCGACATTTGGCCGCGCAACTATTCTAAGCTCATTCATTTTGACTTAAGGAGGGGGCGAGCGCGGACGCAGGCCCCCACTACCAGAAATTGTACGGTCGAGTTACTGACGTTTGCAGTAATCGCAGAGGTCAGTAACTCAAAGAAATTAAATAAAAAAATTTGATCACAACGTCAAAATAAATTGCACGTATTTGCCCCTACTAATGTCTACGGCCATACCACGATGAACACACCCGTTCTCGTCTGATCACGGAAGTTAAGCATCGTCGGGCCGGGATAGTACTTGGATGGGGGACCGCCTGGGAACTCCCGGTGTCGTAGGCTTTTCATTTTCATTTGTTGCCTTTTCATTTCAATGGCGCTGTGATATATTTCTTGTTATAACAATTAAGGAACGTGGCGGTTGTTGAAAGTGTTTCCTATGACATTTTCCTACGACATTTTCAGGTGATAGTACGAGAAAAAAGAGCTTTCAAATGCATACAAACTCGATGTATTGCCGATCATCCAATAACCCTGACGGAATGGCAAATAAAATAAAATTCCGCCGCCTTCCGAGGACTTATATCGCAATCACGTTTCGTAACAGCCAAGCGAGGTTTTACCTTAGCGTTTAAGTCACCACCGACATTTGGCCGCGCAACTATTCTAAGCTCATTCATTTTGACTTAAGGAGGGGGCGAGCGCGGACGCAGGCCCCCACTACCAGAAATTGTACGGTCGAGTTACTGACGTTTGCAGTAATCGCAGAGGTCAGTAACTCAAAGAAATTAAATAAAAAAATTTGATCACAACGTCAAAATAAATTGCACGTATTTGCCCCTACTAATGTCTACGGCCATACCACGATGAACACACCCGTTCTCGTCTGATCACGGAAGTTAAGCATCGTCGGGCCGGGATAGTACTTGGATGGGGGACCGCCTGGGAACTCCCGGTGTCGTAGGCTTTTCATTTTCATTTGTTGCCTTTTCATTTCAATGGCGCTGTGATATATTTCTTGTTATAACAATTAAGGAACGTGGCGGTTGTTGAAAGTGTTTCCTATGACATTTTCCTACGACATTTTCAGGTGATAGTACGAGAAAAAAGAGCTTTCAAATGCATACAAACTCGATCTATTGCCGATCATCCAATAACCCTGACGGAATGGCAAATAAAATAAAATTCCGCCGCCTTCCGAGGACTTATATCGCAATCACGTTTCGTAACAGCCAAGCGAGGTTTTACCTTAGCGTTTAAGTCACCACCGACATTTGGCTGCGCAACTATTCTAAGCTCATTCATTTTGACTTAAGGAGGGGGCGAGCGCGGACGCAGGCCCCCACTACCAGAAATTGTACGGTCGAGTTACTGACGTTTGCAGTAATCGCAGAGGTCAGTAACTCAAAGAAATTAAATAAAAAAATTTGATCACAACGTCAAAATAAATTGCACGTATTTGCCCCTACTAATGTCTACGGCCATGCCACGATGAACACACCCGTTCTCGTCTGATCACGGAAGTTAAGCATCGTCGGGCCGGGATAGTACTTGGATGGGAGACCGCCTGGGAACTCCCGGTGTCGTAGGCTTTTCATTTTCATTTGTTGCCTTTTCATTTCAATGGCGCTGTGATATATTTCTTGTTATAACAATTAAGGAACGTGGCGGTTGTTGAAAGTGTTTCCTATGACATTTTCCTACGACATTTTCAGGTGATAGTACGAGAAAAAAGAGCTTTCAAATGCATACAAACTCGATCTATTGCCGATCATCCAATAACCCTGACGGAATGGCAAATAAAATAAAATTCCGCCGCCTTCCGAGGACTTATATCGCAATCACGTGTCGCAACAGCCAAGCGAGGTTTTACCTTAGCGTTTAAGTCACCACCGACATTTGGCCGCGCAACTATTCTAAGCTCATTCATTTTGACTTAAGGAGGGGGCGAGCGCGGACGCAGGCCCCCACTACCAGAAATTGTACGGTCGAGTTACTGACGTTTGCAGTAATCGCAGAGGTCAGTAACTCAAAGAAATTAAATAAAAAAATTTGATCACAACGTCAAAATAAATTGCACGTATTTGCCCGTGCTAATGTCTACGGCCATACCACGATGAACACACCCGTTCTCGTCTGATCACGGAAGTTAAGCATCGTCGGGCCGGGATAGTACTTGGATGGGGGACCGCCTGGGAACTCCCGGTGTCGTAGGCTTTTCATTTTCATTTGTTGCCTTTTCATTTCAATGGCGCTGTGATATATTTCTTGTTATAACAATTAAGGAACGTGGCGGTTGTTGAAAGTGTTTTCTATGACATTTTCCTACGACATTTTCAGGTGATAGTACGAGAAAAAAGAGCTTTCAAATGCATACAAACTCGATGTATTGCCGATCATCCAATAACCCTGACGGAATGGCAAATAAAGTAAAATTCCGCCGCCTTCTGAGGACTTATATCGCAATCACGTTTCGTAACAGCCAAGCGAGGTTTTCCCTTAGCGTTTAAGTCACCACCGACATTTGGCCGCGCAACTATTCTAAGCTCATTCATTTTGACTTAAGGAGGGGGCGAGCGCGGACGCAGGCCCCCACTACCAGAAATTGTACGGTCGAGTTACTGACGTTTGCAGTAATCGCAGAGGTCAGTAACTCAAAGAAATTAAATAAAAAAATTTGATCACAACGTCAAAATAAATTGCACGTATTTGCCCCTACTAATGTCTACGGCCATACCACGATGAACACACCCGTTCTCGTCTGATCACGGAAGTTAAGCATCGTCGGGCCGGGATAGTACTTGGATGGGGGACCGCCTGGGAACTCCCGGTGTCGTAGGCTTTTCATTTTCATTTGTTGCCTTTTCATTTCAATGGCGCTGTGATATATTTCTTGTTATAACAATTAAGGAACGTGGCGGTTGTTGAAAGTGTTTCCTATGACATTTTCCTACGACATTTTCAGGTGATAGTACGAGAAAAAAGAGCTTTCAAATGCATACAAACTCGATGTATTGCCGATCATCCAATAACCCTGACGGAATGGCAAATAAAATAAAATTCCGCCGCCTTCCGAGGACTTATATCGCAATCACGTTTCGTAACAGCCAAGCGAGGTTTTACCTTAGCGTTTAAGTCACCACCGACATTTGGCCGCGCAACTATTCTAAGCTCATTCATTTTGACTTAAGGAGGGGGCGAGCGCGGACGCAGGCCCCCACTACCAGAAATTGTACGGTCGAGTTACTGACGTTTGCAGTAATCGCAGAGGTCAGTAACTCAAAGAAATTAAATAAAAAAATTTGATCACAACGTCAAAATAAATTGCACGTATTTGCCCCTACTAATGTCTACGGCCATACCACGATGAACACACCCGTTCTCGTCTGATCACGGAAGTTAAGCATCGCCGGGCCGGGATAGTACTTGGATGGGGGACCGCCTGGGAACTCCCGGTGTCGTAGGCTTTTCATTTTCATTTGTTGCCTTTTCATTTCAATGGCGCTGTGATATATTTCTTGTTATAACAATTAAGGAACGTGGCGGTTGTTGAAAGTGTTTCCTATGACATTTTCCTACGACATTTTCAGGTGATAGTACGAGAAAAAAGAGCTTTCAAATGCATACAAACTCGATCTATTGCCGATCATCCAATAACCCTGACGGAATGGCAAATAAAATAAAATTCCGCCGCCTTCCGAGGACTTATATCGCAATCACGTTTCGTAACAGCCAAGCGAGGTTTTACCTTAGCGTTTAAGTCACCACCGACATTTGGCCGCGCAACTATTCTAAGCTCATTCATTTTGACTTAAGGAGGGGGCGAGCGCGGACGCAGGCCCCCACTACCAGAAATTGTACGGTCGAGTTACTGACGTTTGCAGTAATCGCAGAGGTCAGTAACTCAAAGAAATTAAATAAAAAAATTTGATCACAACGTCAAAATAAATTGCACGTATTTGCCCCTACTAATGTCTACGGCCATACCACGATGAACACACCCGTTCTCGTCTGAGCACGGAAGTTAAGCATCGTCGGGCCGGGATAGTACTTGGATGGGGGACCGCCTGGGAACTCCCGGTGTCGTAGGCTTTTCATTTTCATTTGTTGCCTTTTCATTTCAATGGCGCTGTGATATATTTCTTGTTATAACAATTAAGGAACGTGGTGGTTGTTGAAAGTGTTTCCTATGACATTTTCCTACGACATTTTCAGGTGATAGTACGAGAAAAAAGAGCTTTCAAATGCATACAAACTCGATCTATTGCCGATCATCCAATAACCCTGACGGAATGGCAAATAAAATAAAATTCCGCCGCCTTCCGAGGACTTATATCGCAATCACGTTTCGTAACAGCCAAGCGAGGTTTTACCTTAGCGTTTAAGTCACCACCGACATTTGGCCGCGCAACTATTCTAAGCTCATTCATTTTGACTTAAGGAGGGGGCGAGCGCGGACGCAGGCCCCCACTACCAGAAATTGTACGGTCGAGTTACTGACGTTTGCAGTAATCGCAGAGGTCAGTAACTCAAAGAAATTAAATAAAAAAATTTGATCACAACGTCAAAATAAATTGCACGTATTTGCCCCTACTAATGTCTACGGCCATACCACGATGAACACACCCGTTCTCGTCTGATCACGGAAGTTAAGCATCGTCGGGCCGGGATAGTACTTGGATGGGGGACCGCCTGGGAACTCCCGGTGTCGTAGGCTTTTCATTTTCATTTGTTGCCTTTTCATTTCAATGGCGCTGTGATATATTTCTTGTTATAACAATTAAGGAACGTGGCGGTTGTTGAAAGTGTTTCCTATGACATTTTCCTACGACATTTTCAGGTGATAGTACGAGAAAAAAGAGCTTTCAAATGCATACAAACTCGATCTATTGCCGATCATCCAATAACCCTGACGGAATGGCAAATAAAATAAAATTCCGCCGCCTTCCGAGGACTTATATCGCAATCACGTTTCGTAACAGCCAAGCGAGGTTTTACCTTAGCGTTTAAGTCACCACCGACATTTGGCCGCGCAACTATTCTAAGCTCATTCATTTTGACTTAAGGAGGGGGCGAGCGCGGACGCAGGCCCCCACTACCAGAAATTGTACGGTCGAGTTACTGACGTTTGCAGTAATCGCAGAGGTCAGTAACTCAAAGAAATTAAATAAAAAAATTTGATCACAACGTCAAAATAAATTGCACGTATTTGCCCCTACTAATGTCTACGGCCATACCACGATGAACACACCCGTTCTCGTCTGATCACGGAAGTTAAGCATCGTCGGGCCGGGATAGTACTTGGATGGGGGACCGCCTGGGAACTCCCGGTGTCGCAGGCTTTTCATTTTCATTTGTTGCCTTTTCATTTCAATGGCGCTGTGATATATTTCTTGTTATAACAATTAAGGAACGTGGCGGTTGTTGAAAGTGTTTCCTATGACATTTTCCTACGACATTTTCAGGTGATAGTACGAGAAAAAAGAGCTTTCAAATGCATACAAACTCGATCTATTGCCGATCATCCAATAACCCTGACGGAATGGCAAATAAAATAAAATTCCGCCGCCTTCCGAGGACTTATATCGCAATCACGTTTCGTAACAGCCAAGCGAGGTTTTACCTTAGCGTTTAAGTCACCACCGACATTTGGCCGCGCAACTATTCTAAGCTCATTCATTTTGACTTAAGGAGGGACGAGCGCGGACGCAGGCCCCCACTACCAGAAATTGTACGGTCGAGTTACTGACGTTTGCAGTAATCGCAGAGGTCAGTAACTCAAAGAAATTAAATAAAAAAATTTGATCACAACGTCAAAATAAATTGCACGTATTTGTCCCTACTAATGTCTACGGCCATACCACGATGAACACACCCGTTCTCGTCTGATCACGGAAGTTAAGCATCGTCGGGCCGGGATAGTATTTGGATGGGGGACCGCCTGGGAACTCCCGGTGTCGTAGGCTTTTCATTTTCATTTGTTGCCTTTTCATTTCAATGGCGCTGTGATATATTTCTTGTTATAACAATTAAGGAACGTGGTGGTTGTTGAAAGTGTTTCCTATGACATTTTCCTACGACATTTTCAGGTGATAGTACGAGAAAAAAGAGCTTTCAAATGCATACAAACTCGATCTATTGCCGATCATCCAATAACCCTGACGGAATGGCAAATAAAATAAAATTCCGCCGCCTTCCGAGGACTTATATCGCAATCACGTTTCGTAACAGCCAAGCGAGGTTTTACCTTAGCGTTTAAGTCACCACCGACATTTGGCCGCGCAACTATTCTAAGCTCATTCATTTTGACTTAAGGAGGGGGCGAGCGCGGACGCAGGCCCCCACTACCAGAAATTGTACGGTCGAGTTACTGACGTTTGCAGTAATCGCAGAGGTCAGTAACTCAAAGAAATTAAATAAAAAAATTTGATCACAACGTCAAAATAAATTGCACGTATTTGCCCCTACTAATGTCTACGGCCATACCACGATGAACACACCCGTTCTCGTCTGATCACGGAAGTTAAGCATCGTCGGGCCGGGATAGTACTTGGATGGGGGACCGCCTGGGAACTCCCGGTGTCGTAGGCTTTTCATTTTCATTTGTCGCCTTTTCATTTCAATGGCGCTGTGATATATTTCTTGTTATAACAATTAAGGAACGTGGCGGTTGTTGAAAGTGTTTCCTATGACATTTTCCTACGACATTTTCAGGTGATAGTACGAGAAAAAAGAGCTTTCAAATGCATACAAACTCGATGTATTGCCGATCATCCAATAACCCTGACGGAATGGCAAATAAAGTAAAATTCCGCCGCCTTCTGAGGACTTATATCGCAATCACGTTTCGTAACAGCCAAGCGAGGTTTTCCCTTAGCGTTTAAGTCACCACCGACATTTGGCCGCGCAACTATTCTAAGCTCATTCATTTTGACTTAAGGAGGGGGCGAGCGCGGACGCAGGCCCCCACTACCAGAAATTGTACGGTCGAGTTACTGACGTTTGCAGTAACCGCAGAGGTCAGTAACTCAAAGAAATTAAATAAAAAAATTTGATCACAACGTCAAAATAAATTGCACGTATTTGCCCCTACTAATGTCTACGGCCATACCACGATGAACACACCCGTTCTCGTCTGATCACGGAAGTTAAGCATCGTCGGGCCGGGATAGTACTTGGATGGGGGACCGCCTGGGAACTCCCGGTGTCGTAGGCTTTTCATTTTCATTTGTTGCCTTTTCATTTCAATGGCGCTGTGATATATTTCTTGTTATAACAATTAAGGAACGTGGCGGTTTGTGAAAGTGTTTCCTATGACATTTTCCTACGACATTTTCAGGTGATAGTACGAGAAAAAAGAGCTTTCAAATGCATACAAACTCGATCTATTGCCGATCATCCAATAACCCTGACGGAATGGCAAATAAAATAAAATTCTGCCGCTTTCCGAGGACTTATATCGCAATCACGTTTCGTAACAGCCAAGCGAGGTTTTACCTTAGCGTTTAAGTCACCACCGACATTTGGCCGCGCAACTATTCTAAGCTCATTCATTTTGACTTAAGGAGGGGGCGAGCGCGGACGCAGGCCCCCACTACCAGAAATTGTACGGTCGAGTTACTGACGTTTGCAGTAATCGCAGAGGTCAGTAACTCAAAGAAATTAAATAAAAAAATTTGATCACAACGTCAAAATAAATTGCACGTATTTGCCCCTACTAATGTCTACGGCCATACCACGATGAACACACCCGTTCTCGTCTGATCACGGAAGTTAAGCATCGTCGGGCCGGGATAGTACTTGGATGGGGGACCGCCTGGGAACTCCCGGTGTCGCAGGCTTTTCATTTTCATTTGTTGCCTTTTCATTTCAATGGCGCTGTGATATATTTCTTGTTATAACAATTAAGGAACGTGGCGGTTGTTGAAAGTGTTTCCTATGACATTTTCCTACGACATTTTCAGGTGATAGTACGAGTAATCAGAGCTTTCAAATGCATACAAACTCGATCTATTGCCGATCATCCAATAACCCTGACGGAATGGCAAATAAAATAAAATTCCGCCGCCTTCCGAGGACTTATATCGCAATCACGTTTCGTAACAGCCAAGCGAGGTTTTACCTTAGCGTTTAAGTCACCACCGACATTTGGCCGCGCAACTATTCTAAGCTCATTCATTTTGACTTAAGGAGGGGACGAGCGCGGACGCAGGCCCCCACTACCAGAAATTGTACGGTCGAGTTACTGACGTTTGCAGTAATCGCAGAGGTCAGTAACTCAAAGAAATTAAATAAAAAAATTTGATCACAACGTCAAAAAAAATTGCACGTATTTGTCCCTACTAATGTCTACGGCCATACCACGATGAACACACCCGTTCTCGTCTGATCACGGAAGTTAAGCATCGTCGGGCCGGGATAGTACTTGGATGGGGGACCGCCTGGGAACTCCCGGTGTCGTAGGCTTTTCATTTTCATTTGTTGCCTTTTCATTTCAATGGCGCTGTGATATATTTCTTGTTATAACAATTAAGAAACGTGGTGGTTGTTGAAAGTGTTTCCTATGACATTTTCCTACGACATTTTCAGGTGATAGTACGAGAAAAAAGAGCTTTCAAATGCATACAAACTCGATCTATTGCCGATCATCCAATAACCCTGACGGAATGGCAAATAAAATAAAATTCCGCCGCCTTCCGAGGACTTATATCGCAATCACGTTTCGTAACAGCCAAGCGAGGTTTTACCTTAGCGTTTAAGTCACCACCGACATTTGGCCGCGCAACTATTCTAAGCTCATTCATTTTGACTTAAGGAGGGGGCGAGCGCGGACGCAGGCCCCCACTACCAGAAATTGTACGGTCGAGTTACTGACGTTTGCAGTAATCGCAGAGGTCAGTAACTCAAAGAAATTAAATAAAAAAATTTGATCACAACGTCAAAATAAATTGCACGTATTTGCCCCTACTAATGTCTACGGCCATACCACGATGAACACACCCGTTCTCGTCTGATCACGGAAGTTAAGCATCGTCGGGCCGGGATAGTACTTGGATGGGGGACCGCCTGGGAACTCCCGGTGTCGTAGGCTTTTCATTTTCATTTGTTGCCTTTTCATTTCAATGGCGCTGTGATATAGTTCTTGTTATAACAATTAAGGAACGTGGCGGTTGTTGAAAGTGTTTCCTATGACATTTTCCTACGACATTTTCAGGTGATAGTACGAGAAAAAAGAGCTTTCAAATGCATACAAACTCGATGTATTGCCGATCATCCAATAACCCTGACGGAATGGCAAATAAAGTAAAATTCCGCCGCCTTCTGAGGACTTATATCGCAATCACGTTTCGTAACAGCCAAGCGAGGTTTTCCTTTAGCGTTTAAGTCACCACCGACATTTGGCCGCGCAACTATTCTAAGCTCATTCATTTTGACTTAAGGAGGGGGCGAGCGCGGACGCAGGCCCTCACTACCAGAAATTGTACGGTCGAGTTACTGACGTTTGCAGTAACCGCAGAGGTCAGTAACTCAAAGAAATTAAATAAAAAAATTTGATCACAACGTCAAAATAAATTGCACGTATTTTCCCCTACTAATGTCTACGGCCATACCACGATGAACACACCCGTTCTCGTCTGATCACGGAAGTTAAGCATCGTCGGGCCGGGATAGTACTTGGATGGGGGACCGCCTGGGAACTCCCGGTGTCGTAGGCTTTTCATTTTCATTTGTTGCCTTTTCATTTCAATGGCGCTGTGATATATTTCTTGTTATAACAATTAAGGAACGTGGCGGTTTGTGAAAGTGTTTCCTATGACATTTTCCTACGACATTTTCAGGTGATAGTACGAGAAAAAAGAGCTTTCAAATGCATACAAACTCGATCTATTGCCGATCATCCAATAACCCTGACGGAATGGCAAATAAAATAAAATTCCGCCGCTTTCCGAGGACTTATATCGCAATCACGTTTCGTAACAGCCAAGCGAGGTTTTACCTTAGCGTTTAAGTCACCACCGACATTTGGCCGCGCAACTATTCTAAGCTCATTCATTTTGACTTAAGGAGGGGGCGAGCGCGGACGCAGGCCCCCACTACCAGAAATTGTACGGTCGAGTTACTGACGTTTACAGTAATCGCAGAGGTCAGTAACTCAAAAAAATTAAATAAAAAAATTTGATCACAACGTCAAAATAAATTGCACGTATTTGCCCCTACTAATGTCTACGGCCATACCACGATGAACACACCCGTTCTCGTCTGATCACGGAAGTTAAGCATCGTCGGGCCCGGATAGTACTTGGATGGGAGACTGCCTGGGAACTCCCGGTGTCGTAGGCTTTTCATTTTCATTTGTTGCCTTTTCATTTCAATGGCGCTGTGATATATTTCTTGTAATAACAATTAAGGAACGTGGCGGTTGTTGAAAGTGTTTCCTTAGACATTTTCCTACGACATTTTCAGGTGATAGTACAAGAAAAAAGAGCTTTCAAATGCATACAAACTCGATCTATTGCCGATCATCCAATAACCCTTACGGAATGGCAAATAAAATAAAATTCCGCCGCCTTCCAAAGACTTATATCGCAATCACGTTTCGTAACAGCCAAGCGAGGTTTTACCTTATCGTTTAAGTCACCACCGACATTTGGCCGCGCAACTATTCTAAGCTCATTCATTTTGACTTAAGGAGGGGGCGAGCGCGGACGCAGGCCCCCACTACCAGAAATTGTACGGTCGAGTTACTGACGTTTGCAGTAATCGCAGAGGTCAGTAACTCAAAGAAATTAAATAAAAAAATTTGATCACAACGTCAAAATAAATTGCACGTATTTGCCCCTACTAATGTCTACGGCCATACCACGATGAACACACCCGTTCTCGTCTGATCACGGAAGTTAAGCATCGTCGGGCCGGGATAGTACTTGGATGGGGGACCGCATGGGAACTCCCGGTGTCGCAGACTTTTCATTTTCATTTGTTGCCTTTTCATTTCAATGGCGCTGTGATATATTTCTTGTTATAACAATTAAGGAACGTGGCGGTTGTTGAAAGTGTTTCCTATGACATTTTCCTACGACTTTTTCAGGTGATAGTACGAGAAAAAAGAGCTTTCAAATGCATACAAACTCGATCTATTGCCGATCATCCAATAACCCTGACGGAATGGCAAATAAAATAAAATTCCACCGCCTTCCGAGGACTTATATCGCAATCACGTTTCGTAACAGCCAAGCGAGGTTTTACCTTAGCGTTTAAGTCACCACCGACATTTGGCCGCGCAACTATTCTAAGCTCATTCATTTTGACTTAAGGAGGGGGCGAGCGCGGACGCAGGCCCCCACTACCAGAAATTGTACGGTCGAGTTACTGACGTTTGCAGTAATCGCAGAGGTCAGTAACTCAAAGAAATTAAATAAAAAAATTTGATCACAACGTCAAAATAAATTGCACGTATTTGTCCCTACTAATGTCTACGGCCATACCACGATGAACACACCCGTTCTCGTCTGATCACGGAAGTTAAGCATCGTCGGGCCGGGATAGTACTTGGATGGGGGACCGCCTGGGAACTCCCGGTGTCGTAGGCTTTTCATTTTCATTTGTTGCCTTTTCATTTCAATGGCGCTGTGATATATTTCTTGTTATAACAATTAAGGAACGTGGTGGTTGTTGAAAGTGTTTCCTATGATATTTTCCTACGACATTTTCAGGTGATAGTACGAGAAAAAAGAGCTTTCAAATGCATACAAACTCGATCTATTGCCGATCATCCAATAACCCTGACGGAATGGCAAATAAAATAAAATTCCGCCGCCTTCCGAGGACTTATATCGCAATCACGTTTCGTAACAGCCAAGCGAGGTTTTACCTTAGCGTTTAAGTCACCACCGACATTTGGCCGCGCAACTATTCTAAGCTCATTCATTTTGACTTAAGGAGGGGGCGAGCGCGGACGCAGGCCCCCACTACCAGAAATTGTACGGTCGAGTTACTGACGTTTGCAGTAATCGCAGAGGTCAGTAACTCAAAGAAATTAAATAAAAAAATTTGATCACAACGTCAAAATAAATTGCACGTATTTGCCCCTACTAATGTCTACGGCCATACCACGATGAACACACCCGTTCTCGTCTGATCACGGAAGTTAAGCATCGTCGGGCCGGGATAGTACTTGGATGGGGGACCGCCTGGGAACTCCCGGTGTCGTAGGCTTTTCATTTTCATTTGTTGCCTTTTCATTTCAATGGCGCTGTGATATATTTCTTGTTATAACAATTAAGGAACGTGGCGGTTGTTGCAAGTGTTTCCTATGACATTTTCCTACGACATTTTCAGGTGATAGTACGAGAAAAAAGAGCTTTCAAATGCATACAAACTCGATCTATTGCCGATCATCCAATAACCCTGACGGAATGGCAAATAAAATAAAATTCCGCCGCCTTCCGAGGACTTATATCGCAATCACGTTTCGTAACAGCCAAGCGAGGTTTTACCTTAGCGTTTAAGTCACCACCGACATTTGGCGGCGCAACTATTCTAAGCTCATTCATTTTGACTTAAGGAGGGGGCGAGCGCGGACGCAGGCCCCCACTACCAGAAATTGTACGGTCGAGTTACTGACGTTTGCAGTAATCGCAGAGGTCAGTAACTCAAAGAAATTAAATAAAAAAATTTGATCACAACGTCAAAATAAATTGCACGTATTTGCCCCTACTAATGTCTACGGCCATACCACGATGAACACACCCGTTCTCGTCTGATCACGGAAGTTAAGCATCGTCGGGCCGGGATAGTACTTGGATGAGGGACCGCCTGGGAACTCCCGGTGTCGTAGGCTTTTCATTTTCATTTGTTGCCTTTTCATTTCAATGGCGCTGTGATATATTTCTTGTTATAACAATTAAGGAACGTGGCGGTTGTTGAAAGTGTTTCCTATGACATTTTCCTACGACATTTTCAGGTGATAGTACGAGAAAAAAGAGCTTTCAAATGCATACAAACTCGATGTATTGCCGATCATCCAATAACCCTGACGGAATGGCAAATAAAATAAAATTCCGCCGCCTTCCGAGGACTTATATCGCAATCACGTTTCGTAACAGCCAAGCAAGGTTTTACCTTAGCGTTTAAGTCACCACCGACATTTGGCCGCGCAACTCTTCTAAGCTCGTTCATTTTGACTTAAGGAGGGGGCGAGCGCGGACGCAGGCCCCCACTACCAGAAATTGTACGGTCGAGTTACTGACGTTTGCAGTAATCGCAGAGGTCAGTAACTCAAAGAAATTAAATAAAAAAATTTGATCACAACGTCAAAATAAATTGCACGTATTTGCCCCTACTAATGTCTACGGCTATACCACGATGAACACACCCGTTCTCGTCTGATCACGGAAGTTAAGCATCGTCGGACCGGGATAGTACTTGGATGGGGGACCGCCTGGGAACTCCCGGTGTCGTAGGCTTTTCATTTTCATATGTTGCCTTTTCATTTCAATGGCGCTGTGATTTATTTCTTGTCATAACAATTAAGGAACGTGGCGGTTGTTGAAAGTGTTTCCTATGACATTTTCCTACGACATTTTCAGGTGATAGTACGAGAAAAAAGAGCTTTCAAATGCATACAAACTCGATCAATTGCCGATCATCCAATAACCCTGACGGAATGGCAAATAAAATAAAATTCCGCCGCCTTCCGAGGACTTATATCGCAATCACGTTTCGTAACAGCCAAGCGAGGTTTTACCTTAGCGTTTAAGTCACCACCGACATTTGGCCGCGCAACTATTCTAAGCTCATTCATTTTGACTTAAGGAGGGGGCGAGCGCGGACGCAGGCCCCCACTACCAGAAATTGTACGGTCGAGTTACTGACGTTTGCAGTAATCGCAGAGGTCAGTAACTCAAAGAAATTAAATAAAAAAATTTGATCACAACGTCAAAATAAATTGCACGTATTTGCCCCTACTAATGTCTACGGCCATACCACGATGAACACACCTGTTCTCGTCTGATCACGGAAGTTAAGCATCGTCGGGCCGGGATAGTACTTGGATGGGGGACCGCCTGGGAACTCCCGGTGTCGTAGGCTTTTCATTTTCATTTGTTGCCTTTTCATTTCAATGGCGCTGTGATATATTTCTTGTTATAACAATTAAGGAACGTGGCGGTTGTTGAAAGTGTTTCCTATGACATTTTCCTACGACATTTTCAGGTGATAGTACGAGAAAAAAGAGCTTTCAAATGCATACAAACTCGATCTATTGCCGATCATCCAATAACCCTGACGGAATGGCAAATAAAATAAAATTCCGCCGCCTTCCGAGGACTTATATCGCAATCACGTTTCGTAACAGCCAAGCGAGGTTTTACCTTAGCGTTTAAGTCACCACCGACATTTGGCCGCGCAACTATTCTAAGCTCATTCATTTTGACTTAAGGAGGGGGCGAGCGCGGACGCAGGTCCCCACTACCAGAAATTGTACGGTCGAGTTACTGACGTTTGCAGTAATCGCAGAGGTCAGTAACTCAAAGAAATTAAATAAAAAAATTTGATCACAACGTCAAAATAAATTGCACGTATTTGCCCCTACTAATGTCTACGGCTATACCACGATGAACACACCCGTTCTCGTCTGATCACGGAAGTTAAGCATCGTCGGACCGGGATAGTACTTGGATGGGGGACCGCCTGGGAACTCCCGTTGTCGTAGGCTTTTCATTTTCATATGTTGCCTTTTCATTTCAATGGCGCTGTGATTTATTTCTTGTCATAACAATTAAGGAACGTGGCGGTTGTTGAAAGTGTTTCCTATGACATTTTCCTACGACATTTTCAGGTGATAGTACGAGAAAAAAGAGCTTTCAAATGCATACAAACTCGATCAATTGCCGATCATCCAATAACCCTGACGGAATGGCAAATAAAATAAAATTCCGCCGCCTTCCGAGGACTTATATCGCAATCACGTTTCGTAACAGCCAAGCGAGGTTTTACCTTAGCGTTTAAGTCACCACCGACATTTGGCCGCGCAACTATTCTAAGCTCATTCATTTTGACTTAAGGAGGGGGCGAGCGCGGACGCAGGCCCCCACTACCAGAAATTGTACGGTCGAGTTACTGACGTTTGCAGTAATCGCAGAGGTCAGTAACTCAAAGAAATTAAATAAAAAAATTTGATCACAACGTCAAAATAAATTGCACGTATTTGCCCCTACTAATGTCTACGGCCATACCACGATGAACACACCTGTTCTCGTCTGATCACGGAAGTTAAGCATCGTCGGGCCGGGATAGTACTTGGATGGGGGACCGCCTGGGAACTCCCGGTGTCGTAGGCTTTTCATTTTCATTTGTTGCCTTTTCATTTCAATGGCGCTGTGATATATTTCTTGTTATAACAATTAAGGAACGTGGCGGTTGTTGAAAGTGTTTCCTATGACATTTTCCTACGACATTTTCAGGTGATAGTACGAGAAAAAAGAGCTTTCAAATGCATACAAACTCGATCTATTGCCGATCATCCAATAACCCTGACGGAATGGCAAATAAAATAAAATTCCGCCGCCTTCCGAGGACTTATATCGCAATCACGTTTCGTAACAGCCAAGCGAGGTTTTACCTTAGCGTTTAAGTCACCACCGACATTTGGCCGCGCAACTATTCTAAGCTCATTCATTTTGACTTAAGGAGGGGGCGAGCGCGGACGCAGGTCCCCACTACCAGAAATTGTACGGTCGAGTTACTGACGTTTGCAGTAATCGCAGAGGTCAGTAACTCAAAGAAATTAAATAAAAAAATTTGATCACAACGTCAAAATAAATTGCACGTATTTGCCCTTACTAATGTCTACGGCCATACCACGATGAACACACCCGTTCTCGTCTGATCACGGAAGTTAAGCATCGTCGGGCCGGAATAGTACTTGGATGGGGGACCGCCTGGGAACTCCCGGTGTCGTAGGCTTTTCATTTTCATTTGTTGCCTTTTCATTTCAATGGCGCTGTGATATATTTCTTGTTATAACAATTAAGGAACGTGGCGGTTGTTGAAAGTGTTTCCTATGACATTTTCCTACGACATTTTCAGGTGATAGTACGAGAAAAAAGAGCTTTCAAATGCATACAAACTCGATCTATTGCCGATCATCCAATAACCCTGACGGAATGGCAAATAAAATAAAATTCCGCCGCCTTCCGAGGACTTATATCGCAATCACGTTTCGTAACAGCCAAGCGAGGTTTTACCTTAGCGTTTAAGTCACCACCGACATTTGGCCGCGCAACTATTCTAAGCTCATTCATTTTGACTTAAGGAGGGGGCGAGCGCGGACGCAGGTCCCCACTACCAGAAATTGTACGGTCGAGTTACTGACGTTTGCAGTAATCGCAGAGGTCAGTAACTCAAAGAAATTAAATAAAAAAATTTGATCACAACGTCAAAATAAATTGCACGTATTTGCCCCTACTAATGTCTACGGCTATACCACGATGAACACACCCGTTCTCGTCTGATCACGGAAGTTAAGCATCGTCGGACCGGGATAGTACTTGGATGGGGGACCGCCTGGGAACTCCCGTTGTCGTAGGCTTTTCATTTTCATATGTTGCCTTTTCATTTCAATGGCGCTGTGATTTATTTCTTGTCATAACAATTAAGGAACGTGGCGGTTGTTGAAAGTGTTTCCTATGACATTTTCCTACGACATTTTCAGGTGATAGTACGAGAAAAAAGAGCTTTCAAATGCATACAAACTCGATCAATTGCCGATCATCCAATAACCCTGACGGAATGGCAAATAAAATAAAATTCCGCCGCCTTCCGAGGACTTATATCGCAATCACGTTTCGTAACAGCCAAGCGAGGTTTTACCTTAGCGTTTAAGTCACCACCGACATTTGGCCGCGCAACTATTCTAAGCTCATTCATTTTGACTTAAGGAGGGGGCGAGCGCGGACGCAGGCCCCCACTACCAGAAATTGTACGGTCGAGTTACTGACGTTTGCAGTAATCGCAGAGGTCAGTAACTCAAAGAAATTAAATAAAAAAATTTGATCACAACGTCAAAATAAATTGCACGTATTTGCCCCTACTAATGTCTACGGCCATACCACGATGAACACACCTGTTCTCGTCTGATCACGGAAGTTAAGCATCGTCGGGCCGGGATAGTACTTGGATGGGGGACCGCCTGGGAACTCCCGGTGTCGTAGGCTTTTCATTTTCATTTGTTGCCTTTTCATTTCAATGGCGCTGTGATATATTTCTTGTTATAACAATTAAGGAACGTGGCGGTTGTTGAAAGTGTTTCCTATGACATTTTCCTACGACATTTTCAGGTGATAGTACGAGAAAAAAGAGCTTTCAAATGCATACAAACTCGATCTATTGCCGATCATCCAATAACCCTGACGGAATGGCAAATAAAATAAAATTCCGCCGCCTTCCGAGGACTTATATCGCAATCACGTTTCGTAACAGCCAAGCGAGGTTTTACCTTAGCGTTTAAGTCACCACCGACATTTGGCCGCGCAACTATTCTAAGCTCATTCATTTTGACTTAAGGAGGGGGCGAGCGCGGACGCAGGTCCCCACTACCAGAAATTGTACGGTCGAGTTACTGACGTTTGCAGTAATCGCAGAGGTCAGTAACTCAAAGAAATTAAATAAAAAAATTTGATCACAACGTCAAAATAAATTGCACGTATTTGCCCTTACTAATGTCTACGGCCATACCACGATGAACACACCCGTTCTCGTCTGATCACGGAAGTTAAGCATCGTCGGGCCGGAATAGTACTTGGATGGGGGACCGCCTGGGAACTCCCGGTGTCGTAGGCTTTTCATTTTCATTTGTTGCCTTTTCATTTCAATGGCGCTGTGATATATTTCTTGTTATAACAATTAAGGAACGTGGCGGTTGTTGAAAGTGTTTCCTATGACATTTTCCTACGACATTTTCAGGTGATAGTACGAGAAAAAAGAGCTTTCAAATGCATACAAACTCGATCTATTGCCGATCATCCAATAACCCTGACGGAATGGCAAATAAAATAAAATTCCGCCGCCTTCCGAGGACTTATATCGCAATCACGTTTCGTAACAGCCAAGCGAGGTTTTACCTTAGCGTTTAAGTCACCACCGACATTTGGCCGCGCAACTATTCTAAGCTCATTCATTTTGACTTAAGGAGGGGGCGAGCGCGGACGCAGGCCCCCACTACCAGAAATTGTACGGTCGAGTTACTGACGTTTGCAGTAATCGCAGAGGTCAGTAACTCAAAGAAATTAAATAAAAAAATTTGATCACAACGTCAAAATAAATTGCACGTATTTGCCCCTACTAATGTCTACGGCCATACCACGATGAACACACCCGTTCTCGTCTGATCACGGAAGTTAAGCATCGTCGGGCCGGGATAGTACTTGGATGGGGGACCGCCTGGGAACTCCCGGTGTCGTAGGCTTTTCATTTTCATTTGTTGCCTTTTCATTTCAATGGCGCTGTGATATATTTCTTGTTATAACAATTAAGGAACGTGGCGGTTGTTGAAAGTGTTTCCTATGACATTTTCCTACGACATTTTCAGGTGATAGTACGAGAAAAAAGAGCTTTCAAATGCATACAAACTCGATCTATTGCCGATCATCCAATAACCCTGACGGAATGGCAAATAAAATAAAATTCCGCCGCCTTCCGAGGACTTATATCGCAATCACGTTTCGTAACAGCCAAGCGAGGTTTTACCTTAGCGTTTAAGTCACCACCGACATTTGGCCGCGCAACTATTCTAAGCTCATTCATTTTGACTTAAGGAGGGGGCGAGCGCGGACGCAGGCCCCCACTACCAGAAATTGTACGGTCGAGTTACTGACGTTTGCAGTAATCGCAGAGGTCAGTAACTCAAAGAAATTAAATAAAAAAATTTGATCACAACGTCAAAATAAATTGCACGTATTTGCCCCTACTAATGTCTACGGCCATACCACGATGAACACACCCGTTCTCGTCTGATCACGGAAGTTAAGCATCGTCGGGCCGGGATAGTACTTGGAAGGGGGACCGCCTGGGAACTCCCGGTGTCGCAGGCTTTTCATTTTCATTTGTTGCCTTTTCATTTCAATGGCGCTGTGATATATTTCTTGTTATAACAATTAAGGAACGTGGCGGTTGTTGAAAGTGTTTCCTATGACATTTTCCTACGACATTTTCAGGTGATAGTACGAGAAAAAAGAGCTTTCAAATGCATACAAACTCGATCTATTGCCGATCATCCAATAACCCTGACGGAATGGCAAATAAAATAAAATTCCGCCGCCTTCCGAGGACTTATATCGCAATCACGTTTCGTAACAGCCAAGCGAGGTTTTACCTTAGCGTTTAAGTCACCACCGACATTTGGCCGCGCAACTATTCTAAGCTCATTCATTTTGACTTAAGGAGGGGGCGAGCGAGGACGCAGGCCCCCACTACCAGAAATTGTACGGTCGAGTTACTGACGTTTGCAGTAATCGCAGAGGTCAGTAACTCAAAGAAATTAAATAAAAAAATTTGATCACAACGTCAAAATAAATTGCACGTATTTGCCCCTACTAATGTCTACGGCCATACCACGATGAACACACCCGTTCTCGTCTGATCACGGAAGTTAAGCATCGTCGGGCCGGGATAGTACTTGGATGGGGGACCGCCTGGGAACTCCCGGTGTCGTAGGCTTTTCATTTTCATTTGTTGCCTTTTCATTTCAATGGCGCTGTGATATATTTCTTGTTATAACAATTAAGGAACGTGGCGGTTGTTGAAAGTGTTTCCTATGACATTTTCCTACGACATTTTCAGGTGATAGTACGAGAAAAAAGAGCTTTCAAATGCATACAAACTCGATCTATTGCCGATCATCCAATAACCCTGACGGAATGGCAAATAAAATAAAATTCCGCCGCCTTCCGAGGACTTATATTGCAATCACGTTTCGTAACAGCCAAGCGAGGTTTTACCTTAGCGTTTAAGTCACCACCGACATTTGGCCGCGCAACTATTCTAAGCTCATTCATTTTGACTTAAGGAGGGGGCGAGCGCGGACGCAGGCCCCCACTACCAGAAATTGTACGGTCGAGTTACTGACGTTTGCAGTAATCGTAGAGGTCAGTAACTCAAAGAAATTAAATAAAAAATTTGATCACAACGTCAAAATAAATTGCACGTATTTGCCCCTACTAATGTCTACGGCCATACCACGATGAACACACCCGTTCTCGTCTGATCACGGAAGTTAAGCATCGTCGGGCCGGGATAGTACTTGGATGGGGGACCGCCTGGGAACTCCCGGTGTCGTAGGCTTTTCATTTTCATTTGTTGCCTTTTCATTTCAATGGTGCTGTGATATATTTCTTGTTATAACAATTAAGGAACGTGGCGGTTGTTGAAAGTGTTTCCTATGACATTTTCCTACGACATTTTCAGGTGATAGTACGAGAAAAAAGAGCTTTCAAATGCATACAAACTCGATCTATTGCCGATCATCCAATAACCCCGACGGAATGGCAAATAAAATAAAATTCCGCCGCCTTCCGAGGACTTATATCGCAATCACGTTTCGTAACAGCCAAGCGAGGTTTTACCTTAGCGTTTAAGTCACCACCGACATTTGGCCGCGCACCTATTCTAAGCTCATTCATTTTGACTTAAGGAGGGGGCGAGCGCGGACGCAGGCCCCCACTACCGGAAATTGTACGGTCGAGTTACTGACGTTTGCAGTAATCGCAGAGGTCAGTAACTCAAAGAAATTAAATAAAAAAATTTGATCACAACGTCAAAATAAATTGCACGTATTTGCCCCTACTAATGTCTACGGCCATACCACGATGAACACACCCGTTCTCGTCTGATCACGGAAGTTAAGCATCGTCGGGCCGGGATAGTACTTGGATGGGGGACCGCCTGGGAACTCCCGGTGTCGTAGGCATTTCATTTTCATTTGTTGCCTTTTCATTTCAATGGCGCTGTGAATATTTCTTGTTATAACAATTAAGGAACGTGGCGGTTGTTGAAAGTGTTTCCTATGACATTTTCCTACGACATTTTCAGGTGATAGTACGAGAAAAAAGAGCTTTCAAATGCATACAAACTCGATCTATTGCCGATCATCCAATAACCCTGACGGAATGGCAAATAAAATAAAATTCCGCCGCCTTCCGAGGACTTATATCGCAATCACGTTTCGTAACAGCCAAGCGAGGTTTTACCTTAGCGTTTAAGTCACCACCGACATTTGGCCGCGCAACTATTCTAAGCTCATTCATTTTGACTTAAGGAGGGGGCGAGCGCGGACGCAGGCCCCCACTACCAGAAATTGTACGGTCGAGTTACTGACGTTTGCAGTAATCGCAGAGGTCAGTAACTCAAAGAAATTAAATAAAAAAATTTGATCACAACGTCAAAATAAATTGCACGTATTTGCCCCTACTAATGTCTACGGCCATACCACGATGAACACACCCGTTCTCGTCTGATCACGGAAGTTAAGCATCGTCGGGCCGGGATAGTACTTGGATGGGGAACCGCCTGGGAACTCCCGGTGTCGCAGGCTTTTCATTTTCATTTGTTGCCTTTTCATTTCAATGGCGCTGTGATATATTTCTTGTTATAACAATTAAGGAACGTGGCGGTTGTTGAAAGTGTTTCCTATGACATTTTCCTACGACATTTTCAGGTGATAGTACGAGAAAAAAGAGCTTTCAAATGCATACAAACTCGATCTATTGCCGATCATCCAATAACCCTGACGGAATGGCAAATAAAATAAAATTCCGCCGCCTTCCGAGGACTTATATCGCAATCACGTTTCGTAACAGCCAAGCGAGGTTTTACCTTAGCGTTTAAGTAACCACCGACATTTGGCCGCGCAACTATTCTAAGCTCATTCATTTTGACTTAAGGAGGGGCCGAGCGCGGACGCAGGCCCCCACTACCAGAAATTGTACGGTCGAGTTACTGACGTTTGCAGTAATCGCAGAGGTCAGTAACTCAAAGAAATTAAATAAAAAAATTTGATCACAACGTCAAAATAAATTGCACGTATTTGCCACTACTAATGTCTACGGCCATACCACGATGAACACACCCGTTCTCGTCTAATCACGGAAGTTAAGCATCGTCGGGCCGGGATAGTACTTGGATGGGGGACCGCCTGGGAACTCCCGGTGTCGTAGGCTTTTCATTTTCATTTGTTGCCTTTTCATTTCAATGGCGCTGTGATATATTTCTTGTTATAACAATTAAGGAACGTGGCGGTTGTTGAAAGTGTTTCCTATGACATTTTCCTACGACATTTTCAGGTGATAGTACAAGAAAAAAGAGCTTTCAAATGCATACAAACTCGATCTATTGCCGATCATCCAATAACCCTGACGGAATGGCAAATAAAATAAAATTCCGCCGCCTTCCGAGGACTTATATCGCAATCACGTTTCGTAACAGCCAAGCGAGGTTTTACCTTAGCGTTTAAGTCACCACCGACACTTGGCCGCGCAACTATTCTAAGCTCATTCATTTTGACTTAAGGAGGGGGCGAGCACGGACGCAGGCCCCCACTACCAGAAATTGTACGGTCGAGTTACTGACGTTTGCAGTAATCGCAGAGGTCAGTAACTCAAAGAAATTAAATAAAAAAATTTGATCACAACGTCAAAATAAATTGCACGTATTTGCCCCTACTAATGTCTACGGCCATACCACGATGAACACACCCGTTCTCGTCTGATCACGGAAGTTAAGCATCGTCGGGCCGGGATAGTACTTGGATGGGGGACCGCCTGGGAACTCCCGGTGTCGTAGGCTTTTCATTTTCATTTGTTGCCTTTTCATTTCAATGGCGCTGTGATATATTTCTTGTTATAACAATTAAGGAACGTGGCGGTTGTTGAAAGTGTTTCCTATGACATTTTCCTACGACATTTTCAGGTGATAGTACGAGAAAAAAGAGCTTTCAAATGCATACAAACTCGATCTATTGCCGATCATCCAATAACCCTGACGGAATGGCAAATAAAATAAAATTCCGCCGCCTTCCGAGGACTTATATCGCAATCACGTTTCGTAACAGCCAAGCGAGGTTTTACCTTAGCGTTTAAGTCACCACCGACATTTGGCCGCGCAACTATTCTAAGCTCATTCATTTTGACTTAAGGAGGGGGCGAGCGCGGACGCAGGCCCCCACTACCAGAAATTGTACGGTCGAGTTACTGACGTTTGCAGTAATCGCAGAGGTCAGTAACTCAAAGAAATTAAATAAAAAAATTTGATCACAACGTCAAAATAAATTGCACGTATTTGCCCATACTAATGTCTACGGCCATACCACGATGAACACACCCGTTCTCGTCTGATCACGGAAGTTAAGCATCGTCGGGCCGGGATAGTACTTGGATGGGGGACCGCCTGGGAACTCCCGGTGTCGCAGGCTTTTCATTTTCATTTGTTGCCTTTTCATTTCAATGGCGCTGTGATATATTTCTTGTTATAACAATTAAGGAACGTGGCGGTTGTTGAAAGTGTTTCCTATGACATTTTCCTACGACATTTTCAGGTGATAGTACGAGAAAAAAGAGCTTTCAAATGCATACAAACTCGATCTATTGCCGATCATCCAATAACCCTGACGGAATGGCAAATAAAATAAAATTCCGCCGCCTTCCGAGGACTTATATCGCAATCACGTTTTGTAACAGCCAAGCGAGGTTTTACCTTAGCGTTTAAGTCACCACCGACATTTGGCCGCGCAACTATTCTAAACTCATTCATTTTGACTTAAGGAGGGGGCGAGCGTGGACGCAGGCCCCCACTACCAGAAATTGTACGGTCGAGTTACTGACGTTTGCAGTAATCGCAGAGGTCAGTAACTCAAAGAAATTAAATAAAAAAATTTGATCACAACGTCAAAATAAATTGCACGAATTTGCCCCTACTAATGTCTACGGCCATACCACGATGAACACACCCGTTCTCGTCTGATCACGGAAGTTAAGCATCGTCGGGCCGGGATAGTACTTGGATGGGGGACCGCCTGGGAACTCCCGGTGTCGCAGGCTTTTCATTTTCATTTGTTGCCTTTTCATTTCAATGGCGCTGTGATATATTTCTTGTTATAACAATTAAGGAACGTGGCGGTTGTTGAAAGTGTTTCCTATGACATTTTCCTACGACATTTTCAGGTGATAGTACGAGAAAAAAGAGCTTTCAAATGCATACAAACTCGATCTATTGCCGATCATCCAATAACCCTGACGGAATGGCAAATAAAATAAAATTCCGCCGCCTTCCGAGGACTTATATCGCAATCACGTTTTGTAACAGCCAAGCGAGGTTTTACCTTAGCGTTTAAGTCACCACGGACATTTGGCCGCGCAACTATTCTAAGCTCATTCATTTTGACTTAAGGAGGGGGCGAACGCGGACGCAGGCCCCCACTACCAGAAATTGTACGGTCGAGTTACTGACGTTTGCAGTAATCGCAGAGGTCAGTAACTCAAAGAAATTAAATAAAAAAATTTGATCACAACGTCAAAACAAATTGCACGTATTTGCCCCTACTAATGTCTACGGCCATACCACGATGAACACACCCGTTCTCGTCTGATCACGGAAGTTAAGCATCGTCGGGCCGGGATAGTACTTGGATGGGGGACCGCCTGGGAACTCCCGGTGTCGTAGGCTTTTCATTTTCATTTGTTGCCTTTTCATTTCAATGGCGCTGTGATATATTTCTTGTTATAACAATTAAGGAACGTGGCGGTTGTTGAAAGTGTTTCCTATGACATTTTCCTACGACATTTTCAGGTGATAGTACGAGAAAAAAGAGCTTTCAAATGCATACAAACTCGATCTATTGCCGATCATCCAATAACCCTGACGGAATGGCAAATAAAATAAAATTCCGCCGCCTTCCGAGGACTTATATCGCAATCACGTTTTGTAACAGCCAAGCGAGGTTTTACCTTAGCGTTTAAGTCACCACGGACATTTGGCCGCGCAACTATTCTAAGCTCATTCATTTTGACTTAAGGAGGGGGCGAGCGCGGACGCAGGCCCCCACTACCAGAAATTGTACGGTCGAGTTACTGACGTTTGCAGTAATCGCAGAGGTCAGTAACTCAAAGAAATTAAATAAAAAAATTTGATCACAACGTCAAAATAAATTGCACGTATTTGCCCCTACTAATGTCTACGGCCATACCACGATGAACACACCCGTTCTTGTCTGATCACGGAAGTTAAGCATCGTCGGGTCGTGATAGTACTTGGATGGGGGACCGCCTGGGAACTCCCGGTGTCGTAGGCTTTTCATTTTCATTTGTTGCCTTTTCATTTCAATGGCGCTGTGTTATATTTCTTGTTATAACAATTAAGGAACGTGGCGGTTGTTGAAAGTGTTTCTTATGACATTTTCCTACGACATTTTCAGGTGATAGTACGAGAAAAAAGAGCTTTCAAATGCATACAAACTCGATCTATTGCCGATCATCCAATAACCCTGACGGAATGGCAAATAAAATAAAATTCCGCCGCCTTCCGAGGACTTATATCGCAATCACGTTTCGTAACAGCCAAGCGAGGTTTTACCTTAGCGTTTAAGTCACCACCGACATTTGGCCGCGCAACTATTCTAAGCTCATTCATTTTGACTTAAGGAGGGGGCGAGCGCGGACGCAGGCCCCCACTACCAGAAATTGTACGGTCGAGTTACTGACGTTTGCAGTAATCGCAGAGGTCAGTAACTCAAAGATATTAAATAAAAAAATTTGATCACAACGTCAAAATAAATTGCACGTATTTGCCCCTACTAATGTCTACGGCCATACCACGATGAACACACCCGTTCTCGTCTGATCACGGAAGTTAAGCATCGTCGGGCCGGGATAGTACTTGGATGGGGGACCGCCTGGGAACTCCCGGTGTCGTAGGCTTTTCATTTTCATTTGTTGCCTTTTCATTTCAATGGCGCTGTGATATATTTCTTGTTGTAACAATTAAGGAACGTGGCGGTTGTTGAAAGTGTTTCCTATGACATTTTCCTACGACATTTTCAGGTGATAGTACGAGAAAAAAGAGCTTTCAAATGCATACAAACTCGATCTATTGCCGATCATCCAATAACCCTGACGGAATGGCAAATAAAATAAAATTCCGCCGCCTTCCGAGGACTTATATCGCAATCACGTTTCGTAACAGCCAAGCGAGGTTTTACCTTAGCGTTTAAGTCACCACCGACATTTAGCTGCGCAACTATTCTAAGCTCATTCATTTTGACTTAAGGAGGGGGCGAGCGCGGACGCAGGCCCCCACTACCAGAAATTGTACGGTCGAGTTACTGACGTTTGCAGTAATCGCAGAGGTCAGTAACACAAAGAAATTAAATAAAAAAATTTGATCACAACGTCAAAATAAATTGCACGTATTTGCCCCTACTAATGTCTACGGCCATACCACGATGAACACACCCGTTCTCGTCTGATCACGGAAGTTAAGCATCGTCGGGCCGGGATAGTACTTGGATGGGGGACCGCCTGGGAACTCCCGGTGTCGTAGGCTTTTCATTTTCATTTGTTGCCTTTTCATTTCAATGGCGCTGTGATATATTTCTTGTTATAACAATTAAGGAACGTGGCGGTTGTTGAAAGTGTTTCCTATGACATTTTCCTACGACATTTTCAGGTGATAGTACGAGAAAAAAGAGCTTTCAAATGCATACAAACTCGATCTATTGCCGATCATCCAATAACCCTGACGGAATGGCAAATAAAATAAAATTCCGCCGCCTTCCGAGGACTTATATCGCAATCACGTTTCGTAACAGCCAAGCGAGGTTTTACCTTAGCGTTTAAGTCACCACCGACATTTGGCTGCGCAACTATTCTAAGCTCATTCATTTTGACTTAAGGAGGGGGCGAGCGCGGACGCAGGCCCCCACTACCAGAAATTGTACGGTCGAGTTACTGACGTTTGCAGTAATCGCAGAGGTCAGTAACTCAAAGAAATTAAATAAAAAAATTTGATCACAACGTCAAAATAAATTGCACGTATTTGCCCCTACTAATGTCTACGGCCATACCACGATGAACACACCCGTTCCCGTCTGATTACGGAAGTCAAGCATCGCCGGGCCGGGATAGTACTTGGATGGGGGACCGCCTGGGAACTCCCGGTGTCGTAGGCTTTTCATTTTCATTTGTTGCCTTTTCATTTCAATGGCGCTGTGATATATTTCTTGTTATAACAATTAAGGAACGTGGCGGTTGTTGAAAGTGTTTCCTATGACATTTTCCTACGACATTTTCAGGTGATAGTACGAGAAAAAAGAGCTTTCAAATGCATACAAACTCGATCTATTGCCGATCATCCAATAACCCTGACGGAATGGCAAATAATATAAAATTCCGCCGCCTTCCGAGGACTTATATTGCAATCACGTTTCGTAACAGCCAAGCGAGGTTTTACCTTAGCGTTTAAGTCACCACCGACATTTGGCCGCGCAACTATTCTAAGCTCATTCATTTTGACTTAAGGAGGGGGCGAGCGCAGACGCAGGCCCCCGCTACCAGAAATTGTACGGTCGAGTTACTGACGTTTGCAGTAATTGCAGAGGTCAGTAACTCAAAGAAATTAAATAAAAAAATTTGATCACAACGTCAAAATAAATTGCACGTATTTGCCCCTACTAATGTCTACGGCCATACCACGATGAACACACCCGTTCTCGTCTGATCACGGAAGTTAACCATCGTCGGGCCGGGATAGTACTTGGATGATGGACCGCCTGGGAACTCCCGGTGTCGTAGGCTTTTCATTTTCATTTGTTGCCTTTTCATTTCAATGGCGCTGTGATATATTTCTTGTTATAACAATTAAGGAACGTGGCGGTTGTTGAAAGTGTTTCCTATGACATTTTCCTACGACATTTTCAGGTGATAGTACGAGAAAAAAGAGCTTTCAAATGCATACAAACTCGATCTATTGCCGATCATCCAATAACCCTGACGGAAGGGCAAATAAAATAAAATTCCGCCGCCTTCCGAGGACTTATATCGCAATCACGTTTCGTAACAGCCAAGCGAGGTTTTACCTTAGCGTTTAAGTCACCACCGACATTTGGCCGCGCAACTATTCTAAGCTCATTCATTTTGACTTAAGGAGGGGGCGAGCGCGGACGCAGGCCCCCACTACCAGAAATTGTACGGTGGAGTTACTGACGTTTGCAGTAATCGCAGAGGTCAGTAACTCAAAGAAATTAAATAAAAAAATTTGATCACAACGTCAAAATAAATTGCACGTATTTGCCCCTACTAATGTCTACGGCCATACCACGATGAACACACCCGTTCTCGTCTGATCACGGAAGTTAAGCATCGTCGGGCCGGGATAGTACTTGGATGGGGGACCGCCTGGGAACTCCCGGTGTCGTAGGCTTTTCATTTTCATTTGTTGCCTTTTCATTTCAATGGCGCTGTGATATATTTCTTGTAATAACAATTAAGGAACGTGGCGGTTGTTGAAAGTGTTTCCTATGACATTTTCCTACGACATTTTCAGGTGATAGTACGTGAAAAAAGAGTTTTCAAATGCATACAAACTCGATCTATTGCCGATCATCCAATAACCCTGACGGAATGGCAAATAAAATAAAATTCCGCCGCCTTCCGAGGACTTATATCGCAATCACGTTTCGTAACAGCCAAGCGAGGTTTTACCTTAGCGTTTAAGTCACCACCGACATTTGGCCGCGCAACTATTCTAAGCTCATTCATTTTGACTTAAGGAGGGGGCGAGCGCGGACGCAGGCCCCCACTACCAGAAATTGTACGGTCGAGTTACTGACGTTTGCAGTAATCGCAGAGGTCAGTAACTCAAAGAAATTAAATAAAAAAATTTGATCACAACGTCAAAATAAATTGCACGTATTTGCCCCTACTAATGTCTACGGCCATACCACGATGAACACACCCGTTCTTGTCTGATCACGGAAGTTAAGCATCGTCGGGCCGGGATAGTACTTGGATGGGGGACAGCCTGGGAACTCCCGGTGTCGTAGGCTTTTCATTTTCATTTGTTGCCTTTTCATTTCAATGACGCTGTGATATATTTCTTGTTATAACAATTAAGGAACGTGGCGGTTGTTGAAAGTGTTTCCTATGACATTTTCCTACGACATTTTCAGGTGATAGTACGAGAAAAAAGAGCTTTCAAATGCATACAAACTCGATCTATTGCCGATCATCCAATAACCCTGACGGAATGGCAAATAAAATAAAATTCCGCCGCCTTCCGAGGACTTATATCGCAATCACGTTTCGTAACAGCCAAGCGAGGTTTTACCTTAGCGTTTAAGTCACCACCGACATTTGGCCGCGCAACTATTCTAAGCTCATTCATTTTGACTTAAGGAGGGGGCGAGCGCGGACGCAGGCCCCCACTACCAGAAATTGTACGGTCGAGTTACTGACGTTTGCAGTAATCGCAGAGGTCAGTAACTCAAAGAAATTAAATAAAAAAATTTGATCACAACGTCAAAATAAATTGCACGTATTTGCCCCTACTAATGTCTACGGCCATACCACGATGAACACACCCGTTCTCGTCTGATCACGGAAGTTAAGCATCGTCGGGCGGGGATAGTACTTGGATGGGGGACCGCCTGGGAACTCCCGGTGTCGTAGGATTTTCATTTTCATTTGTTGCCTTTTCATTTCAATGGCGCTGTGATATATTTCTTGTTATAACAATTAAGGAACGTGGCGGTTGTTGAAAGTGTTTCCTATGACATTTTCCTACGACATTTTCAGGTGATAGTACGAGAAAAAAGAGCTTTCAAATGCATACAAACTCGATCTATTGCCGATCATCCAATAACCCTGACGGAATGGCAAATAAAATAAAATTCCGCCGCCTTCCGAGGACTTATATCGCAATCACGTTTCGTAACAGCCAAGCGAGGTTTTACCTTAGCGTTTAAGTCACCACCGACATTTGGCCGCGCAACTATTCTAAGTTCATTCATTTTGACTTAAGGAGGGGGCGAGCGCGGACGCAGGCCCCCACTACCAGAAATTGTACGGTCGAGTTACTGACGTTTGCAGTAATCGCAGAGGTCAGTAACTCAAAAAAATTAAATAAAAAAATTTGATCACAACGTCAAAATAAATTGCACGTGTTTGCGCCTACTAATGTCTACGGCCATACCACGATGAACACACCCGTTCTCGTCTGATCACGGAAGTTAAGCATCGTCGGGCCGGGATAGTACTTGGATGGGGGACCGCCTGGTAACTCCCGGTGTCGTAGGCTTTTCATTTTCATTTGTTGCCTTTTCATTTCAATGGCGCTGTGATATATTTCTTGTTATAACAATTAAGGAACGTGGCGGTTGTTGAAAGTGTTTCCTATGACATTTTCCTACGACATTTTCAGGTGATAGTACGAGAAAAAAGAGCTTTCAAATGCATACAAACTCGATCTATTGCCGATCATCCAATAACCCTGACGGAATGGCAAATAAAATAAAATTCCGCCGCCTTCCGAGGACTTATATAGCAATCACGTTTCGTAACAGCCAAGCGAGGTTTTACCTTAGCGTTTAAGTCACCACCGACATTTGGCCGCGCAACTATTCTAAGCTCATTCATTTTGACTTAAGGAGGGGGCGAGCGCGGACGCAGGCCCCCACTACCAGAAATTGTACGGTCGAGTTACTGACGTTTGCAGTAATCGCAGAGGTCAGTAACTCAAAGAAATTAAATAAAAAAATTTGATCACAACGTCAAAATAAATTGCACGTATTTGCCCCTACTAATGTCTACGGCCATACCACGATGAACACACCCGTTCTCGTCTGATCACGGAAGTTAAGCATCGTCGGGCCGGGATAGTACTTGGATGGGCCCGCCTGGAAACTCCCGGTGTCGTAGGCTTTTCATTTTCATTTGTTGCCTTTTCATTTCAATGGCGCTGTGATATATTTCTTGTTATAACAATTAAGGAACGTGGCGGTTGTTGAAAGTGTTTCCTATGACATTTTCCTACGACATTTTCAGGTGATAGTACGAGAAAGAAAAGCTTTCAAATGCATACAAACTCGATCTATTGCCGATCATCCAATAACCCTGACGGAATGGCAAATAAAATAAAATTCCGCCGCCTTCCGAAGACTTATATCGCAATCACGTTTCGTAGCAGCCAAGCGAGGTTTTACCTTAGCGTTTAAGTCACCACCGACATTTGGCCGCGCAACTATTCTAAGCTCATTCATTTTGACTTAAGGAGGGGGCGAGCGCGGACGCAGGCCCCCACTACCAGAAGATGTACGGTCGAGTTACTGACGTTTGCAGTAATCGCAGAGGTCAGTAACTCAAAGAAATTAAATAAAAAAATTTGATCACAACGTCAAAATAAATTGCACGTATTTGCCCCTACTAATGTCTACGGCCATACCACGATGAACACACCCGTTCTCGTCTGATCACGAAAGTTAAGCATCGTCGGGCCGGCATAGTACTTGGATGGGGGACCGCCTGGGAACTCCCGGTGTCGTAGGCTTTTCATTTTTATTTGTTGCCTTTTCATTTCAATGGCGCTGTGTTATATTTCTTGTTATAACAATTAGGGAACGTGGCGGTTGTTGAAAGTGTTTTCTGTGACATTTTCCTACGACATTTTCAGGTGATAGTACGAGAAAAAAGAGCTTTCAAATGCATACAAACTCGATCTATTGCCGATCATCCAATAACCCTGACGGAATGGCAAATAAAATAAAATTCCGCCGCCTTCCGAGGACTTATATCGCAATCACGTTTCGTAACAGCCAAGCGAGGTTTTACCTTAGCGTTTAAGTCACCACCGACATTTGGCCGCGCAACTATTCTAAGCTCATTCATTTTGACTTAAGGAGGGGGCGAGCGCGGACGCAGGCCCCCACTACCAGAAATTGTACGGTCGAGTTACTGACGTTTGCAGTAATCGCAGAGGTCAGTAACTCAAAGAAATTAAATAAAAAAATTTGATCACAACGTCAAAATAAATTGCACGTATTTGCCCCTACTAATGTCTACGGCCATACCACGATGAACACACCCGTTCTCGTCTGATCACGGAAGTTAAGCATCGTCGGGCCGGGATAGTACTTGGATGGGCCCGCCTGGGAACTCCCGGTGTCGTAGGCTTTTCATTTTCATTTGTTGCCTTTTCATTTCAATGGCGCTGTGATATATTTCTTGTTATAACAATTAAGGAACGTGGCGGTTGTTGAAAGTATTTCCTATGACATTTTCCTACGACATTTTCAGGTGATAGTACGAGAAAAAAGAGCTTTCAAATGCATACAAACTCGATCTATTGCCGATCATCCAATAACCCTGACGGAATGGCAAATAAAATAAAATTCCGCCGCCTTCCGAAGACTTATATCGCAATCACGTTTCGTAACAGCCAAGCGAGGTTTTACCTTAGCGTTTAAGTCACCACCGACATTTGGCCGCGCAACTATTCTAAGCTCATTCATTTTGACTTAAGGAGGGGGCGAGCGCGGACGCAGGCCCCCACTACCAGAAGATGTACGGTCGAGTTACTGACGTTTGCAGTAATTGCAGAGGTCAGTAACTCAAAGAAATTAAATAAAAAAATTTGATCACAACGTCAAAATAAATTGCACGTATTTGCCCCTACTAATGTCTACGGCCATACCACGATGAACACACCCGTTCTCGTCTGATCACGGAAGTTAAGCATCGTCGGGCCGGCATAGTACTTGGATGGGGGACCGCCTGGGAACTCCCGGTGTCGTAGGCTTTTCATTTTCATTTGTTGCCTTTTCATTTCAATGGCGCTGTGTTATATTTCTTGCTATAACAATTAAGGAACGTGGCGGTTGTTGAAAGTGTTTTCTATGACATTTTCCTACGACATTTTCAGGTGATAGTACGAGAAAAAAGAGCTTTCAAATGCATACAAACTCGATCTATTGCCGATCATCCAATAACCCTGACGGAATGGCAAATAAAATAAAATTCCGCCGCCTTGCGAGGACTTATATCGCAATCACGTTTCGTAACAGCCAAGCGAAGTTTTACCTTAGCGTTTAAGTCACCACCGACATTTGGCCGCGCAACTATTCTAAGCTCATTCATTTTGACTTAAGGAGGGGGCGAGCGCGGACGCAGGCCCCCACTACCAGAAATTGTACGGTCGAGTTACTGACGTTTGCAGTAATCGCAGAGGTCAGTAACTCAAAGCAATTAAATAAAAAAATTTGATCACAACGTCAAAATAAATTGCACGTATTTGCCCCTACTAATGTCTACGGCCATACCACGATGAACACACCCGTTCTCGTCTGATCACGGAAGTTAAGCATCGTCGGGCCGGGATAGTACTTGGATGGGGGACCGCCTGGGAACTCCCGGTGTCGTAGGCTTTTCATTTTCATTTGTTGCCTTTTCATTTCAATGGCGCTGTGATATATTTCCTGTTATAACAATTAAGGAACGTGGCGGTTGTTGAAAGTGTTTCCTATGACATTTTCCTACGACATTTTCAGGTGATAGTACGAGAAAAAAGAGCTTTCAAATGCATACAAACTCGATCTATTGCCGATCATCCAATAACCCTGACGGAATGGCAAATAAAATAAAATTCCGCCGCCTTCCGAGGACTTATATCGCAATCACGTTTCGTAACAGCCAAGCGAGGTTTTACCTTAGCGTTTTAGTCACCACCGACATTTGGCCGCGCAACTATTCTAAGCTCATTCATTTTGACTTAAGGAGGGGGCGAGCGCGGACGCAGGCCCCCACTACCAGAAATTGTACGGTCGAGTTACTGACGTTTGCAGTAATCGCAGAGGTCAGTAACTCAAAGAAATTAAATAAAAAAATTTGATCACAACGTCAAAATAAATTGCACGTATTTGCCCCTACTAATGTCTACGGCCATACCACGATGAACACACCCGTTCTCGTCTGATCACGGAAGTTAAGCATCGTCGGGCCGGGATAGTACTTGGATGGGGGACCGCCTGGGAACTCCCGGTGTCGTAGGCTTTTCATTTTCATTTGTTGCCTTTTCATTTCAATGGCGCTGGGATATATTTCTTGTTATAACAATTAAGGAACGTGGCGGTTGTTGAAAGTGTTTCCTATGACATTTTCCTACGACATTTTCAGGTGATAGTACGAGAAAAAAGAGCTTTCAAATGCATACAAACTCGATCTATTGCCGATCATCCAATAACCCTGACGGAATGGCAAATAAAATAAAAGTCCGCCGCCTTCCGAGGACTTATATCGCAATCACGTTTTGTAACAGCCAAGCGAGGTTTTACCTTAGCGTTTAAGACACCACCGACATTTGTCCGCGCAACTATTCTAAGCTCATTCATTTTGTCTTAAGGAGGGGGCGAGCGCGGACGCAGGCCCCCACTACCAGAAATTGTACGGTCGAGTTACTAACGTTTGCAGTAATCGTAGAGGTCAGTAACTCAAAGAAATTTAATAAAAAATTTGATCACAACGTCAAAATAAATTGCACGTATTTGCCCCTACTAATGTCTACGGCCATACCACGATGAACACACCCGTTCTCGTCTGATCACGGAAGTTAAGCATCGTCGGGCCGGGATAGTACTTGGATGGGGGACCGCCTGGGAACTCCCGGTGTCGTAGGCATTTCATTTTCTATTGTTGCCTTTTCATTTCAATGGCGCTGTGATATATTTCTTGTTATAACAATTAAGGAACGTGGCGGTTGTTGAAAGTGTTTCGTATGACATTTTCCTACGACATTTTCAGGTGATAGTACGAGAAAAAAGAGCTTTGAAATGCATACAAACTCGATCTATTGCCGATCATCCAATAACCCTGACGGAATGGCAAATAAAATAAAATTCCGCCGCCTTCCGAGGACTTATATCGCAATCACGTTTCGTAACAGCCAAGCGAGGTTTTACCTTAGCGTTTAAGTCACCACCGACATTTGGCCGCGCAACTATTCTAAGCTCATTCATTTTGACTTAAGGAGGGGGCGAGCGCGGACGCAGGCCCCCACTACCAGAAATTGTACGGTCGAGTTACTGACGTTTGCAGTAATCGCAGAGGTCAGTAACTCAAAGAAATTAAATAAAAAAATTTGATCACAACGTCAAAATAAATTGCACGTATTTGCCCCTACTAATGTCTATGGCCATACCACGATGAACACACCCGTTCTCGTCTGATCACGGAAGTTAAGCATCGTCTGGCCGGGATAGTACTTGGTTGGGGGACCGCCTGGGAACTCCCGGTGTCGTAGGCTTTTCATTTTCATTTGTTGCCTTTTCATTTCAATGGCGCTGTGATATATTTCTTGTTATAACAATTAAGGAACGTGGCGGTTGTTGAAAGTGTTTCCTATGACATTTTCCTACGACATTTTCAGGTCATAGTACGAGAAAAAAGAGCTTTCAAATGCATACAAACTCGATCTATTGCCGATCATCCAATAACCCTGACGGAATGGCAAATAAAATAAAATTCCGCCGCCTTCCGAGGACTTATATCGCAATCACGTTTCGTAACAGCCAAGCGAGGTTTTACCTTAGCGTTTAAGTCACCACCGACATTTGGCCGCGCAACTATTCTAAGCTCATTCATTTTGACTTAAGGAGGGGGCGAGCGCGGACGCAGGCCCCCACTACCAGAAATTGTACGGTCGAGTTACTGACGTTTGCAGTAATCGCAGAGGTCAGTAACTCAAAGAAATTAAATAAAAAAATTTGATCACAACGTCAAAATAAATTGCACGTATTTGCCCCTACTAATGTCTACGGCCATACCACGATGAACACACCCGTTCTCGTCTGATCACGGAAGTAAAACATCGTCGGGCCGGGATAGTACTTGGATGGGGGACCGCCTGGGAACTCCCGGTGTCGTAGGCTTTTCATTTTCATTTGTTGCCTTTTCATTTCAATGGCGCTGTGATATATTTCTTGTTATAACAGTTAAGGAACGTGGCGGTTGTTGAAAGTGTTTCCTATGACATTTTCCTACGACATTTTCAGGTGATAGTACGAGAAAAAAGAGCTTTCAAATGCATACAAACTCGATCTATTGCCGATCGTCCAATAACCCTGACGGAATGGCAAATAAAATAAAATTCCGCCGCCTTCCGAGGACTTATATCGCAATCACGTTTCGTAACAGCCAAGCGAGGTTTTACCTTAGCGTTTAAGTCACCACCGACATTTGGCCGCGCAACTATTCTAAGCTCATTCATTTTGACTTAAGGAGGGGGCGAGCGCGGACGCAGGCCCCCACTACCAGAAATTGTACGGTCGAGTTACTGACGTTTGCAGTAATCGCAGAGGTCAGTAACTCAAAGAAATTAAATAAAAAAATTTGATCACAACGTCAAAATAAATTGCACGTATTTGCCCCTACTAATGTCTACGGCCATACCACGATGAACACACCCGTTCTCGTCTGATCACGGAAGTTAAGCATCGTCGGGCCGGGATAGTACTTGGATGGGCCCGCCTGGGAACTCCCGGTGTCGTAGGCTTTTCATTTTCATTTGTTGCCTTTTCATTTCAATGGCGCTGTGATATATTTCTTGTTATAACAATTAAGGAACGTGGCGGTTGTTGAAAGTATTTCCTATGACATTTTCCTACGACATTTTCAGGTGATAGTACGAGAAAAAAGAGCTTTCAAATGCATACAAACTCGATCTATTGCCGATCATCCAATAACCCTGACGGAATGGCAAATAAAATAAAATTCCGCCGCCTTCCGAAGACTTATATCGCAATCACGTTTCGTAACAGCCAAGCGAGGTTTTACCTTAGCGCTTAAGTCACCACCGACATTTGGCCGCGCAACTATTCTAAGCTCATTCATTTTGACTTAAGGAGGGGGCGAGCGCGGACGCAGGCCCCCACTACCAGAAGATGTACGGTCGAGTTACTGACGTTTGCAGTAATTGCAGAGGTCAGTAACTCAAAGAAATTAAATAAAAAAATTTGATCACAACGTCAAAATAAATTGCACGTATTTGCCCCTACTAATGTCTACGGCCATACCACGATGAACACACCCGTTCTCGTCTGATCACGGAAGTTAAGCATCGTCGGGCCGGCATAGTACTTGGATGGGGGACCGCCTGGGAACTCCCGGTGTCGTAGGCTTTTCATTTTCATTTGTTGCCTTTTCATTTCAATGGCGCTGTGTTATATTTCTTGCTATAACAATTAAGGAACGTGGCGGTTGTTGAAAGTGTTTTCTATGACATTTTCCTACGACATTTTCAGGTGATAGTACGAGAAAAAAGAGCTTTCAAATGCATACAAACTCGATCTATTGCCGATCATCCAATAACCCTGACGGAATGGCAAATAAAATAAAATTCCGCCGCCTTGCGAGGACTTATATCGCAATCACGTTTCGTAACAGCCAAGCGAGGTTTTACCTTAGCGTTTAAGTCACCACCGACATTTGGCCGCGCAACTATTCTAAGCTCATTCATTTTGACTTAAGGAGGGGGCGAGCGCGGACGCAGGCCCCCACTACCAGAAATTGTACGGTCGAGTTACTGACGTTTGCAGTAATCGCAGAGGTCAGTAACTCAAAGCAATTAAATAAAAAAATTTGATCACAACGTCAAAATAAATTGCACGTATTTGCCCCTACTAATGTCTACGGCCATACCACGATGAACACACCCGTTCTCGTCTGATCACGGAAGTTAAGCATCGTCGGGCCGGGATAGTACTTGGATGGGGGACCGCCTGGGAACTCCCGGTGTCGTAGGCTTTTCATTTTCATTTGTTGCCTTTTCGTTTCAATGGCGCTGTGATATATTTCCTGTTATAACAATTAAGGAACGTGGCGGTTGTTGAAAGTGTTTCCTATGACATTTTCCTACGACATTTTCAGGTGATAGTACGAGAAAAAAGAGCTTTCAAATGCATACAAACTCGATCTATTGCCGATCATCCAATAACCCTGACGGAATGGCAAATAAAATAAAATTCCGCCGCCTTCCGAGGACTTATATCGCAATCACGTTTCGTAACAGCCAAGCGAGGTTTTACCTTAGCGTTTTAGTCACCACCGACATTTGGCCGCGCAACTATTCTAAGCTCATTCATTTTGACTTAAGGAGGGGGCGAGCGCGGACGCAGGCCCCCACTACCAGAAATTGTACGGTCGAGTTACTGACGTTTGCAGTAATCGCAGAGGTCAGTAACTCAAAGAAATTAAATAAAAAAATTTGATCACAACGTCAAAATAAATTGCACGTATTTGCCCCTACTAATGTCTACGGCCATACCACGATGAACACACCCGTTCTCGTCTGATCACGGAAGTTAAGCATCGTCGGGCCGGGATAGTACTTGGATGGGGGACCGCCTGGGAACTCCCGGTGTCGTAGGCTTTTCATTTTCATTTGTTGCCTTTTCATTTCAATGGCGCTGGGATATATTTCTTGTTATAACAATTAAGGAACGTGGCGGTTGTTGAAAGTGTTTCCTATGACATTTTCCTACGACATTTTCAGGTGATAGTACGAGAAAAAAGAGCTTTCAAATGCATACAAACTCGATCTATTGCCGATCATCCAATAACCCTGACGGAATGGCAAATAAAATAAAATTCCGCCGCCTTCCGAGGACTTATATCGCAATCACGTTTCGTAACAGCCAAGCGAGGTTTTACCTTAGCGTTTAAGTCACCACCGACATTTGGCCGCGCAACTATTCTAAGCTCATTCATTTTGACTTAAGGAGGGGGCGAGCGCGGACGCAGGCCCCCACTACCAGAAATTGTACGGTCGAGTTACTGACGTTTGCAGTAATCGCAGAGGTCAGTAACTCAAAGAAATTAAATAAAAAAATTTGATCACAACGTCAAAATAAATTGCACGTATTTGCCCCTACTAATGTCTACGGCCATACCACGATGAACACACCCGTTCTCGTCTGATCACGGAAGTTAAACATCGTCGGGCCGGGATAGTACTTGGATGGGGGACCGCCTGGGAACTCCCGGTGTCGTAGGCTTTTCATTTTCATTTGTTGCCTTTTCATTTCAATGGCGCTGTGATATATTTCTTGTTATAACAGTTAAGGAACGTGGCGGTTGTTGAAAGTGTTTCCTATGACATTTTCCTACGACATTTTCAGGTGATAGTACGAGAAAAAAAAGCTTTCAAATGCATACAAACTCGATCTATTGCCGATCGTCCAATAACCCTGACGGAATGGCAAATAAAATAAAATTCCGCCGCCTTCCGAGGACTTATATCGCAATCACGTTTCGTAACAGCCAAGCGAGGTTTTACCTTAGCGTTTAAGTCACCACCGACATTTGGCCGCGCAACAATTCTAAGCTCATTCATTTTGACTTAAGGAGGGGGCGAGCGTGGACGCAGGCCCCCACTACCAGAAATTGTACGGTCGAGTTACTGACGTTTGCAGTAATCGCAGAGGTCAGTAACTCAAAGAAATTAAATAAAAAAATTTGATCACAACGTCAAAATAAATTGCACGTATTTGCCACTACTAATGTCTATGGCCATACCACGATGAACACACCCGTTCTCGTCTGATCACGGAAGTTAAGCATCGTCGGGCCGGGATAGTACTTGGATGGGGGACCGCCTGGGAACTCCCGGTGTCGTAGGCTTTTCATTTTCATTTGTTGCCTTTTCATTTCAATGGCGCTGTGATATATTTCTTGTTATAACAATTAAGGAACGTGGCGGTTGTTGAAAGTGTTTCCTATGACATTTTCCTACGACATTTTCAGGTGATAGTACGAGAAAAAGGAGCTTTCAAATGCATACAAACTCGATCTATTGCCGATCTTCCAATAACCCTGACGGAATGGCAAATAAAATAAAATTCCGCCGCCTTCCGAGGACTTATATCGCAATCACGTTTCGTAACAGCCAAGCAAGGTTTTACCTTAGCGTTTAAGTCACCACCGACATTTGGCCGCGCAACTATTCTAAGCTCATTCATTTTGACTTAAGGAGGGGGCGAGCGCGGACGCAGGCCCCCACTACCAGAAATTGTACGGTCGAGTTACTGACGTTTGCAGTAATCGCAGAGGTCAGTAACTCAAAGAAATTAAATAAAAAAATTTGATCACAACGTCAAAATAAATTGCACGTATTTGCCCCTACTAATGTCTACGGCCATACCTCGATGAACACACCCGTTCTCGTCTGATCGCGGAAGTTAAGCATCGTCGGGCCGGGATAGTACTTGGATGGGGGACCGCCTGGGAACTCCCGGTGTCGTAGGCTTTTCATTTTCATTTGTTGCCTTTTCATTTCAATGGCGCTGTGATATATTTCTTGTTATAACAGTTAAGGAACGTGGCGGTTGTTGAAAGTGTTTCCTATGACATTTTCCTACGACATTTTCAGGTGATAGTACGAGAAAAAAGAGCTTTCAAATGCATACAAACTCGATCTATTGCCGATCGTCCAATAACCCTGACGGAATGGCAAATAAAATAAAATTCCGCCGCCTTCCGAGGACTTATATCGCAATCACGTTTCGTAACAGCCAAGCGAGGTTTTACCTTAGCGTTTAAGTCACCACCGACATTTGGCCGCGCAACAATTCTAAGCTCATTCATTTTGACTTAAGGTGGGGGCGAGCGTGGACGCAGGCCCCCACTACCAGAAATTGTACGGTCGAGTTACTGACGTTTGCAGTAATCGCAGAGGTCAGTAACTCAAAGAAATTAAATAAAAAAATTTGATTACAACGTCAAAATAAATTGCACGTATTTGCCACTACTAATGTCTATGGCCATACCACGATGAACACACCCGTTCTCGTCTGATCACGGAAGTTAAGCATCGTCGGGCCGGGATAGTACTTGGATGGGGGACCGCCTGGGAACTCCCGGTGTCGTAGGCTTTTCATTTTCATTTGTTGCCTTTTCATTTCAATGGCGCTGTGATATATTTCTTGTTATAACAATTAAGGAACGTGGCGGTGGTTGAAAGTGTTTCCTATGACATTTTCCTACGACATTTTCAGGTGATAGTACGAGAAAAAAGAGCTTTCAAATGCATACAAACTCGATCTATTGACGATCATCCAATAACCCTGACGGAATGGCAAATAAAATAAAATTCCGCCGCCTTCCGAGGACTTATATCGCAATCACGTTTCGTAACAGCCAAGCGAGGTTTTACCTTAGCGTTTAAGTCACCACCGACATTTGGCCGCGCAACTATTCTAAGCTCATTCATTTTGACTTAAGGAGGGGGCGAGCGCGGACGCAGGCCCCCACTACCAGAAATTGTACGGTCGAGTTACTGACGTTTGCAGTAATCGCAGAGGTCAGTAACTCAAAGAAATTAAATAAAAAAATTTGATCACAACGTCAAAATAAATTGCACGTATTTGCCCCTACTAATGTCTATGGCCATACCACGCTGAACACACCCGTTCTCGTCTGATCACGGAAGTTAAGCATCGTCGGGCCGGGATAGTACTTGGATGGGGGACCGCCTGGGAACTCCCGGTGTCGTAGGCTTTTCATTTTCATTTGTTGCCTTTTCATTTCAATGGCGCTGTGATATATTTTTTGTTATAACAACTAAGGAACGTGGCGGTTGTTGAAAGTGTTTCCTATGACATTTTCCTACGACATTTTTAGGTGATAGTACGAGAAAAAAGAGCTTTCAAATGCATACAAACTCGATCTATTGCCGATCATCCAATAACCCTGACGGAATGGCAAATAAAATAAAATTCCGCCGCCTTCCGAGGACTTATATCGCAATCACGTTTCGTAACAGCCAAGCGAGGTTTTACCTTAGCGTTTAAGTCACCACCGACATTTGGCCGCGCAACTATTCTAAGCTCATTCATTTTGACTTAAGGAGGGGGCGAGCGCGGACGCAGGCCCCCACTACCAGAAATTGTACGGTCGAGTTACTGACGTTTGCAGTAATCGCAGAGGTCAGTAACTCAAAGAAATTAAATAAAAAAATTTGATCACAACGTCAAAATAAATTGCACGTATTTGCCCCTACTAATGTCTATGGCCATACCACGATGAACACACCCGTTCTCGTCTGATCACGGAAGTTAAGCATCGTCGGGCCGGGATAGTACTTGGACGGGGGACCGCCTGGGAACTCCCGGTGTCGTAGGCTTTTCATTTTCATTTGTTGCCTTTTCATTTCAATGGCGCTGTGATATATTTCTTGTTATAACAATTAAGGAACGTGGCGGTTGTTGAAAGTGTTTCCTATGACATTTTCCTACGACATTTTCAGGTAACAGTACGAGAAAAAAGAGCTTTCAAATGCATACAAACTCGATCTATTGCCGATCATCCAATAACCCTGACGGAATGGCAAATAAAATAAAATTCCGCCGCCTTCCGAGGACTTATATCGCAATCACGTTTCGTAACAGCCAAGCGAGGTTTTACCTTAGCGTTTAAGTCACCACCGACATTTGGCCGCGCAACTATTCTAAGCTCATTCATTTTGACTTAAGGAGGGGGCGAGCGCGGACGCAGGCCCCCACTACCAGAAATTGTACGGTCGAGTTACTGACGTTTGCAGTAATCGCAGAGGTCAGTAACTCAAAGAAATTAAATAGAAAAATTTGATCACAACATCAAAATAAATTGCACGTATTTGCCCCAACTAATGTCTACGGCCATACCACGATGAACACACCCGTTCTCGTCTGATCACGGAAGTTAAGCATCGTCGGGCCGGGATAGTACTTGGATGGGGGACCGCCTGGGAACTCCCGGTGTCGTAGGCTTTTCATTTTCATTTGTTGCCTTTTCATTTCAATGGCGCTGTGATATATTTCTTGTTATAACAATTAAGGAACGTGGCGGTTGTTGAAAGTGTTTCCTATGACATTTTCCTACGACATTTTCAGGTGATAGTACGAGAAAAAAGAGCTTTCAAATGCATACAAACTCGATCTATTGCCGATCATCCAATAACCCTGACGGAATGGCAAATAAAATAAAATTCCGCCGCCTTCCGAGGACTTATATCGCAATCACGTTTCGTAACAGCCAAGCGAGGTTTTACCTTAGCGTTTAAGTCACCACCGACATTTGGCCGCGCAACTATTCTAAGCTCATTCATTTTGACTTAAGGAGGGGGCGAGCGCGGACGCAGGCCCCCACTTCCAGAAATTGTACGGTCAAGTTACTGACGTTTGCAGTAATCGCAGAGGTCAGTAACTCAAAGAAATTAAATAAAAACATTTGATCACAGCGTCAAAATAAATTGCACGTATTTGCCCCTACTAATGTCTACGGCCATACCACGATGAACACACCCGTTCTCGTCTGATCAGGGAAGTTAAGCATCGTCGGGCCGGGATAGTACTTGGATGGGGGACCGCCTGGGAACTCCCGGTGTCGTAGGCTTTTCATTTTCATTTGTTGCCTTTTCATTTCAATGGCGCTGTGATATATTTCTTGTTATAACAATTAAGGAACGTGGCGGTTGTTGAAAGTGTTTCCTATGACATTTTCCTACGACATTTTCAGGTGATAGTACGAGAAAAAAGAGCTTTCAAATGCATACAAACTCGATCTATTGCCGATCATCCAATAACCCTGACGGAATGGAAAATAAAATAAAATTCCGCCGCCTTCCGAGGACTTATATCGCAATCACGTTTCGTAACAGCCAAGCGAGGTTTTACCTTAGCGTTTAAGTCACCACCGACATTTGGCCGCGCAACTATTCTAAGCTCATTCATTTTGACTTAAGAAGGGGGCGAGCGCCGACGCAGGCCCCCACTACCAGAAATTGTACGGTCGAGTTACTGACGTTTGCAGTAATCGCAGAGGTCAGTAACTCAAAGAAATTAAATAAAAAAATTTGATTACAACGTCAAAATAAATTGCACGTATTTGCCACTACTAATGTCTATGGCCATACCACGATGAACACACCCGTTCTCGTCTGATCACGGAAGTTAAGCATCGTCGGGCCGGGATAGTACTTGGATGGGGGACCGCCTGGGAACTCCCGGTGTCGTAGGCTTTTCATTTTCATTTGTTGCCTTTTCATTTCAATGGCGCTGTGATATATTTCTTGTTATAACAATTAAGGAACGTGGCGGTTGTTGAAAGTGTTTCCTATGACATTTTCCTACGACATTTTCAGGTGATAGTACGAGAAAAAAGAGCTTTCAAATGCATACAAACTCGATCCATTGCCGATCATCCAATAACCCTGACGGAATGGCAAATAAAATAAAATTCCGCCGCCTTCCGAGGACTTATATCGCAATCACGTTTCGTAACAGCCAAGCGAGGTTTTACCTTAGCGTTTAAGTCACCACCGACATTTGGCCGCGCAACTATTCTAAGCTCATTCAATTTGACTTAAGGAGGGGGCGAGCGCGGACGCAGGCCCCCACTACCAGAAATTGTACGGTCGAGTTACTGACGTTTGCAGTAATCGCAGAGGTCAGTAACTCAAAGAAATTAAATAGAAAAATTTGATCACAACGTCAAAATAAATTGCACGTATTTGCCCCTACTAATGTCTACGGCCATACCACGATGAACACACCCGTTCTCGTCTGATCACGGAAGTTAAGCATCGTCGGGCCGGGATAGTACTTGGATGGGGGACCGCCTGGGAACTCCCGGTGTCGTAGGCTTTTCATTTTCATTTGTTGCCTTTTCATTTCAATGGCGCTGTGATATATTTCTTGTTATAACAATTAAGGAACGTGGCGGTTGTTGAAAGTGTTTCCTATGACATTTTCCTACGACATTTTCAGGTGATAGTACGAGAAAAAAGAGCTTTCAAATGCATACAAACTCGATCTATTGCCGATCATCCAATAACCCTGACGGAATGGCAAAAAAAATAAAATTCCGCCGCCTTCCGAGGACTTATATCGCAATCACGTTTCGTAACAGCCAAGCGAGGTTTTACCTTAGCGTTTAAGTCACCACCGACATTTGGCCGCGCAACTATTCTAAGCTCATTCATTTTGACTTAAGGAGGGGGCGAGCGCGGACGCAGGTCCCCACTACCATAAATTGTACGGTCGAGTTACTGACGTTTGCAGTAATCGCAGAGGTCAGTAACTCAAAGAAATTAAATAAAAAAATTTGATCACAACGTCAAAATAAATTGCACGTATTTGCCCCTACTAATGTCTACGGCCATACCACGATGAACACACCCGTTCTCGTCAGATCACGGAAGTTAAGCATCGTCGGGCCGGGATAGTACTTGGATGGGGGACCGCCTGGGAACTCCCGGTGTCGTAGGCTTTTCATTTTCATTTGTTGCCTTTTCATTTCAATGGCGCTGTGATATATTTCTTGTTATAACAATTAAGGAACGTGGCGGTTGTTGAAAGTGTTTCCTATGACATTTTCCTACGACATTTTCAGGTAATAGTACGAGAAAAAAGAGCTTTCAAATGCATACAAACTCGATCTATTGCCGATCATCCAATAACCCTGACGGAATGGCAAATAAAATAAAATTCCGCCGCCTTCCGAGGACTTTTATCGCAATCACGTTTCGTAACAGCCAAGCGAGGTTTTACCTTAGCGTTTAAGTCACCACCGACATTTGGCCGCGCAACTATTCTAAGCTCATTCATTTTGACTTAAGGAGGGGGCGAGCGCGGACGCAGGCCCCCACTACCAGAAATTGTACGGTCGAGTTACTGACGTTTGCAGTAATCGCAGAGGTCAGCCCAAGCGTAGTGCAATGCAAGAGCCTCACTCTGGAAGAAAACCCCTCATTGATCAGTCTTTACTTCCCCGTCAGGTAAGTATGAGTTGGAACTGCACCGTAGCATGAGGGTACCCTTCAAAGTTTGTTAATGCTTGTGGCTTGAGTGTGTTATAAACTGCCGTGTTGCGGGGCATAGGCTGTATTCTCCCCCAGTGTACGCGTTTTGTTCCCGCCGTAGACTATGCAGAGTGCCGTCGGAAAGAGGACTGCTATTATTCTTTTTTTGCTTATGTGGGCCGCCATCGGTAATAGTGCAACACCAAGGCAACCCGTGGTCACGGCGTGAATGAATCCACCTCCATGACCCAAGGCCAAAAATCAGATTATTATACTGACCATTCAGAGAATGGCCTACCAGATATTAAACTGATAAGAACAGATACTACACTTGATCTTAGCCATTAGGCAGAAAAGCGATAAAGAAAAAGCGTTGCCATGATAGGCATCGTCCACACACCGTAACTGCTTGTGGAGCATGTCACGTTACTGTAAAGCTTACAACTGTCACCGCGTACGGATGGACGGCGACATAGTAAAAATCACGGCTGTTGATTTAGCCGTAGGATGGAGAGCGACTGTAGCGAGTGGATGGTAACTTACATGAATGCTAACAAAGGCGACGATACTAAGTGCGTGATATTACTTTCCAATATGTCTGCGTACATTCCGTTTATCAACGCATTACGCCAGAACGTGCGCGCGCGTTACACAGTAGACCATGCAGCCGAAATGCGACAGTGCGACCCTGCCAGGAGTCGAACCTGGAATCCCCTGATTCGTAGTCAGATGCCTTATCCATTGGGCCACAGGGCCATGCTTATGACTTCGCCCCATCGTTATTTTGGCTTGTGCATTCGTTTTACTTACGAAAGAATTCTTCGTGTTTGTAGCCATGAAAGAAAGGGACTTCTGTGAGTGAATTTTTTTACTGTGGTCTAATAAAAAAGTCGAAACGCAGTGCCCAATATATGAATTGCTCCTAATAGCCGGAAACAGGCCGTGTCGATGATGTAGGCCGACATACGCAACGCAAACCAAAGAACGCTTTATGAAAATCCTAACACGAGCGCGGAAGAAGCCCAAATTAACAGACTAGATGTAATGCTGAAGACCTCAAACTCCAGCAGCTTCTCTTGCAGACTATTGCGTCGTACTACAAATAAAAATTAACATGCTTTCGCATAGTCGCGGCACCCAAAACGGACATTATACGATGTACAGAAACACACATTTCTGTTTTCGCGCCAAATCAATTCCCGGGAGTGGTACTTTTACGTCCGCATAATTCGCACCGTCTTAAATTATATCTCATTTACACGGTAATGTTTAGTATACTTCTACTGTGATAACAAGCATCGTTTATCGTTGGATTGTTGTAAGAAAACATTAAAAATGAGTGAAGCAGCTTCTCCAAAGAAAATCGCACCCAAGAAGAAACCTGCTGCAAAGAAGACAGCTGATCACCCTAAATATGCGGACATGATCAAGGCTGCTATCGCTACCCTAAAGGAACGCGGTGGTTCATCTCGCCAAGCTATTACAAAATATATTCATGCAAATTACAAAGTTGCTGAAAACTCAGATCATCATCTGAAAATGGCTCTTAAACGAGGAGTAACATCAGGCGATTTGATTCAAACTAAAGGCACTGGTGCTTCTGGATCATTCAAGCTAGGTCAGGTAAAAAAAGAAAAACCTAAGAAAAAGGCCGCAGCAAAAAAGCCAACGGCAAAGAAGCCTACTGCAAAGAAAAGTACACCAAAAAAGAAGCCAGCAAAGAAGAGCACGCCAAAGAAAGCAGCAAAGAAGCCTGCCACAAAGAAAGCCTCGGCTAAGAAACCAGCAGCTAAGAAACCCACAAAGAAGCCTGTTGCTAAAAAACCTGCAGCAAAGAAGGTCAAAAAGACTCCCAAAAAGGCAGCAAAGAAGACCGCAAAAAAATAGTTTGTGTGTATCTGGCTATTACATTAACAAACGGCTATTTTTATAGCCACACATTTACAAAAAAACATTATCTTGGTACAAAGTTAAACTTGTTTAAGTCACTTAAACAGTTAAAAAAGAGTAAATTTAAGATTAGATTCCCTAAGTTTAAGTATTTTCGTTTTTAAATTTCTTATTTTCTTGGTTTTACTTTTCTTGCCCTTCATATTTTTAACATTGTCAAACTTTATGTAGCATAAAATTTTTATGTAGCATAAAATTTAAACAGAAAGCAGGACAAAGTTTGATATAAAAAGCTAGCCGTAATATTCTTTATGGATGTGTGGCTATAAAAATAGCCGTTTTTTGTTTGGTAAGATGCTTAGGCACGTTCCCCACGAATTCTTCTTGCCAACTGGATGTCTTTAGGCATGATTGTAACTCGTTTTGCGTGAATGGCACACAAGTTAGTATCCTCGAACAAGCCAACAAGGTACGCTTCAGAAGCCTCTTGCAGAGCCATAACGGCTGTGCTCTGGAATCGCAGATCTGTTTTGAAGTCCTGAGCAATTTCTCGCACAAGACGCTGGAAAGGCAACTTGCGGATCAAGAGCTCGGTTGACTTCTGGTATCTTCTGATTTCTCTGAGAGCAACTGTACCAGGTCTGTAAGGATGTGGTTTTCTCACTCCTCCAGTAGCTGGTGCGCTTTTCCTCGCAGCTTTAGTGGCGAGTTGTTTTCGTGGACCCTTCCTCCAGTAGATTTACGTGCAGTTTGCTTTGTACGAGCCATATTTTAAGAAGTCGATGTAGTACGGATACACAAGACGGTCTAAAATGCACTATCGCGCCAAAGTTTTATTTCTCATATTGATTGACAGCTAAGGTTCAAAACAAACCATTTGATTGGTGCTAAGAAAGTAATTTCTGATTGGCTGCATAATGACATTACGCTCATTACTTTAACATTTTTATAAAATCTGTGTTTTTTGGCTACGGGAAAACGGCTGTATCTTCTGATACACAAAAGCTTTTGACTTTTTTTTTTTAGTAAGTAGCAGAAGGTTTGGCGAATTCCAACGATGCCAAATTTATTGCCTTACTGAAACATTAAGACCACGAATTTTTAAAAAAACTACAGTTTTACTTAAAAAAATGTACAAAATGTTCGGAACATTTTGTAATGACGCAACTCTATTGGTTAATTAGGGTGTTTCCACGAGCAGTAGGTAATTTTATGGCCTCTTTTTAAAGCTGTCTGAATTCTGTTAACTCAAACATTGTTTTTGTACTCGTTCTGTACGCAACTATATCAATATGTCTGGACGCGGAAAAGGAGGTAAAGGATTGGGAAAAGGAGGTGCTAAACGTCACCGAAAAATTCTTCGTGATAACATTCAGGGAATCACAAAACCTGCTATTCGACGTCTTGCTCGCCGAGGTGGTGTCAAACGTATCTCTGGCCTTATCTATGAGGAAACCAGAGGTGTACTGAAGGTTTTCTTAGAGAATGTTATTCGTGATGCTGTAACCTACACAGAGCACGCTAAACGCAAGACCGTTACCGCTATGGATGTTATTTATGCCTTAAAACGTCAAGGAAGAACTCTTTACGGATTCGGAGGTTAAGCGTTGTCATTGCTCAACAAAAACGGCTATTTTTATAGCCACAAATCTTTTAAAACATTACTTTGTGCACGCTTCCAAATTACACAATGTGTAAAGTCTTGTCACAGTTACATTTATTGCTATACGATACTATGTCATATATGACACAAAAAAAATTTAGAAATACTTTGTAGGGTTAATTTGCCTGGGAGTGTTTCCGTGAAAAGCTGGGTTAAGTTAAATGTAAGCAATAACATGGATCAATGTACTTGTCTTTTCTGCAAGTACAGCTAATAATACGTATGAAAAGTGAAGCTAATCCACACACACATGGGGAAGTATTTTAAATGTAGGCTAGTGTTCTTAAGCACATTATTTTTTAAGTTTTATTAACTTCGGTTAACTTGTAGTGACGCCAAGTAAATGCTTTTTTAAAGATGTGTGGTCTTAAAAAAGACCGTTTGTGTTTGGTAGACGTTGGTTTACTTGCTGCTTGTGTCTTTTGTGACGGCTTTTGTTCCTTCACTGACTCCGTGTTTTGCAAGTTCTCCAGGCAAGAGAAGACGTACTGCGGTTTGAATTTCACGAGAAGAGATGGTCGACTTTTTGTTTTGAAGAGCCAAACGCGAAGCTTCGGAAGCAATGCGCTCAAAGATGTCGTTGACAAATGAGTTCATGATGCTCATAGCTTTGCTTGAAACTCCGACATCTGGGTGAACTTGTTTCAAAACATTGTAGATGTAAATAGCATAACTTTCCTTTCTCTTTCTCTTGCGTTTCTTTTCACCAGTTCCACCAATCTTTCCTCATTTTTTGCCGGCTCTTTTTTCACCTTTCTTGGCTACTTTAGGTGCCTGTTTTCCTCCTTTAGCTGCTGCGTCAGACATGGTTAAAAATTTTTGCTACTTAACTTGTAAATAAGCATTAAACTGCAAGTCAAAACTTTTTGTTTATAAGTAAAAAAATCGGATCGAATTCGATCCGAAAACGCCGATACGCAATTTAATTGGTTAAAAAAAAAATCTTTTGTTTAATACTTAATTATGATTGGTTAAAAAAACATGATTTCGATCCTATTTTTATGATGAAAAAACGAGTAAAGTTTATTTCGTTAACACTTACGTTAAATATTCGTACGTTTTTGTATTAACTTACAAATCAAATCGCAGTTATGTCTGGACGTGGAAAAGGTGGAAAAGCTAAGGCTAAAGCCAAGACAAGATCCTCAAGAGCTGGACTTAAATTTCCAGTCGGTAGAGTGCATAGATTCCTTCGTAGAGGGCACTATGCTAACCGAATTGGATCTGGAGCACCAGTTTACTTAGCAGCCGTCTTGGAATATTTATCTGCTGAGATATTGGAGTTGGCTGGTAACGCAGCAAGAGACAACAAAAAAGCTAGGATTATTCCAAGACATTTACAATTGGCTGTTCGTAATGATGAAGAATTAAACAAACTTTTGAGCGGTGCAACCATTGCAGCTGGTGGTGTTTTGCCAAACATTCAAGCTGTCTTACTCCCAAAGAAGAACGACAAAGGACAGAAGAAGTAAACCGCTACACTCGGAAAACAACGGCTATTTTTATAGCCACACATCTTTAAAAAAACATTGTTTTTTTCACAAAACTATAACCTTAAAGTCTAATAGATAATCCATGCATACGCCTTGTCCTAAGTAACTCAAAGAAATTAAATAAAAAAATTTGATCACAACGTCAAAATAAATTGCACGTATTTGCCCCTACTAATGTCTACGGCCATACCACGATGAACACACCCATTCTCGTCTGATCACGGAAGTTAAGCATCGTCGGGCCGGGATAGTACTTGGATGGGGGACCGCCTGGGAACTCCCGGTGTCGTAGGCTTTTCATTTTCATTTGTTGCCTTTTCATTTCAATGGCGCTGTGATATATTTCTTGTTATAACAATTAATGAACGTGGCGGTTGTTGAAAGTGTTTCCTATGACATTTTCCTACGACATTTTCAGGTGATAGTACGAGAAAAAAGAGCTTTCAAATGCATACAAACTCGATCTATTGCCGATCATTCAATAACCCTGACGGAATGGCAAATAAAATAAAATTCCGCCGCCTTCCGAGGACTTATATCGCAATCACGTTTCGTAACAGCCAAGCGAGGTTTTACCTTAGCGTTTAAGTCACCACCAACATTTGGCCGCGCAACTATTCTAAGCTCATTCATTTTGACTTAAGGAGGGGGCGAGCGCGGACGCAGGCCCCCACTACCAGAAATTGTACGGTCGAGTTACTGACGTTTGCAGTAATCGCAGAGGTCAGTAACTCAAAGAAATTAAATAAAAAAATTTGATCACAACGTCAAAATAAATTGCACGTATTTGCCCCTACTAATGTCTATGGCCATACCACGATGAACACACCCGTTCTCGTCTGATCACGGAAGTTAAGCATCGTCGGGCCGGGATAGTACTTGGTTGGGGGACCGCCTGGGAACTCCCGGTGTCGTAGGCTTTTCATTTTAATTTGTTGCCTTTTCATTTCAATGGCGCTGTGATATATTTCTTGTTATAACAATTAAGGAACGTGGCGGTTGTTGAAAGTGTTTCCTATGACATTTTCCTACGACATTTTCAGGTGATAGTACGAGAAAAAAGAGCTTTCAAATGCATACAAACTCGATCTATTGCCGATCATCCAATAACCCTGACGGAATGGCAAATAAAATAAAATTCCGCCGCCTTCCGAGGACTTATATCGCAATCACGTTTCGTAACAGCCAAGCGAGGTTTTACCTTAGCGTTTAAGTCACCACCGACATTTGGCCGCGCAACTATTCTAAGCTCATTCATTTTGACTTAAGGAGGGGGCGAGCGCGGACGCAGGCCCCCACTACCAGAAATTGTACGGTCGAGTTACTGACGTTTGCAGTAATCGCAGAGGTCAGTAACTCAAAGAAATTAAATAAAAAAATTTGATCACAACGTCAAAATATATTGCACGTATTTGCCCCTACTAATATCTACGGCCATACCACGATGAACACACCCGTTCTCGTCTGATCACGGAAATTAAGCATCGTCGGGCCGGCATAGTACTTGGATGGGGGACCGCCTGGGAACTCCCGGTGTCGTAGGCTTTTCATTTTCATTTGTTGCCTTTTCATTTCAATGGCGCTGTGTTATATTTCTTGTTATAACAATTAAGGAACGTGGCGGTTGTTGAAAGTGTTTCCTATGACATTTTCCTACGACATTTTCAGGTGATAGTACGAGAAAGAAGAGCTTTCAAATGCATACAAACTCGATCTATTGCCGATCATCCAATAACCCTGACGGAATGGCAAATAAAATAAAATTCCGCCGCCTTCCGAGGACTTATATCGCAATCACGTTTCGTAACAGCCAAGCGAGGTTTTACCTTAGCGTTTAAGTCACCACCGACATTTGGCCGCGCAACTATTCTAAGCTCATTCATTTTGACTTAAGGAGGGGGCGAGCGCGGACGCAGGCCCCCACTACCAGAAATTGTACGGTCGAGTTACTGACGTTTGCAGTAATCGCAGAGGTCAGTAACTCAAAGAAATTAAATAAAAAAATTTGATCACAACGTCAAAATAAATTGCACGTATTTGCCCCTACTAATGTCTACGGCCATACCACGATAAACACACCCGTTCTCGTCTGATCACGGAAGTTAAGCATCGTCGGGCCGGGATAGTACTTGGATGGGGGACCGCCTGGGAACTCCCGTGTCGTAGGCTTTTCATTTTCATTTGTTGCCTTTTCATTTCAATGGCGCTGTGATATATTTCTTGTTATAACAGTTAAGGAACGTGGCGGTTGTTGAAAGTGTTTCCTATGACATTTTCCTACGACATTTTCAGGTGATAGTACGAGAAAAAAGAGCTTTCAAATGCATACAAACTCGATCTATTGCCGATCGTCCAATAACCCTGACGGAATGGCAAATAAAATAAAATTCCGCCGCCTTCCGAGGACTTATATCGCAATCACGTTTCGTAACAGCCAAGCGAGGTTTTACCTTAGCGTTTAAGTCACCACCGACATTTGGCCGCGCAGCAATTCTAAGCTCATTCATTTTGACTTAAGGAGGGGGCGAGCGTGGACGCAGGCCCCCACTACCAGAAATTGTACGGTCGAGTTACTGACGTTTGCGGTAATCGCAGAGGTCAGTAACTCAAAGAAATTGAATAAAAAAATTTGATCACAACGTCAAAATAAATTGCACGTATTTGCCCCTACTAATGTCTACGGCCATACCCCGATGAACACACCCGTTCTCGTCTGATCACGGAAGTTAAGCATCGCCGGGCCGGGATAGTACTTGGATGGGGGACCGCCTGGGAACTCCCGGTGTCGTAGGCTTTTCATTTTCATTTGTTGCCTTTTCATTTCAATGGCGCTGTGATATATTTCTTGTTATAACAATTAAGGAACGTTGTGGTTGTTGAAAGTGTTTCCTATGACATTTTCCTACGACATTTTCAGGTGATAGTACGAGAAAAAAGAGCTTTCAAATGCATACAAACTCGATCTATTGCCGATCATCCAATAACCCTGACGGAATGGCAAATAAAATAAAATTCCGCCGCCTTCCGAGGACTTATATCGCAATCACGTTTCGTAACAGCCAAGCAAGGTTTTACCTTCAGCGTTTAAGTCACCACCGACATTTGGCCGCGCAACTATTCTAAGCTCATTCATTTTGACTTAAGGAGCGGGCGAGCGCGGACGCAGGCCCCCACTACCAGAAATTGTACGGTCGAGTTACTGACGTTTGCAGTAATAGCAGAGGTCAGTAACTCAAAGAAATTAAATAAAAAAATTTGATCACAACGTCAAAATAAATTGCACGTATTTGCCCCTACTAATGTCTACGGCCATACCATGATGAACACACCCGTTCTCGTCTGATCACGGAAGTTAAGCATCGTCGGGCCGGGAAAGTACTTGGATGGGGGACCGCCTGGGAACTCCCGGTGTCGTAGGCTTTTCATTTTCATTTGTTGCCTTTTCATTTCAATGGCGCTGTGATATATTTCTTGTTATAACAATTAAGGAACTTGGCGGTTGTTGAAAGTGTTTCCTATGACATTTTCCTACGACATTTTCAGGTGATAGTACGAGAAAAAAGAGCTTTCAAATGCATACAAACTCGATCTATTGCCGATCATCCAATAACCCTGACGAAATGGCAAATAAAATAAAATTCCGCCGCCTTCCGAGGACTTATATCGCAATCACGTTTCGTAACAGCCAAGCGAGGTTTTACCTTAGCGTTTAAGTCACCACCGACATTTGGCCACGCAACTATTCTAAGCTCATTCATTTTGACTTAAGGAGGGGGCAAGCGCGGACGCAGGCCCCCACTACCAGAAATTGTACGGTCGAGTTACTGACGTTTGCAGTAATCGCAGAGGTCAGTAACTCAAAGAAATTAAATAAAAAAATTTGATCACAACGTCAAAATAAATTGCACGTATTTGCCCCTACTAATGTCTACGGCCATACCACGATAAACACACCCGTTCTCGTCTGATCACGGAAGTTAAGCATCGTCGGGCCGGGATAGTACTTGGATGGGGGACCGCCTGGGAACTCCCGGTGTCGTATGCTTCTCATTTTCATTTGTTGCCTTTTCATTTCAATGGCGTTGTGATATATTTCTTGTCATAACAATTAAGGAACGTGGCGGTTGTTGAAAGTGTTTCCTATGACATTTTCCTACGACATTTTCAGGTGATAGTACGAGAAAAAAGAGCTTTCAAATGCATACAAACTCGATCTATTGCCGATCATCCAATAACCCTGACGGAATGGCAAATAAAATAAAATTCCGCCGCCTTCCGAGGACTTATATCGCAATCACGTTTCGTAACAGCCAAGCGAGGTTTTACCTTAGCGTTTAAGTCACCACCGAAATTTGGCCGCGCAACTATTCTAAGCTCATTCATTTTGACTTAAGGAGCGGGTGAGCGCGGACGCAGGCCCCCAATACCAGAAATTGTACCGTCGAGTTACTGACGTTTGCAGTAATCGCAGAGGTCAGCAACTCAAAGAAATTAAATAGAAAAATTTGATCACAACGTCAAAATAAATTGCACGTATTTGCCCCTACTAATGTCTACGGCCATACCACGATGAACACACCCGTTCTCGTCTGATCACGGAAGTTAAGCATCGTCGGGCCGGGATAGTACTTGGATGGGGGACCGCCTGGGAACTCCCGGTGTCGTAGGCTTTTCATTTTCATTTGTTGCCTTTTCATTTCAATGTCGCTGTGATATATTTCTTGTTATAACAATTAAGGAACGTGGCGGTTGTTGAAAGTGTTTCCTATGACATTTTCCTACGACATTTTCAGGTGATAGTACGAGAAAAAAGAGCTTTCAAATGTATACAAACTCGATCTATTGCCGATCATCCAATAACCCTGACGGAATGGCAAATAAAATAAAATTCCGCCGCCTTCCGAGGACTTATATCGCAATCACGTTTCGTAACAGCCAAGCGAGGTTTTACCTTAGCGTTTAAGTCACCACCGACATTTGGCCGCGCAACTATTCTAAGCTCATTCATTTTGACTTAAGGAGGGGGTGAGCGCGGACGCAGGCCCCCACTACCAGAAATTGTACGGTCGAGTTACTGACGTTTGCAGTAATCGCAGAGGTCAGTAACTCAAAGAAATTAAATAGAAAAATTTGATCACAACGTCAAAATAAATTGCACGTATTTGCCCCTGCTAATGTCTACGGCCATACCACGATGAACACACCCGTTCTCGTCTGATCACGGAAGTTAAGCATCGTCGGGCCGGGATAGTACTTGGATGGGGGACCGCCTGGGAACTCCCGGTGTCGTAGGCTTTTCATTTTCATTTGTTGCCTTTTCATTTCAATGGCGCTGTGATATATTTCTTGTTATAACAAATAAGGAACGTGGCGGTTGTTGAAAGTGTTTCCTATGACATTTTCCTACGACATTTTCAGGTGATAGTACGAGAAAAAAGAGCTTTCAAATGCATACAAACTCGATCTATTGCCGATCATCCAATAACCCTGACGGAATGGCAAATAAAATAAAATTCCGCCGCCTTCCGAGGACTTATATCGCAATCACGTTTCGTAACAGCCAAGCGAGGTTTTACCTTAGCGTTTAAGTCACCACCGACATTTGGCTGCGCAGCAATTCTAAGCTCATTCATTTTGACTTAAGGAGGGGGCGAGCGCGGACGCAGGCCCCCACTACCAGAAATTGTACGGTCGAGTTACTGACGTTTGCAGTAATCGCAGAGGTCAGTAACTCAAAGAAATTAAATAAAAAAATTTGATCACAACGTCAAAATAAATTGCACGTATTTGCCCCTACTAATGTCTATGGCCATACCACGATGAACACACCCGTTCTCGTCTGATCACGGAAGTTAAGCATCGTCTGGCCGGGATAGTACTTGGATGGGGGACCGCCTGGGAACTCCCGGTGTCGTAGGCTTTTCATTTTCATTTGTTGCCTTTTCATTTCAATGGCGCTGTGATATATTTCTTGTTATAACAATTAAGGAACGTGGCGGTTGTTGAAAGTGTTTCCTATGTAATTTTCCTACGACATTTTCAGGTGATAGTACGAGAAAAAAGAGCTTTCAACTGCATACAAACTCGATCTATTGCCGATCAACCAATAACCCTGACGGAATGGCAAATAAAATAAATTTCCGCCGCCTTCCGAGGACTTATATCGCAATCACGTTTCGTAACAGCCAAGTGAGGTTTTACCTTACCGTTTAAGTCACCACCGACATTTGGCCGCGCAACTATTCTAAGCTCATTCATTTTGACTTAAGGAGGGGGCGAGCGCGGACGCAGGCCCCCACTACCAGATATGTACGGTCGAGTTACTGACGTTTGCAGTAATCGCAGAGGTCAGTAACTCAAAGAAATTAAATAAAAAAATTTGATCACAACGTCAAAATAAATTGCACGTATTTGCCCCTACTAATGTCTACGGCCATACCACGATGAACACACCCGTTCTCGTCTGATCAGGGAAGTTAAGCATCGTCGGGCCGGGATAGTACTTGGATGGGGGACCGCCTGGGAACTCCCGGTGTCGTAGGCTTTTCATTTTTATTTGTTGCCTTTTCATTTCAATGGCGCTGTGATATATTTCTTGTTATAACAATTAAGGAACGTGGCGGTTGTTGAAAGTGTTTCCTATGACATTTTCCTACGACATTTTCAGGTGATAGTACGAGAAAAAAGAGCTTTCAAATGCATACAAACTCGATCTATTGCCGATCATCCAATAACCCTGACGGAATGGCAAATAAAATAAAATTCCGCCGCCTTCCGAGGACTTATATCGCAATCACGTTTCGTAACAGCCAAGCGAGGTTTTACCTTAGCGTTTAAGTCACCACCGACATTTGGCCGCGCAACTATTCTAAGCTCATTCATTTTGACTTAAGGAGGGGGCGAGCGCGGACGCAGGCCCCCACTACCAGAAATTGTACGGTCGAGTTACTGACGTTTGCAGTAATCGCAGAGGTCAGTAACTCAAAGAAATTAAATAAAAAAATTTGATCACAACGTCAAAATAAATTGCACGTATTTGCCCCTACTAATGTCTACGGCCATACCATGATGAACACACCCGTTCTCGTCTGATCACGGAAGTTAAGCATCGTCGGGCCGGGAAAGTACTTGGATGGGGGACCGCCTGGGAACTCCCGGTGTCGTAGGCTTTTCATTTTCATTTGTTGCCTTTTCATTTCAATGGCGCTGTGATATATTTCTTGTTATAACAATTAAGGAACTTGGCGGTTGTTGAAAGTGTTTCCTATGACATTTTCCTACGACATTTTCAGGTGATAGTACGAGAAAAAAGAGCTTTCAAATGCATACAAACTCGATCTATTGCCGATCATCCAATAACCCTGACGAAATGGCAAATAAAATAAAATTCCGCCGCCTTCCGAGGACTTATATCGCAATCACGTTTCGTAACAGCCAAGCGAGGTTTTACCTTAGCGTTTAAGTCACCACCGACATTTGGCCACGCAACTATTCTAAGCTCATTCATTTTGACTTAAGGAGGGGGCAAGCGCGGACGCAGGCCCCCACTACCAGAAATTGTACGGTCGAGTTACTGACGTTTGCAGTAATCGCAGAGGTCAGTAACTCAAAGAAATTAAATAAAAAAATTTGATCACAACGTCAAAATAAATTGCACGTATTTGCCCCTACTAATGTCTACGGCCATACCACGATAAACACACCCGTTCTCGTCTGATCACGGAAGTTAAGCATCGTCGGGCCGGGATAGTACTTGGATGGGGGACCGCCTGGGAACTCCCGGTGTCGTATGCTTCTCATTTTCATTTGTTGCCTTTTCATTTCAATGGCGTTGTGATATATTTCTTGTCATAACAATTAAGGAACGTGGCGGTTGTTGAAAGTGTTTCCTATGACATTTTCCTACGACATTTTCAGGTGATAGTACGAGAAAAAAGAGCTTTCAAATGCATACAAACTCGATCTTTTGCCGATCATCCAATAACCCTGACGGAATGGCAAATAAAATAAAATTCCGCCGCCTTCCGAGGACTTATATCGCAATCACGTTTCGTAACAGCCAAGCGAGGTTTTACCTTAGCGTTTAAGTCACCACCGAAATTTGGCCGCGCAACTATTCTAAGCTCATTCATTTTGACTTAAGGAGGGGGTGAGCGCGGACGCAGGCCCCCAATACCAGAAATTGTACCGTCGAGTTACTGACGTTTGCAGTAATCGCAGAGGTCAGCAACTCAAAGAAATTAAATAGAAAAATTTGATCACAACGTCAAAATAAATTGCACGTATTTGCCCCTACTAATGTCTACGGCCATACCACGATGAACACACCCGTTCTCGTCTGATCACGGAAGTTAAGCATCGTCGGGCCGGGATAGTACTTGGATGGGGGACCGCCTGGGAACTCCCGGTGTCGTAGGCTTTTCATTTTCATTTGTTGCCTTTTCATTTCAATGTCGCTGTGATATATTTCTTGTTATAACAATTAAGGAACGTGGCGGTTGTTGAAAATGTTTCCTATGACATTTTCCTACGACATTTTCAGGTGATAGTACGAGAAAAAAGAGCTTTCAAATGTATACAAACTCGATCTATTGCCGATCATCCAATAACCCTGACGGAATGGCAAATAAAATAAAATTCCGCCGCCTTCCGAGGACTTATATCGCAATCACGTTTCGTAACAGCCAAGCGAGGTTTTACCTTAGCGTTTAAGTCACCACCGACATTTGGCCGCGCAACTATTCTAAGCTCATTCATTTTGACTTAAGGAGGGGGTGAGCGCGGACGCAGGCCCCCACTACCAGAAATTGTACGGTCGAGTTACTGACGTTTGCAGTAATCGCAGAGGTCAGTAACTCAAAGAAATTAAATAGAAAAATTTGATCACAACGTCAAAATAAATTGCACGTATTTGCCCCTACTAATGTCTACGGCCATACCACGATGAACACACCCGTTCTCGTCTGATCACGGAAGTTAAGCATCGTCGGGCCGGGATAGTACTTGGATGGGGGACCGCCTGGGAACTCCCGGTGTCGTAGGCTTTTCATTTTCATTTGTTGCCTTTTCATTTCAATGGCGCTGTGATATATTTCTTGTTATAACAATTAAGGAACGTGGCGGTTGTTGAAAGTGTTTCCTATGACATTTTCCTACGACATTTTCAGGTGATAGTACGAGAAAAAAGAGCTTTCAAATGCATACAAACTCGATCTATTGCCGATCATCCAATAACCCTGACGGAATGGCAAATAAAATAAAATTCCGCCGCCTTCCGAGGACTTATATCGCAATCACGTTTCGTAACAGCCAAGCGAGGTTTTACCTTAGCGTTTAAGTCACCACCGACATTTGGCCGCGCAGCAATTCTAAGCTCATTCATTTTGACTTAAGGAGGGGGCGAGCGCGGACGCAGGCCCCCACTACCAGAAATTGTACGGTCGAGTTACTGACGTTTGCAGTAATCGCAGAGGTCAGTAACTCAAAGAAATTAAATAAAAAAATTTGATCACAACGTCAAAATAAATTGCACGTATTTGCCCCTACTAATGTCTATGGCCATACCACGATGAACACACCCGTTCTCGTCTGATCACGGAAGTTAAGCATCGTCTGGCCGGGATAGTACTTGGATGGGGGACCGCCTGGGAACTCCCGGTGTCGTAGGCTTTTCATTTTCATTTGTTGCCTTTTCATTTCAATGGCGCTGTGATATATTTCTTGTTATAACAATTAAGGAACGTGGCGGTTGTTGAAAGTGTTTCCTATGTAATTTTCCTACGACATTTTCAGGTGATAGTACGAGAAAAAAGAGCTTTCAACTGCATACAAACTCGATCTATTGCCGATCAACCAATAACCCTGACGGAATGGCAAATAAAATAAATTTCCGCCGCCTTCCGAGGACTTATATCGCAATCACGTTTCGTAACAGCCAAGTGAGGTTTTACCTTAGCGTTTAAGTCACCACCGACATTTGGCCGCGCAACTATTCTAAGCTCATTCATTTTGACTTAAGGAGGGGGCGAGCGCGGACGCAGGCTCCCACTACCAGATATGTACGGTCGAGTTACTGACGTTTGCAGTAATCGCAGAGGTCAGTAACTCAAAGAAATTAAATAAAAAAATTTGATCACAACGTCAAAATAAATTGCACGTATTTGCCCCTACTAATGTCTACGGCCATACCACGATGAACACACCCGTTCTCGTCTGATCAGGGAAGTTAAGCATCGTCGGGCCGGGATAGTACTTGGATGGGGGACCGCCTGGGAACTCCCGGTGTCGTAGGCTTTTCATTTTTATTTGTTGCCTTTTCATTTCAATGGCGCTGTGATATATTTCTTGTTATAACAATTAAGGAACGTGGCGGTTGTTGAAAGTGTTTCCTATGACATTTTCCTACGACATTTTCAGGTGATAGTACGAGAAAAAAGAGCTTTCAAATGCATACAAACTCGATCTATTGCCGATCATCCAATAACCCTGACGGAATGGCAAATAAAATAAAATTCCGCCGCCTTCCGAGGACTTATATCGCAATCACGTTTCGTAACAGCCAAGCGAGGTTTTACCTTAGCGTTTAAGTCACCACCGACATTTGGCCGCGCAACTATTCTAAGCTCATTCATTTTGACTTAAGGAGGGGGCGAGCGCGGACGCAGGCCCCCACTACCAGAAATTGTACGGTCGAGTTACTGACGTTTGCAGTAATCGCAGAGGTCAGTAACTCAAAGAAATTAAATAAAAAAATTTGATCACAACGTCAAAATAAATTGCACGTATTTGACCCTACTAATGTCTATGGCCATACCACGATGAACACACCCGTTCTCGTCTGATCACGGAAGTTAAGCATCGTCGGGCCGGGATAGTACTTGGATGGGGGACCGCCTGGGAACTCCCGCTGTCGTAGGCTTCTCATTTTCATTTGTTGCCTTTTCATTTCAATGGCGCTGTGATATATTTCTTGTTATAACAATTAAGGAACGTGGCGGTTGTTGAAAGTGTTTCCTATGTAATTTTCCTACGACATTTTCAGGTGATAGTACGAGAAAAAATAGCTTCCAAATGCATACAAACTCGATCTATTGCCGATCATCCAATAACCCTGACGGAATGGCAAATAAAATAAAATTCCGCCGCCTTCCGAGGACTTATATCGCAATCACGTTTCGTAACAGCCAAGCGAGGTTTTACCTTAGCGTTTAAGTCACCACCGACATTTGGCCGCGCAACTATTCTAAGCTCATTCATTTTGACTTAAGGAGGGGGCGAGCGCGGACGCAGGCCCCCACTACCAGAAATTGTACGGTCGAGTTACTGACGTTTGCAGTAATCGCAGAGGTCAGTAACTCAAAGAAATTAAATAAAAAAATTTGATCACAACGTCAAAATAAATTGCACGTATTTGACCCTACTAATGTCTATGGCCATACCACGATGAACACACCCGTTCTCGTCTGATCACGGAAGTTAAGCATCGTCGGGCCGGGATAGTACTTGGATGGGGGACCGCCTGGGAACTCCCGCTGTCGTAGGCTTCTCATTTTCATTTGTTGCCTTTTCATTTCAATGGCGCTGTGATATATTTCTTGTTATAACAATTAAGGAACGTGGCGGTTGTTGAAAGTGTTTCCTATGTAATTTTCCTACGACATTTTCAGGTGATAGTACGAGAAAAAATAGCTTCCAAATGCATACAAACTCGATCTATTGCCGATCATCCAATAACCCTGACGGAATGGCAAATAAAATAAAATTCCGCCGCCTTCCGAGGACTTATATCGCAATCACGTTTCGTAACAGCCAAGCGAGGTTTTACCTTAGCGTTTAAGTCACCACCGACATTTGGCCGCGCAACTATTCTAAGCTCATTCATTTTGACTTAAGGAGGGGGCGAGCGCGGACGCAGGCCCCCACTACCAGAAATTGTACGGTCGAGTTACTGACGTTTGCAGTAATCGCAGAGGTCAGTAACTCAAAGAAATTAAATAAAAAAATTTGATCACAACGTCAAAATAAATTGCACGTATTTGCCCCTACTAATGTCTACGGCCATACCACGATGAACACACCCGTTCTCGTCTGATCACGGAAGTTAAGCATCGTCGGGCCGGGATAGTACTTGGATGGGGGACCGCCTGGGAACTCCCGGTGTCGTAGGCTTTTCATTTTCATTTGTTGCCTTTTCATTTCAATGGCGCTGTGATATATTTCTTGTTATAACAATTAAGGAACGTGGCGGTTGTTGAAAGTGTTTCCTATGACATTTTCCTACGACATTTTCAGGTGATAGTACGAGAAAAAAGAGCTTTCAAATGCATACAAACTCGATCTATTGCCGATCATCCAATAACCCTGACGGAATGGCAAATAAAATAAAATTCAGCCGCCTTCCCAGGACTTATATCGCAATCACGTTTCGTAACAGCCAAGCGAGGTTTTACCTTAGCGTTTAAGTCACCACCGACATTTGGCCGCGCAACTATTCTAAGCTCATTCATTTTGACTTAAGGAGGGGGCGAGCGCGGACGCAGGCCCCCACTACCAGAAATTGTACGGTCGAGTTACTGACGTTTGCAGTAATCGCAGAGGTCAGTAACTCAAAGAAATTAAATAAAAAAATTTGATCACAACGTCAAAATAAATTGCACGTATTTGCCCCTACTAATGTCTACGGCCATACCACGATGAACACACCCGTTCTCGTCTGATCACGGAAGTTAAGCATCGTCGGGCCGGGATAGTACTTGGATGGGGGACCGCCTGGGAACTCCCGGTGTCGTAGGCTTTTCATTTTCATTTGTTGCCTTTTCATTTCAATGGCGCTGTGATATATTTCTTGTTATAACAATTAAGGAACGTGGCGGTTGTTGAAAGTGTTTCCTATGACATTTTCCTACGACATTTTCAGGTGATAGTACGAGAAAAAAGAGCTTTCAAATGCATACAAACTCGATCTATTGCCGATCATCCAATAACCCTGACGGAATGGAAAAAAAAATAAAATTCCGCAGCCTTCCGAGGACTTATATCGCAATCACGTTTCGTAACAGCCAAGCGAGGTTTTACCTTAGCGTTTAAGTCACCACCGACATTTGGCCGCGCAACTATTCTAAGCTCATTCATTTTGACTTAAGGAGGGGGCGAGCGCGGACGCAGGCCCCCACTACCAGAAATTGTACGGTCGAGTTACTGACGTTTGCAGTAATCGCAGAGGTCAGTAACTCAAAGAAATTAAATAAAAAAATTTGATCACAACGTCAAAATAAATTGCACGTATTTGCCCCTACTAATGTCTACGGCCATACCACGATGAACACACCCGTTCTCGTCTGATCACGGAAGTTAAGCATCGTCGGGCCGGGATAGTACTTGGATGGGGGACCGCCTGGGAACTCCCGGTGTCGTAGGCTTTTCATTTTCATTTGTTGCCTTTTCATTTCAATGGCGCTGTGATATATTTCTTGTTATAACAATTAAGGAACGTGGCGGTTGTTGAAAGTGTTTCCTATGACATTTTCCTACGACATTTTCAGGTGAAAGTACGAGAAAAAAGAGCTTTCAAATGCATACAAACTCGATCTATTGCCGATCATCCAATAACCCTGACGGAATGGAAAAAAAAATAAAATTCCGCCGCCTTCCGAGGACTTATATCGCAATCACGTTTCGTAACAGCCAAGCGAGGTTTTACCTTAGCGTTTAAGTCACCACCGACATTTGGCCGCGCAACTATTCTAAGCTCATTCATTTTGACTTAAGGAGGGGGCGAGCGCGGACGCAGGCCCCCACTACCAGAAATTGTACGGTCGAGTTACTGACGTTTGCAGTAATCGCAGAGGTCAGTAACTCAAAGAAATTAAATAAAAAAATTTGATCACAACGTCAAAATAAATTGCACGTATTTGCCCCTACTAATGTCTACGGCCATACCACGATGAACACACCCGTTCTCGTCTGATCACGGAAGTTAAGCATCGTCGGGCCGGGATAGTATTGGATGGGGGACCGCCTGGGAACTCCCGGTGTCGTAGGCTTTTCATTTTCATTTGTTGCCTTTTCATTTCAATGGCGCTGTGATATATTTCTTGTTATAACAATTAAGGAACGTGGCGGTTGTTGAAAGTGTTTCCTATGACATTTTCCTACGACATTTTCAGGTGATAGTACGAGAAAAAGGAGCTTTCAAATGCATACAAACTCGATCTATTGCCGATCATCCAATAACCCTGACGGAATGGCAAATAAAATAAAATTCCGCCGCCTTCCGAGGACTTATATCGAAATCACGTTTCGTAACAGCCAAGCGAGGTTTTACCTTAGCGTTTAAGTCACCACCGACATTTGGCCGCGCAACTATTCTAAGCTCATTCATTTTGACTTAAGGAGGGGGCGAGCGCGGACGCAGGCCCCCACTACCAGAAATTGTACGGTCGAGTTACTGACGTTTGCAGTAATCGCAGAGGGCAGTAACTCAAAGAAATTAAATAAAAAAATTTGATCACAACGTCAAAATAAATTGCACGTATTTGCCCCTACTAATGTCTACGGCCATACCACGATGAACACACCCGTTCTCGTCTGATCACGGAAGTTAAGCATCGTCGGGCCGGGATAGTACTTGGATGGGGGACCGCCTGGGAACTCCCGGTGTCGTAGGCTTTTCATTTTCATTTACTGCCTTTTCATTGCAATGGCGCTGTGATATATTTCTTGTTATAACAATTAAGGAACGTGGCGGTTGTTGAAAGTGTTTCCTATGACATTTTCCTACGACATTTTCAGGTGATAGTACGAGAAAAAAGAGCTTTCAAATGCATACAAACTCGATCTATTGCCGATCATCCAATAACCCTGACGGAATGGCAAATAAAATAAAATTCCGCCGCCTTCCGAGGACTTATATCGCAATCACGTTTCGTAACAGCCAAGCGAGGTTTTACCTTAGCGTTTAAGTCACCACCGACATTTGGCCGCGCAACTATTCTAAGCTCATTCATTTTGACTTAAGGAGGGGGCGAGCGCGGACGCAGGCCCCCACTACCAGAAATTGTACGGTCGAGTTACTGACGTTTGCAGTAATCGCAGAGGTCAGTAACTCAAAGAAATTAAATAAAAAAATTTGATCACAACGTCAAAATAAATTGCACGTATTTGCCCCTACTAATGTCTACGGCCATACCACGATGAACACACCCGTTCTCGTCTGATCACGGAAGTTAAGCATCGTCGGGCCGGCATAGTACTTGGATGGGGGACCGCCTGGGAACTCCCGGTGTCGTAGGCTTTTCATTTTCATTTACTGCCTTTTCATTTCAATGGCGCTGTGATATATTTCTTGTTATAACAATTAAGGAACGTGGCGGTTGTTGAAAGTGTTTCCTATGACATTTTCCTACGACATTTTCAGGTGATAGTACGAGAAAAAAGAGCTTTCAAATGCATACAAACTCGATCTATTGCCGATCATCCAATAACCCTGACGGAATGGCAAATAAAATAAAATTCCGCCGCCTTCCGAGGACTTATATTGCAATCACGTTTCGTAACAGTCAAGCGAGGTTTTACCTTAGCGTTTAAGTCACCACCGACATTTGGCCGCGCAACTATTCTAAGCTCATTCATTTTGACTTAAAGAGGGGGACGAGCGCGGACGCAGGCCCCCACTACCAGAAATTGTACGGTCGAGTTACTGACGTTTGCAGTAATCGCAGAGGTCAGTAACTCAAAGAAATTAAATAAAAAAATTTGATCACAACGTCAAAATAAATTGCACGTATTTGCCCCTACTAATGTCTACGGCCATACCACGATGAACACACCCGTTTTCGTCTGATCACGGAAGTTAAGCATCGTCGGGCCGGGATAGTACTTGGATGGGGGACCGCCTGGGAACTCCCAGTGTCGTAGGCTTTTCATTTTCATTTGTTGCCTTTTCATTTCAATGGCGCTGTGATATATTTCTTGTTATAACAATTAAGGAACGTGGCGGTTGTTGAAAGTGTTTCCCATGACATTTTCCTACGACATTTTCAGGTGATAGTACGAGAAAAAAGAGCTTTCAAATGCATACAAACTCGGTCTATTGCCGATCATCCAATAACCCTGACGGAATGGCAAATAAAATAAAATTCCGCCGCCTTCCGAGGACTTATATCGCAATCACGTTTCGTAACAGCCAAGCGAGGTTTTACCTTAGCGTTTAAGTCACCACCGACATTTGGCCGCGCAACTATTCTAAGCTCATTCATTTTGACTTAAGGAGGGGGCGAGCGCGGACGCAGGCCCCCACTACCAGAAATTGTACGGTCGAGTTACTGACGTTTGCAGTAATCGCAGAGGTCAGTAACTCAAAGAAATTAAATAAAAAAATTTGATCACAACGTCAAAATAAATTGCACGTATTTGCCCCTACTAATGTCTACGGCCATACCACGATGAACACACCCGTTCTCGTCTGATCACGGAAGTTAAGCATCGTCGGGCCGGGATAGTACTTGGATGGGGGACCGCCTGGGAACTCCCGGTGTCGTAGGCTTTTCATTTTCATTTACTGCCTTTTCATTGCAATGGCGCTGTGATATATTTCTTGTTATAACAATTAAGGAACGTGGCGGTTGTTGAAAGTGTTTCCTATGACATTTTCCTACGACATTTTCAGGTGATAGTACGAGAAAAAAGAGCTTTCAAATGCATACAAACTCGATCTATTGCCGATCATCCAATAACCCTGACGGAATGGCAAATAAAATAAAATTCCGCCGCCTTCCGAGGACTTATATCGCAATCACGTTTCGTAACAGCCAAGCGAGGTTTTACCTTAGCGTTTAAGTCACCACCGACATTTGGCCGCGCAACTATTCTAAGCTCATTCATTTTGACTTAAGGAGGGGGCGAGCGCGGACGCAGGCCCCCACTACCAGAAATTGTACGGTCGAGTTACTGACGTTTGCAGTAATCGCAGAGGTCAGTAACTCAAAGAAATTAAATAAAAAAATTTGATCACAACGTCAAAATAAATTGCACGTATTTGCCCCTACTAATGTGTACGGCCATACCACGGTGAACACACCCGTTCTCGTCTGATCACGGAAGTTAAGCATCGTCGGGCCGGCATAGTACTTGGATGGGGGACCGCCTGGGAACTCCCGGTGTCGTAGGCTTTTCATTTTCATTTACTGCCTTTTCATTTCAATGGCGCTGTGATATATTTCTTGTTATAACAATTAAGGAACGTGGCGGTTGTTGAAAGTGTTTCCTATGACATTTTCCTACGACATTTTCAGGTGATAGTACGAGAAAAAAGAGCTTTCAAATGCATACAAACTCGATCTATTGCCGATCATCCAATAACCCTGACGGAATGGCAAATAAAATAAAATTCCGCCGCCTTCCGAGGACTTATATTGCAATCACGTTTCGTAACAGTCAAGCGAGGTTTTACCTTAGCGTTTAAGTCACCACCGACATTTGGCCGCGCAACTATTCTAAGCTCATTCATTTTGACTTAAAGAGGGGGACGAGCGCGGACGCAGGCCCCCACTACCAGAAATTGTACGGTCGAGTTACTGACGTTTGCAGTAATCGCAGAGGTCAGTAACTCAAAGAAATTAAATAAAAAAATTTGATCACAACGTCAAAATAAATTGCACGTATTTGCCCCTACTAATGTCTACGGCCATACCACGATGAACACACCCGTTTTCGTCTGATAACGGAAGTTAAGCATCGTCGGGCCGGGATAGTACTTGGATGGGGGACCGCCTGGGAACTCCCAGTGTCGTAGGCTTTTCATTTTCATTTGTTGCCTTTTCATTTCAATGGCGCTGTGATATATTTCTTGTTATAACAATTAAGGAACGTGGCGGTTGTTGAAAGTGTTTCCCATGACATTTTCCTACGACATTTTCAGGTGATAGTACGAGAAAAAAGAGCTTTCAAATGCATACAAACTCGGTCTATTGCCGATCATCCAATAACCCTGACGGAATGGCAAATAAAATAAAATTCCGCCGCCTTCCGAGGACTTATATCGCAATCACGTTTCGTAACAGCCAAGCGAGGTCAAATTTACTTACTATTCAAACCTTAATACTAAGAAGATAACAGATAACAAATGTTTTTGGCGTACTGTGAAGCCATTTGTCAGTGATGATTCATCAAACCAAAAGAAAATCATTCTTATCGAAAATGATTGTATTATCTCGAGTGATGAAGACATAGCAAATATCTTCAACTCTTATTTTCAAAAGGTTGTCAGTTCATTGAAGTTATATCGATGGCCTGATGTTTCAACAGATTCACATGATTACGTTCTGAATGCTATTTATAAATACGAATTACATCCGAGTATCCAAAAAATCAATGAGAGATATAACCATATTGCGAGATTCGAATTTAGTCCAACAACGGGAAGTGAAATGTGGGAAGAAATGAAGAAATTAGATGAATCCAAATCAAATGTTGCTGGTGATATTCCGAGTAGAATTTTGAAAGATTATTATAGTTTATATTATGAAAGTCTCGTTAGCATATTTAACAACACCGTTATTAAGGATTCTGAATTTCCAAATGAGTTAAAATGTGCCGAAGTCTGTCCAATTTTTAAAAAAGGCGATCCATCAGCTAAAGAAAATTTTCGACCTATAAGTATTTTGCCTGTGGTCTCTAAAATATTTGAAAAGCTTCTATATAAACAACTTATGGGTTTTTTCTGTGATAAACTATCTCCGTATTTATGTGGTTTCCGAAAGGGCTTTAGTACTCAACAATCTCTCTTGCGTATGTTCTCGAAAGTGCGAGGAGCATTAGATGCCAAACAAAAAGTTGGAGCTATCTTTATGGATCTATCAAAAGCCTTTGACTGTATTAGCCATGATCTTCTCATAGCGAAGTTATATGCCTATGGTTTAAGTTTTTCGGCTTTAAAACTTGTGGCTAGCTATCTGAAAAATAGGAAGCAACGTATCAGACTGGCAAACTCTTTTAGCGAATGGCTTGAAATGACTTTCGGTGTCCCTCAAGGATCTGTGCTAGGACCTCTCCTTTTCAACATCTTTCTGAATGATTTTTTATCTTTTGTCACCAGCGATATATGCAATTATGCTGACGATAACACGATTTATGTTATAGGAAACTCTGAGGAAAATATTTTGTACGAGCTTGAAAATGAGATGAGAACTGTCTCAACATGGTTTAGGTTAAACTGCTTACAACTGAATGAAAGGAAGTGTCATTTTATGTTTTTCGGTAGCAACACACAATGTTTTCTACAAGTTAATATCAATGGAACAGCTGTGCAATGCTCTTCGGAGGAAAAACTTCTTGGTATTACAATTGATAATATGTTGACTTTTAGCAAACACGTTAAAGATTTGTGCAAGAAAGCAAGCAATAAATTAAATGCTCTTGTTAGATTATCACCGTATATGGATCAACAAAAATTATATCTCATATTAAATTCTTTTATTTTATCTCAGTTTGGTTACTGTCCTTTACTTTGGATGTTTTGTAACCGTACTACTAACAATTCCATCAATAGAATCCATAGTAGAGCCCTTCGTGTAATAACTAATGATTATAGCTCTTCATTTCAAGACCTATTGGATAAAACTGGAACTGTTAGTGTACATCACCGTAATTTGATTATTTTATTAAAGGAATTATATAAAGTCAAAAATAATACCAATCCTGATATTATGTCCGAAGTATTTATTCTTAACAAAAATAGGTACTCGAATCGTATTAATTCAGAGTTTTTTCGAGGTAGAGCACAAACTGTAAAATATGGCTTGGAAACTGTAACCTTCAGAGGACCGCAGCTATGGGCAACTCTACCAAAATCTATTCAAGAAGCGCCATGCATTTCAACGTTTGTAAGTTGTCTAAAAAAATGGAAAGGTTTAACTTGTCAGTGTCGTCTTTGTAGATTGTATATTCACAATTTAGGATACATATAGAAATAAGATCACCTTTTGAGGTTAAATTCTTTTTAGTTTATTTATTATTTTTAATTTATATTTGTTAGTTACATGAAGTCGATTTTAATTAGTCAGTTTTTTTAAATATGACTATTTTTATTGTATTTTCGACAATAAATAATGTGAAATAAAAAAAAAAAAAAAAAAAAAAAGCGTTTAAGTCACCACCGACATTTGGCCGCGCAACTATTCTAAGCTCATTCATTTTGACTTAAGGAGGGGGACGAGCGCGGACGCAGGCCCCCACTACCAGAAATTGTACGGTCGAGTTACTGACGTTTGCAGTAATCGCAGAGGTCAGTAACTCAAAGAAATTAAATAAAAAAATTTGATCACAACGTCAAAATAAATTGCACGTATTTGCCCCTACTAATGTCTACGGCCATACCACGATGAACACACCCGTTCTCGTCTGATCACGGAAGTTAAGCATCGTCGGGTCGGGATAGTACTTGGATGGGGGACCGCCTGGGAACTCCCGGTGTTGTAGGCTTTTCATTTTCATTTGTTGCCTTTTCATTTCAATGGCGCTGTGATATATTTCTTGTTATAACAATTAAGGAACGTGGCGGTTGTTGAAAGTGTTTCCTATGACATTTTCCTACGACATTTTCAGGTGATAGAACGAGAAAAAAGAGCTTTCAAATGCATACAAACTCGATCTATTGCCGATCATCCAACAACCCTGACGGAATGGCAAATAAAATAAAATTCCGCCGCCTTCCGAGGACTTATATCGCAATCACGTTTCGTAACAGCCAAGCGAGGTTTTACCTTAGCGTTTAAGTCACCACCGACATTTGGCCGCGCAACTATTCTAAGCTCATTCATTTTGACTTAAGGAGGGGGCGAGCGCGGACGCAGGCCCCCACTACCAGAAATTGTACGGTCGAGTTACTGACGTTTGCAGTAATCGCAGAGGTCAGTAACTCAAAGAAATTAAATAAAAAAATTTGATCACAACGTCAAAATAAATTGCACGTATTTGCCCCTACTAATGTCTACGGCCATACCACGATGAACACACCCGTTCTCGTCTGATAACGCAAGTTAAGCATCGTCGGGCCGGGATAGTACTTGGATGGGGGACCGCCTGGGAACTCCCGGTGTCGTAGGCTTTTCATTTTCATTCGTTGCCTTTTCATTTCAATGGCGCTGTGATATATTTCTTGTTATAACAATTAAGGAACGTGGCGGTTGTTGAAAGTGTTTCCTATGACATTTTCCTACGACATTTTCAGGTGATAGTACGAGAAAAAAGAGCTTTCAAATGCATACAAACTCGATCTATTGCCGATCATCCAACAACCCTGACGGAATGGCAAATAAAATAAAATTCCGCCGCCTTCCGAGGACTTATATCGCAATCACGTTTCGTAACAGCCAAGCGAGGTTTTACCTTAGCGTTTAAGTCACCACCGACATTTGGCCGCGCAACTATTCTAAGCTCATTCATTTTGACTTAAGGAGGGGGCGAGCGCGGACGCAGGCCCCCACTACCAGAAATTGTACGGTCGAGTTACTGACGCTTGCAGTAATCGCAGAGGTCAGTAACTCAAAGAAATTAAATAAAAAAATTTGATCACAACGTCAAAATAAATTGCACGTATTTGCCCCTACTAATGTCTACGGCCATACCACGATGAACACACCCGTTCTCGTCTGATCACGGAAGTTAAGCATCGTCGGGCCGGGATAGTACTTGGATTGGGGACCGCCTGGGAACTCCCGGTGTCGTAGGCTTTTCATTTTCATTTGTTGCCTTTTCATTTCAATGGCGCTGTGATATATTTCTTGTTATAACAATTAAGGAACGTGGCGGTTGTTGAAAGTGTTTCCTATGACATTTTCCTACGACATTTTCAGGTGATAGTACGAGAAAAAAGAGCTTTCAAATGCATACAAACTCGATCTATTGCCGATCATTCAATAACCCTGACGGAATGGCAAATAAAATAAATTTCCGCCGCCTTCCGAGGACTTATATCGCAATCACGTTTCGTAACAGCCAAGCGAGGTTTTACCTTAGCGTTTAAGTCACCACCGACATTTGGCCGCGCAACTATTCTAAGCTCATTCATTTTGACTTAAGGAGGGGGCGAGCGCGGACGCAGGCCCCCACTACCAGAAATTGTACGGTCGAGTTACTGACGTTTGCAGTAATCGCAGAGGTCAGTAACTCAAAGAAATTAAATAAAAAAATTTGATCACAACGTCAAAATAAATTGCACGTATTTGCCCCTACTAATGTCTATGGCCATACCACGATGAACACACCCGTTCTCGTCTGATCACGGAAGTTAAGCATCGTCGGGCCGGGGTAGTACTTGGATGGGGGACCGCCTGGGAACTCCCGGTGTCGTAGGCTTTTCATTTTCATTTGTTGCCTTTTCATTTCAATGGCGCTGTGATATATTTCTTGTTATAACAATTAAGGAACGTGGCGGTTGTTGAAAGTGTTTCCTATGACATTTTCCTACGACATTTTCAGGTGATAGTACGAGAAAAAAGAGCTTTCAAATGCATAGAAACTCGATCTATTGCCGATCATCCAATAACCCTGACGGAATGGCAAATAAAATAAAATTCCGCCGCCTTCCGAGGACTTATATCGCAATCACGTTTCGTAACAGCCAAGCGAGGTTTTACCTTAGCGTTTAAGTCACCACCGACATTTGGCCGCGCAACTATTCTAAGCTCATTCATTTTGACTTAAGGAGGGGGCAAGCGCGGACGCAGGCCCCCACTACCAGAAATTGTACGGTCGAGTTACTGACGTTTGCAGTAATCGCAGAGGTCAGTAACTCAAAGAAATTAAATAAAAAAATTTGATCACAACGTCAAAATAAATTGCACGTATTTGCCCCTGCTAATGTCTACGGCCATACCACGATGAACACACCCGTTCTCGTCTGATCACGGAAGTTAAGCATCGTCGGGCCGGGATAGTACTTGGATGGGGGACCGCCTGGGAACTCCCGGTGTCGTAGGCTTTTCATTTTCATTTGTTGCCTTTTCATTTCAATGGCGCTGTGATATATTTCTTGTTATAACAATTAAGGAACGTGGCGGTTGTTGAAAGTGTTTCCTAAGACATTTTCCTACGACATTTTCAGGTGATAGTACGAGAAAAAAGAGCTTTCAAATGCATACAAACTCGATCTATTGCCGATCATCCAATAACCCTGACGGAATGGCAAATAAAATAAAATTCCGCCGCCTTCCGAGGACTTATATCGCAATCACGTTTCGTAACAGCCAAGCGAGGTTTTACCTTAGCGTTTAAGTCACCACCGACATTTGGCCGCGCAACTATTCTAAGCTCATTCATTTTGACTTAAGGAGGGGGCGAGCGCGGACGCAGGCCCCCACTACCAGAAATTGTACGGTCGAGTTACTGACGTTTGCAGTAATCGCAGAGGTCAGTAACTCAAAGAAATTAAATAAAAAAATTTGATCACAACGTCAAAATAAATTGCACGTATTTGCCCCTACTAATGTCTACGGCCATACCACGATGAACACACCCGTTCTCGTCTGATCACGGAAGTTAAGCATCGTCGGGCCGGGATAGTACTTGGATGGGCCCGCCTGGGAACTCCCGGTGTCGTAGGCTTTTCATTTTCATTTGTTGCCTTTTCATTTCAATGGCGCTGTGATATATTTCTTGTTATAACAATTAAGGAACGTGGCGGTTGTTGAAAGTGTTTCCTATGACATTTTCCTACGACATTTTCAGGTGATAGTACGAGAAAAAAGAGCTTTCAAATGCATACAAACTCGATCTATTGCCGATCATCAAATAACCCTGACGGAATGGCAAATAAAATAAAATTCCGCCGCCTTCCGAAGACTTATATCGCAATCACGTTTCGTAACAGCCAAGCGAGGTTTTACCTTAGCGTTTAAGTCACCACCGACATTTGGCCGCGCAACTATTCTAAGCTCATTCATTTTGACTTAAGGAGGGGGCGAGCGCGGACGCAGGCCCCCACTACCAGAAATTGTACGGTCGAGTTACTGACGTTTGCAGTAATCGCAGAGGTCAGTAACTCAAAGAAATTAAATAAAAAAATTTGATCACAACGTCAAAATAAATTGCACGTATTTGCCCCTACTAATGTCTACGGCCATACCACGATGAACACACCCGTTCTCGTCTGATCACGGAAGTTAAGCATCGTCGGGCCGGCATAGTACTTGGATGGGGGACCGCCTGGGAACTCCCGGTGTCGTAGGCTTTTCATTTTCATTTGTTGCCTTTTCATTTCAATGGCGCTGTGTTATATTTCTTGTTATAACAATTAAGGAACGTGGCGGTTGTTGGAAGTGTTTTCTATGACATTTTCCTACGACATTTTCAGGTGATAGTACGAGAAAAAAGAGCTTTCAAATGCATACAAACTCGATCTATTGCCGATCATCCAATAACCCTGACGGAATGGCAAATAAAATAAAATTCCGCCGCCTTGCGAGGACTTATATCGCAATCACGTTTCGTAACAGCCAAGCGAGGTTTTACCTTAGCGTTTAAGTCACCACCGACATTTGGCCGCGCAACTATTCTAAGCTGGAAGGGCTGGAAACTTTCTTCAAACGAGAACAAGATTATAGTGAAATCCTTCTCTGGAGCCACGACTAAATGCATGGAAAGTTACGCAATACCAACTACGAACATGTCTCCCGATAACATTATTATTCATTGTGGCACTAACGATCTTAATGGAATCGAAACCGATCAAATTGCCCAAAACATAGTAAAATTGGCTATTAAATTGAAATCTGGTGAAAATAATGTAATGATATCGGGCATAATTCAACGAAAAGACAGACTAAATGAAAAGGTGATGGCAGTCAACAAATCTCTCGCTCATCTTTGCGAACAAAGAAACATCGGCTTTATCAATAATGATAATATAAACCCCGACTTGCATTTAAATAGAAGTCGCCTTCACCTAAATATGAAAGGGACTTCAATATTGTCTCGGAACTTCCTACAGGTGATTGAGGATTGACACAAAAAACCTGTCGAAATTTACGACACAGATCCACCGAACACTGCCTCAGATACTTTTGATTCAACATATGATATTTTCACTCTACGTCGCAGTAACATGTGTAACTTGATAGTCGGTCATTTGAACGTAAACTCGTTGCGAAACAAGTTCGAAGCAATTGATTTTACTTTCAAGCACAATATTGATGTTCTGCTTCTAACTGAAACGAAAATAGATGAATCGTTCACTGATGCTCAATTTAAGTTAGATAATTACGCAATTCTGAGGAAAGATAGAAATGGACATGGTGGCGGTATTTTACTCTATATAAATGAAAATATTCCCTTCAAAGTGTTGCGAAAATATACTTTACCGGATGATATCGAAGTTTTAGTTGTCGAAATAAATCTTCGAAAACGCAAATGGCTTTTAATCGGTGCATATAAACCACCGTTACAAAAAAATTACTACTTTTTAACTCAAATCGCAAATGATCATTTCAACATACGACCTCCATAGACTAATCAAATCACCAACCTGCTTTAAGTCAAGTACTTCGCCTTCTTGCATTGATCACATATTAACAAATCAACCAAATTTCTTTAAAAATAGTGTAACAATCGAAACTGGCATATCAGATTGGCATTTATTTGTTGGAAGTGTGATGAGAATGAACGTGATTAAAGGCGACCCAATTGTGAAACACTACAGAAATTACAACAAAATTGACTACTTTGATTTTGAAAGAACATTATCAATGAACTTTTTGAAATTACTTAAGAACAATTACGACTTTAACCAATTCAATTTATGCATCACGTCTACGCTAAACCATTTTGCACCATTGAAAAAGAAAATACTAAGATTCAATAACGCACCTTTTATCACCAAGGAGCTTTGCAAAGCTATTATGCACAGATCCAAACTTCGTCGCATATATAACAAATCACGATCAAAAGAAAATTGGTCCAACTTCACTAGACAGAGAAACTACTGTGTTTCCTTATTACGAAAAACCAGACGTTCGTATTTCAAGGGTTTACGTATGACAAGCATTACTGATAATAAAAAGTTCTGGAAGTCTGTCAAGCCATTGTTTTCAAACGTTAGTTATAACACCAACAAAATTATCTTAATCGAGAAAGAAAAGATAGTCACCGACGAACAAAAATTATGCAAAATCTTCAATGAATATTACACCAACATCACGAAAAATTTACCAATCAAACCAAACGATGATACACATACAGCAACCATTCACGATGCAATCCACTCGTATACTAATCACATCAGTATTTTGAAAATTCGTGAAAATGTGGGTTATGATGAAAAGTTCTATTTTTCGCTGGTTGAACAGCCTGATGTTCTCAAAGTCATCAAAGACATGGATGCAAAGAAATCTTCTGTTAGTGGTGATTTTCCAGTTTTTATGTTGAAAAAGTTTATTCATATCTTTGTTCCTATCCTCACTAATATTATAAATTTTTGTTTACAGTCTAATATTTTCCCTGATGATTTAAAACTTGCAGAGGTTATACCTGTTTTTAAGAAGGATGACTGTAATGATAAGGAGAACTATAGACCTGTTAGCTTGCTTCCCTGTTTATCAAAGGTTTTTAAAAGAATTATTCTTAATCAAATGCACACTTTTATGCATGACAAACTCAGCCCTCATCTATCAGGCTTCAGAAAGGGTTATAATACACAATATGCTCTCATTCGAATGATTGAACAATGGAAAAGCACACTTGATAATAAGGGTGTAGTTGGAGCAGTGCTAATGGACCTTTCAAAAGCTTTTGATACTATCAACCATAATTTGCTTATTGCAAAGCTGCATGCCTATGGTTTTTCTGAATCTTCTTTATTATTTATTCACTCATACTTGAAAAATCGTTTTCAGAGAACCAGAATAAATTCTTCTTATAGCGAATGGCTTCCTCTTCAAGTTGGAGTTCCACAAGGATCAATCTTAGGACCTCCTTTCTTCAATTATTCTATAAACGATTTATTCTGGTTCATTATTCAATCATCCCTTTGTAACTTTGCAGATGATAACACCTTATATGCTTGTGAAAATTCATTAGAAGATGTAAAACAAACACTGCTTACTAATTTGGTCATAGTTAATAATTGGTTTTATGAAAATTACTTAGCAATAAATTTGAAAAAGTATCAATATATTGTATTAGGTCATCACGATGAAAGTTTGATATTTAACCATTTGAAAATTGCGTGTAAATCGTCTGTAGTGCTTCTTGGTGTTACGATTGACTCGAGACTAAACTTTCATTCGCATGTCAAAAACATCTGTAATAAGGCTAGTAGGAAACTCAACGTGCTTCAAAGGATATCTTCCTTTTTGACACCCAAGATGAAGCGTTTTCTCTTCAATTCATTTATTTTGTCTCAGTTTTCTTACTGTCCCTTAGTATGGATGTTTTGTGGAAAAGTTGCGAATAATCGAATCAAACGTATTCATGAACGTTGTCTAAGAATCATACAGGACGATATAAATGGCAGTTACGATGAACTTTTATCTTTATGTAATGTTAAAAATATTCACATCATCAATTTACAGAATTTAATGAAAGAGGTTTACAAATTTTTAAATGGATTGTCACCTCTATATATGAACGAGATATTTTCTGTTAGGGAAAACAAGTACAACCTTCGTTGCTTTAATTTGATCAGGCGACCAACTTGTCGGACAACGTACTATGGCTTAAATACTTTATCAAATATTGCAGGGAAGCTATGGATATCTGTGCCTGACGCTACAAAGAATGCTCCTTCTCTCGAAGCCTTCCGTAGCTCAATAAAATTTTGGGAAGGTGATGTTTGCACCTGTAAAATATGCATGGATATACCATACATATTTTAACTTTACTTATTTATTTATTTATTTTTCTTATTTTTTATCGCTGTTTGCCTTGTTTTACGTTTTGTTGTCGATTTAAATTAGTTATTTAAATACTATTGTATCTATCGACGTTAAATAAAGAGAAAATAAAAAAAAATAAAAAAAAAAAGCTCATTCATTTTGACTTAAGGAGGGGGCGAGCGCGGACGCAGGCCCCCACTACCAGAAATTGTACGGTCGAGTTACTGACGTTTGCAGTAATCGCAGAGGTCAGCCCAAGCTTAGTGCAATGCAAGAGCCTCACTCTGGAAGAAAACCCTCATTGATCAGTCTTTACTTCCCCGTCAGGTAAGTATGAGTTGGAACTGCACCGTAGCATGAGGGTACCCTTCAAAGTTTGTTAATGCTTGTGGCTTGAGTGTGTTATAAACTGCCGTGTCGCGGGGCATAGGCTGTATTCTCCCCCAGTGTACGCGTTTTGTTCCCGCCGTAGACTATGCAGAGTGCCGTCGGAAAGAGGACTGCTATTATTCTTTTATTGCTTATGTGGGCCGCCATCGGTAATAGTGCAACACCAAGGCAACCCGTGGTCACGGCGTGAATGAATCCACCTCCATGACCCAAGGCCAAAAATCAGATTAATATACTGACCATTCAGAGAATGGCCTACCAGATATTAAACTGATAAGAACAGATACTACACTTGATCTTAGCCATTAGGCCGAAAAGCGATAAAGAAAAAGCGTTGCCATGATAGGCATCGTCCACACACCGTAACTGCTTGTGGAGCATGTCACGTTACTGTAAAGCTTACAACTGTCACCGCGTACGGATGGACGGCGACATAGTAAAAATCACGGCTGTTGATTTAGCCGTAGGATGGAGAGCGACTGTAGCGAGTGGATGGTAACTTACATGAATGCTAACAAAGGCGACGATACTAAGTGCGTGATATTACTTTCCAATATGTCTGCGTACATTCCGTTTATCAACGCATTACGCCAGAACGTGCGCGCGCGTTACACAGTAGACCATGCAGCCGAAATGCGACAGTGCGACCCTGCCAGGAGTCGAACTTGGAATCCCCTGATTCGTAGTCAGATGCCTTATCCATTGGGCCACAGGGCCATGCTTATGACTTCGCCCCATCGTTATTTTGGCTTGCGCATTCGTTTTACTTACGAAAGAATTCTTCGTGTTTGTAGCCATGAAAGAAAGGGACTTCTGTGAGTGAATTTTTTTACTGTGGTCTAATAAAAAAGTCGAAACGCAGTGCCCAATATATGAATTGCTCCTAATAGCCGGAAACAGGCCGTGTCGATGATGTAGGCCGACATACGCAACGCAAACCAAAGAACGCTTTATGAAAATCCTAACACGAGCGCGGAAGAAGCCCAAATTAACAGACTAGATGTAATGCTGAAGACCTCAAACTCCAGCAGCTTCTCTTTCAGACTATTGTGTCGTGCTACAAATAAAAATTAACATGCTTTCGCATAGTCGCGGCACCCAAAACGGACATTATACGATGTACAGAAACACACATTTCTGTTTTCGCGCCAAATCAATTCCCGGGAGTGGTACTTTTACGTCCGCATAATTCGCACCGTCTTAAATTATATCTCATTTACACGGTAATGTTTAGTATACTTCTACTGTGATAACAAGCATCGTTTATCGTTGGATTGTTGTAAGAAAACATTAAAAATGAGTGAAGCAGCTTCTCCAAAGAAAATCGCACCCAAGAAGAAACCTGCTGCAAAGAAGACAGATGATCACCCTAAATATGTGGACATGATCAAGGCTGCTATCGCTACCCTAAAGAAATGCGGTGGTTCATCTCGCCAAGCTATTGCAAAATATATTCATGCAAATTACAAAGTTGCTGAAAACTCAGATCATCATCTGAAAATGGCTCTTAAACGAGGAGTAACATCAGGCGATTTGATTCAAACTAAAGGCACTGGTGCTTCTGGATCATTCAAGCTAGGTCAGGTAAAAAAAGAAAAACCTAAGAAAAAGGCCGCAGCAAAAAAGCCAACGGCAAAGAAGCCTACTGCAAAGAAAAGTACACCAAAAAAGAAGCCAGCAAAGAAGAGCACGCCAAAGAAAGCAGCAAAGAAGCCTGCCACAAAGAAAGCCTCGGCTAAGAAACCAGCAGCTAAGAAACCCACAAAGAAGCCTGTTGCTAAAAAACCTGCAGCAAAGAAGGTCAAAAAGACTCCCAAAAAGGCAGCAAAGAAGACCGCAAAAAAATAATTTGTGTGTATCTGGCTATTACATTAACAAACGGCTATTTTTATAGCCACACATTTACAAAAAAACATTATCTTGGTACAAAGTTAAACTTGTTTAAGTCACTTAAACAGTTAAAAAAGAGTAAATTTAAGATTAGATTCCCTAAGTTTAAGTATTTTCGTTTTTAAATTTCTTATTTTCTTGGTTTTACTTTTCTTGCCCTTCATATTTTTAACATTGTCAAACTTTATGTAGCATAAAATTTTTATGTAGCATAAAATTTAAACAGAAAGCAGGACAAAGTTTGATATAAAAAGCTAGCCGTAATATTTTTTATAGATGTGTGGCTATAAAAATAGCCGTTTTTTGTTTGGTAAGATGCTTAGGCACGTTCCCCACGAATTCTTCTTGCCAACTGGATGTCTTTAGGCATGATTGTAACTCGTTTTGCGTGAATGGCACACAAGTTAGTATCCTCGAACAAGCCAACAAGGTACGCTTCAGAAGCCTCTTGCAGAGCCATAACGGCTGTGCTCTGGAATCGCAGATCTGTTTTGAAGTCCTGAGCAATTTCTCGCACAAGACGCTGGAAAGGCAACTTGCGGATCAAGAGCTTGGTTGACTTCTGATATCTTCTGATTTCTCTGAGAGCAACTGTACCAGGTCTGTAACGATGTGGTTTCTTCACTCCTCCAGTAGCTGGTGCGCTTTTCCTCGCAGCTTTAGTGGCGAGTTGTTTTCGTGGAGCCTTTCCTCCAGTAGATTTACGTGCAGTTTGCTTTGTACGAGCCATATTTTAAGAAGTCGATGTAGTACGGATACACAAGACGGTCTAAATTGCACTATCGCGCCAAAGTTTTATTTCTCATATTGATTGACAGCTAAGGTTCAAAACAAACCATTTGATTGGTGCTAAGAAAGTAATTTCTGATTGGCTGCATAATGACATTACGCTCATTACTTTAACATTTTTATAAAATCTGTGTTTTTTGGCTACGGGAAAACGGCTGTATCTTCTGATACACAAAAGCTTTTGACTTTTTTTTTTTTTAGTAAGTAGCAAAAGGTTTGGCGAATTCCAACGATGCCAAATTTATTGCCTTACTGAAACATTAAGACCACGAATTTTTAAAAAAACTACAGTTTTACTTAAAAAAATGTACAAAATGTTCGGAACATTTTGTAATGACGCAACTCTATTGGTTAATTAGGGTGTTTCCACGAGCAGTAGGTAATTTTATGGCCTCTTTTTAAAGCTGTCTGAATTCTGTTAACTCAAACGTTGTTTTTGTACTCGTTCTGTACGCAACTATATCAATATGTCTGGACGCGGAAAAGGAGGTAAAGGATTGGGAAAAGGAGGTGCTAAACGTCACCGAAAAATTCTTCGTGATAACATTCAGGGAATCACAAAACCTGCTATTCGACGTCTTGCTCGCCGAGGTGGTGTCAAACGTATCTCTGGCCTTATCTATGAGGAAACCAGAGGTGTACTGAAGGTTTTCTTAGAGAATGTTATTCGTGATGCTGTAACCTACACAGAGCACGCTAAACGCAAGACCGTTACCGCTATGGATGTTGTTTATGCCTTAAAACGTCAAGGAAGAACTCTTTACGGATTCGGAGGTTAAGCGTTGTCATTGCTCAACAAAAACGGCTATTTTTATAGCCACAAATCTTTTAAAACATTACTTTGTGCACGCTTCCAAATTACACAATGTGTAAAGTCTTGTCACAGTTACATTTATTGCTATACGATACTATGTCATATATGACACAAAAAAAATTTAGAAATACTTTGTAGGGTTAATTTGCCTGGGAGTGTTTCCGTGAAAAGCTGGGTTAAGTTAAATGTAAGCAATAACATGGATCAATGTACTTGTCTTTTCTGCAAGTACAGCTAATAATACGTATGAAAAGTGAAGCTAATCCACACACACATGGGGAAGTATTTTAAATGTAGGCTAGTGTTCTTAAGCACATTATTTAGAAGTTTTATTAACTTCGGTTAACTTGTAGTGACGCCAAGTAAATGTTTTTTTAAAGATGTGTGGTCTTAAAAAAGACCGTTTGTGTTTGGTAGACGTTGGTTTACTTGCTGCTTGTGTATTTTGTGACGGCTTTTGTTCCTTCACTGACTGCGTGTTTTGCAAGTTCTCCAGGCAAGAGAAGACGTACTGCGGTTTGAATTTCACGAGAAGAGATGGTCGACTTTGTGTTTTGAAGAGCCAAACGCGAAGCTTCGGAAGCAATGCGCTCAAAGATGTCGTTGACAAATGAGTTCATGATGCTCATAGCTTTGCTTGAAACTCCGACATCTGGGTGAACTTGTTTCAAAACATTGTAGATGTAAATAGCATAACTTTCCTTTCTCTTTCTCTTGCGTTTCTTTTCACCAGTTCCACCAATCTTTCCTCCTTTTTTGCCGGCTCTTTTTTCACCTTTCTTGGCTACTTTAGGTGCCTGTTTTCATCCTTTAGCTGCTGCGTCAGACATGGTTAAAAATTTTTGCTACTTAACTTGTAAATAAGCATTAAACTGCAAGTCAAAACTTTTTGTTTATAAGTAAAAAAATCGGATCGAATTCGATCCGAAAACGCCGATACGCAATTTAATTGGTTAAAAAAAAAATCTTTTGTTTAATACTTAATAATGATTGGTTAAAAAAACATGATTTCGATCCTATTTTTATGATGAAAAAACGAGTAAAGTTTATTTCGTTAACACTTACGTTAAATATTCGTACGTTTTTGTATTAACTTACAAATCAAATCGCAGTTATGTCTGGACGTGGAAAAGGTGGAAAAGCTAAGGCTAAAGCCAAGACAAGATCTTCAAGAGCTGGACTTCAATTTCCAGTCGGTAGAGGGCATAGATTCCTTTGTAGAGGGCACTATGCTAACCGAATTGGATCTGGAGCGCCAGTTTACTTAGCAGCCGTCTTGGAATATTTATCTGCTGAGATATTGGAGTTGGCTGGTAACGCAGCAAGAGACAACAAAAAAGCTAGGATTATTCAAAGACATTTACAATTGGCTGTTCGTAATGATGAAGAATTAAACAAACTTTTGAGCGGTGTAACCATTGCAGCTGGTGGTGTTTTGCCAAACATTCAAGCTGTCTTACTCCCAAAGAAGAACGACAAAGGACTGAAGAAGTAAACCGCTACACTCAAAAAACAACGGCTATTTTTATAGCCACACATCTTTAAAAAAACCTTGTTTTTTTCACAAAACTATAACCTTAAAGTCTAATAGATAATCCATGCATACGCCTTGTCCTAAGTAACTCAAAGAAATTAAATAAAAAAGTTTGATCACAACGTCAAAATTAATTGCACGTATTTGCCCCTACTAATGTCTACGGCCATACCACGATGAACACACCCGTTCTCGTCTGATCACGGAAGTTAAGCATCGTCGGGCCGGGATAGTACTTGGATGGGGGACCGCCTGGGAACTCCCGGTGTCGTAGGCTTTTCATTTTCATTTGTTGCCTTTTCATTTCAATGATGCTGTGATATATTTCTTGTTACAACAATTAAGGAACGTGGCGGTTGTTGAAAGTGTTTCCTATGACATTTTCCTACGACATTTTCAGGTGATAGTACGAGAAAAAAGAGCTTTCAAATGCATACAAACTCGATCTATTGCCGATCATCCAATAACCATGACGGAATGGCAAATAAAATAAAATTCCGCCGCCTTCCGAGGACTTATATCGCAATCACGTTTCGTAACAGCCAAGCGAGGTTTTACCTTAGCGTTTAAGTCACCACCGACATTTCGCCGCGCAACTATTCTAAGCTCATTCATTTTGACTTAAGGGGGGGGCGAGCGCGGACGCAGGCCCCCACTACCAGAAATTGTACGGTCAAGTTACTGACGTTTGCAGTAATCGCAGAGGTCAGTAACTCAAAGAAATTAAATAAAAAAGTTTGATCACAACGTCAAAATTAATTGCACGTATTTGCCCCTACTAAAGTCTACGGCCATACCACGATGAACACACCCGTTCTCGTCTGATCACGGAAGTTAAGCATCGTCGGGCCGGGATAGTACTTGGATGGGGGACCGCCTGGGAACTCCCGGTGTCGTAGGCTTTTCATTTTCATTTGTTGCCTTTTCATTTCAATGGCGCTGTGATATATTTCTTGTTATAACAATTAAGGAACGTGGCGGTTATTAAAAGTGTTTCCTATGACATTTTCCTACGACATTTTCAGGTGATAGTACGAGAAAAAAGAGCTTTCAAATGCATACAAACTCGATCTATTGCCGATCATCCAATAACCCTGACGGAATGGCAAATAAAATAAAATTCCGCCGCCTTCCGAGGACTTATATCGCAATCACGTTTCGTAACAGCCAAGCGAGGTTTTACCTTAGCGTTTAAGTCACCACCGACATTTGGCCGCGCAACTATTCTAAGCTCATTCATTTTGACTTAAGGAGGGGGCGAGCGCGGACGCAGGCCCCCACTACCAGAAATTGTACGGTCGAGTTACTGACGTTTGCAGTAATCGCAGAGGTCAGTAACTCAAAGAAATTAAATAAAAAAATTTGATCACAACGTCAAAATAAATTGCACGTATTCGCCCCTACTAATGTCTACGGCCATACCACGATGAACACACCCGTTCTCGTCTGATCACGGAAGTTAAGCATCGTCGGGCCGGGATAGTACTTGGATGGGGGACCGCCTGGGAACTCCCGGTGTCGTAGGTTTTTCATTTTCATTTGTTGCCTTTTCATTTCAATGGCGCTGTGATATATTTCTTGTTATAACAATTAAGGAACATGGCGGTTGTTGAAAGTGTTTCCTATGACATTTTCCTACGACATTTTCAGGTGATAGTACGAGAAAAAAGAACTTTCAAATGCATTCAAACTCGATCTATTGCCGATCATCCAATAACCCTGACGGAATGGCAAATAAAATAAAATTCCGCCGCCTTCCGAGGACTTATATCGCAATCACGTTTCGTAACAGCCAAGCGAGGTTTTACCTTAACGTTTAAGTCACCACCGACATTTGGCCGTGCAACTATTCTAAGCTCATTGATTTTGACTTAAGAAGGGGGCGAGCGCGGACGCAGGCCCCCACTACCAGAAATTGTACGGTCGAGTTACTGACGTTTGCAGTAATCGCAGAGGTCAGTAACTCAAAGAAATTAAATAAAAAAATTTGATCACAACGTCAAAATAAATTGCACGTATTTGCCCCTACTAATGTCTACGGCCATACCACGATGAACACACCCGTTCTCGTCTGATCACGGAAGTTAAGCATCGTCGGGCCGGGATAGTACTTGGATGGGGGACCGCCTGGGAACTCCCGGTGTCGTAGGCTTTTCATTTTCATTTGTTGCCTTTTCATTTCAATGGCGCTGTGATATATTTCTTGTTATAACAATTAAGGAACGTGGCGGTTGTTGAAAGTGTTTCCTATGACATTTTCCTACGACATTTTCAGGTGATAGTACGAGAAAAAAGAGCTTTCAAATGCATACAAACTCGATCTATTGCCGATCATCCAATAACCCTGACGGAATGGCAAATAAAGTAAAATTCCGCCGCCTTCCGAGGACTTATATCGCAATCACGTTTCGTAACAGCCAAGCGAGGTTTTACCTTAGCGTTTAAGTCACCGCCGACATTTGGCCGCACAACTATTCTAAGCTCATTCATTTTGACTTAAGAAGGGGGCGAGCGCGGACGCAGGCCCCCACTACCAGAAATTGTACGGTCGAGTTACTGACGTTTGCAGTAATCGCAGAGGTCAGTAACTCAAAGAAATTAAATAAATAAATTTGATCACAACGTCAAAATAAATTGCACGTATTTGCCCCTACTAATGTCTACGGCCATACCACGATGAACACACCCGTTCTCGTCTGATCACGGAAGTTAAGCATCGTCGGGCCGGGATAGTACTTGGATGGGGGACCGCCTGGGAACTCCCGGTGTCGTAGGCATTTCATTTTCATTTGTTGCCTTTTCATTTCAATGGCGCTGTGATATATTTCTTGTTATAACAATTAAGGAACGTGGCGGTTGTTGAAAGGGTTTCCTATGACATTTTCCTACGACATTTTCAGGTGATAGTACGAGAAAAAAGAGCTTTCAAATGCATACAAACTCGATCTATTGCCGATCATCCAATAACCCTGACGGAATGGCAAATAAAATAAAATTCCGCCGCCTTCCGAGGACTTATATCGCAATCACGTTTCGTAACAGCCAAGCGAGGTTTTACCTTAGCGTTTAAGTCACCACCGACATTTGGCCGCGCAACTATTCTAAGCTCATTCATTTTGACTTAAGGAGGGGGACGAGCGCGGACGCAGGCCCCCACTACCAGAAATTGTACGGTCGAGTTACTGACGTTTGCAGTAATCGCAGAGGTCAGTAACTCAAAGAAATTAAATAAAAAAATTTGATCACAACGTCAAAATAAATTGCACGTATTTGCCCCTACTAATGTCTACGGCCATACCACGATGAACACACCCGTTCTCGTCTGAACACGGAAGTTAAGCATCGTCGGGCCGGGATAGTACTTGGATGGGGGACCGCCTGGGAACTCCCGGTGTCGTAGGCTTTTCATTTTCATTTGTTGCCTTTTCATTTCAATGGCGCTGTGATATATTTCTTGTTATAACAATTAAGGAACGTGGGGGTTGTTGAAAGTGTTTCCTATGACATTTTCCTACGACATTTTCAGGTGATAGTACGAGAAAAAAGAGCTTTCAAATGCATACAAACTCGATCTATTGCCGATCATCCAATAACCCTGACGGAATGGCAAATAAAATAAAATTCCGCCGCCTTCCGAGGACTTATATCGCAATCACGTTTCGTAACAGCCAAGCGAGGTTTTACCTTAGCGTTTAAGTCACCACCGACATTTGGCCGCGCAACTATTCTAAGCTCATTCATTTTGACTTAAGGAGGGGGCGAGCGCGGACGCAGGCCCCCACTACCAGAAATTGTACGGTCGAGTTACTGACGTTTGCAGTAATCGCAGAGGTCAGTAACTCAAAGAAATTAAATAAAAAAATTTGATCACAACGTCAAAATAAATTGCACGTATTCGCCCCTACTAATGTCTACGGCCATACCACGATGAACACACCCGTTCTCGTCTGATCACGGAAGTTAAGCATCGTCGGGCCGGGATAGTACTTGGATGGGGGACCGCCTGGGAACTCCCGGTGTCGTAGGCTTTTCATTTTCATTTGTTGCCTTTTCATTTCAATGGCGCTGTGATATATTTCTTGTTATAACAATTAAGGAACGTGGCGGTTGTTGAAAGTGTTTCCTATGACATTTTCCTACGACATTTTCAGGTGATAGTACGAGAAAAAAGAGCTTTCAAATGCATTCAAACTCGATCTATTGCCGATTATCCAATAACCCTGAGGGAATGGCAAATAAAATAAAATTCCGCCGCCTTCCGAGGACTTATATCGCAATCACGTTTCGTAAAAGCCAAGCGAGGTTTTACCTTAGCGTTTAAGTCACCACCGACAATTGGCCGCGCAACTATTTTAAGCTCATTCATTTTGACTTAAGGAGGGGGCGAGCGCGGACGCAGGCCCCCACTACCAGAAATTGTACGGTCGAGTTACTGACGTTTGCAGTAATCGCAGAGGTCAGTAACTCAAAGAAATTAAATAAAAAAATTTGATCACAACGTCAAAATAAATTGCACGTATTTGCCCCTACTAATGTCTACGGCCATACCACGATGAACACACCCGTTCTCGTCTGATCACGGAAGTTAAGCATCGTCGGGCCGGGATAGTACTTGGATGGGGGACTGCCTGGGAACTCCCGGTGTCGTAGGCTTTTCATTTTCATTTTCATTTGTTGCCTTTTCATTTCAATGGCGCTGTGATATATTTCTTGTTATAACAATTAAGGAACGTGGCGGTTGTTGAAAGTGTTTCCTATGACATTTTCCTACGACATTTTCAGGTGATAGTACGAGAAAAAAGAGCTTTCAAATGCATACAAACTCGATCCATTGCCGATCATCCAATAACCCTGACGGAATGGCAAATAAAATAAAATTCCGCCGCCTTCCGAGGACTTATATCGCAATCACGTTTCGTAACAGCCAAGCGAGGTTTTACCTTAGCGTTTAAGTCACCACCGACATTTGGCCGCGCAACTATTCTAAGCTCATTCAATTTGACTTAAGGAGGGGGCGAGCGCGGACGCAGGCCCCCACTACCAGAAATTGTACGGTCGAGTTACTGACGTTTGCAGTAATCGCAGAGGTCAGTAACTCAAAGAAATTAAATAGAAAAATTTGATCACAACGTCAAAATAAATTGCACGTATTTGCCCCTACTAATGTCTACGGCCATACCACGATGAACACACCCGTTCTCGTCTGATCACGGAAGTTAAGCATCGTCGGGCCGGGATAGTACTTGGATGGGGGACCGCCTGGGAACTCCCGGTGTCGTAGGCTTTTCATTTTCATTTGTTGCCTTTTCATTTCAATGGCGCTGTGATATATTTCTTGTTATAACAATTAAGGAACGTGGCGGTTGTTGAAAGTGTTTCCTATGACATTTTCCTACGACATTTTCAGGTGATAGTACGAGAAAAAAGAGCTTTCAAATGCATACAAACTCGATCTATTGCCGATCATCCAATAACCCTGACGGAATGGCAAAAAAAATAAAATTCCGCCGCCTTCCGAGGACTTATATCGCAATCACGTTTCGTAACAGCCAAGCGAGGTTTTACCTTAGCGTTTAAGTCAACACCGACATTTGGCCGCGCAACTATTCTAAGCTCATTCATTTTGACTTAAGGAGGGGGCGAGCGCGGACGCAGGCCCCCACTACCAGAAATTGTACGGTCGAGTTACTGACGTTTGCAGTAATCGCAGAGGTCAGTAACTCAAAGAAATTAAATAAAAAAATTTGATCACAACGTCAAAATAAATTGCACGTATTTGCCCCTACTAATGTCTACGGCCATACCACGATGAACACACCCGTTCTCGTCTGATCACGGAAGTTAAGCATCGTCGGGCCGGGATAGTACTTGGATGGGGGACCGCCTGGGAACTCCCGGTGTCGTAGGCTTTTCATTTTCATTTGTTGCCTTTTCATTTCAATGGCGCTGTGATATATTTCTTGTTATAACAATTAAGGAAAGTGTTTCCTATGACATTTTCCTACGACATTTTCAGGTGGTAGTACGAGAAAAAAGAGCTTTCAAATGCATACAAACTCGATCTATTGCCGATCATCCAATAACCCTGACGGAATGGCAAATAAAATAAAATTCCGCCGCCTTCCGAGGACTTATATCGCAATCACGTTTCGTAACAGCCAAGCGAGGTTTTACCTTAGCGTTTAAGTCACCACCGACATTTGGCCGCGCAACTATTCTAAGCTCATTCATTTTGACTTAAGGAGGGGGCGAGCGCGGACGCAGGCCCCCACTACCAGAAATTGTACGGTCGAGTTACTGACGTTTGCAGTAATCGCAGAGGTCAGTAACTCAAAGAAATTAAATAAAAAAATTTGATCACAACGTCAAAATAAATTGCACGTATTTGCCCCTACTAATGTCTACGGCCATACCACGATGAACACACCCGTTCTCGTCTGATCACGGAAGTTAAGCAACGTCGGGCCAGGATAGTACTTGGATAGGGGACCGCCTGGGAACTCCCGGTGTCGTAGGCTTTTCATTTTCATTTGTTGCCTTTTCATTTCAATGGCGCTGTGATATATTTCTTGTTATAACAATTAAGGAACGTGGCGGTTGTTGAAAGTGTTTCCCATGACATTTTCCTACGACATTTTCAGGTGATAGTACGAGAAAAAAGAGCTTTCAAATGCATACAAACTCGATCTATTGCCGATCATCCAATAACCCTGACGGAATGGCAAATAAAATAAAATTCCGCCGCCTTCCGAGGACTTATATCGCACTCACGTTTCGTAACAGCCAAGCAAGGTTTTACCTTAGCGTTTAAGTCACCACCGACATTTGGCCGCGCAACTATTCTAAGCTCATTCATTTTGACTTAAGGAGGGGGCGAGCACGGACGCAGGCCCCCACTACCAGAAATTGTACGGTCGAGTTACTGACGTTTGCAGTAATCGCAGAGGTCAGTAACTCAAAGAAATTAAATAAAAAAATTTGATCACAACGTCAAAAAAAATTGCACGTATTTGCCCCTACTAATGTCTACGGCCATACCACGATGAACAAACCCGTTCTCGTCTGATCACGGAAGTTAAGCATCGTCGGGCCGGGATAGTACTTGGATGGGGGACCGCCTGGGAACTCCCGGTGTCGTAGGCTTTTCATTTTCATTTGTTGCCTTTTCATTTCAATGGCGCTGTGATATATTTCTTGTTATAACAATTAAGGAACGTGGCGGTTGTTGAAAGTGTTTCCTATGACATTTTCCTACGACATTTTCAGGTGATAGTACGAGAAAAAAGAGCTTTCAAATGCATACAAACGCGATCTATTGCCGATCATCCAATAACCCTGACGGACTGGCGAATAAAATAAAATTCCGCCGCCTTCCGAGGACTTATATCGCAATCACGTTTAGTAACAGCCAAGCGAGGTTTTACCTTAGCGTTTAAGTCACCACCGACATTTGGCCGCGCAACCATTCTAAGCTCATTCATTTTGACTTAAGGAGGGGGCGAGCGCGGACGCAGGCCCCCACTACCAGAAATTGTACGGTCGAGTTACTGACGTTTGCAGTAATCGCAGAGGTCAGTAACTCAAAGAAATTAAATAAAAAAATTTGATCACAACGTCAAAATAAATTGCACGTATTTGCCCCTACTAATGTCTACGGCCATACCACGATGAACACACCCGTTCTCGTCTGATCACGGAAGTTAAGCATCGTCGGGCCGGGATAGTACTTGGATGGGGGACCGCCTGGGAACTCCCGGTGTCGTAGGCTTTTCATTTTCATTTGTTGCCTTTTCATTTCAATGGCGCTGTGATATATTTCTTGTTATAACAATTAAGGAAAGTGTTTCCTAAGACATTTTCCTACGACATTTTCAGGTGATAGTACGAGAAAAAAGAGCTTTCAAATGCATACAAACTCGATCTATTGCCGATCATCCAATAACCCTGACGGAATGGCAAATAAAATAAAATTCCGCCGCCTTCCGAGGACTTATATCGCAATCACGTTTCGTAACACCAAGCGAGGTTTTACCTTAGCGTTTAAGTCACCACCGACATTTGGCCGCGCAACTATTCTAAGCTCATTCATTTTGACTTAAGGAGGGGGAGAGCGCGGACGCAGGCCCCCACTACCAGAAATTGTACGGTCGAGTTACTGACGTTTGCAGTAATCGCAGAGGTCAATAACTCAAAGAAATTAAATAAAAAAATTTGATCACAACGTCAAAATAAATTGCACGTATTTGCCCCTACTAATGTCTACGGCCATACCACGATGAACACACCCCTTCTCGTCTGATCACGGAAGTTAAGCATCGTCGGGCCGGGATAGTACTTGGATGGGGACCGCCTGGGAACTCCCGGTGTCGTAGGCTTTTCATTTTCATTTGTTGCCTTTTCATTTCAATGGCGCTGTGATATATTTCTTGTTATAACAATTAAGGAAAGTGTTTCCTATGACATTTTCCTACGACATTTTCAGGTGATAGTACGAGAAAAAAGAGCTTTCAAATGCATACAAACTCGATCTATTGCCGATCATCCAATAACCCTGACGGAATGGCAAATAAAATAAAATTCCGCCGCCTTCCGAGGACTTATATCGCAATCACGTTTCGTAACAGCCAAGCGAGGTTTTACCTTAGCGTTTAAGTCACCACCGACATTTGGCCGCGCAACTATTCTAAGCTCATTCATTTTGACTTAAGGAGGGGGCGAGCGCGGACGCAGGCCCCCACTACCAGAAATTGTACGGTCGAGTTACTGACGTTTGCAGTAATCGCAGAGGTCAGTAACTCTAAGAAATTAAATAAAAAAATTTGATCACAACGTGAAAATAAATTGCACGTATTTGCCCCTACTAATGTCTACGGCCATACCACGATGAACACACCCGTTCTCGTCTGATCACGGAAGTTAAGCATCGTCGGTCCGGGATAGTACTTGGATGGGGAACCGCCTGGGAACTCCCGGTGTCGTAGGCTTTTCATTTTCATTTGTTGCCTTTTCATTTCAATGGCGCTGTGATATATTTCTTGTTATAACAATTAAGGAACGTGGCGGTTGTTGAAAGTGTTTCCTATGACATTTTCCTACGACATTTTCAGGTGATAGTACGAGAAAAAAGAGCTTTCAAATGCATACAAACTCGATCTATTGCCGATCATCCAATAACCCTGACGGAATGGCAAATAAAATAAAATTCCGCCGCCTTCCGAGGACTTATATCGCAATCACGTTTCGTAACAGCCAAGCGAGGTTTTACCTTAGCGTTTAAGTCACCACCGACATTTGGCCGCGCAACTATTCTAAGCTCATTCATTTTGACTTAAGGAGGGGGCGAGCGCGGACGCAGGCCCCCACTACCAGAAATTGTACGGTCGAGTTACTGACGTTTGCAGTAATCGCAGAGGTCAGTAACTCAAAGAAATTAAATAAAAAAATTTGATCACAACGTCAAAATAAATTGCACGTATATGCCCCTACTAATGCCTACGGCCATACCACGATGAACACACCCGTTCTCGTCTGATCACGGAAGTTAAGCATCGTCGGGCCGGGATAGTACTTGGATGGGCCCGCCTGGGAACTCCCGGTGTCGTAGGCTTTTCATTTTCATTTGTTGCCTTTTCATTTCAATGGCGCTGTGATATATTTCTTGTTATAACAATTAAGGAACGTGGCGGTTGTTGAAAGTGTTTCCTATGACATTTTCCTACGACATTTTCAGGTGATAGTACGAGAAAAAAGAGCTTTCAAATGCATACAAACTCGATCTATTGCCGATCATCCAATAACCCTGACGGAATGGCAAATAAAATAAAATTCCGCCGCCTTCCGAGGACTTATATCGCAATCACGTTTCGTAACAGCCAAGCGAGGTTTTACCTTAGCGTTTAAGTCACCACCGACATTTGGCCGCGCAACTATTCTAAGCTCATTCATTTTGACTTAAGGAGGGGGCGAGCGCGGACGCAGGCCCCCACTACCAGAAATTGTACGGTCGAGTTACTGACGTTTGCAGTAATCGCAGAGGTCAGTAACTCAAAGAAATTAAATAAAAAAATTTGATCACAACGTCAAAATAAATTGCACGTATTTGCCCCTACTAATGTCTACGGCCATACCACGATGAACACACCCGTTCTCGTCTGATCACGGAAATTAAGCATCGTCCGGCCGGCATAGTACTTGGATGGGGGACCGCCTGGGAACTCCCGGTGTCGTAGGCTTTTCATTTTCATTTGTTGCCTTTTCATTTCAATGGCGCTGTGATATATTTCTTGTCATAACAATTAAGGAACGTGGCGGTTGTTGAAAGTGTTTCCTATGACATTTTCCTACGACATTTTCAGGTGATAGTACGAGAAAAAAGAGCTTTCAAATGCATAAAAACTCGATCTATTGCCGATCATCCAATAACCCTGACGGAATGGCAAATAAAATAAAATTCCGCCGCCTTCCGAGGACTTATATCGCAATCACGTTTCGTAACAGCCAAGCCAGGTTTTACCTTAGCGTTTAAGTCACCACCGACATTTGGCCGCGCAACTATTCTAAGCTCATTCATTTTGACTTAAGGAGGGGGCGAGCGCGGACGCAGGCCCCCACTACCAGAAATTGTACGGTCGAGTTACTGACGTTTGCAGTAATCGCAGAGGTCAGTAACTCAAAGAAATTAAATAAAAAAATTTGATCACAACGTCAAAATAAATTGCACGTATTTGCCCCTACTAATGTCTACGGCCATACCACGATGAACACACCCGTTCTCGTCTGATCACGGAAGTTAAGCATCGTCGGGCCGGTATAGTACTTGGATGGGGGACCGCCTGGGAACTCCCGGTGTCGTAGGCTTTTCATTTTCATTTGTTGCCTTTTCATTTCAATGGCGCTGTGATATATTTCTTGTTATAACAATTAAGGAACGTGGCGGTTGTTGAAAGTGTTTCCTATGACATTTTCCTACGACATTTTCAGGTGATAGTACGAGAAAAAAGAGCTTTCAAATGCATACAAATTCGATCTATTGCCGATCATCCAATAACCCTGACGGAATGGCAAATAAAATAAAATTCCGCCGCCTTCCGAGGACTTATATCGCAATCACGTTTCGTAACAGCCAAGCGAGGTTTTACCTTAGCGTTTAAGTCACCACCGACATTTGGCCGCGCAACTATTCTAAGCTCATTCATTTTGACTTAAGGAGGGGGCGAGCGCGGACGCAGGCCCCCACTACCAGAAATTGTACGGTCGAGTTACTGACGTTTGCAGTAATCGCAGAGGTCAGTAACTCAAAGAAATTAAATAAAAAAATTTGATCACAACGTCAAAATAAATTGCACGTATTTGCCCCTACTAATGTCTACGGCCATACCACGATGAACACACCCGTTCTCGTCTGATCACGGAAGTTAAGCATCGTCGGGCCGGGAAAGTACTTGGATGGGGGACCGCCTGGGAACTCCCGGTGTCGTAGGCTTTTCATTATCATTTGTTGCCTTTTCATTTCAATGGCGCTGTGATATATTTCTTGTTATAACAATTAAGGAACGTGGCGGTTGTTGAAAGTGTTTCCTATGACATTTTCCTACGACATTTTCAGGTGATAGTACAAGAAAAAAGTGCTTTCAAATGCATACAAACTCGATCTATTGCCGATCATCCAATAACCCTGACGGAATGGCAAATAAAATAAAATTCCGCCGCCTTCCGAGGACTTATATCGCAATCACGTTTCGTAACAGCCAAGCGAGGTTTTACCTTAGCGTTTAAGTCACCACCGACATTTGGCCGCGCAACTATTCTAAGCTCATTCATTTTGACTTAAGGAGGGGGCGAGCGCGGACGCAGGCCCCCACTACCAGAAATTGTACGGTCGAGTTACTGACGTTTGCAGTAATCGCAGAGGTCAGTAACTCAAAGCAATTAAATAAAAAAATTTGATCACAACGTCAAAATAAATTGCACGTATTTGCCCCTACTAATGTCTACGGCCATACCACGATGAACACACCCGTTCTCGTCTGATTACGGAAGTTAAGCATCGTTGGGCCGGGATAGTACTTGGATGGGGGACCGCCTGGGAACTCCCGGTGTCGTAGGCTTTTCATTTTCATTTGTTGCCTTTTCATTTCAATGGCGCTGTGATATATTTCTTGTTATAACAATTAAGGAACGTGGCGGTTGTTGAAAGTGTTTCCTATGACATTTTCCTACGACATTTTCAGGTGATAGTACGAGAAAAAAGAGCTTTCAAATGCATACAAACTCGATCTATTGCCGATCATCCAATAACCCTGACGGAATGGCAAAAAAAATAAAATTCCGCCTCCTTCCGAGGACTTATATCGCAATCACGTTTCGTAACAGCCAAGCGAGGTTTTACCTTAGCGTTTAAGTCACCACCGACATTTGGCCGCGCAACTATTCTAAGCTTATTCATTTTGACTTAAGGAGGGGGCGAGCGCGGACGCAGGCCCCCACTACCAGAAATTGTACGGTCGAGTTACTGACGTTTGCAGTAATCGCAGAGGTCAGTAACTCAAAGAAATTAAATAAAAAAAATTGATCACAACGTCAAAATAAATTGCACGTATTTGCCCCTGCTAATGTCTACGGCCATACCACGATGAACACACCCGTTCTCGTCTGATTACGGAAGTTAAGCATCGTCGGGCCGGGATAGTACTTGGATGGGGGACCGCCTGGGAACTCCCGGTGTCGTAGGCTTTTCATTTTCATTTGTTGCCTTTTCATTTCAATGGCGCTGTGATATATTTCTTGTTATAACAATTAAGGAACGTGGCGGTTGTTGAAAGTGTTTCCTATGACATTTTCCTACGACATTTTCAGGTGATAGTACGAGAAAAAAGAGCTTTCAAATGCATACAAACTCGATCTATTGCCGATCATCCAATAACCCTGACGGAATGGCAAATAAAATAAAATTCCGCCGCCTTTCGAGGACTTATATCGCAATCACGTTTCGTAACAGCCAAGCGAGGTTTTACCTTAGCGTTTAAGTCACCACCGACATTTGGCCGCGCAACTATTCTAAGCTCATTCATTTTGACTTAAGGAGGGGGCGAGCGCGGACGCAGGCCCCCACTACCAGAAATTGTACGGTCGAGTTACTGACGTTTGCAGTAATCGCAGAGGTCAGTAACTCAAAGCAATTAAATAAAAAAATTTGATCACAACGTCAAAATAAATTGCACGTATTTGCCCCTACTAATGTCTACGGCCATACCACGATGAACACACCCGTTCTCGTCTGATTACGGAAGTTAAGCATCGTCGGGCCGGGATAGTACTTGGATGGGGGACCGCCTGGGAACTCCCGGTGTCGTAGGCTTTTCATTTTCATTTGTTGCCTTTTCATTTCAATGGCGCTGTGATATATTTCTTGTTATAACAATTAAGGAACGTGGCGGTTGTTGAAAGTGTTTCCTATGACATTTTCCTACGATATTTTCAGGTGATAGTACGAGAAAAAAGAGCTTTCAAATGCATACAAACTCGATCTATTGCCGATCATCCAATAACCCTGACGGAATGGCAAAAAAAATAAAATTCCGCCGCCTTCCGAGGACTTATATCGCAATCACGTTTCGTAACAGCCAAGCGAGGTTTTACCTTAGCGTTTAAGTCACCACCGACATTTGGCCGCGCAACTATTCTAAGCTTATTCATTTTGACTTAAGGAGGGGGCGAGCGCGGACGCAGGCCCCCACTACCAGAAATTGTACGGTCGAGTTACTGACGTTTGCAGTAATCGCAGAGGTCAGTAACTCAAAGAAATTAAATAAAAAAAATTGATCACAACGTCAAAATAAATTGCACGTATTTGCCCCTGCTAATGTCTACGGCCATACCACGATGAACACACCCGTTCTCGTCTGATCACGGAAGTTAAGCATCGTCGGGCCGGGATAGTACTTGGATGGGGGACCGCCTGGGAACTCCCGGTGTCGTAGGCTTTTCATTTTCATTTGTTGCCTTTTCATTTCAATGGCGCTGTGATATATTTCTTGTTATAACAATTAAGGAACGTGGCGGTTGTTGAAAGTGTTTCCTATGACATTTTCCTACGACATTTTCAGGTGATAGTACGAGAAAAAAGAGCTTTCAAATGCATACAAACTCGATCTATTGCCGATCATCCAATAACCCTGACGGAATGGCAAATAAAATAAAATTCCGCCGCCTTTCGAGGACTTATATCGCAATCACGTTTCGTAACAGCCAAGCGAGGTTTTACCTTAGCGTTTAAGTCACCACCGACATTTGGCCGCGCAACTATTCTAAGCTCATTCATTTTGACTTAAGGAGGGGGCGAGCGCGGACGCAGGCCCCCACTACCAGAAATTGTACGGTCGAGTTACTGACGTTTGCAGTAATCGCAGAGGTCAGTAACTCAAAGAAATTAAATAAAAAAATTTGATCACAACGTCAAAATAAATTGCACGTATTTGCCCCTACTAATGTCTACGGCCATACCACGATGAACACACCCGTTCTCGTCTGATCACGGAAGTTAAGCATCGTCAGGCCGGGAAGTACTTGGATGGGGGACCGCCTGGGTACTCCCGGTGTCGTAGGCTTTTCATTTTCATTTGTTGCCTTTTCATTTCAATGGCGCTGTGATATATTTCTTGTTATAACAATTAAGGAACGTGGCGGTTGTTGAAAGTGTTTCCTATGACATTTTCCTACGACATTTTCAGGTGATAGTACGAGAAAAAAGAGCTTTCAAATGCATACAAGCTCGATCTATTGCCGATCATCCAATAACCCTGACGGAATGGCAAATAAAATAAAATTCCGCCGCCTTCCGAGGACTTATATCGCAATCACGTTTCGTAACATCCAAGCGAGGTTTTACCTTAGCGTTTAAGTCACCACCGACATTTGGCCGCGCAACTATTCTAAGCTCATTCATTTTGACTTAAGGAGGGGGCGAGCGCGGACGCAGGCCCCCACTACCAGAAATTGTACGGTCGAGTTACTGACGTTTGCAGTAATCGCAGAGGTCAGTAACTCTAAGAAATTTAATAAAAAAATTTGATCACAACGTCAAAATAAATTGCACGTATTTGCCCCTACTAATGTCTACGGCCATACCACGATGAACACACCCGTTCTCGTCTGATCACGGAAGTTAAGCATCGTCGGGCCGGGATAGTACTTGGATGGGGGACCGCCTGGGAACTCCCGGTGTCGTAGGCTTTTCATTTTCATTTGTTGCCTTTTCATTTCAATGGCGCTGTGATATATTTCTTGTTATAACAATTAAGGAACGTGGCGGTTGTTGAAAGTGTTTCCTATGACATTTTCCTACGACATTTTCAGGTGATAGTACGAGAAAAAAGAGCTTTCAAATGCATACAAACTCGATCTATTGCCGATCATCCAATAACCCTGACGGAATGGCAAATAAAATAAAATTCCGCCGCCTTCCGAGGACTTATATCGCAATCACGTTTCGTAACAGCCAAGCGAGGTTTTACCTTAGCGTTTAAGTCACCACCGACATTTGGCCGCGCAACTATTCTAAGCTCATTCATTTTGACTTAAGGAGGGGGCGAGCGCGGACGCAGGCCCCCACTACCAGAAATTGTACGGTCGAGTTACTGACGTTTGCAGTAATCGCAGAGGTCAGTAACTCAAAGAAATTAAATAAAAAAATTTGATCACAACGTCAAAATAAATTGCACGTATTTGCCCCTACTAATGTCTACGGCCATACCACGATGAACACACCCGTTCTCGTCTGATCACGGAAGTTAAGCATCGTCGGGCCGGGAAGTACTTGGATGGGGGACCGCCTGGGAACTCCCGGTGTCGTAGGCTTTTCATTTTCATTTGTTGCCTTTTCATTTCAATGGCGCTGTGATATATTTCTTGTTATAACAATTAAGGAACGTGGCGGTTGTTGAAAGTGTTTCCTATGACATTTTCCTACGACATTTTCAGGTGATAGTACGAGAAAAAAGAGCTTTCAAATGCATACAAACTCGATCTATTGCCGATCATCCAATAACCCTGACGGAGTGGCAAATAAAGTAAAATTCCGCCGCCTTCCGAGGACTTATATCGCAATCACGTTTCGTAACAGCCAAGCGAGGTTTTACCTTAGCGTTTAAGTCACCACCGACATTTGGCCGCGCAACTATTCTAAGCTCATTCATTTTGACTTAAGGAGGGGGCGAGCGCGGACGCAGGCCCCCACTACCAGAAATTGTACGGTCGAGTTACTGACGTTTGCAGTAATCGCAGAGGTCAGTAACTCTAAGAAATTAAATAAAAAATTTGATCACAACGTCAAAATAAATTGCACGTATTTGCCCCTACTAATGTCTACGGCCATACCACGATGAACACACCCGTTCTCGTCTGATCACGGAAGTTAAGCATCGTCGGGCCGGGATAGTACTTGGATGGGGGACCGCCTGGGAACTCCCGCTGTCGTAGGCTTTTCATTTTCATTTGTTGCCTTTTCATTTCAATGGCGCTGTGATATATTTCTTGTTATAACAATTAAGGAACGTGGCGGTTGTTGAAAGTGTTTCCTATGACATTTTCCTACGACATTTTCAGGTGATAGTACGAGAAAAAAGAGCTTTCAAATGCATACAAACTCGATCTATTGCCGATCATCCAATAACCCTGACGGAATGGCAAATAAAATAAAATTCCGCCGCCTTCCGAGGACTTATATCGCAATCACGTTTCGTAACAGCCAAGCGAGGTTTTACCTTAGCGTTTAAGTCACCACCGACATTTGGCCGCGCAACTATTCTAAGCTCATTCATTTTGACTTAAGGAGGGGGCGAGCGCGGACGCAGGCCCCCTCTACCAGAAATTGTACGGTCGAGTTACTGACGTTTGCAGTAATCGCAGAGGTCAGTAACTCAAAGAAATTAATCAAAAAAATTTGATCACAACGTCAAAATAAATTGCACGTATTTGCCCCTACTAATGTCTACGGCCATACCACGATGAACACAACCGTTCTCGTCTGATCACGGAAGTTAAGCATCGTCGGGCCGGGATAGTACTTGGATGGGGGACCGCCTGGGAACTCCCGGTGTCGTAGGCTTTTCATTTTCATTTGTTGCCTTTTCATTTCAATGGCGCTGTGATATATTTCTTGTTATAACAATTAAGGAACGTGGCGGTTGTTGAAAGTGTTTCCTATGACATTTTCCTACGACATTTTCAGGTGATAGTACGAGCAAAAAGAGCTTTCAAATGCATACAAACTCGATCTATTGCCGATCATCCAATAACCCTGACGGAATGGCAAATAAAATAAAATTCCGCCGCCTTCCGAGGACTTATATCGCAATCACGTTTCGTAACAGCCAAGCGAGGTTTTACCTTAGCGTTTAAGTCACCACCGACATTTGGCCGCGCAACTATTCTAAGCTCATTCATTTTGACTTAAGGAGGGGGCGAGCGCGGACGCAGGCCCCCACTACCAGAAATTGTACGGTCGAGTTACTGACGTTTGCAGTAATCGCTGAGGTCAGTAACTCAAAGAAATTAAATAAAAAAATTTGATCACAACGTCAAAAAAAATTGCACGTATTTGCCCCTACTAATGTCTACGGCCATACCACGATGAACACACCCGTTCTCGTCTGATCACGGAAGTTAAGCATCGTCGGGCCGGGATAGTACTTGGATGGGGGACCGCCTGGGAACTCCCGGTGTCGTAGGCTTTTCATTTTCATTTGTTGCCTTTTCATTTCAATGGCGCTGTGATATATTTCTTGTTATAACAATTAAGAAACGTGGCGGTTGTTGAAAGTGTTTCCTATGACATTTTCCTACGACATTTTCAGGTGATAGTACGAGAAAAAAGAGCTTTCAAATGCATACAAACGCGATCTATTGCCGATCATCCAATAACCCTGACGGAATGGCAAATAAAATAAAATTCCGCCGCCTTCCGAGGACTTATATCGCAATCACGTTTCGTAACAGCCAAGCGAGGTTTTACCTTAGCGTTTAAGTCACCACCGACATTTGGCCGCGCAACCATTCTAAGCTCATTCATTTTGACTTAAGGAGGGGGCGAGCGCGGACGCAGGCCCCCACTACCAGAAATTGTACGGTCGAGTTACTGACGTTTGCAGTAATCGCAGAGGTCAGTAACTCAAAGAAATTAAATAAAAAAATTTGATCACAACGTCAAAATAAATTGCACGTATTTGCCCCTACTAATGTCTACGGCCATACCACGATAAACACACCCGTTCTCGTCTGATCACGGAAGTTAAGCATCGTCGGGCCGGGATAGTACTTGGATGGGGGACCACCTGGGAACTCCCGGTGTCGTAGGCTTTTCATTTTCATTTGTTGCCTTTTCATTTCAATGGCGCTGTGATATATTTCTTGTTATAACAATTAAGGAACGTGGCGGTTGTTGAAAGTGTTTCCTATGACATTTTCCTACGACATTTTCAGGTGATAGTACGAGAAAAAAGAGCTTTCAAATGCATACAAACGCGATCTATTGCCGATCATCCAATAACCCTGACGGAATGGCAAATAAAATAAAATTCCGCCGCCTTCCGAGGACTTATATCGCAATCACGTTTCGTAACAGCCAAGCGAGGTTTTACCTTAGCGTTTAAGTCACCACCGACATTTGGTCGCGCAACCATTCTAAGCTCATTCATTTTGACTTAAGGAGGGGGCGAGCGCGGACGCAGGCCCCCACTACCAGAAATTGTACGGTCGAGTTACTGACGTTTGCAGTAATCGCAGAGGTCAGTAACTCAAAGAAATTAAATAAAAAAATTTGATCACAACGTCAAAATAAATTGCACGTATTTGCCCCTACTAATGTCTACGGCCATACCACGATGAACACACCCGTTCTCGTCTGATCACGGAAGTTAAGCATCGTCGGGCCGGGATAGTACTTGGATGGGGGACCGCCTGGGAACTCCCGGTGTCGTAGGCTTTTCATTTTCATTTGTTGCCTTTTCATTTCAATGGCGCTGTGATATATTTCTTGTTATAACAATTAAGGAACGTGGCGGTTGTTGAAAGTGTTTCCTATGACATTTTCCTACGACATTTTCAGGTGATAGTACGAGAAAAAAGAGCTTTCAAATGCATACAAACTCGATCTATTGCCGATCATCCAATAACCCTGACGGAATGGCAAATAAAATAAAATTCCGCCGCCTTCCGAGGACTTATATCGCAATCACGTTTCGTAACAGCCAAGCGAGGTTTTACCTTAGCGTTTAAGTCACCACCGACATTTGGCCGCGCAACTATTCTAAGCTCATTCATTTTGACTTAAGGAGGGGGCGAGCGCGGACGCAGGTCCCCACTACCAGAAATTGTACGGTCGAGTTACTGACGTTTGCAGTAATCGCAGAGGTCAGTAACTCAAAGAAATTAAATAAAAAAATTTGATCACAACGTCAAAATAAATTGCACGTATTTGCCCCTACTAATGTCTACGGCCATACCACGATGAACACACCCGTTCTCGTCTGATCACGGAAGTTAAGCATCGTCGGGCCGGGATAGTACTTGGATGGGGGACCGCCTGGGAACTCCCGGTGTCGTAGGCTTTTCATTTTCATTTGTTGCCTTTTCATTTCAATGGCGCTGTGATATATTTCTTGTTATAACAATTAAGGAACGTGGCGGTTGTTGAAAGTGTTTCCTATGACATTTTCCTACGACATCTTCAGGTGATAGTACGAGAAAAAAGAGCTTTCAAATGCATACAAACTCGATCTATTGCCGATCATCCAATAACCCTGACGGAATGGCAAATAAAATAAAATTCCGCCGCCTTCCGAGGACTTATATCGCAATCACGTTTCGTAACAGCCAAGCGAGGTTTTACCTTAGCGTTTAAGTCACCACCGACATTTGGCCGCGCAACAGCAATTATAATATTTACTTGGTTTGAAAATAACGGTATGAAAGCCAACCCAGAAAAATCACATTTTTTTACTAACAAAACTGATGTACGATTAAAAGTTTGTGATGAACTTCTAAACAATTCTCAAACTGAGAAACTGCTTGGTATAACCATAGACCACAAACTTTCTTTCGAGGAACATGTTAATCAGCTCTGTAACAAGGCAGGCCAGAAAGTTAGTGCGCTTGCAAGGTTATCTTCCTTCATGACATTAGACCAGCGAAAGCTGATTATTAATGCTTTTGTCACTAGTCATTTTTCGTACTGTCCATTAGTATGGATGTTTCACAGTCGTAAATTAAACAATAGGATAAACCATATACATGAAAGAGCACTAAGAATTATCTATCAAGACTATCAATCCTCATTTGAAGAGCTTTTATCAAAAAATGGGAGCGTTACAATTCACCAAACGAACTTACGCATCCTTGTTACTGAGCTGTATAAAGCTAAAACAAAAACAGGTCCAGAAATGTTGAATGAAATTTTTATTTTTCCTGAACCAGTGTATAATTTGAGGAAGGACAAACTTAAGAGTAACAAAATATTTTCAGTGAGATATGGGATCGAAACACTGTCTAATGTTGGGTTAAAGCTTTGGAACTCTTTGCCTAACGAGTATCGGAACGCTGGTACTTTAATTGAGTTTAGAAACAAAATAAGAAACTGGATTCCAAACCATTGTCCTTGCAGAATATGCAAAACTTTTATACCTGAATTAGGTTTTCTTTAGTTTCCCCGTTGTCTTCCTTTGCCAGTTGTGGAGCGGGAACTCAGTTAAACATGTCTTGCGGTGCGACGGTTTAGGTGGGGTGGTATCATATGAGAATATTCTAGCCTTATTATCTGGTTGTATATTATTTTCTCTCGACCCCTGCCTGGGAAGTTTGACTGAGTTCCTGGAACCACCACTACATAGCCTTGACATATTTTTGACATATTATTTATATTATTTAAAATACTTAAAAAAAAATGCTATATACGGTATTCCTTATAGATTTTTTATATTCAGTTATTTATTGTTTTTAATGTTTTTAAAGTTGACTTTAATTAGCCTCAGAGCTACATTTTCTTGTAAATTTGTCAACTATAAATAAATTAATAAAAAAAAAAAAAAAAAAAAAAAAAAAAAAAAAAAAAAAAACTATTCTAAGCTCATTCATTTTGACTTAAGGAGGGGGCGAGCGCGGACGCAGGCCCCCACTACCAGAAATTGTACGGTCGAGTTACTGACGTTTGCAGTAATCGCAGAGGTCAGTAACTCAAAGAAATTAAATAAAAAAATTTGATCACAACGTCAAAATAAATTGCACGTATTTGCCCCTACTAATGTCTACGGCCATACCACGATGAACACACCCGTTCTCGTCTGATCACGGAAGTTAAGCATCGTCGGGCCGGGATAGTACTTGGATGGGGGACCGCCTGTGAACTGCCGGTGTCGTAGGCTTTTCATTTTCATTTGTTGCCTTTTCATTTCAATGGCGCTGTGATATATTTCTTGTCATAACAATTAAGGAACGTGGCGGTTGTTGAAAGTGTTTCCTATGACATTTTCCTACGACATTTTCAGGTGATAGTACGAGAAAAAAGAGCTTTCAAATGCATACAAACTCGATCTATTGCCGATCATCCAATAACCCTGACGGAATGGCAAATAAAATAAAATTCCGCCGCCTTCCGAGGACTTATATCGCAATCACGTTTCGTAACAGCCAAGCGAGGTTTTACCTTAGCGTTTAAGTCACCACCGACATTTGGCCGCGCAACTATTCTAAGCTCATTCATTTTGACTTAAGGAGGGGGCGAGCGCGGACGCAGGCCCCCACTACCAGAAATTGTACGGTCGAGTTACTGACGTTTGCAGTAATCGCAGAGGTCAGTAACTCAAAGAAATTAAATAAAAAAATTTGATCACAAAGTCAAAATAAATTGCACGTATTTGCCCCTACTAATGTCTACGGCCATACCACGATGAACACACCCGTTCTCGTCTGATCACGGAAGTTAAGCATCGTCGGGCCGGGATAGTACTTGGATGGGGGACCGCCTGGGAACTCCCGGTGTCGTAGGCTTTTCATTTTCATTTGTTGCCTTTTCATTTCAATGGCGCTGTGATATATTTCTTGTTATAACAGTTAAGGAACGTGGCGGTTGTTGAAAGTGTTTCCTATGAGATTTTCCTACGACATTTTCAGGTGATAGTACGAGAAAAAAGAGCTTTCAAATGCATACAAACTAGATCTATTGCCGATCATCCAATAACCCTGACGGAATGGCAAATAAAATAAAATTCCGCCGCCTTCCGAGGACTTATATCGCAATCACGTTTCGTAACAGCCAAGCGAGGTTTTACCTTAGCGTTTAAGTCACCACCGACATTTGGCCGCGCAACTATTCTAAGCTCATTCATTTTGACTTAAGGAGGGGGCGAGCGCGGACGCAGGCCCCCACTACCAGAAATTGTACGGTCGAGTTACTGACGTTTGCAGTAATCGCAGAGGTCAGTAACTCAAAGAAATTAAATAAAAAAATTTGATCACAACGTCAAAATAAATTGCACGTATTTGCCCCTACTAATGTCTACGGCCATACCACGATGAACACACCCGTTCTCGTCTGATCAGGGAAGTTAAGCATCGTCGGGCCGGGATAGTACTTGGATGGGGGACCGCCTGGGAACTCCCGTGTCGTAGGCTTTTCATTTTCATTTGTTGCCTTTTCATTTCAATGGCGCTGTGATATATTTCTTGTTATAACAGTTAAGGAACGTGGCGGTTGTTGAAAGTGTTTCCTATGAGATTTTCCTACGACATTTTCAGGTGATAGTACGAGAAAAAAGAGCTTTCAAATGCATACAAACTAGATCTATTGCCGATCATCCAATAACCTTGACGGAATGGCAAATAAAATAAAATTCCGCCGCCTTCCGAGGACTTATATCGCAATCACGTTTCGTAACAGCCAAGCGAGGTTTTACCTTAGCGTTTAAGTCACCACCGACATTTGGCCGCGCAACTATTCTAAGCTCATTCATTTTGACTTAAGGAGGGGGCGAGCGCGGACGCAGGCCCCCACTACCAGAAATTGTACGGTCGAGTTACTGACGTTTGCAGTAATCGCAGAGGTCAGTAACTCAAAGAAATTAAATAAAAAAATTTGATCACAACGTCAAAATAAATTGCACGTATTTGCCCCTACTAATGTCTACGGCCATACCACGATGAACACACCCGTTCTCGTCTGATCAGGGAAGTTAAGCATCGTCGGGCCGAGATAGTACTTGGATGGGGGACCGCCTGGGAACTCTCGGTGTCGTAGGCTTTTCATTTTCATTTGTTGCCTTTTCATTTCAATGGCGCTGTGATATATTTCTTGTTATAACAGTTAAGGAACGTGGCGGTTGTTGAAAGTGTTTCCTATGAGATTTTCCTACGACATTTTCAGGTGATAGTACGAGAAAAAAGAGCTTTCAAATGCATACAAACTAGATCTATTGCCGATCATCCAATAACCCTGACGGAATGGCAAATAAAATAAAATTCCGCCGCCTTCCGAGGACTTATATCGCAATCACGTTTCGTAACAGCCAAGCGAGGTTTTACCTTAGCGTTTAAGTCACCACCGACATTTGGCCGCGCAACTATTCTAAGCTCATTCATTTTGACTTAAGGAGGGGGCGAGCGCGGACGCAGGCCCCCACTACCAGAAATTGTACGGTCGAGTTACTGACGTTTGCAGTAATCGCAGAGGTCAGTAACTCAAAGAAATTAAATAAAAAAATTTGATCACAACGTCAAAATAAATTGCACGTATTTGCCCCTACTAATGTCTACGGCCATACCACGATGAACACACCCGTTCTCGTCTGATCAGGGAAGTTAAGCATCGTCGGGCCGGGATAGTACTTGGATGGGGGACCGCCTGGGAACTCTCGGTGTCGTAGGCTTTTCATTTTCATTTGTTGCCTTTTCATTTCAATGGCGCTGTGATATATTTCTTGTTATAACAATTAAGGAACGTGGCGGTTGTTGAAAGTGTTTCCTATGACATTTTCCTACGACATTTTCAGGTGATAGTACGAGAAAAAAGAGCTTTCAAATGCATACAAACTCGATCTATTGCCGATCATCCAATAACCCTGACGGAATGGCAAATAAAATAAAATTCCGCCGCCTTCCGAGGACCTATATCGCAATCACGTTTCGTAACAGCCAAGCGAGATTTTACCTTAGCGTTTAAGTCACCACCGACATTTGGCCGCGCAACTATTCTAAGCTCATTCATTTTGACTTAAGGAGGGGGCGAGCGCGGACGCAGGCCCCCACTACCAGAAATTGTACGGTCGAGTTACTGACGTTTGCAGTAATCGCAGAGGTCAGTAACTCAAAGAAATTAAATAAAAAAATTTGATCACAACGTCAAAATAAATTGCATGTATTTGCCCCTACTAATGTCTATGGCCATACCACGATGAACACACCCGTTCTCGTCTGATCACGGAAGTTAAGCATCGTCGGGCCGGGATAGTACTTGGATGGGGGACCGCCTGGGAACTCCCGGTGTCGTAGGCTTTTCATTTTCATTTGTTGCCTTTTCATTTCAATGGCGCTGTGATATATTTCTTGTCATAACAATTAAGGAACGTGGCGGTTGTTGAAAGTGTTTCCTATGACATTTTCCTACGACATTTTCAGGTGATAGTACGAGAAAAAAGAGCTTTCAAATGCATACAAACTCGATCTATTGCCGATCATCCAATAACCCTGACGGAATGGCCAATAAAATAAAATTCCGCCGCCTTCCGAGGACTTATATCGCAATCACGTTTCGTAACAGCCAAGCGAGGTTTTACCTTAGCGTTTAAGTCACCACCGACATTTGGCCGCGCAACTATTCTAAGCTCATTCATTTTGACTTAAGGAGGGGGCGAGCGCGGACGCAGGCCCCCACTACCAGAAATTGTACGGTCGAGTTACTGACGTTTGCAGTAATCGCAGAGGTGAGTAACTCAAAGAAATTAAATAAAAAAATTTGATCACAACGTCAAAATAAATTGCACGTATTTGCCCCTACTAATGTCTACGGCCATACCACGATGAACACACCCGTTCTCGTCAGATCACGGAAGTTAAGCATCGTCGGGCCGGGATAGTACTTGGATGGGGGACCGCCTGGGAACTCCCGGTGTCGTAGGCTTTTCATTTTCATTTGTTGCCTTTTCATTTCAATGGCGCTGTGATATATTTCTTGTTATAACAATTAAGGAACGTGGCGGTTGTTGAAAGTGTTTCCTATGACATTTTCCTACGACATTTTCAGGTGATAGTACGAGAAAAAAGAGCTTTCAAATGCATACAAACTCGATCTATTGCCGATCATCCAATAACCTTGACGGAATGGCAAATAAAATAAAATTCCGCCGCCTTCCGAGGACTTATATCGCAATCACGTTTCGTAACAGCCAAGCGAGGTTTTACCTTAGCGTTTAAGTCACCACCGACATTTGGCCGCGCAACTATTCTAAGCTCATTCATTTTGACTTAAGGAGGGGGCGAGCGCGGACGCAGGCCCCCACTACCAGAAATTGTACGGTCGAGTTACTGACGTTTGCAGTAATCGCAGAGGTCAGTAACTCAAAGAAATTAAATAAAAAAATTTGATCACAACGTCAAAATAAATTGCACGTATTTGCTCCTACTAATGTCTACGGCCATACCACGATGAACACACCCGTTCTCGTCTGATCACAGAAGTTAAGCATCGTCGGGCCGGGATAGTACTTGGATGGGGGACCGCCTGGGAACTCCCGGTGTCGTAGGCTTTTCATTTTCATTTGTTGCCTTTTCATTTCAATGGCGCTGTGATATATTTCTTGTTATAACAATTAAGGAACGTGGCGGTTGTTGAAAGTGTTTCCTATGACATTTTCCTACGACATTTTCAGGTGATAGTACGAGAAAAAAGAGCTTTCAAATGCATACAAACTCGATCTATTGCCGATCATCCAATAACCCTGACGGAATGGCAAATAAAATAAAATTCCGCCGCCTTCCCAGGACTTATATCGCAATCACGTTTCGTAACAGCCAAGCGAGGTTTTACCTTAGCGTTTAAGTCACCACCGACATTTGGCCGCGCAACTATTCTAAGCTCATTCATTTTGACTTAAGGAGGGGGAGAGCGCGGACGCAGGCCCCCACTACCAGAAATTGTACGGTCGAGTTACTGACGTTTGCAGTAATCGCAGAGGTCAGTAACTCAAAGAAATTAAATAAAAAAATTTGATCACAACGTCAAAATAAATTGCACGTATTTGCCCCTACTAATGTCTACGGCCATACCACGATGAACACACCCGTTCTCGTCTGATCAGGGAAGTTAAGCATCGTCGGGCCGGGATAGTACTTGGATGGGGGACCGCCTGGGAACTCCCGTGTCGTAGGCTTTTCATTTTCATTTGTTGCCTTTTCATTTCAATGGCGCTGTGATATATTTCTTGTTATAACAGTTAAGGAACGTGGCGGTTGTTGAAAGTGTTTCCTATGAGATTTTCCTACGACATTTTCAGGTGATAGTACGAGAAAAAAGAGCTTTCAAATGCATACAAACTAGATCTATTGCCGATCATCCAATAACCTTGACGGAATGGCAAATAAAATAAAATTCCGCCGCCTTCCGAGGACTTATATCGCAATCACGTTTCGTAACAGCCAAGCGAGGTTTTACCTTAGCGTTTAAGTCACCACCGACATTTGGCCGCGCAACTATTCTAAGCTCATTCATTTTGACTTAAGGAGGGGGCGAGCGCGGACGCAGGCCCCCACTACCAGAAATTGTACGGTCGAGTTACTGACGTTTGCAGTAATCGCAGAGGTCAGTAACTCAAAGAAATTAAATAAAAAAATTTGATCACAACGTCAAAATAAATTGCACGTATTTGCCCCTACTAATGTCTACGGCCATACCACGATGAACACACCCGTTCTCGTCTGATCAGGGAAGTTAAGCATCGTCGGGCCGAGATAGTACTTGGATGGGGGACCGCCTGGGAACTCTCGGTGTCGTAGGCTTTTCATTTTCATTTGTTGCCTTTTCATTTCAATGGCGCTGTGATATATTTCTTGTTATAACAGTTAAGGAACGTGGCGGTTGTTGAAAGTGTTTCCTATGAGATTTTCCTACGACATTTTCAGGTGATAGTACGAGAAAAAAGAGCTTTCAAATGCATACAAACTAGATCTATTGCCGATCATCCAATAACCCTGACGGAATGGCAAATAAAATAAAATTCCGCCGCCTTCCGAGGACTTATATCGCAATCACATTTCGTAACAGCCAAGCGAGGTTTTACCTTAGCGTTTAAGTCACCACCGACATTTGGCCGCGCAACTATTCTAAGCTCATTCATTTTGACTTAAGGAGGGGGCGAGCGCGGACGCAGGCCCCCACTACCAGAAATTGTACGGTCGAGTTACTGACGTTTGCAGTAATCGCAGAGGTCAGTAACTCAAAGAAATTAAATAAAAAAATTTGATCACAACGTCAAAATAAATTGCACGTATTTGCCCCTACTAATGTCTACGGCCATACCACGATGAACACACCCGTTCTCGTCTGATCAGGGAAGTTAAGCATCGTCGGGCCGGGATAGTACTTGGATGGGGGACCGCCTGGGAACTCTCGGTGTCGTAGGCTTTTCATTTTCATTTGTTGCCTTTTCATTTCAATGGCGCTGTGATATATTTCTTGTTATAACAATTAAGGAACGTGGCGGTTGTTGAAAGTGTTTCCTATGACATTTTCCTACGACATTTTCAGGTGATAGTACGAGAAAAAAGAGCTTTCAAATGCATACAAACTCGATCTATTGCCGATCATCCAATAACCCTGACGGAATGGCAAATAAAATAAAATTCCGCCGCCTTCCGAGGACCTATATCGCAATCACGTTTCGTAACAGCCAAGCGAGATTTTACCTTAGCGTTTAAGTCACCACCGACATTTGGCCGCGCAACTATTCTAAGCTCATTCATTTTGACTTAAGGAGGGGGCGAGCGCGGACGCAGGCCCCCACTACCAGAAATTGTACGGTCGAGTTACTGACGTTTGCAGTAATCGCAGAGGTCAGTAACTCAAAGAAATTAAATAAAAAAATTTGATCACAACGTCAAAATAAATTGCATGTATTTGCCCCTACTAATGTCTATGGCCATACCACGATGAACACACCCGTTCTCGTCTGATCACGGAAGTTAAGCATCGTCGGGCCGGGATAGTACTTGGATGGGGGACCGCCTGGGAACTCCCGGTGTCGTAGGCTTTTCATTTTCATTTGTTGCCTTTTCATTTCAATGGCGCTGTGATATATTTCTTGTCATAACAATTAAGGAACGTGGCGGTTGTTGAAAGTGTTTCCTATGACATTTTCCTACGACATTTTCAGGTGATAGTACGAGAAAAAAGAGCTTTCAAATGCATACAAACTCGATCTATTGCCGATCATCCAATAACCCTGACGGAATGGCCAATAAAATAAAATTCCGCCGCCTTCCGAGGACTTATATCGCAATCACGTTTCGTAACAGCCAAGCGAGGTTTTACCTTAGCGTTTAAGTCACCACCGACATTTGGCCGCGCAACTATTCTAAGCTCATTCATTTTGACTTAAGGAGGGGGCGAGCGCGGACGCAGGCCCCCACTACCAGAAATTGTACGGTCGAGTTACTGACGTTTGCAGTAATCGCAGAGGTGAGTAACTCAAAGAAATTAAATAAAAAAATTTGATCACAACGTCAAAATAAATTGCACGTATTTGCCCCTACTAATGTCTACGGCCATACCACGATGAACACACCCGTTCTCGTCAGATCACGGAAGTTAAGCATCGTCGGGCCGGGATAGTACTTGGATGGGGGACCGCCTGGGAACTCCCGGTGTCGTAGGCTTTTCATTTTCATTTGTTGCCTTTTCATTTCAATGGCGCTGTGATATATTTCTTGTTATAACAATTAAGGAACGTGGCGGTTGTTGAAAGTGTTTCCTATGACATTTTCCTACGACATTTTCAGGTGATAGTACGAGAAAAAAGAGCTTTCAAATGCATACAAACTCGATCTATTGCCGATCATCCAATAACCTTGACGGAATGGCAAATAAAATAAAATTCCGCCGCCTTCCGAGGACTTATATCGCAATCACGTTTCGTAACAGCCAAGCGAGGTTTTACCTTAGCGTTTAAGTCACCACCGACATTTGGCCGCGCAACTATTCTAAGCTCATTCATTTTGACTTAAGGAGGGGGCGAGCGCGGACGCAGGCCCCCACTACCAGAAATTGTACGGTCGAGTTACTGACGTTTGCAGTAATCGCAGAGGTCAGTAACTCAAAGAAATTAAATAAAAAAATTTGATCACAACGTCAAAATAAATTGCACGTATTTGCTCCTACTAATGTCTACGGCCATACCACGATGAACACACCCGTTCTCGTCTGATCACAGAAGTTAAGCATCGTCGGGCCGGGATAGTACTTGGATGGGGGACCGCCTGGGAACTCCCGGTGTCGTAGGCTTTTCATTTTCATTTGTTGCCTTTTCATTTCAATGGCGCTGTGATATATTTCTTGTTATAACAATTAAGGAACGTGGCGGTTGTTGAAAGTGTTTCCTATGACATTTTCCTACGACATTTTCAGGTGATAGTACGAGAAAAAAGAGCTTTCAAATGCATACAAACTCGATCTATTGCCGATCATCCAATAACCCTGACGGAATGGCAAATAAAATAAAATTCCGCCGCCTTCCGAGGACTTATATCGCAATCACGTTTCGTAACAGCCAAGCGAGGTTTTACCTTAGCGTTTAAGTCACCACCGACATTTGGCCGCGCAACTATTCTAAGCTCATTCATTTTGACTTAAGGAGGGGGACGAGCGCGGACGCAGGCCCCCACTACCAGAAATTGTACGGTCGAGTTACTGACGTTTGCAGTAATCGCAGAGGTCAGTAACTCAAAGAAATTGTTGCCTTTTCATTTCAATGGCGCTGTGATATATTTCTTGTCATAACAATTAAGGAACGTGGCGGTTGTTGAAAGTGTTTCCTATGACATTTTCCTATGACATTTTCAGGTGATAGTACGAGAAAAAAGAGCTTTCAAATGCATACAAACTCGATCTATTGCCGATCATCCAATAACCCTGACGGAATGGCCAATAAAATAAAATTCCGCCGCCTTCCGAGGACTTATATCGCAATCACGTTTCGTAACAGCCAAGCGAGGTTTTACCTTAGCTTTTAAGTCACCACCGACATTTGGCCGCGCAACTATTCTAAGCTCATTCATTTTGACTTAAGGAGGGGGCGAGCGCGGACGCAGGCCCCCACTACCAGAAATTGTACGGTCGAGTTACTGACGTTTGCAGTAATCGCAGAGGTGAGTAACTCAAAGAAATTAAATAAAAAAATTTTATCACAACGTCAAAATAAATTGCACGTATTTGCCCCTACTAATGTCTACGGCCATACCACGATGAACACACCCGTTCTCGTCAGATCACGGAAGTTAAGCATCGTCGGGCCGGGATAGTACTTGGATGGGGGACCGCCTGGGAACTCCCGGTGTCGTAGGCTTTTCATTTTCATTTGTTGCCTTTTCATTTCAATGGCGCTGTGATATATTTCTTGTTATAACAATTAAGGAACGTGGCGGTTGTTGAAAGTGTTTCCTATGACATTTTCCTACGACATTTTCAGGTGATAGTACGAGAAAAAAGAGCTTTCAAATGCATACAAACTCGATCTATTGCCGATCATCCAATAACCTTGACGGAATGGCAAATAAAATAAAATTCCGCCGCCTTCCGAGGACTTATATCGCAATCACGTTTCGTAACAGCCAAGCGAGGTTTTACCTTAGCGTTTAAGTCACCACCGACATTTGGCCGCGCAACTATTCTAAGCTCATTCATTTTGACTTAAGGAGGGGGCGAGCGCGGACGCAGGCCCCCACTACCAGAAATTGTACGGTCGAGTTACTGACGTTTGCAGTAATCGCAGAGGTCAGTAACTCAAAGAAATTAAATAAAAAAATTTGATCACAACGTCAAAATAAATTGCACGTATTTGCTCCTACTAATTTCTACGGCCATACCACGATGAACACACCCGTTCTCGTCTGATCACGGAAGTTAAGCATCGTCGGGCCGGGATAGTACTTGGATGGGGGACCGCCTGGGAACCCCCGGTGTCGTAGGCTTTTCATTTTCATTTGTTGCCTTTTCATTTCAATGGCGCTGTGATATATTTCTTGTTATAACAATTAAGGAACGTGGCGGTTGTTGAAAGTGTTTCCTATGACATTTTCCTACGACATTTTCAGGTGATAGTACGAGAAAAAAGAGCTTTCAAATGCATACAAACTCGATCTATTGCCGATCATCCAATAAACCTGACGGAATGGCAAATAAAATAAAATTCCGCCGCCTTCCGAGGACTTATATCGCAATCACGTTTCGTAACAGCCAAGCGAGGTTTTACCTTAGCGTTTAAGTCACCACCGACATTTGGCCGCGCAACTATTCTAAGCTCATTCATTTTGACTTAAAGAGGGGGCGAGCGCGGACGCAGGCCCCCACTACCAGAAATTGTACGGTCGAGTTACTGACGTTTGCAGTAATCGCAGAGGTCAGTAACTCAAAGAAATTAAATAAAAAAATTTGATCACAACGTCAAAATAAATTGCACGTATTTGCCCCTACTAATGTCTACGGCCATACCACGATGAACACACCCGTTCTCGTCTGATCACGGAAGTTAAGCATCGTCGGGCCGGGATCGTACTTGGATGGGGGACCGCCTGGGAACTCCCGGTGTCGTAGGCTTTTCATTTTCATTTGTTGCCTTTTCATTTCAATGGCGCTGTGATATATTTCTTGTTATAACAATTAAGGAACGTGGCGGTTGTTGAAAGTGTTTCCTATGACATTTTCCTACGACATTTTCAGGTGATAGTACGAGAAAAAAGAGCTTTCAAATGCATACAAACTCGATCTATTGCCGATCATCCAATAACCCTGACGGAATGGTAAATAAAATAAAATTCCGCCGCCTTCCGAGGACTTATATCGCAATCACGTTTCGTAACAGCCAAGCGAGGTTTTACCTTAGCGTTTAAGTCACCACCGACATTTGGCCGCGCAACATTTTTAAGCTCATTCACTTTGACTTAAGGAGGGGGCGAGCGCGGACGCAGGCCCCCACTACCAGAAATTGTACGGTCGAGTTACTGACGTTTGCAGTAATCGCAGAGGTCAGTAACTCAAAGAAATTAAATAAAAAAATTTGATCACAACGTCAAAATAAATTGCACGTATTTGCCCCTACTAATGTCTACGGCCATACCACGATGAACACACCCGTTCTCGTCTGATCACGGAAGTTAAGCATCGTCGGGCCGGGATAGTACTTGGATGGGGGACCGCCTGGGAACTCCCGGTGTCGTAGGCTTTTCATTTTCATTTGTTGCCTTTTCATTTCAATGGCGCTGTGATATATTTCTTGTTATAACAATTAAGGAACGTGGCGGTTGTTGAAAGTGTTTCCTATGACATTTTCCTACGACATTTTCAGGTGATAGTACGAGAAAAAAGAGCTTTCAAATGCATACAAACTCGATCTATTGCCGATCATCCAATAACCCTGACGGAATGGCAAATAAAATAAAATTCCGCCGCCTTCCGAGGACTTATATCGCAATCACGTTTCGTAACAGCCAAGCGAGGTTTTACCTTAGCGTTTAAGTCACCACCGACATTTGGCCGCGCAACTATTCTAAGCTCATTCATTTTGACTTAAGGAGGGGGACGAGCGCGGACGCAGGCCCCCACTACCAGAAATTGTACGGTCGAGTTACTGACGTTTGCAGTAATCGCAGAGGTCAGTAACTCAAAGAAATTAAATAAAAAAATTTGATCACAACGTCAAAATAAATTGCACGTATTTGCCCCTACTAATGTCTACGGCCATACCACGATGAACACACCCGTTCTCGTCTGATCACGGAAGTTAAGCATCGTCGGGCCGGGATAGTACTTGGATGGGGGACCGCCTGGGAACTCCCGGTGTCGTAGGCTTTTCATTTTCATTTGTTGCCTTTTCATTTCAATGGCGCTGTGATATATTTCTTGTTATAACAATTAAGGAACGTGGCGGTTGTTGAAAGTGTTTCCTATGACATTTTCCTACGACATTTTCAGGTGATAGTACGAGAAAAAAGAGCTTTCAAATGCATACAAACTCGATCTATTGCCGATCATCCAATAACCCTGACGGAATGGCAAATAAAATAAAATTCCGCCGCCTTCCGAGGACTTATATCGCAATCACGTTTCGTAACAGCCAAGCGAGGTTTTACCTTAGCGTTTAAGTCACCACCGACATTTGGCCGCGCAACTATTCTAAGCTCATTCATTTTGACTTAAGGAGGGGGACGAGCGCGGACGCAGGCCCCCACTACCAGAAATTGTACGGTCGAGTTACTGACGTTTGCAGTAATTGCAGAGGTCAGTAACTCAAAGAAATTAAATAAAAAATTTGATCACAACGTCAAAATAAATTGCACGTATTTGCCACTACTAATGTCTACGGCCATACCACGATGAACACACCCGTTCTCGTCTGATCACGGAAGTTAAGCATCGTCGGGCCGGGATAGTACTTGGATGGGGGACCGCCTGGGAACTCCCGGTGTCGTAGGCTTTTCATTTTCATTTGTTGCCTTTTCATTTCAATGGCGCTGTGATATATTTCTTGTTATAACAATTAAGGAACGTGGCGGTTGTTGAAAGTGTTTCCTATGACATTTTCCTACGACATTTTCAGGTGATAGTACGAGAAAAAAGAGCTTTCAAATGCATACAAACTCGATCTATTGCCGATCATCCAATAACCCTGACGGAATGGCAAATAAAATAAAATTCCGCCGCCTTCCGAGGACTTATATCGCAATCACGTTTCGTAACAGCCAAGCGAGGTTTTACCTTAGCGTTTAAGTCACCACCGACATTTGGCCGCGCAACTATTCTAAGCTCATTCATTTTGACTTAAGGAGGGGGCGAGCGCGGACGCAGGCCCCCACTACCAGAAATTGTACGGTCGAGTTACTGACGTTTGCAGTAATCGCAGAGGTCAGTAACTCAAAGAAATTAAATAAAAAAATTTGATCACAACGTCAAAATAAATTGCACGTATTTGCCCCTACTAATGTCTACGGCCATACCACGATGAACACACCCGTTCTCGTCTGATCACGGAAGTTAAGCATCGTCGGGCCGGGATAGTACTTGGATGGGGGACCGCCTGGGAACTCCCGGTGTCGTAGGCTTTTCATTTTCATTTGTTGCCTTTTCATTTCAATGGCGCTGTGATATATTTCTTGTTATAACAATTAAGGAACGTGGCGGTTGTTGAAAGTGTTTCCTATGACATTTTCCTACGACATTTTTAGGTAATAGTACGAGAAAAAAGAGCTTTCAAATGCATACAAACTCGATCTATTGCCGATCATCCAATAACCCTGACGGAATGGCAAATAAAATAAAATTCCGCCGCCTTCCGAGTACTTATATCGCAATCACGTTTCGTAACAGCCAAGCGAGGTTTTACCTTAGCGTTTAAGTCACCACCGACATTTGGCCGCGCAACTATTCTAAGCTCATTCATTTTGACTTAAGGAGGGGGACGAGCGCGGACGCAGGCCCCCACTACCAGAAATTGTACGGTCGAGTTACTGACGTTTGCAGTAATCGCAGAGGTCAGTAACTCAAAGAAATTAAATAAAAAAATTTGATCACTACGTCAAAATAAATTGCACGTATTTGCCACTACTAATGTCTACGGCCATACCACGATGAACACACCCGTTCTCGTCTGATCACGGAAGTTAAGCATCGTCGGGCCGGGATAGTACTTGGATGGGGGACCGCCTGGGAACTCCCGGTGTCGTAGGCTTTTCATTTTCATTTGTTGCCTTTTCATTTCAATGGCGCTGTGATATATTTCTTGTTATAACAATTAAGGAACGTGGCGGTTGTTGAAAGTGTTTCCTATGACATTTTCCTACGACATTTTCAGGTAATAGTACGAGAAAAAAGAGCTTTCAAATGCATACAAACTCGATCTATTGCCGATCATCCAATAACCCTGACGGAATGGCAAATAAAATAAAATTCCGCCGCCTTCCGAGGACTTATATCGCAATCACGTTTCGTAACAGCCAAGCGAGGTTTTACCTTAGCGTTTAAGTCACCACCGACATTTGGCCGCGCAACTATTCTAAGCTCATTCATTTTGACTTAAGGAGGGGGCGAGCGCGGACGCAGGCCCCCACTACCAGAAATTGTACGGTCGAGTTACTGACGTTTGCAGTAATCGCAGAGGTCAGTAACTCAAAGAAATTAAATAAAAAAATTTGATCACAACGTCAAAATAAATTGCACGTATTTGCCCCTACTAATGTCTACGGCCATACCACGATGAACACACCCGTTCTCGTCTGATCACGGAAGTTAAGCATCGTCGGGCCGGGATAGTACTTGGATGGGGGACCGCCTGGGAACTCCCGGTGTCGTAGGCTTTTCATTTTCATTTGTTGCCTTTTCATTTCAATGGCGCTGTGATATATTTCTTGTTATAACAATTAAGGAACGTGGCGGTTGTTGAAAGTGTTTCCTATGACATTTTCCTACGACATTTTCAGGTGATAATACGAGAAAAAAGAGCTTTCAAATGCATACAAACTCGATCTATTGCCGATCATCCAATAACCTTGACGGAATGGCAAATAAAATAAAATTCCGCCGCCTTCCGAGGACTTATATCGCAATCACGTTTCGTAACAGCCAAGCGAGGTTTTACCTTAGCGTTTAAGTCACCACCGACATTTGGCCGCGCAACTATTCTAAGCTCATTCATTTTGACTTAAGGAGGGGGCGAGCGCGGACGCAGGCCCCCATTACCAGAAATTGTACGGTCGAGTTACTGACGTTTGCAGTAATCGCAGAGGTCAGTAACTCAAAGAAATTAAATAAAAAAATTTGATCACAACGTCAAAATAAATTGCACGTATTTGCCCCTACTAATGTCTACGGCCATACCACGATGAACACACCCGTTCTCGTCTGATCACGGAAGTTAAGCATCGTCGGGCCGGGATAGTACTTGGATGGGGGACCGCCTGGGAACTCCCGGTGTCGTAGGCTTTTCATTTTCATTTGTTGCCTTTTCATTTCAATGGCGCTGTGATATATTTCTTGTTATAACAATTAAGGAACGTGGCGGTTGTTGAAAGTGTTTCCTATGACATTTTCCTACGACATTTTCAGGTGATAGTACGAGAAAAAAGAGCTTTCAAATGCATACAAACTCGATCTATTGCCGATCATCCAATAACCCTGACGGAATGGCAAATAAAATAAAATTCCGCCGCCTTCCGAGGACTTATATCGCAATCACGTTTCGTAACAGCCAAGCGAGGTTTTACCTTAGCGTTTAAGTCACCGCCGACATTTGGCCGCGCAACTATTCTAAGCTCATTCATTTTGACTTAAGGAGGGGACGAGCGCGGACGCAGGCCCCCACTACCAGAAATTGTACGGTCGAGTTACTGACGTTTGCAGTAATCGCAGAGGTCAGTAACTCAAAGAAATTAAATAAAAAAATTTGATCACAACGTCAAAATAAATTGCACGTATTTGCCCCTACTAATGTCTACGGCCATACCACGATGAACACACCCGTTCTCGTCTGATCACGGAAGTTAAGCATCGTCGGGCCGGGATAGTACTTGGATGGGGGACCGCCTGGGAACTCCCGGTGTCGTAGGCTTTTCATTTTCATTTGTTGCCTTTTCATTTCAATGGCGCTGTGATATATATTTCTTGTTATAACAATTAAGGAACGTGGCAGTTGTTGAAAGTGTTTCCTATGACATTTTCCTACGACATTTTCAGGTGATAGTACGAGAAAAAAGAGCTTTCAAATGCATACAAACTCGATCTATTGCCGATCATCCAATAACCCTGACGGAATGGCAAATAAAATAAAATTCCGCCGCCTTCCGAGGACTTATATCGCAATCACGTTTCGTAACAGCCAAGCGAGGTTTTACCTTAGCGTTTAAGTCACCACCGACATTTGGCCGCGCAACTATTCTAAGCTCATTCATTTTGACTTAAGGAGGGGGTGAGCGCGGACGCAGGCCCCCACTACCAGAAATTGTACGGTCGAGTTACTGACGTTTGCAGTAATCGCAGAGGTCAGTAACTCAAAGAAATTAAATAAAAAAGTTTGATCACAACGTCAAAATAAATTGCACGTATTTGCCCCTACTAATGTTTACGGCCATACCACGATGAACACACCCGTTCTCGTCTGATCACGGAAGTTAAGCATCGTCGGGCCGGGATAGTACTTGGATGGGGAACCGCCTGGGAACTCGCGGTGTCGTGGGCTTTTCATTTTCATTTGTTGCCTTTTCATTTCAATGGCGCTGTGATATATTTCTTTTTATAACAATTAAGGAACGTGGCGGTTGTTGAAAGTGTTTCCTATGACATTTTCCTACGACATTTTCAGGTGATAGTACGAGAAAAAAGAGCTTTCAAATGCATACAAACTCGATCTATTGCCGATCATCCAATAACCCTGACGGAATGGCAAATAAAATAAAATTCCGCCGCCTTCCGAGGACTTATATCGCAATCACGTTTCGTAACAGCCAAGCGAGGTTTTACCTTAGCGTTTAAGTCACCACCGACATTTGGCCGCGCAACTATTCTAAGCTCATTCATTTTGACTTAAGGAGGGGGCGAGCGCGGACGCAGGCCCCCACTACCAGAAATTATACGGTCGAGTTACTGACGTTTGCAGTAATCGCAGAGGTCAGTAACTCAAAGAAATTAAATAAAAAAATTTGATCACAATGTCAAAATAAATTGCACGTATTTGCCCCTACAAATGTCTACGGCCATACCACGAGGAACACACCCGTTCTCGTCTGATCACGGAAGTTAAGCATCGTCGGGCCGGGATAGTACTTGGATGGGGGACCGCCTGTGAACTCCCGGTGTCGTAGGCTTTTCATTTTCATTTGTTGCCTTTTCATTTCAATGGCGCTGTGATATATTTCTTGTTATAACAATTAAGGAACGTGGCGGTTGTTGAAAGTGTTTCCTATTACATTTTCCTACGACATTTTCAGGTGATAGTACGAGAAAAAAGAGCTTTCAAATGCATACAAACTCGATCTATTGCCGATCATCCAATAACCCTGACGGAATGGCCAATAAAATAAAATTCCGCCGCCTTCCGAGGACTTATATCGCAATCACGTTTCGTAACAGCCAAGCAAAGTTTTACCTCAGCGTTTAAGTCACCACCGACATTTGGCCGCGCAACTATTCTAAGCTCATTCATTTTGACTTAAGGAGGGGGCGAGCGCGGACGCAGGCCCCCACTACCAGAAATTGTACGGTCGAGTTACTGACGTTTGCAGTAATCGCAGAGGTCAGTAACTCAAAGAAATTAAATAAAAAAATTTGATCACAACGTCAAAATAAATTGCACGTATTTGCCCCTACTAATGTCTACGGCCATACCACGATGAACACACCCGTTCTCGTCTGATCACGGAAGTTAAGCATCGTCGGGCCGGGATAGTACTTGGATGGGGGACCGCCTGTGAACTCCCGGTGTCGTAGGCTTTTCATTTTCATTTGTTGCCTTTTCATTTCAATGGCGCTGTGATATATTTCTTGTTATAACAATTAAGGAACGTGGCGGTTGTTGAAAGTGTTTCCTATGACATTTTCCTACGACATTTTCAGGTGATAGTACGAGAAAAAAGAGCTTTCAAATGCATACAAACTCGATCTATTGCCGATCATCCAATAACCCTGACGGAATGGCAAATAAAATAAAATTCCGCCGCCTTCCGAGGACTTATATCGCAATCACGTTTCGTAACAGCCAAGCAAAGTTTTACCTTAGCGTTTAAGTCACCACCGACATTTGGCCGCGCAACTATTCTAAGCTCATTCATTTTGACTTAAGGAGGGGGCGAGCGCGGACGCAGGCCCCCACTACCAGAAATTGTACGGTCGAGTTACTGACGTTTGCAGTAATCGCAGAGGTCAGTAACTCAAAGAAATTAAATAAAAAAATTTGATCACAAAGTCAAAATAAATTGCACGTATTTGCCCCTACTAATGTCTACGGCCATACCACGATGAACACACCCGTTCTCGTCTGATCACGGAAGTTAAGCATCGTCGGGCCGGGATAGTACTTGGATGGGGGACCGCCTGTGAACTCCCGGTGTCGTAGGTTTTTCATTTTCATTTGTTGCCTTTTCATTTCAATGGCGCTGTGATATATTTCTTGTTATAACAATTAAGGAACGTGGCGGTTGTTGAAAGTGTTTCCTATGACATTTTCCTACGACATTTTCAGGTGATAGTACGAGAAAAAAGAGCTTTCAAATGCATACAAACTCGATCTATTGCCGATCATCCAATAACCCTGAGGGAATGGCAAATAAAATAAAATTCCGCCGCCTTGCGAGGACTTATATCGCAATCACGTTTCGTAACAGCCAAGCAAGGTTTTACCTTAGCGTTTAAGTCACCACCGACAATTGGCCGCGCAACTATTCTAAGCTCATTCATTTTGACTTAAGGAGGGGGCGAGCGCAGACGCAGACCCCCACTACCAGAAATTGTACGGTCGAGTTACTGACGTTTGCAGTAATCGCAGAGGTCAGTAACTCAAAGAAATTAAATAAAAAAATTTGATCACAACGTCAAAATAAATTGCACGTATTTGCCCCTACTAATGTCTACGGCCATACCACGATGAACACACCCGTTCTCGTCTGATCACGGAAGTTAAGCATCGTCAGGCCGGGATAGTACTTGGATGGGGGACCGCCTGGGAACTCCCGGTGTCGTAGGCTTTTCATTTTCATTTGTTGCCTTTTCATTTCATTGGCGCTGTGATATATTTCTTGTTATAACAATTAAGGAACGTGGCGGTTGTTGAAAGTGTTTCCTATGACATTTTCCTACGACATTTTCAGGTGATAGTACGAGAAAAAAGAGCTTTCAAATGCATACAAACTCGATTTATTGCCGATCATCCAATAACCCTGACGGAATGGGAAATAAAATAAAATTCCGCCGCCTTCCGAGGACTTATATCGCAATCACGTTTCGTAACAGCCAAGCGAGGTTTTACCTTAGCGTTTAAGTCACCACCGACATTTGGCCGCGCAACTATTCTAAGCTCATTCATTTTGACTTAAGGAGGGGCGAACGCGGACGCAGGCCCCCACTACCAGAAATTGTACGGTCGAGTTACTGACGTTTGCAGTAATCGCAGAGGTCAGTAACTCAAAGAAATTAAATAAAAAAATTTGATCACAACGTCAAAATAAATTGCACGTATTTGCCCCTACTAATGTCTACGGCCATACCACGATGAACACACCCGTTCTCGCCTGATCACGGAAGTTAAGCATCGTCGGGCCGGCATAGTACTTGGATGGGGGACCGCCTGGGAACTCCCGGTGTCGTAGGCTTTTCATTTTCATTTGTTGCCTTTTCATTTCAATGGCGCTGTGTTATATTTCTTGTTATAACAATTAAGGAACGTGACGGTTGTTGAAAGTGCTTCCTATGACATTTTCCTACGACATTTTCAGGTGATAGTACGAGAAAAAAGAGCTTTCAAATGCATACAAACTCGATCTATTGCCGATCATCCAATAACCCTGACGGAATGGCAAATAAAATAAAATTCCGCCGCCTTCCGAGGACTTATATCGCAATCACGTTTCGTAACAGCCAAGCGAGGTTTTACCTTAGCGTTTAAGTCACCACCGACATTTGGCCGCGCAACTATTCTAAGCTCATTCATTTTGACTTAAGGAGGGGGCGAGCGCAGACGCAGGCCCCCACTACTAGAAATTGTACGGTCGAGTTACTGACGTTTGCAGTAATCGCAGAGGTCAGTAACTCAAAGAAATTAAATAAAAAAATTTGATCACAACGTCAAAATAAATTGCACGTATTTGCCCCTACTAATGTCTACGGCCATACCACGATGAACACACCCGTTCTCGCCTGATCACGGAAGTTAAGCATCGTCGGGCCGGCATAGTACTTGGATGGGGGACCGCCTGGGAACTCCCGGTGTCGTAGGCTTTTCATTTTCATTTGTTGCCTTTTCATTTCAATGGCGCTGTGATATATTTCTTGTTATAACAATTAAGGAACGTGGCGGTTGTTGAAAGTGTTTCCTATGACATTTTCCTACGACATTTTCAGGTGATAGTACGAGAAAAAAGAGCTTTCAAATGCATACAAACTCGATCTATTGCCGATCATCCAATAACCCTGACGGAATGGCAAATAAAATAAAATTCCGCCGCCTTCCGAGGACTTATATCGCAATCACGTTTCGTAACAGCCAAGCAAAGTTTTACCTTAGCGTTTAAGTCACCACCGACATTTGGCCGCGCAACTATTCTAAGCTCATTCATTTTGACTTAAGGAGGGGGCGAGCGCGGACGCAGGCCCCCACTACCAGAAATTGTACGGTCGAGTTACTGACGTTTGCAGTAATCGCAGAGGTCAGTAACTCAAAGAAATTAAATAAAAAAATTTGATCACAAAGTCAAAATAAATTGCACGTATTTGCCCCTACTAATGTCTACGGCCATACCACGATGAACACACCCGTTCTCGTCTGATCACGGAAGTTAAGCATCGTCGGGCCGGGATAGTACTTGGATGGGGGACCGCCTGTGAACTCCCGGTGTCGTAGGTTTTTCATTTTCATTTGTTGCCTTTTCATTTCAATGGCGCTGTGATATATTTCTTGTTATAACAATTAAGGAACGTGGCGGTTGTTGAAAGTGTTTCCTATGACATTTTCCTACGACATTTTCAGGTGATAGTACGAGAAAAAAGAGCTTTCAAATGCATACAAACTCGATCTATTGCCGATCATCCAATAACCCTGAGGGAATGGCAAATAAAATAAAATTCCGCCGCCTTGCGAGGACTTATATCGCAATCACGTTTCGTAACAGCCAAGCAAGGTTTTACCTTAGCGTTTAAGTCACCACCGACAATTGGCCGCGCAACTATTCTAAGCTCATTCATTTTGACTTAAGGAGGGGGCGAGCGCAGACGCAGACCCCCACTACCAGAAATTGTACGGTCGAGTTACTGACGTTTGCAGTAATCGCAGAGGTCAGTAACTCAAAGAAATTAAATAAAAAAATTTGATCACAACGTCAAAATAAATTGCACGTATTTGCCCCTACTAATGTCTACGGCCATACCACGATGAACACACCCGTTCTCGTCTGATCACGGAAGTTAAGCATCGTCAGGCCGGGATAGTACTTGGATGGGGGACCGCCTGGGAACTCCCGGTGTCGTAGGCTTTTCATTTTCATTTGTTGCCTTTTCATTTCATTGGCGCTGTGATATATTTCTTGTTATAACAATTAAGGAACGTGGCGGTTGTTGAAAGTGTTTCCTATGACATTTTCCTACGACATTTTCAGGTGATAGTACGAGAAAAAAGAGCTTTCAAATGCATACAAACTCGATTTATTGCCGATCATCCAATAACCCTGACGGAATGGCAAATAAAATAAAATTCCGCCGCCTTCCGAGGACTTATATCGCAATCACGTTTCGTAACAGCCAAGCGAGGTTTTACCTTAGCGTTTAAGTCACCACCGACATTTGGCCGCGCAACTATTCTAAGCTCATTCATTTTGACTTAAGGAGGGGCGAACGCGGACGCAGGCCCCCACTACCAGAAATTGTACGGTCGAGTTACTGACGTTTGCAGTGATCGCAGAGGTCAGTAACTCAAAGAAATTAAATAAAAAAATTTGATCACAACGTCAAAATAAATTGCACGTATTTGCCCCTACTAATGTCTACGGCCATACCACGATGAACACACCCGTTCTCGCCTGATCACGGAAGTTAAGCATCGTCGGGCCGGCATAGTACTTGGATGGGGGACCGCCTGGAAACTCCCGGTGTCGTAGGCTTTTCATTTTCATTTGTTGCCTTTTCATTTCAATGGCGCTGTGTTATATTTCTTGTTATAACAATTAAGGAACGTGACGGTTGTTGAAAGTGCTTCCTATGACATTTTCCTACGACATTTTCAGGTGATAGTACGAGAAAAAAGAGCTTTCAAATGCATACAAACTCGATCTATTGCCGATCATCCAATAACCCTGACGGAATGGCAAATAAAATAAAATTCCGCCGCCTTCCGAGGACTTATATCGCAATCACGTTTCGTAACAGCCAAGCGAGGTTTTACCTTAGCGTTTAAGTCACCACCGACATTTGGCCGCGCAACTATTCTAAGCTCATTCATTTTGACTTAAGGAGGGGGCGAGCGCAGACGCAGGCCCCCACTACTAGAAATTGTACGGTCGAGTTACTGACGTTTGCAGTAATCGCAGAGGTCAGTAACTCAAAGAAATTAAATAAAAAAATTTGATCACAACGTCAAAATAAATTGCACGTATTTGCCCCTACTAATGTCTACGGCCATACCACGATGAACACACCCGTTCTCGCCTGATCACGGAAGTTAAGCATCGTCGGGCCGGCATAGTACTTGGATGGGGGACCGCCTGGGAACTCCCGGTGTCGTAGGCTTTCCATTTTCATTTGTTGCCTTTTCATTTCAATGGCGCTGTGTTATATTTCTTGTTATAACAATTAAGGAACGTGACGGTTGTTGAAAGTGCTTCCTATGACATTTTCCTACGACATTTTCAGGTGATAGTACGAGAAAAAAGAGCTTTCAAATGCATACAAACTCGATCTATTGCCGATCATCCAATAACCCTGACGGAATGGCAAATAAAATAAAATTCCGCCGCCGTCCGAGGACTTATATCGCAATCACGTTTCGTAACAGCCAAGCGAGGTTTTACCTTAGCGTTTAAGTCACCACCGACATTTGGCCGCGCAACTATTCTAAGCTCATTCACTTTGACTTAAGGAAGGGGCGAGCGCGGACGCAGGCCCCCACTACAAGAAATTGTACGGTCGAGTTACTGACGTTTGCAGTAATCGCAGAGGTCAGTAACTCAAAGAAATTAAATAAAAAAATTTGATCACAACGTCAAAATAAATTGCACGTATTTGCCCCTACTAATGTCTACGGCCATACCACGATGAACACACCCGTTCTCGTCTGATCACGGAAGTTAAGCATCGTCGGGCCGGGATAGTACTTGGATGGGGGACCGCCTGGGAACTCCCGGTGTCGTAGGCTTTTCATTTTCATTTGTTGCCTTTTCATTTGAATGGCGCTGTGATATATTTCTTGTTATAACAATTAAGGAACGTGGCGGTTGTTGAAAGTGTTTCCTATGACATTTTTCTACGACATTTTCAGGTGATAGTACGAGAAAAAAGAGCTTTCAAATGCATACAAACTCGATCTATTGCCGATCATCCAATAACCCTGACGGAATGGCAAATAAAATAAAATTCCGGAGCCTTGCGAGGACTTATATCGCAATCACGTTTCGTAACAGCCAAGCGAGGTTTTACCTTAGCGTTTAAGTCACCACCGACATTTGGCCGCGCAACTATTCTAAGCTCATTCATTTTGACTTAAGGAGGGGGCGAGCGCGGACGCAGGCCCCCACTACCAGAAATTGTACGGTCGAGTTACTGACGTTTGCAGTAATCGCAGAGGTCAGTAACTCAAAGAAATTAAATAAAAAAATTTGATCACAACGTCAAAATAAATTGCACGTATTAGCCCCTACTAATGTCTACGGCCATACCACGATGAACACACCCGTTCTCGTCTGATCACGGAAGTTAAGGATCGTCGGGCCGGGATAGTACTTGGATGGGGGACCGCCTGGGAACTCCCGGTGTCGTAGGCTTTTCATTTTCATTTGTTGCCTTTTCATTTGAATGGCGCTGTGATATATTTCTTGTTATAACAATTAAGGAACGTGGCGGTTGTTGAAAGTGTTTCCTATGACATTTTCCTACGACATTTTCAGGTGATAGTACGAGAAAAAAGAGCTTTCAAATGCATACAAACTCGATCTATTGCCGATCATCCAATAACCCTGACGGAATGGCAAATAAAATAAAATTCCGCCGCCGTCCGAGGACTTATATCGCAATCACGTTTCGTAACAGCCAAGCGAGGTTTTACCTTAGCGTTTAAGTCACCACCGACATTTGGCCGCGCAACTATTCTAAGCTCATTCACTTTGACTTAAGGAGGGGGCGAGCGCGGACGCAGGCCCCCACTACCAGAAATTGTACGGTCGAGTTACTGACGTTTGCAGTAATCGCAGAGGTCAGTAACTCAAAGAAATTAAATAAAAAAATTTGATCACAACGTCAAAATAAATTGCACGTATTTGCCCCTACTAATGTCTACGGCCATACCACGATGAACACACCCGTTCTCGTCTGATCACGGAAGTTAAGCATCGTCGGGCCGGGATAGTACTTGGATGGGGGACCGCCTGGGAACTCCCGGTGTCGTAGGCTTTTCATTTTCATTTGTTGCCTTTTCATTTGAATGGCGCTGTGATATATTTCTTGTTATAACAATTAAGGAACGTGGCGGTTGTTGAAAGTGTTTCCTATGACATTTTCCTACGACATTTTCAGGTGATAGTACGAGAAAAAAGAGCTTTCAAATGCATACAAACTCGATCTATTGCCGATCATCCAATAACCCTGACGGAATGGCAAATAAAATAAAATTCCGCCGCCTTGCGAGGACTTATATCGCAATCACGTTTCGTAACAGCCAAGCTAGGTTTTACCTTAGCGTTTAAGTCACCACCGACATTTGGCCGCGCAACTATTCTAAGCTCATTCATTTTGACTTAAAGAGGGGGCGAGCGCGGACGCAGGCCCCCACTACCAGAAATTGTACGGTCGAGTTACTGGCGTTTGCAGTAATCGCAGAGGTCAGTAACTCAAAGAAATTAAATAAAAAAATTTGATCACAACGTCAAAATAAATTGCACGTATTTGCCCCTACTAATGTCTACGGCCATACCACGATGAACACACCCGTTCTCGTCTGATCACGGAAGTTAAGCATCGTCGGGCCGGGATAGTACTTGGATGGGGGACCGCCTGGGAACTCCCGGTGTCGTAGGCTTTTCATTTTCATTTGTTGCCTTTTCATTTGAATGGCGCTGTGATATATTTCTTGTTATAACAATTAAGGAACGTGGCGGTTGTTGAAAGTGTTTCCTATGACATTTTCCTACGACATTTTCAGGTGATAGTACGAGAAAAAAGAGCTTTCAAATGCATACAAACTCGATCTATTGCCGATCATCCAATAACCCTGACGGAATGGCAAATAAAATAAAATTCCGCCGCCTTGCGAGGACTTATATCGCAATCACGTTTCGTAACAGCCAAGCGAGGTTTTACCTTAGCGTCTAAGTCACCACCGACATTTGGCCGCGCAACTATTCTAAGCTCATTCATTTTGACTTAAAGAGGGGGCGAGCGCGGACGCAGGCCCCCACTACCAGAAATTGTACGGTCGAGTTACTGACGTTTGCAGTAATCGCAGAGGTCAGTAACTCAAAGAAATTAAATAAAAAAATTTGATCACAACGTCAAAATAAATTGCACGTATTTGCCCCTACTAATGTCTACGGCCATACCACGATGAACACACCCGTTCTCGTCTGATCACGGAAGTTAAGCATCGTCGGGCCGGGATAGTACTTGGATGGGGGACCGCCTGGGAACTCCCGGTGTCGTAGGCTTTTCATTTTCATTTGTTGCCTTTTCATTTGAATGGCGCTGTGATATATTTCTTGTTATAACAATTAAGGAACGTGGCGGTTGTTGAAAGTGTTTCCTATGACATTTTCCTACGACATTTTCAGGTGATAGTACGAGAAAAAAGAGCTTTCAAATGCATACAAACTCGATCTATTGCCGATCATCCAATAACCCTGACGGAATGGCAAATAAAATAAAATTCCGCCGCCTTGCGAGGACTTATATCGCAATCACGTTTCGTAACAGCCAAGCGAGGTTTTACCTTAGCGTTTAAGTCACCACCGACATTTGGCCGCGCAACTATTCTAAGCTCATTCATTTTGACTTAAGGAGGGGGCGCGCGCGGACGCAGGCCCCCACTACCAGAAATTGTACGGTCGAGTTACTGACGTTTGCAGTAATCGCAGAGGTCAGTAACTCAAAGAAATTAAATAAAAAAAATTGATCACAACGTCAAAATAAATTGCACGTATTTGCCCCTACTAATGTCTACGGCCATACCACGATGAACACACCCGTTCTCGTCTGATCACGGAAGTTAAGCATCGTCGGGCCGGGATAGTACTTGGATGGGGGACCGCCTGGGAACTCCCGGTGTCGTAGGTTTTTCATTTTCATTTGTTGCCTTTTCATTTTAATGGCGCTGTGATATATTTCTTGTTATAACAATTAAGGAACGTGGCGGTTGTTGAAAGTGTTTCCTATGACATTTTCCTACGACATTTTCAGGTGATAGTACGAGAAAAAAGAGCTTTCAAATGCATACAAACTCGATCTATTGCCGATCATCCAATAACCCTGACGGAATGGCAAATAAAATAAAATTCCGCCGCCTTGCGAGGACTTATATCGCAATCACGTTTCGTAACAGCCAAGCGAGGTTTTACCTCAGCGTTTAAGTCACCACCGACATTTGGCCGCGCAACTATTCTAAGCTCATTCATTTTGACTTAAGGAGGGGGCGAGCGCGGACGCAGGCCCCCACTACCAGAAATTGTACGGTCGAGTTACTGACGTTTGCAGTAATCGCAGAGGTCAGTAACTCAAAGAAATTAAATAAAAAAATTTGATCACAACGTCAAAATAAATTGCACGTTTTGCCCCTACTAATGTCTACGGCCATACCACGATGAACACACCCGTTCTCGTCTGATCACGGAAGTTAAGCATCGTCGGGCCGGGATAGTACTTGGATGGGGGCCCGCCTGGGAACTCCCGGTGTCGTAGGCTTTTCATTTTCATTTGTTGCCTTTTTATTTCAATGGCGCTGTGATATATTTCTTGTTATAACAATTAAGGAACGTGGCGGTTGTTGAAAGTGTTTCCTATGACATTTTCCTACGACATTTTCAGGTGATAATACGAGAAAAAAGAGCTTTCAAATGCATACAAACTTGATCTATTGCCGATCATCCAATAACCCTGACGGAATGGCAAATAAAATAAAATTCCGCCGCCTTGCGAGGACTTATATCGCAATCACGTTTCGTAACAGCCAAGCGAGGTTTTACCTTAGCGTTTAAGTCACCACCGACATTTGGCCGCGCAACTATTCTAAGCTCATTCATTTTGACTTAAGGAGGGGGCGAGCGCGGACGCAGGCCCCCACTACCAGAAATTGTACGGTCGAGTTACTGACGTTTGCAGTAATCGCAGAGGTCAGTAACTCAAAGAAATTAAATAAAAAAATTTGATCACAACGTCAAAATAAATTGCACGTATTTGCCCCTACTAATGTCTACGGCCATACCACGATGAACACACTCGTTCTCGTCTGATCACGGAAGTTAAGCATCGTCGGGCCGGGATAGTACTTGGATGGGGGACCGCCTGGGAACTCCCGGTGTCGTAGGCTTTTCATTTTCATTTGTTGCCTTTTCATTTCAATGGCGCTGTGATATATTTCTTGTTATAATAATTAAGGAACGTGGCGGTTGTTGAAAGTGTTTCCTATGACATTTTCCTACGACATTTTCAGGTGATAGTACGAGAAAAAAGAGCTTTCAAATGCATACAAACTCGATCTATTGCCACAAAACGTGATTGCGATATAAGTCCTCGCAAGGCGGCGGAATTTTATTTTATTTGCCATTCCGTCAGGGTTATTGGATGATCGGCAATAGATCGAGTTTGTATGCGTTTGAAAGCTCTTTTTTCTCGTACTATCACCTGAAAATGTCGTAGGAAAATGTCATAGGAAATACTTTCAACAACCGCCACGTTCCTTAATTGTTATAACAAGAAATATATCACAGCGCCATTGAAATGAAAAGGCAACAAATGAAAATGAAAAGCCTACGACACCGGGAGTTCCCAGGCGGTCCCCCATCCAAGTACTATCCCGGCCCGACGATGCTTAACTTCCGTGATCAGACGAGAACGGGTGTGTTCATCGTGGTATGGCCGTAGACATTAGTAGGGGCAAATACGTGCAATTTATTTTGACGTTGTGATCAAATTTTTTTATTTAATTTCTTTGAGTTACTGACCTCTGCGATTACTGCAAACGTCAGTAACTCGACCGTACAATTTCTGGTAGTGGGGGCCTGCGTCCGCGCTCGCCCCCTCCTTAAGTCAAAATGAATGAGCTTAGAATAGTTGCGCGGCCAAATGTCGGTGGTGACTTAAACGCTAAGGTAAAACCTCGCTTGGCTGTTACGAAACGTGATTGCGATATAAGTCCTCGGAAGGCGGCGGAATTTTATTTTATTTGCCATTCCGTCAGGGTTATTGGATGATCGGCAATAGATCGAGTTTGTATGCATTTGAAAGCTCTTTTTTCTCGTACTATCACCTGAAAATGTCGTAGGAAAATGTCATAGGAAACACTTTCAACAACCGCCACGTTCCTTAATTGTTATAACAAGAAATATATCACAGCGCCATTGAAATGAAAAGGCAACAAATGAAAATGAAAAGCCTACGACACCGGGAGTTCCCAGGCGGTCCCCCATCCAAGTACTATCCCGGCCCGACGATGCTTAACTTCCGTGATCAGACGAGAACGGGTGTGTTCATCGTGGTATGGCCGTAGACATTAGTAGGGGCAAATACGTGCAATTTATTTTGACGTTGTGATCAAACTTTTTTATTTAATTTCTTTGAGTTACTGACCTCTGCGATTACTGCAAACGTCAGTAACTCGACCGTACAATTTCTGGTAGTGGGGGCCTGCGTCCGCGCTCGCCCCTCCTTAAGTCAAAATGAATGACCTTAGAATAGTTGCGCGGCCAAATGTTGGTGGTGACTTAAACGCTAAGGTAAAACCTCGCTTGGCTGTTACGAAACGTGATTGCGATATAAGTCCTCGGAAGGCGGCGGAATTTTATTTTATTTGCCATTCCGTCAGGGTTATTGGATGATCGGCAATAGATCGAGTTTGTATGCATTTGAAAGCTCTTTTTTTCTCGTACTATCACCTGAAAATGTCGTAGGAAAATGTCATAGGAAACACTTTCAACAACCGCCACGTTCCTTAATTGTTATAACAAGAAATATATCACAGCGCCATTGAAATGAAAAGGCAACAAATGAAAATGAAAAGCCTACGACACCGGGAGTTCCCAGGCGGTCCCCCATCCAAGCACTATCCCGGCCCGACGATGCTTAACTTCCGTGATCAGACGAGAACGGGTGTGTTCATCGTGGTATGGCCGTAGACATTAGTAGGGGCAAATACGTGCAATTTATTTTGACGTTGTGATCAAATTTTTTTATTTAATTTCTTTGAGTTACTGACCTCTGCGATTACTGCAAACGTCAGTAACTCGACCGTACAATTTCTGGTAGTGTGGGCCTGCGTCCGCGTTCGCCCCCTCCTTAAGTCAAAATGAATGAGCTTAAAATAGTTGCGCGGCCAATTGTCGGTGGTGACTTAAACGCTAAGGTAAAACCTCGCTTGGCTGTTACGAAACGTGATTGCGATATAAGTCCTCGGAAGGCGGCGGAATTTTATTTTATTTGCCATTCCGTCAGGGTTATTGGATGATCGGCAATAGATCGAGTTTGTATGCATTTGAAAGCTCTTTTTTCTCGTACTATCAGCTGAAAATGTCGTAGGAAAATGTCATAGGAAACACTTTCAACAACCGCCACGTTCCTTAATTGTTATAACAAGAAATATATCACAGCGCCATTGAAATGAAAAGGCAACAAATGAAAATGAAAAGCCTACGACACCGGGAGTTCCCAGACGGTCCCATCCAAGTACTATCCCGGCCCGACGATGCTTAACTTCCGTGATCAGACGAGAACGGGTGTGTTCATCGTGGTATGGCCGTAGACATTAGTAGGGGCAAATACGTGCAATTTATTTTGACGTTGTGATCAAATTTTTTTATTTAATTTCTTTGAGTTACTGACCTCTGCGATTACTGCAAACGTCAGTAACTCGACCGTACAATTTCTGGTAGTGGGGGCCTGCGTCCGCGCTCGCCCACTCCTTAAGTCAAAATGAATGAGCTTAGAGTAGTTGCGCGGCCAAATGTCGGTGGTGACTTAAACGCTAAGGTAAAACCTCGCTTAACTGTTACGAAACGTGATTGCGATATAAGTCCTCGGAAGGCGGCGGAATTTTATTTTATTTGCCATTCCGTCAGGGTTATTGAATGATCGGCAATAGATCGAGTTTGTATGCATTTGAAAGCTCTTTTTTCTCGTACTATCACCTGAAAATGTCGTAGGAAAATGTCATAGGAAACACTTTCAACAACCGCCACGTTCCTTAATTGTTATAACAAGAAATATATCACAGCGCCATTGAAATGAAAAGGCAACAAATGAAAATGAAAAGCCTACGACACCGGGAGTTCCCAGGCGGTCCCCCATCCAAGTACTATCCCGGCCCGACGATGCTTAACTTCCGTGATCAGACGAGAACGGGTGTGTTCATCGTGGTATGGCCGTAGACATTAGTAGGTGCAAATACGTGCAATTTATTTTGACGTTGTGATCAAATTTTTTTATTTAATTTCTTTGAGTTACTGACCTCTGCGATTACTGCAAACGTCAGTAACTGGACCGTACAATTTCTGGTAGTGGGGGCCTGCGTCCGCGCTCGCCCCCTCCTTAAGTCAAAATGAATGAGCTTAGAATAGCTGCGCGGCCAAGTGTCGGTGGTGACTTAAACGCTAAAGTAAAACCTCGCTTGGCTGTTACGAAACGTGATTGCGATATAAGTCCTCGGAAGGCGGCGGAATTTTATTTTATTTGCCATTCCGTCAGGGTTATTGGATGATCGGCAATAGATCGAGTTTGTATGCATTTGAAAGCTCTTTTTTCTCGTACTATCACCTGAAAATGTCGTAGGAAAATGTCATAGGAAACACTTTCAACAACCGCCACGTTCCTTAATTGTTATAACAAGAAATATATCACAGCGCCATTGAAATGAAAAGGCAACAAATGAAAATGAAAAGCCTACGACACCGGGAGTTCCCAGGCGGTCCCCCATCCAAGTACTATCCCGGCCCGACGATGCTTAACTTCCGTGATCAGACGAGAACGGGTGTGTTCATCGTGGTATGGCCGTAGACATTAGTAGGGGCAAATACGTGCAATTTATTTTGACGTTGTGATCAAATTTTTTTATTTAATTTCTTTGAGTTACTGACCTCTGCGATTACTGCAAACGTCAGTAACTCGACCGTACAATTTCTGGTAGTGGGGGCCTGCGTCCGCGCTCGCCCCCTCCTTAAGTCAAAATGAATGAGCTTAGAATAGCTGCGCGGCCAAGTGTCGGTGGTGACTTAAACGCTAAGGAAAAACCTCGCTTGGCTGTTACGAAACGTGATTGCGATATAAGTCCTCGGAAGGCGGCGGAATTTTATTTTATTTGCCATTCCGTCAGGGTTATTGGATGATCGGCAATAGATCGAGTTTGTATGCATTTGAAAGCTCTTTTTTCTCGTACTATCACCTGAAAATGTCGTAGGAAAATGTCATAGGAAACACTTTCAACAACCGCCACGTTCCTTAATTGTTATAACAAGAAATATATCACAGCGCCATTGAAATGAAAAGGCAACAAATGAAAATGAAAAGCCTACGACACCGGGAGCTCCCAGGCGGTCCCCCATCCAAGTACTATCCCGGCCCGACGATGCTTAACTTCCGTGATCAGACGAGAACGGGTGTGTTCATCGTGGTATGGCCGTAGACATTAGTAGGGGCAAATACGTGCAATTTATTTTGACGTTGTGATCAAATTTTTTTATTTAATTTCTTTGAGTTACTGACCTCTGCGATTACTGCAAACGTCAGTAACTCGACCGTACAATTTCTGGTAGTGGGGGCCTGCGTCCGCGCTCGCCCCTCCTGAAGTCAAAATGAATGAGCTTAGAATAGTTGCGCGGCCAAATGTCGGTGGTGACTTAAACGCTAAGGTAAAACCTCGCTTGGCTGTTACGAAACGTGATTGCGATATAAGTCCTCGGAAGGCGGCGGAATTCTATTTTATTTGCCATTCCGTCAGGGTTATTGGATGATCGGCAATAGATCGAGTTTGTATGCATTTGAAAGCTCTTTTTTTCGTACTATCACCTGAAAATGTCGTAGGAAAATATCATAGGAAACACTTTCAACAACCGCCACGTTCCTTAATTGTTATGACAAGAAATATATCACAGCGCCATTGAAATGAAAAGGCAACAAATGAAAATGAAAAGCCTACGACACCGGGAGTTCCCAGGCGGTCCCCCATCCAAGTACTATCCCGGTCCGACGATGCTTAACTTCCGTGATCAGACGAGAACGGGTGTGTTCATCGTGGTATGGCCGTAGACATTAGTAGGGGCAAATACGTGCAATTTATTTTGACGTTGTGATCAAATTTTTTTATTTAATTTCTTTGAGTTACTGACCTCTGCGATTACTGCAAACGTCAGTAACACGACCGTACAATTTCTGGTAGTGGGGGTCTCCGTCCGCGCTCGCCCCTCCTTAAGTCAAAATGAATGAGCTTAGAATAGTTGCGCGGCCAAATGTCGGTGGTGACTTAAACGCTAAGGTAAAACCTCGCTTGGCGGTTACGAAACGTGACTGCGATATAAGTCCTCGGAAGGCGGCGAAATTTTATTTTATTTGCCATTCCGTCAGGGTTATTGGATGATCGGCAATAGATCGAGTTTGTATGCATTTGAAAGCTCTTTTTTCTCGTACTATCACCTGAAAATGTCGTAGGAAAATGTCATAGGAAACACTTTCAACAACCGCCACGTTCCTTAATTGTTATAACAAGAAATATATCACAGCGCCATTGAAATGAAAAGGCAACAAATGAAAATGAAAAGCCTACGACACCGGGAGTTCCCAGGCGGTCCCCCATCCAAGTACTATCCCGGCCCGACGATGCTTAACTTCCGTGATCAGACGAGAACGGGTGTGTTCATCGTGGTATGGCCGTAGACATTAGTAGGGGCAAATACGTGCAATTTATTTTGACGTTGTGATCAAATTTTTTTATTTAATTTCTTTGAGGTACTGACCTCTGCGATTACTGCAAACGTCAGTAACTCGACCGTACAATTTCTGGTAGTGGGGGCCTGCGTCCGCGCTCGCCCCCTCCTTAAGTCAAAATGAATGAGCTTAGAATAGTTGCGCGGCCAATTGTCGGTGGTGACTTAAACGCTAAGGTAAAACCTCGCTTGGCTGTTACGAAACGTGATTGCGATATAAGTCCTCGGAAGGCGGCGGAATTTTATTTTATTTGCCATTCCGTCAGGGTTATTGGATGATCGGCAATAGATCGAGTTTGTATGCATTTGAAAGCTCCTTTTTCTCGTACTATCACCTGAAAATGTCGTAGGAAAATATCATAGGAAACACTTTCAACAACCGCCACGTTCCTTAATTGTTATGACAAGAAATATATCACAGCGCCATTGAAATGAAAAGGCAACAAATGAAAATGAAAAGCCTACGACACCGGGAGTTCCCAGGCGGTCCCCCATCCAAGTACTATCCCGGTCCGACGATGCTTAACTTCCGTGATCAGACGAGAACGGGTGTGTTCATCGTGGTATGGCCGTAGACATTAGTAGGGGCAAATACGTGCAATTTATTTTGACGTTGTGATCAAATTTTTTTATTTAATTTCTTTGAGTTACTGACCTCTGCGACTACTGCAAACGTCAGTAACTCGACCGTACAATTTCTGGTGGTGGGGGCCTGCGTCCGCGCTCGCCCCCTCCTTAAGTCAAAATGAATGAGCTTAGAATAGTTGCGCGGCCAAATGTCGGTGGTGACTTAAACGCTAAGGTAAAACCTCGCTTGGCTGTTACGAAACGTGATTGCGATATAAGTCCTCGGAAGGCGGCGGAATTTTATTTTTTTTGCCATTCCGTCAGGGTTATTGGATGATCGGCAATAGATCGAGTTTGTATGCATTTGAAAGCTCTTTTTTCTCGTACTATCACCTGAAAATGTCGTAGGAAAATGTCATAGGAAACACTTTCAACAACCGCCACGTTCCTTAATTGTTATAACAAGAAATATATCACAGCGCCATTGAAATGAAAAGGCAACAAATGAAAATGAAAAGCCTACGACACCGGGAGTTCCCAGGCGGTCCCCCATCCAAGTACTATCCCTGCCCGACGATGCTTAACTTCCGTGATCAGACGAGAACGGGTGTGTTCATCGTGGTATGGCCGTAGACATTAGTAGGGGCAAATACGTGCAATTTATTTTGACGTTGTGATCAAATTTTTTTATTTAATTTCTTTGAGTTACTGACCTCTGCGATTACTGCAAACGTCAGTAACTCGACCGTACAATTTCTGGTAGTGGGGGCCTGCGTCCGCGCTCGCCCCCTCCTTAAGTCAAAATGAATGAGCTTAGAATAGCTGCGCGGCCAAGTGTCGGTGGTGACTTAAACGCTAAGGAAAAACCTCGCTTGGCTGTTACGAAACGTGATTGCGATATAAGTCCTCGGAAGGCGGCGGAATTTTATTTTATTTGCCATTCCGTCAGGGTTATTGGATGATCGGCAATAGATCGAGTTTGTATGCATTTGAAAGCTCTTTTTTCTCGTACTATCACCTGAAAATGTCGTAGGAAAATGTCATAGGAAACACTTTCAACAACCGCCACGTTCCTTAATTGTTATAACAAGAAATATATCACAGCGCCATTGAAATGAAAAGGCAACAAATGAAAATGAAAAGCCTACGACACCGGGAGTTCCCAGGCGGTCCCCCATCCAAGTACTATCCCGGCCCGACGATGCTTAACTTCTGTGATCAGACGAGAACGGGTGTGTTCATCGTGGTATGGCCGTAGACATTAGTAGGGGCAAATACGTGCAATTTATTTTGACGTTGTGATCAAATTTTTTTATTTAATTTCTTTGAGTTACTGACCTCTGCGATTACTGCAAACGTCAGTAACTCGACCGTACAATTTCTGGTAGTGGGGGTCTGCGTCCGCGCTCGCCCCTCCTTAAGTCAAAATGAATGAGCTTAGAATAGTTGCGCGGCCAAATGTCGGTGGTGACTTAAACGCTAAGGTAAAACCTCGCTTGGCTGTTACGAAACGTGACTGCGATATAAGTCCTCGGAAGGCGGCGAAATTTTATTTTATTTGCCATTCCGTCTGGGTTATTGGATGATCGGCAATAGATCGAGTTTGTATGCATTTGAAAGCTCTTTTTTCTCGTACTATCACCTGAAAATGTCGTAGGAAAATGTCATAGGAAACACTTTCAACAACCGCCACGTTCCTTAATTGTTATAACAAGAAATATATCACAGCGCCATTGAAATGAAAAGGCAACAAATGAAAATGAAAAGCCTACGACACCGGGAGTTCCCAGGCGGTCCCCCATCCAAGTACTATCCCGGCCCGACGATGCTTAACTTCCGTGATCAGACGAGAACGGGTGTGTTCATCGTGGTATGGCCGTAGACATTAGTAGGTGCAAATACGTGCAATTTATTTTGACGTTGTGATCAAATTTTTTTATTTAATTTCTTTGAGGTACTGACCTCTGCGATTACTGCAAACGTCAGTAACTCGACCGTACAATTTCTGGTAGTGGGGGCCTGCGTTCGCGCTCGCCCCCTCCTTAAGTCAAAATGAATGAGCTTAGAATAGTTGCACGGCCAATTGTCGGTGGTGACTTAAACGCTAAGGTAAAACCTCGCTTGGCTGTTACGAAACGTGATTGCGATATAAGTCCTCGGAAGGCGGCGGAATTTTATTTTATTTGCCATTCCGTCAGGGTTATTGGATGATCGGCAATAGATCGAGTTTGTATGCATTTGAAAGCTCCTTTTTCTCGTACTATCACCTGAAAATGTCGTAGGAAAATATCATAGGAAACACTTTCAACAACCGCCACGTTCCTTAATTGTTATGACAAGAAATATATCACAGCGCCATTGAAATGAAAAGGCAACAAATGAAAATGAAAAGCCTAGGACACCGGGAGTTCCCAGGCGGTCCCCCATCCAAGTACTATCCCGGTCCGACGATGCTTAACTTCCGTGATCAGACGAGAACGGGTGTGTTCATCGTGGTATGGCCGTAGACATTAGTAGGGGCAAATACGTGCAATTTATTTTGACGTTGTGATCAAATTTTTTTATTTAATTTCTTTGAGTTACTGACCTCTGCGACTACTGCAAACGTCAGTAACTCGACCGTACAATTTCTGGTGGTGGGGGCCTGCGTCCGCGCTCGCCCCCTCCTTAAGTCAAAATGAATGAGCTTAGAATAGTTGCGCGGCCAAATGTCGGTGGTGACTTAAACGCTAAGGTAAAACCTCGCTTGGCTGTTACGAAACGTGATTGCGATATAAGTCCTCGGAAGGCGGCGGAATTTTATTTTTTTTGGCCATTCCGTCAGGGTTATTGGATGATCGGCAATAGATCGAGTTTGTATGCATTTGAAAGCTCTTTTTTCTCGTACTATCAGCTGAAAATGTCGTAGGAAAATGTCATAGGAAACACTTTCAACAACCGCCACGTTCCTTAATTGTTATGACAAGAAATATATCACAGCGCCATTGAAATGAAAAGGCAACAAATGAAAATGAAAAGCCTACGACACCGGGAGTTCCCAGGCGGTCCCCCATCCAAGTACTATCCCGGCCCGACGATGCTTAACTTCCGTGATCAGACGAGAACGGGTGTGTTCATCGTGGTATGGCCGTAGACATTAGTAGGGGCAAATACGTGCAATTTATTTTGACGTTGTGATCAAATTTTTTTATTTAATTTCTTTGAGTTACTGACCTCTGCGATTACTGCAAACGTCAGTAACTCGACCGTACAATTTCTGGTAGTGAGGGCCTGCGTCCGCGCTCGCCCCCTCCTTAAGTCAAAATGAATGAGCTTAGAATAGTTGCGCGACCAAATGTCGGTGGTGACTTAAACGCTAAGGTAAAACCTCGCTTGGCTGTTACGAAACGTGATTGCGATATAAGTCCTCGGAAGGCGGCGGAATTTAATTTTATTTGCCATTCCGTCAGGGTTATTGGATGATCGGCAATAGATCGAGTTTGTATGCATTTGAAAGCTCTTTTTTCTCGTACTATCACCTGAAAATGTCGTAGGAAAATGTCATAGGAAACACTTTCAACAACCGCCAAGTTCCTTAATTGTTATAACAAGAAATATATCACAGCGCCATTGAAATGAAAAGGCAACAAATGAAAATGAAAAGCCTACGACACCGGGAGTTCCCAGGCGGTCCCCCATCCAAGTACTATCCCGGCCCGACGATGCTTAACTTCCGTGATCAGACGAGAGCGGGTGTGTTCATCGTGGTATGGCCGTAGACATTAGTAGGGGCAAATACGTGCAATTTATTTTGACGTTGTGATCAAATTTTTTTATTTAATTTCTTTGAGTTACTGACCTCTGCGATTACTGCAAACGTCAGTAACTCGACCGTACAATTTCTGGTAGTGGGGGCCTGCGTCCGCGCTCGCCCCCTCCTTAAGTCAAAATGAATGAGCTTAGAATAGTTGCGCGGCCAAATGTCGGTGGTGACTTAAACGCTAAGGTAAAACCTCGCTTGGCTGTTACGAAACGTGATTGCGATATAAGTCCTCGGAAGGCGGCGGAATTTTATTTTATTTGCCATTCCGTCAGGGTTATTGGATGACCGGCAATAGATCGAGTTTGTATGCATTTGAAAGCTCTTTTTTCTCGTACTATCTCCTGAAAATGTCGTAGGAAAATATCATAGGAAACACTTTCAACAACCGCCACGTTCCTTAATTGTTATGACAAGAAATATATCACAGCGCCATTGAAATGAAAAGGCAACAAATGAAAATGAAAAGCCTCCGACACCGGGAGTTCCCAGGCGGTCCCCCATCCAAGTACTATCCCAGTCCGACGATGCTTAACTTCCGTGATCAGACGAGAACGGGTGTGTTCATCGTGGTATGGCCGTAGACATTAGTAGGGGCAAATACGTGCAATTTATTTTGACGTTGTGATCAAATTTTTTATTTAATTTCTTTGAGTTACTGACCTCTGCGATTACTGCAAACGTCAGTAACTCGACCGTACAATTTCTGGTAGTGGGGGCCTGCGTCCGCGCTCGCCCCCTCCTTAAGTCAAAATGAATGAGCTTAGAATAGTTGCGCGGCCAAATGTCGGTGGTGACTTAAACGCTAAGGTAAAACCTCGCTTGGCTGTTACGAAACGTGATTGCGATATAAGTCCTCGGAAGGCGGCGGAATTTTATTTTATTTGCCATTCCGTCAGGGTTATTGGATGATCGGCAATAGATCGAGTTTGTATGCATTTGAAAGCTCTTTTTTCTCGTACTATCACCTGAAAATGTCGTAGGAAAATGTCATAGGAAACACTTTCAACAACCGCCACGTTCCTTAATTGTTATGACAAGAAATATATCACAGCGCCATTGAAATGAAAAGGCAACAAATGAAAATGAAAAGCCTACGACACCGGGAGTTCCCAGGCGGTCCCCCATCCAAGTACTATCCCAGCCCGACGATGCTTAACTTCCGTGATCAGACAAGAACGGGTGTGTTCATCGTGGTATGGCCGTAGACATTAGTAGGGGCAAATACGTGCAATTTATTTTGACGTTGTGATCAAATTTTTTTATTTAATTTCTTTGAGTTACTGACCTCTGCGATTACTGCAAACGTCAGTAACTCGACCGTACAATTTCTGGTAGTGGGGGCCTGCGTCCGCGCTCGCCCCCTCCTTAAGTCAAAATGAATGAGCTTAGAATAGTTGCGCGGCCAAATGTCGGTGGTGACTTAAACGCTAAGGTAAAACCTCGCTTGGCTGTTACGAAACGTGATTGCGATATAAGTCCTCGGAAGGCGGCGGAATTTTATTTTATTTGCCATTCCGTCAGGGTTATTGGATGATCGGCAATAGATCGAGTTTGTATGCATTTGAAAGCTCTTTTTTCTCGTACTATCACCTGAAAATGTCGTAGGAAAATGTCATAGGAAACACTTTCAACAACCGCCAAGTTCCTTAATTGTTATAACAAGAAATATATCACAGCGCCATTGAAATGAAAAGGCAACAAATAAAAATGAAAAGCCTACGACACCGGGAGTTCCCAGGCGGTCCCCCATCCAAGTACTATCCCGGCCCGACGATGCTTAACTTCCGTGATCAGACGAGAGCGGGTGTGTTCATCGTGGTATGGCCGTAGACATTAGTAGGGGCAAATACGTGCAATTTATTTTGACGTTGTGATCAAATTTTTTTATTTAATTTCTTTGAGTTACTGACCTCTGCGATTACTGCAAACGTCAGTAACTCGACCGTACAATTTCTGGTAGTGGGGGCCTGCGTCCGCGCTCGCCCCCTCCTTAAGTCAAAATGAATGAGCTTAGAATAGTTGCGCGGCCAAATGTCGTTCGTGACTTAAACGCTAAGGTAAAACCTCGCTTGGCTGTTACGAAACGTGATTGCGATATAAGTCCTCGGAAGGCGGCGGAATTTTATTTTATTTGCCATTCCGTCAGGGTTATTGGATGATCGGCAATAGATCGAGTTTGTATGCATTTGAAAGCTCTTTTTTCTCGTACTATCACCTGAAAATGTCGTAGGAAAATGTCATAGGAAACACTTTCAACAACCGCCAAGTTCCTTAATTGTTATAACAAGAAATATATCACAGCGCCATTGAAATGAAAAGGCAACAAATGAAAATGAAAAGCCTACGACACCGGGAGTTCCCAGGCGGTCCCCCATCCAAGTACTATCCCGGCCCGACGATGCTTAACTTCCGTGATCAGACGAGAGCGGGTGTGTTCATCGTGGTATGGCCGTAGACATTAGTAGGGGCAAATACGTGCAATTTATTTTGACGTTGTGATCAAATTTTTTTATTTAATTTCTTTGAGTTACTGACCTCTGCGATTACTGCAAACGTCAGTAACTCGACCGTACAATTTCTGGTAGTGGGGGCCTGCGTCCGCGCTCGCCCCCTCCTTAAGTCAAAATGAATGAGCTTAGAATAGTTGCGCGGCCAAATGTCGGTGGTGACTTAAACGCTAAGGTAAAACCTCGCTTGGCTGTTACGAAACGTGATTGCGATATAAGTCCTCGGAAGGCGGCGGAATTTTATTTTATTTGCCATTCCGTCAGGGTTATTGGATGACCGGCAATAGATCGAGTTTGTATGCATTTGAAAGCTCTTTTTTCTCGTACTATCTCCTGAAAATGTCGTAGGAAAATATCATAGGAAACACTTTCAACAACCGCCACGTTCCTTAATTGTTATGACAAGAAATATATCACAGCGCCATTGAAATGAAAAGGCAACAAATGAAAATGAAAAGCCTCCGACACCGGGAGTTCCCAGGCGGTCCCCCATCCAAGTACTATCCCAGTCCGACGATGCTTAACTTCCGTGATCAGACGAGAACGGGTGTGTTCATCGTGGTATGGCCGTAGACATTAGTAGGGGCAAATACGTGCAATTTATTTTGACGTTGTGATCAAATTTTTTATTTAATTTCTTTGAGTTACTGACCTCTGCGATTACTGCAAACGTCAGTAACTCGACCGTACAATTTCTGGTAGTGGGGGCCTGCGTCCGCGCTCGCCCCCTCCTTAAGTCAAAATGAATGAGCTTAGAATAGTTGCGCGGCCAAATGTCGGTGGTGACTTAAACGCTAAGGTAAAACCTCGCTTGGCTGTTACGAAACGTGATTGCGATATAAGTCCTCGGAAGGCGGCGGAATTTTATTTTATTTGCCATTCCGTCAGGGTTATTGGATGATCGGCAATAGATCGAGTTTGTATGCATTTGAAAGCTCTTTTTTCTCGTACTATCACCTGAAAATGTCGTAGGAAAATGTCATAGGAAACACTTTCAACAACCGCCACGTTCCTTAATTGTTATGACAAGAAATATATCACAGCGCCATTGAAATGAAAAGGCAACAAATGAAAATGAAAAGCCTACGACACCGGGAGTTCCCAGGCGGTCCCCCATCCAAGTACTATCCCAGCCCGACGATGCTTAACTTCCGTGATCAGACAAGAACGGGTGTGTTCATCGTGGTATGGCCGTAGACATTAGTAGGGGCAAATACGTGCAATTTATTTTGACGTTGTGATCAAATTTTTTTATTTAATTTCTTTGAGTTACTGACCTCTGCGATTACTGCAAACGTCAGTAACTCGACCGTACAATTTCTGGTAGTGGGGGCCTGCGTCCGCGCTCGCCCCCTCCTTAAGTCAAAATGAATGAGCTTAGAATAGTTGCGCGGCCAAATGTCGGTGGTGACTTAAACGCTAAGGTAAAACCTCGCTTGGCTGTTACGAAACGTGATTGCGATATAAGTCCTCGGAAGGCGGCGGAATTTTATTTTATTTGCCATTCCGTCAGGGTTATTGGATGTTCGGCAATAGATCGAGTTTGTATGCATTTGAAAGCTCTTTTTTCTCGTACTATCACCTGAAAATGTCGTAGGAAAATGTCATAGGAAACACTTTCAACAACCGCCAAGTTCCTTAATTGTTATAACAAGAAATATATCACAGCGCCATTGAAATGAAAAGGCAACAAATAAAAATGAAAAGCCTACGACACCGGGAGTTCCCAGGCGGTCCCCCATCCAAGTACTATCCCGGCCCGACGATGCTTAACTTCCGTGATCAGACGAGAGCGGGTGTGTTCATCGTGGTATGGCCGTAGACATTAGTAGGGGCAAATACGTGCAATTTATTTTGACGTTGTGATCAAATTTTTTTATTTAATTTCTTTGAGTTACTGACCTCTGCGATTACTGCAAACGTCAGTAACTCGACCGTACAATTTCTGGTAGTGGGGGCCTGCGTCCGCGCTCGCCCCCTCCTTAAGTCAAAATGAATGAGCTTAGAATAGTTGCGCGGCCAAATGTCGTTCGTGACTTAAACGCTAAGGTAAAACCTCGCTTGGCTGTTACGAAACGTGATTGCGATATAAGTCCTCGGAAGGCGGCGGAATTTTATTTTATTTGCCATTCCGTCAGGGTTATTGGATGATCGGCAATAGATCGAGTTTGTATGCATTTGAAAGCTCTTTTTTCTCGTACTATCACCTGAAAATGTCGTAGGAAAATGTCATAGGAAACACTTTTAACAACCGCCACGTTCCTTAATTGTTATAACAAGAAATATATCACAGCGCCATTGAAATGAAAAGGCAACAAATGAAAATGAAAAGCCTACAACACCGGGAGTACCCAGGCGGTCCCCCATCCAAGTACTATCCCGGCCCAACGATGCTTAACTTCCGTGATCAGACGAGAACGGGTGTGTTCATCGTGGTATGGCCGTAGACATTAGTAGGGGCAAATACGTGCAATTTATTTTGACGTTGTGATCAAATTTTTTTATTTAATTTCTTTGAGTTACTGACCTCTGCGATTACTGCAAACGTCAGTAACTCGACCGTACAATTTCTGGTAGTGGGGGCCTGCGTCCGCGCTCGCCCCCTCCTTAAGTCAAAATGAATGAGCTTAGAATAGTTGCGCGGCCAAATGTCGGTGGGACTTAAACGCTAAGGTAAAACTTTGCTTGGCTGTTACGAAACGTGATTGCGATATAAGTCCTCGGAAGGCGGTGGAAGTTTTATTTTATTTGCCATTCCGTCAGGGTTATTGGATGATCGGCAATAGATCGAGTTTGTATGCATTTGAAAGCTCTTTTTTCTCGTACTATCACCTGAAAATGTCGTAGGAAAATGTCATAGGAAACACTTTCAACAACCGCCAAGTTCCTTAATTGTTATAACAAGAAAGATATCACAGCGCCATTGAAATGAAAAGGCAACAAATAAAAATGAAAAGCCTACGACACCGGGAGTTCCCAGGCGGTCCCCCATCCAAGTACTATCCCGGCCCGACGATGCTTAACTTTCGTGATCAGACGAGAGCGGGTGTGTTCATCGTGGTATGGCCGTAGACATTAGTAGGGGCAAATACGTGCAATTTATTTTGACGTTGTGATCAAATTTTTTTATTTAATTTCTTTGAGTTACTGACCTCTGCGATTACTGCAAACTTCTTCTTCTTAATTTATTTAACGTCGGAGAAATAACTATGTACATATAGCTTCCTGATATAAAAAAATAAATAAATACATACTTATAAATATACAGGAAACTAATCAAATCCGACGCAAACGTCAGTAACTCGACCGTACAATTTCTGGTAGTGGGGGCCAGCGTCCGCGCTCGCCCCCTCCTTAAGTCAAAATGAATGAGCTTAGAATAGTTGAGCGGCCAAGTGTCGGTGGTGACTTAAACGCTAAGGTAAAACCTCGCTTGGCTGTTACGAAACGTGATTGCCATATAAGTCCTCGGAAGGCGGCGGAATTTTATTTTATTTGCCATTCCGTCAGGGTTATTGGATGGTCGGCAATAGATCGAGTTTGTATGCATTTGAAAGGTCTTTTTTCTCGTACTATCACCTGAAAATGTCGTAGGAAAATGTCATAGGAAACACTTTCAACAACCGCCACGTTCCTTAATTGTTATAACAAGAAATATATCACAGCGCCATTGAAATGAAAAGGCAACAAATGAAAATGAAAAGCCTACGACACCGGGAGTTCCCAGGCGGTCCCCCATCCAAGTACTATCCCGGCCCGACGATGCTTAACTTCCGTGATCAGACGAGAACGGGTGTGTTCATCGTGGTATGGCCGTAGACATTAGTAGGGGCAAATACGTGCAATTTATTTTGACGTTGTGATCAAATTTTTTTATTTAATTTCTTTGAATTACTGACCTCTGCGATTACTGCAAACGTCAGTAACTCGACCGTACAATTTCTGGTAGTGGGGGCCTGCGTCCGCGCTCGCCCCCTCCTTAAGTCAAAATGAATGAGCTTAGAATAGTTGCGCGGCCAAATGTCGGTGGTGACTTAAACGCTAAGGTAAAACCTCGCTTGGCTGTTACGAAACGTGATTGCGATATAAGTCCTCGGAAGGCGGCGGAATTTTATTTTATTTGCCATTCCGTCAGGGTTATTGGATGATCGGCAATAGATCGAGTTTGTATGCATTTGAAAGCTCTTTTTTCTCGTACTATCACCTGAAAATGTCGTAGGAAAATGTCATAGGAAACACTTTCAACAACCGCCACGTTCCTTAATTGTTATAACAAGAAATATATCACAGCGCCAATGAAATGAAAAGGCAACAAATGAAAATGAAAAGCCTACGCCACCGGGAGTTCCCAGGCGGTCCCCCATCCAAGTACTATCCCGGCCCGACGATGCTTAACTTCCGTGATCAGACGAGGACGGGTGTGTTCATCGTGGTATGGCCGTAGACATTAGTAGGGGCAAATACGTGCAATTTATTTTGACGTTGTGATCAAATTTTTTATTTAATTTCTTTGAGTTACTGACCTCTGCGATTACTGCAAACGTCAGTAACTCGACCGTACAATTTCTGGTAGTGGGGGCCTGCGTCCGCGCTCGCCCCCTCCTTAAGTCAAAATGAATGAGCTTAGAATAGTTGCGCGGCCAAATGTCGGTGGTGACTTAAACGCTAAGGTAAAACCTCGCTCGGCTGTTACGAAACGTGACTGCGATATAAGTCCTCGGAAGGCGGCGAAATTTTATTTTATTTGCCATTCCGTCAGGGTTATTGGATGATCGGCAATAGATCGAGTTTGTATGCATTTGAAAGCTCTTTTTTCTCGTACTATCACCTGAAAATGTCGTAGGAAAATGTCATAGGAAACACTTTCAACAACCGCCAAGTTCCTTAATTGTTATAACAAGAAATATATCACAGCGCCATTGAAATGAAAAGGCAACAAATAAAAATGAAAAGCCTACGACACCGGGAGTTCCCAGGCGGTCCCCCATCCAAGTACTATCCCGGCCCGACGATGCTTAACTTCCGTGATCAGACGAGAGCGGGTGTGTTCATCGTGGTATGGCCGTAGCCATTAGTAGGGGCAAATACGTGCAATTTATTTTGACGTTGTGATCAAATTTTTTTATTTAATTTCTTTGAGTTACTGACCTCTGCGATTACTGCAAACGTCAGTAACTCGACCGTACAATCTCTGGTAGTGGGGGCCTGCGTCCGCGCTCGCCCCCTCCTTAAGTCAAAATGAATGAGCTTAGAATAGTTGAGCGGCCAAGTGTCGGTGGTGACTTAAACGCTAAGGTAAAACCTCGCTTGGCTGTTACGAAACGTGATTGCCATATAAGTCCTCGGAAGGCGGCGGAATTTTATTTTATTTGCCATTCCGTCAGGGTTATTGGATGATCGGCAATAGATCGAGTTTGTATGCATTTGAAAGCTCTTTTTTCTCGTACTATCACCTGAAAATGTCGTAGGAAAATGTCATAGGAAACACTTTCAACAACCGCCACGTTCCTTAATTGTTATAACAAGAAATATATCACAGCGCCATTGAAATGAAAAGGCAACAAATGAAAATGAAAAGCCTACGACACCGGGAGTTCCCAGGCGGTCCCCCATCCAAGTACTATCCCGGCCCGACGATGCTTAACTTCCGTGATCAGACGAGAACGGGTGTGTTCATCGTGGTATGGCCGTAGACATTAGTAGGGGCAAATACGTGCAATTTATTTTGACGTTGTGATCAAATTTTTTTATCTAATTTCTTTGAGTTACTGACCTCTGCGATTACTGCAAACGTCAGTAACTCGACCGTACAATTTCTGGTAGTGGGGGCCTGCGTCCGCGCTCGCCCCCTCCTTAAGTCAAAATGAATGAGCTTAGAATAGTTGCGCGGCCAAATGTCGGTGGTGACTTAAACGCTAAGGTAAAACCTCGCTTGGCTGTTACGAAACGTGATTGCGATATAAGTCCTCGGAAGGCGGCGGAATTTTATTTTATTTGCCATTCCGTCAGGGTTATTGGATGATCGGCAATAGATCGAGTTTGTATGCATTTGAAAGCTCTTTTTTCTCGTACTATCACCTGAAAATGTCGTAGGAAAATGTCATAGGAAACACTTTCAACAACCGCCAAGTTCCTTAATTGTTATAACAAGAAATATATCACAGCGCCATTGAAATGAAAAGGCAACAAATAAAAATGAAAAGCCTACGACACCGGGAGTTCCCAGGCGGTCCCCCATCCAAGTACTATCCCGGCTCGACGATGCTTAACTTCCGTGATCAGACGAGAGCGGGTGTGTTCATCGTGGTATGGCCGTAGACATTAGTAGGGGCAAATACGTGCAATTTATTTTGACGTTGTGATCAAATTTTTTTATTTAATTTCTTTGAGTTACTGACCTCTGCGATTACTGCAAACGTCAGTAACTCGACCGTACAATTTCTGGTAGTGGGGGCCTGCGTCCGCGCTCGCCCCCTCCTTAAGTCAAAATGAATGAGCTTAGAATAGTTGCGCGGCCAAGTGTCGGTGGTGACTTAAACGCTAAGGTATAACCTCGCTTGGCTGTTACGAAACGTGATTGCGATATAAGTCCTCGGAAGGCGGCGGAATTTTATTTTATTTGCCATTCCGTCAGGGTTATTGGATGATCGGCAATAGATCGAGTTTGCATGCATTTGAAAGCTCTTTTATCTCGTACTATCACCTGAAAATCTCGTAGGAAAATGTCATAGGAAACACTTTCAACAACCGCCACGTTCCTTAATTGTTATAACAAGAAATATATCACAGCGCCATTGAAATGAAAAGGCAACAAATGAAAATGAAAAGCCTACGACACCGGGAGTTCCCAGGCGGTCCCCCATCCAAGTACTATCCCGGCCCGACGATGCTTAACTTCCGTGATCAGACGAGAACGGGTGTGTTCATCGTGGTATGGCCGTAGACATTAGTAGGGGCAAATACGTGCAATTTATTTTGACGTTGTGATCAAATTTTTTTATTTAATTTCTTTGAATTACTGACCTCTGCGATTACTGCAAACGTCAGTAACTCGACCGTACAATTTCTGGTAGTGGGGGCCTGCGTCCGCGCTCGCCCCCTCCTTAAGTCAAAATGAATGAGCTTAGAATAGTTGCGCGGCCAAATGTCGGTGGTGACTTAAACGCTAAGGTAAAACCTCGCTTGGCTGTTACGAAACGTGATTGCGATATAAGTCCTCGGAAGGCGGCGGAATTTTATTTTATTTGCCATTCCGTCAGGGTTATTGGATGATCGGCAATAGATCGAGTTTGTATGCATTTGAAAGCTCTTTTTTCTCGTACTATCACCTGAAAATGTCGTAGGAAAATGTCATAGGAAACACTTTCAACAACCGCCAAGTTCCTTAATTGTTATAACAAGAAATATATCACAGCGCCATTGAAATGAAAAGGCAACAAATAAAAATGAAAAGCCTACGACACCGGGAGTTCCCAGGCGATCCCCCATCCAAGTACTATCCCGGCTCGACGATGCTTAACTTCCGTGATCAGACGAGAGCGGGTGTGTTCATCGTGGTATGGCCGTAGACATTAGTAGGGGCAAATACGTGCAATTTATTTTGACGTTGTGATCAAATTTTTTTATTTAATTTCTTTGAGTTACTGACCTCTGCGATTACTGCAAACGTCAGTAACTCGACCGTACAATTTCTGGTAGTGGGGGCCTGCGTCCGCGCTCGCCCCCTCCTTAAGTCAAAATGAATGAGCTTAGAATAGTTGCGCGGCCAAGTGTCGGTGGTGACTTAAACGCTAAGGTATAACCTCGCTTGGCTGTTACGAAACGTGATTGCGATATAAGTCCTCGGAAGGCGGCGGAATTTTATTTTATTTGCCATTCCGTCAGGGTTATTGGATGATCGGCAATAGATCGAGTTTGCATGCATTTGAAAGCTCTTTTATCTCGTACTATCACCTGAAAATCTCGTAGGAAAATGTCATAGGAAACACTTTCAACAACCGCCACGTTCCTTAATTGTTATAACAAGAAATATATCACAGCGCCATTGAAATGAAAAGGCAACAAATGAAAATGAAAAGCCTACGACACCGGGAGTTCCCAGGCGGTCCCCCATCCAAGTACTATCCCGGCCCGACGATGCTTAACTTCCGTGATCAGACGAGAGCGGGTGTGTTCATCGTGGTATGGCCGTAGACATTAGTAGGGGCAAATACGTGCAATTTATTTTGACTTTGTGATCAAATTTTTTTATTTAATTTCTTTGAGTTACTGACCTCTGCGATTACTGCAAACGTCAGTAACTCGACCGTACAATTTCTGGTAGTGGGGGCCTGCGTCCGCGCTCGCCCCCTCCTTAATTCAAAATGAATGAGCTTAGATTAGTTGCGCGGCCAAGTGTCGGTGGTGACTTAAACGCTAAGGTAAAACCTCGCTTGGCTGTTACGAAACGTGATTGCGATATAAGTCCTCGGAAGGCGGCGGAATTTTATTTTATTTGCCATTCCGTCAGGGTTATTGGATGATCGGCAATAGATCGAGTTTGCATGCATTTGAAAGCTCTTTTTTCTCGTACTATCACCTGAAAATGTCGTAGGAAAATGTCATAGGAAACACTTTCAACAACCGCCACGTTCCTTAATTGTTATAACAAGAAATATATCACAGCGCCATTGAAATGAAAAGGCAACAAATGAAAATGAAATGCCTACGACACCGGGAGTTCCCAGGCGGTCCCCCATCCAAGTACTATCCCGGCCCGACGATGCTTAACTTCCGTGATCAGACGAGAACGGGTGTGTTCATCGTGGTATGGCCGTAGACATTAGTAGGGGCAAATACGTGCAATTTATTTTGACGTTGTGATCAAATTTTTTTATTTAATTTCTTTGAGTTACTGACCTCTGCGATTACTGCAAACGTCAGTAACTCGACCGTACAATTTCTGGTAGTGGGGGCCTGCGTCCGCGCTCGCCCCCTCCTTAAGTCAAAATGAATGAGCTTAGAATAGTTGCGCGGCCAAATGTCGGTGGTGACTTAAACGCTAAGGTAAAACTTTGCTTGGCTGTTACGAAACGTGATTGCGATATAAGTCCTCGGAAGGCGGCGAATTTTATTTTATTTGCCATTCCGTCAGGGTTATTGGATGATCGGCAATAGATCGAGTTTGTATGCATTTGAAAGCTCTTTTTTCTCGTACTATCACCTGAAAATGTCGTAGGAAAATGTCATAGGAGACACTTTCAACAACCGCCACGTTCCTTAATTGTTATAACAAGAAATATATCACAGCGCCATTGAAATGAAAAGGCAACAAATGAAAATGAAAAGCCTACGACACCGGGAGTTCCCAGGCGGTCCCCCATCCAAGTACTATCCCGGTCCGACGATGCTTAACTTCCGTGATCAGACGAGAACGGGTGTGTTCATCGTGGTATGGCCGTAGACATTAGTAGGGGCAAATACGTGCAATTTATTTTGACGTTGTGATCAAATTTTTTTATTTAATTTCTTTGAGTTACTGACCTCTGTGATTACTGCAAACGTCAGTAACTCGACCGTACAATTTCCAGTAGTGGGGGCCTGCGTCCGCGCTCGCCCCTCCTTAAGTCAAAATGAATGAGCTTAGAATAGTTGCGCGGCCAAATGTCGGTGGTGACTTAAACGCTAAGGTAAAACCTCGCTTGGCTGTTACGAAACGTGATTGCGATATAAGTCCTCGGAAGGCGGCGGAATTTTATTTTATTTGCCATTCCGTCAGGGTTATTGGATGATCGGCAATAGATCGAGTTTGTATGCATTTGAAAGCTCTTTTTTCTCGTACTATCACCTGAAAATGTCGTAGGAAAATGTCATAGGAAACACTTTCAACAACAGCCACGTTCCTTAATTGTTATAACAAGAAATATATCACAGCGCCAATGAAATGAAAAGGCAACAAATGAAAATGAAAAGCCTACGACACCGGGAGTTCCCAGGCGGTCCACCATCCAAGTACTATCCCGGCCCGACGATGCTTAACTTCCGTGATCAGACGAGAACGGGTGTGTTCATCGTGGTATGGCCGTAGACATTAGTATGGGCAAACACGTGCAATTTATTTTGACGTTGTGATCAAATTTTTTTATTTAATTTCTTTGAGTTACTGACCTCTGCGATTACTGCAAACGTCAGTAACTCGACCGTACAATTTCTGGTAGTGGGGGCCTGCGTCCGCGCTCGCCCCCTCCTTAAGTCAAAATGAATGAGCTTAGAATAGTTGCGCGGCCAATTGTCCTTGGTGACTTAAACGCTAAGGTAAAACCTCGCTTGGCTGTTACGAAACGTGATTGCGATATAAGTCCTCGGAAGGCGGCGGAATTTTATTTTATTTGCCATTCCGTCAGGGTTATTGGATGATCGGCAATAGATCGAGTTTGTATGCATTAGAAAGCTCTTTTTTCTCGTACTATCACCTGAAAATGTCGTAGGAAAATGTCATAGGAAACACTTTCAACAACCGCCACGTTCCTTAATTGTTATAACAAGAAATATATCACAGCGCCATTGAAATGAAAAGGCAACAAATGAAAATGAAAAGCCTACGACACCGGGAGTTCCCAGGCGGTCCCCCATCCAAGTACTATCCCGGCCCGACGATGCTTAACTTCCGTGATCAGACGAGAACGGGTGTGTTCATCGTGGTATGGCCGTAGACATTAGTAGGGGCAAATACGTGCAATTTATTTTGACGTTGTGATCAAATTTTTTTATTTAATTTCTTTGAGTTACTGACCTCTGCGATTACTGCAAACGTCAGAAACTCGACCGTACAATTTCTGGTAGTGGGGGCCTGCGTCCGCGCTCGCCCCCTCCTTAAGTCAAAATGAATGAGCTTAGAATAGTTGCGCGGCCAAATGTCGTGGTGACTTAAACGCTAAGGTAAAACTTTGCTTGGCTGTTACGAAACGTGATTGCGATATAAGTCCTCGGAAGGCGGCGGAATTTTGTTTTATTTGCCATTCCGTCAGGGTTATTGGTTGATCGGCAATAGATCGAGTTTGTATGCATTTGAAAGCTCTTTTTTCTAGTACTATCACCTGAAAATGTCGTAGGAAAATGTCATAGGAAACACTTTCAACAACCGCCACGTTCCTTAATTGTTATAACAAGAAATATATCACAGCGCCATGGAAATGAAAAGGCAACAAATGAAAATGAAAAGCCTACGACACCGGGAGTTCCCAGGCGGTCCCCCATCCAAGTAATATTCCGGCCCGACGATGCTTAACTTCCGTGATCAGACGAGAACGGGTGTGTTCATCGTGGTATGGCCGTAGACATTAGTAGGGGCAAATACGTGCAATTTATTTTGACGATGTGATCAATTTTTTTTATTTAATTTCTTTGAGTTACTGACCTCTGCGATTACTGCAAACGTCAGTAACTCGACCGTACAATTTCTGATAGTGGGGGCCTGCGTCCGCGCTCGCCCCTCCTTAAGTCAAAATGAATGAGCTTAGAATAGTTGCGCGGCCAAATGTCGGTGGTGACTTAAACGCTAAGGTAAAACCTCGCTTGGCTGTTACGAAACGTGATTGCGATATAAGTCCTCGGAAGGCGGCGGAATTTTATTTTATTTGCCATTCCGTCAGGGTTATTGGATGATCGGCAATAGATCGAGTTTGTATGCATTTGAAAGCTCTTTTTTCTCGTACTATCACCTGAAAATGTCGTAGGAAAATGTCATAGGAAACACTTTCAACAACCGCCACGTTCCTTAATTGTTATAACAAGAAATATATCACAGCGCCAATGAAATGAAAAGGCAACAAATGAAAATGAAAAGCCACCGACACCGGGAGATCCCAGGCGGTCCCCCATCCAAGTACTATCCCGGCCCGACGATGCTTAACTTCCGTGATCAGACGAGAACGGGTGTGTTCATCGTGGTATGGCCGTAGACATTAGTAAGGGCAAATACGTGCAATTTATTTTGACGTTGTGATCAAATTTTTTTATTTAATTTCTTTGAGTTACTGACCTCTGCGATTACTGCAAACGTCAGTAACTCGACCGTACAATTTCTGGTAGTGGGGGCCTGGGTCCGCGCTCGCCCCCTCCTTAAGTCAAAATGAATGAGCTTAGAATAGATGCGCGGCCAAATGTCGGTGGTGACTTAAACGCTAAGGTAAAACCTCGCTTGGCTGTTACGAAACGTGATTGCGATATAAGTCCTCGGAAGGCGGCGGAATTTTATTTTATTTGCCATTCCGTCAGGGTTATTGGATGATCGGCAATAGATCGAGTTTGTATGCATTTGAAAGCTCTTTTTTCTCGTACTATCACCTGAAAATGTCGTAGGAAAATGTCATAGGAAACACTTTCAACAACCGCCACGTTCCTTAATTGTTATAACAAGAAATATATCACAGCGCCATTGAAATGAAAAGGCAACAAATAAAAAAGAAAAGCCTACGACACCGGGAGTTCACAGGCGGTCCCCCATCCAAGTACTATCCCGGCCCGACGATGCTTAACTTCCGTGATCAGACGAGGACGGGTGTGTTCATCGTGGTATGGCCGTAGACATTAGTAGGGGCAAATACGTGCAATTTATTTTGACGTTGTGATCAAATTTTTTTATTTAATTTCTTTGAGTTACTGACCTCTGCGATTACTGCAAACGTCAGTAACTCGACCGTACAATTTCTGGTAGTGGGGGCCTGGGTCCGCGCTCGCCCCCTCCTTAAGTCAAAATGAATGAGCTTAGAATAGATGCGCGGCCAAATGTCGGTGGTGACTTAAACGCTAAGGTAAAACCTCGCTTGGCTGTTACGAAACGTGATTGCGATATAAGTCCTCGGAAGGCGGCGGAATTTTATTTTATTTGCCATTCCGTCAGGGTTATTGGATGATCGGCAATAGATCGAGTTTGTATGCATTTGAAAGCTCTTTTTTCTCGTACTATCACCTGAAAATGTCGTAGGAAAATGTCATAGGAAACACTTTCAACAACCGCCACGTTCCTTAATTGTTATAACAAAAAATATATCACAGCGCCATTGAAATGAAAAGGCAACAAATGAAAATGAAAAGCCTACGACACCGGGAGTTCCCAGGCGGTCCCCCATCCAAGTACTATCCCGGCCCGACGATGCTTAACTTCCGTGATCAGACGAGAACGGGTGTGTTCATCGTGGTATGGCCGTAGACATTAGTAGGGGCAAATACGTGCAATTTATTTTGACGTTGTGATCAAATTTTTTTATTTAATTTCTTTGAGTTACTGACCTCTGCGATTACTGCAAACGTCAGTAACTCGACCGTACAATTTCTGGTAGTGGGGGCCTGCGTCCGCGCTCGCCCCTCCTTAAGTCAAAATGAATGAGCTTAGAATAGTTGCGCGGCCAAATGTCGGTGGTGACTTAAACGCTAAGGTAAAACCTCGCTTGGCTGTTACGAAACGTGATTGCGATATAAGTCCTCGGAAGGCGGCGGAATTTTATTTTATTTGCCATTCCGTCAGGGTTATTGGATGATCGGCAATAGATCGAGTTTGTATGCATTTGAAAGCTCTTTTTTCTCGTACTATCACCTGACAATGTCGTAGGAAAATGTCATAGGAAACACTTTCAACAACCGCCACGTTCCTTAATTGTTATAACAAAAAATATATCACAGCGCCATTGAAATGAAAAGGCAACAAATGAAAATGAAAAGCCTACGACACCGGGAGTTCCCAGGCGGTCCCCCATCCCAGTACTATCCCGGCCCGACGATGCTTAACTTCCGTGATCAGACGAGAACGGGTGTGTTCATCGTGGTATGGCCGTAGACATTAGTAGGGGCAAATACGTGCAATTTATTTTGACGTTGTGATCAAATTTTTTTATTTAATTTCTTTGAGTTACTGACCTCTGCGATTACTCCAAACGTCAGTAACTCGACCGTACAATTTCTGGTAGTGGGGGCCTGCGTCCGCGCTCGCCCCTCCTTAAGTCAAAATGAATGAGCTTAGAATAGTTGCGCGGCCAAATGTCGGTGGTGACTTAAACGCTAAGGCAAAACCTCGCTTGGCTGTTACGAAACGTGATTGCGATATAAGTCCTCGGAAGGCGGCGGAATTTTATTTTATTTGCCATTCCGTCAGGGTTATTGGATGATCGGCAATAGATCGAGTTTGTATGCATTTGAAAGCTCTTTTTTCTCGTACTATCACCTGAAAATGTCGTAGGAAAATGTCATAGGAAACACTTTCAACAACCGCCACGTTCCTTAATTGTTATAACAAGAAATATATCACAGCGCCATTGAAATGAAAAGGCAACAAATGAAAATGAAAAGCCTACGACACCGGGAGTTCCCAGGCGGTCCCCCATCCAAGTACTATCCCGGCCCGACGATGCTTAACTTCCGTGATCAGACGAGAACGGGTGTGTTCATCGTGGTATGGCCGTAGACATTAGTAGGGGCAAATACGTGCAATTTATTTTGACGTTGTGATCAAATTTTTTTATTTAATTTCTTTGAGTTACTGACCTCTGCGATTACTGCAAACGTCAGTAACTCGACCGTACAATTTCTGGTAGTGGGGGCCTGCGTCCGCGTTCGCCCCTCCTTAAGTCAAAATGAATGAGCTTAGAATAGTTGCGCGGCCAAATGTCGGTGGTGACTTAAACGCTAAGGTAAAACCTCGCTTGGCTGTTACGAAACGTGATTGCGATATAAGTCCTCGGAAGGCGGCGGAATTTTATTTTATTTGCCATTCCGTCAGGGTTATTGGATGATCAACAATAGATCGAGTTTGTATGCATTTGAAAGCTCTTTTTTCTCGTACTATCACCTGAAAATGTCGTAGGAAAATGTCATAGGAAACACTTTCAACAACCGCCACGTTCCTTAATTGTTATAACAAGAAATATATCACAGCGCCCTTGAAATGAAAAGGCAACAAATGAAAATGAAAAGCCTACGACACCGGGAGTTCACAGGCGGTCCCCCATCCAAGTACTATCCCGGCCCGACGATGCTTAACTTCCGTGATCAGACGAGGACGGGTGTGTTCATCGTGGTATGGCCGTAGACATTAGTAGGGGCAAATACGTGCAATTTATTTTGACGTTGTGATCAAATTTTTTTATTTAATTTCTTTGAGTTACTGACCTCTGCGATTACTGCAAACGTCAGTAACTCGACCGTACAATTTCTGGTAGAGGGGGCCTGCGTCCGCGCTCGCCCCCTCCTTAAGTCAGAATGAATGAGCTTAGAATAGTTGCGCGGCCAAATGTCGGTGGTGACTTAAACGCTAAGGTAAAACCTCGCTTGGCTGTTACGAAACGTGATTGCGATATAAGTCCTCGGAAGGCGGCGGAATTTTATTTTATTTGCCATTCCGTCAGGGTTATTGGATGATCGGCAATAGATCGAGTTTGTATGCATTTGAAAGCTCTTTTTTCTCGTACTATCACCTGAAAATGTCGTAGGAAAATGTCATAGGAAACACTTTCAACAACCGCCACGTTCCTTAATTGTTATAACAAGAAATATATCACAGCGCCATTGAAATGAAAAGGCAACAAATGAAAATGAAAAGCCTACGACACCGGGAGTTCCCAGGCGGTCCCCCATCCAAGTACTATCCCAGCCCGACGATGCTTAACTTCCGTAATCAGACGGGAACGGGTGTGTTCATCGTGGTATGGCCGTAGACATTAGTAGGGGCAAATACGTGCAATTTATTTTGACGTTGTGATCAAATTTTTTTATTTAATTTCTTTGAGTTACTGACCTCTGCGATTACTGCAAACGTCAGTAACTCGACCGTACAATTTCTGGTAGTGGGGGCGTGCGTCCGCGCTCGCCCCCTCCTTAAGTCAAAATGAATGAGCTTAGAATAGTTGCGCGGCCAAATGTCGGTGGTGACTTAAACGCTAAGGTAAAACCTCGCTTGGCTGTTACGAAACGTGATTGCGATATAAGTCCTCGGAAGGTGGCGGAATTTTATTTTATTTGCCATTCCGTCAGGGTTATTGGATGATCGGCAATAGATCGAGTTTGTATGCATTTGAAAGCTCTTTTTTCTCGTACTATCACCTGAAAATGTCGTAGGAAAATGTCATAGGAAACACTTTCAACAACCGCAACGTTCCTTAATTGTTATAACAAGAAATATATCACAGCGCCATTCAAATGAAAAGGCAACAAATGAAAATGAAAAGCCTACGACACCGGGAGTTCCCAGGCGGTTCCCCATCCAAGTACTATCCCGGCCCGACGATGCTTAACTTCCGTGATCAGACGAGAACGGGTGTGTTCATCGTGGTATGGCCGTAGACATTAGTAGGGGCAAATACGTGCAATTTATTTTGACGTTGTGATCAAATTTTTTTATTTAATTTCTTTGAGTTACTGACCTCTGCGATTACTGCAAACGTCAGTAACTCGACCGTACAATTTCTGGTAGTGGGGGCCTGCGTCCGCGCTCGCCCCCTCCTTAAGTCAAAATGAATGAGCTTAGAATAGTTGCGCGGCCAAATGTCGGTGGTGACTTAAACGCTAAGGTAAAACCTCGCTTGGCTGTTACGAAACGTGATTGCAATATAAGTCCTAGGAAGGCGGCGGAATTTTATTTTATTTGCCATTCCGTCAGGGTTATTGGATGATCGGCAATAGATCGAGTTTGTATGCATTTGAAAGCTCTTTTTTCTCGTACTATTACCTGAAAATGTCGTAGGAAAATGTCACAGGAAACACTTTCAACAACCGCCACGTTCCTTAATTGTTATAACAAGAAATATATCACAGCGCCATTGAAATGAAAAGGCAACAAATGAAAATGAAAAGCCTACGACACCGGGAGTTTCCAGGCGGTCCCCCATCCAAGTACTATCCCGGCCCGACGATGCTTAACTTCCGTGATCAGACGAGAACGGGTGTGTTCATCGTGGTATGGCCGTAGACATTAGTAGGGGCAAATACGTGCAATTTATTTTGACGTTGTGATCAAATTTTTTTATTTAATTTCTTTGAGTTACTGACCTCTGCGATTACTGCAAACGTTAGTAACTCGACCGTACAATTTCTGGTAGTGGGGGCCTGCGTCCGCGCTCGCCCCCTCCTTAAGTCAAAATGAATGAGCTTAGAATAGTTGCGCGGCCAAATGTCGGTGGTGACTTAAACGCTAAGGTAAAACCTCGCTTGGCTGTTACGAAACGTGATTGCGATATAAGTCCTCGGAAGGCGGCGGAATTTTATTTTATTTGCCATTCCGTCAGGGTTATTGGATGATCGGCAATAGATCGAGTTTGTATGCATTTGAAAGCTCTTTTTTCTCGTACTATCACCTGAAAATGTCGTAGGAAAATGTCATAGGAAACACTTTCAACAACCGCCACGTTCCCTAATTGTTATAACAAGAAATATATCACAGCGCTATTGAAATGAAAAGGCAACAAATGAAAATGAAAAGCCTACGACACCGGGAGTTCCCAGGCGGTCCCCCATCCAAGTACTATCCCGGCCCGACGATGCTTAACTTCCGTGATCAGACGAGAACGGGTGTGTTCATCGTGGTATGGCCGTAGACATTAGTAGGGGCAAATACGTGCAATTTATTTTAACGTTGTGATCAAATTTTTTTATTTAATTTCTTTGAGTTACTGACCTCTGCGATTACTGCAAACGTCAGTAACTCGACCGTACAATTTCTGGTAGTGGGGGCCTGCGTCCGCGCTCGCCCCCTCCTTAAGTCAAAATGAATGAGCTTAGAATAGTTGCGCGGCCAAATGTCGGTGGTGACTTAAACGCTAAGGTAAAACCTCGCTTGGCTGTTACGAAACGTGATTGCGATATAAGTCCTCGGAAGGCGGCGGAATTTTATTTTATTTGCCATTCCGTCAGGGTTATTGGATGATCGGCAATAGATCGAGTTTGTATGCATTTGAAAGCTCTTTTTTCTCGTACTATCACCTGAAAATGTCGTAGGAAAATGTCATAGGAAACACTTTCAACAACCGCCACGTTCCTTAATTGTTATAACAAGAAATATATCACAGCGCCATTGAAATGAAAAGGCAACAAATGAAAATGAAAAGCCTACGACACCGGGAGTTCCCAGGCGGTCCCCCATCCAAGTATTATCCCGGCCCGACGATGCTTAACTTCCGTGATCAGACGAGAACGGGTGTGTTCATCGTGGTATGGCCGTAGACATTAGTAGGGGCAAATACGTGCAATTTATTTTGACGTTGTGATCAAATTTTTTTATTTAATTTCTTTGAGTTACTGACCTCTGCGATTACTGCAAACGTCAGTAACTCGACCGTACAATTTCTGGTAGTGGGGGCCTGCGTCCGCGCTCGCCCCCTCCTTAAGTCAAAATGAATGAGCTTAGAATAGTTGCGCGGCCAAATGTCGGTGGTGACTTAAACGCTAAGGTAAAACCTCGCTTGGCTGTTACGAAACGTGATCGCGATATAAGTCCTCGGAAGGCGGCGGAATTTTATTTTATTTGCCATTCCGTCAGGGTTATTGGATGATCGGCAATAGATCGAGTTTGTATGCATTTGAAAGCTCTTTTTTCTCGTACTATCACCTGAAAATGTCGTAGGAAAATGTCATAGGAAACACTTTCAACAACCGCCACGTTCCTTAATTGTTATAACAAGAAATATATCACAGTGCCATTGAAATGAAAAGGCAACAAATGAAAAAGAAAAGCCTACGACACCGGGAGTTCCCAGGCGGTCCCCCATCCAAGTACTATCCCAGCCCGACGATGCTTAACTTCCGTAATCAGACGGGAACGGGTGTGTTCATCGTGGTATGGCCGTAGACATTAGTAGGGGCAAATACGTGCAATTTATTTTGACGTTGTGATCAAATTTTTTTATTTAATTTCTTTGAGTTACTGACCTCTGCGATTACTGCAAACGTCAGTAACTCGACCGTACAATTTCTGGTAGTGGGGGCCTGCGTCCGCGCTCGCCCCCTCCTTAAGTCAAAATGAATGAGCTTAGAATAGTTGCGCGGCCAAATGTCGGTGGTGACTTAAACGCTAAGGTAAAACCTCGCTTGGCTGTTACGAAACGTGATTGCGATATAAGTCCTCGGAAGGCGGCGGAATTTTATTTTATTTGCCATTCCGTCAGGGTTATTGGATGATCGGCAATAGATCGAGTTTGTATGCATTTGAAAGCTCTTTTTTCTGGTACTATCACCTGAAAATGTCGTAGGAAAATGTCATAGGAAACACTTTCAACAACCGCCACGTTCCTTAATTGTTATAACAAGAAATATATCACAGCGCCATTGAAATGAAAAGGCAACAAATGAAAATGAAAAGCCTACGACACCGGGAGTTCCCAGGCGGTCCCCCATCCAAGTACTATCCCGGCCCGACGATGCTTAACTTCCGTGATCAGACGAGAACGGGTGTGTTCATCGTGGTATGGCCGTAGACATTAGTAGGGGCAAATACGTGCAATTTATTTTGACGTTGTGATCAAATTTTTTTATTTAATTTCTTTGAGTTACTGACCTCTGTGATTACTGCAAACGTCAGTAACTCGACCGTACAATTTCTGGTAGTGGGGGCCTGCGTCCGCGCTCGCCCCCTCCTTAAGTCAAAATGAATGAGCTTAGAATAGTTGCGCGGCCAAATGTCGGTGGTGACTTAAACGCTAAGGTAAAACCTCGCTTGGCTGTTACGAAACGTGATTGCGATATAAGTCCTCGGAAGGCGGCGGAATTTTATTTTATTTGCCATTCCGTCAGGGTTATTGGATGATCGGCAATAGATCGAGTTTGTATGCATTTGAAAGCTCTTTTTTCTCGTACTATCACCTGAAAATGTCGTAGGAAAATGTCATAGGAAACACTTTCAACAACCGCCACGTTCCTTAATTGTTATAACAAGAAATATATCACAGCGCCATTGAAATGAAAAGGCAACAAATGAAAATGAAAAGCCTACGACACCGGGAGTTCCCAGGCGGTCCCCCATCCAAGTACTATCCCGGCCCAACGATGCTTAACTTCCGTGATCAGACGAGAACGGGTGTGTTCATCGTGGTATGGCCGTAGACATTAGTGGGGGCAAATACGTGCAATTTATTTTGACGTTGTGATCAAATTTTTTTATTTAATTTCTTTGAGTTACTGACCTCTGCGATTACTGCAAACGTCAGTAACTCGACCGTACAATTTCTGGTAGTGGGGGCCTGCGTCCGCGCTCGCCCCCTCCTTAAGTCAAAATGAATGAGCTTAGAATAGTTGCGCGGCCAAATGTCGGTGGTGACTTAAACGCTAAGGTAAAACCTCGCTTGGCTGTTACGAAACGTGATTGCGATATAAGTCCTCGGAAGGCGGCGGAATTTTATTTTATTTGCCATTCCGTCAGGGTTATTGGATGATCGGCAATAGATCGAGTTTGTATGCATTTGAAAGCTCTTTTTTCTCGTACTATCACCTGAAAATGTCGTAGGAAAATGTCATAGGAAACACTTTCAACAACCGCCACGTTCCTTAATTGTTATAACAAGAAATATATCACAGCGCCATTGAAATGAAAAGGCAACAAATGAAAATGAAAAGCCTACGACACCGGGAGTTCCCAGGCGGTCCCCCATCCAAGTACTATCCGGGCCGACGATGCTTAACTTCCGTGATCAGACGAGAACGGGTGTGTTCATCGTGGTATGGCCGTAGACATTAGTAGGGTCAAATACGTGCAATTTATTTTGACGTTGTGATCAAATTTTTTTATTTAATTTCTTTGAGTTACTGACCTCTGCGATTACTGCAAACGTCAGTAACTCGACCGTACAATTTCTGGTAGTGGGGGCCTGCGTCCGCGCTCGCCCCCTCCTTAAGTCAAAATGAATGAACTTAGAATAGTTGCGCGGCCAAATGTCGGTGGTGACTTAAACGCTAAGGTAAAACCTCGCTTGGCTGTTACGAAACGTGATTGCGATATAAGTCCTCGGAAGGCGGCGGAATTTTATTTTATTTGCCATTCCGTCAGGGTTATTGGATGATCGGCAATAGATCGAGTTTGTATGCATTTGAAAGCTCTTTTTTCTCGTACTATCACCTGAAAATGTCGTAGGAAAATGTCATAGGAAACACTTTAAACAACCGCCACGTTCCCTAATTGTTATAACAAAAAATATATCACAGCGCCATTGAAATGAAAAGGCAACAAATAAAAATGAAAAGCCTACGACACCGGAAGTTCCCGGGCGGTCCCCCATCCAAGTACTATCCCGGCCCGACGATGCTTAACTTCCGTGATCAGACGAGAACGGGTGTGTTCATCGTGGTATGGCCGTAGACATTAGTAGGGGCAAATACGTGCAATTTATTTTGACGTTGTGATCAAATTTTTTTATTTAATTTCTTTGAGTTACTGACCTCTGCGATTACTGCAAACGTCAGTAACTCGACCGTACAGTTTCTGGTAGTGGGGGCCTGCGTCCGCGCTCGCCCCCTCCTTAAGTCAAAATGAATGAGCTTAGAATAGTTGCGCGGCCAAATGTCGGTGGTGACTTAAACGCTAAGGTAAAACCTCGCTTGGCTGTTACGAAACGTGATTGCGATATAAGTCCTCGGAAGGCGGCGGAATTTTATTTTATTTGCCATTCCGTCAGGGTTATTGGATGATCGGCAATAGATCGAGTTTGAATGCATTTGAAAGCTCTTTTTTCTCGTACTATCACCTGAAAATGTCGTAGGAAAATGTCATAGGAAACACTTTCAACAACCGCCACGTTCCCTAATTGTTATAACAAGAAATATATCACAGCGCCATTGAAATGAAAAGGCAACAAATGAAAATGAAAAGCCTGCGACACCGGGAGTTCCCAGGCGGTCCCCCATCCAAGTACTATCCCGGCCCGACGATGCTTAACTTCCGTGATCAGACGAGAACGGGTGTGTTCATCGTGGTATGGCCGTAGACATTAGTAGGGGCAAATACGTGCAATTTATTTTGACGTTGTGATCAAATTTTTTTATTTAATTTCTTTGAGTTACTGACCTCTGCGATTACTGCAAACGTCAGTAACTCGACCGTACAATTTCTGGTAGTGGGGGCCTGCGTCCGCGCTCGCCCCCTCCTTAAGTCAAAATGAATGAGCTTAGAATAGTTGCGCGGCCAAATGTCGGTGGTGACTTAAACGCTAAGGTAAAACCTCGCTTGGCTGTTACGAAACGTGATTGCGATATAAGTCCTCGGAAGGCGGCGAAATTTTATTTTATTTGCCATTCCGTCAGGGTTATTGGATGATCGGCAATAGATCGAGTTTGTATGCATTTGAAAGCTCTTTTTTCTCGTATTATCACCTGAAAATGTCGTAGGAAAATGTCATAGGAAACACTTTCAACAACCGCCACGTTCCCTAATAGTTATAACAAGAAATATATCACAGCACCATTGAAATGAAAAGGCAACAAATGAAAATGAAAAGCCTACGACACCGGGAGTTCCCAGGCGGTTCCCCATCCAAGTACTATCCCGGCCAGACGATGCTTAACTTCCGTGATCAGACGAGAACGGGTGTGTTCATCGTGGTATGGCCGTAGACATTAGTAGGGGCAAATACGTGCAATTTATTTTGACGTTGTGATCAAATTTTTTTATTTAATTTCTTTGAGTTACTGACCTCTGCGATTACTGCAAACGTCAGTAACTCGACCGTACAATTTCTGGTAGTGGGGGTCTGCGTCCGCGCTCGCCCCCTCCTTAAGTCAAAATGAATGAGCTTAGAATAGTTGCGCGGCCAAATGTCGGTGGTGACTTAAACGCTAAGGTAAAACCACGCTTGGCTGTTACGAAACGTGATTGCGATATAAGTCCTCGGAAGGCGGCGGAATGTTATTTTATTTGCCATTCCGTCAGGGTTATTGGATGATCGGCAATAGATCGAGTTTGTATGCATTTGAAAGCTCTTTTTTCTCGTACTATCACCTGAAAATGTCGTAGGAAAATGTCATAGGAAACACTTTAAACAACCGCCACGTTCCCTAATTGTTATAACAAAAAATATATCACAGCGCCATTGAAATGAAAAGGCAACAAATGAAAATGAAAAGCCTACGACACCGGAAGTTCCCAGGCGGTCCCCCATCCAAGTACTATCCCGGCCCGACGATGCTTAACTTCCGTGATCAGACGAGAACGGGTGTGTTCATCGTGGTATGGCCGTAGACATTAGTAGGGGCAAATACGTGCAATTTATTTTGACGTTGTGATCAAATTTTTTTATTTAATTTCTTTGAGTTACTGACCTCTGCGATTACTGCAAACGTCAGTAACTCGACCGTACAATTTCTGGTAGTGGGGGCCTGCGTCCGCGCTCGCCCCCTCCTTAAGTCAAAATGAATGAGCTTAGAATAGTTGCGCGGCCAAATGTCGGTGGTGACTTAAACGCTAAGGTAAAACCTCGCTTGGCTGTTACGAAACGTGATTGCGATATAAGTCCTCGGAAGGCGGCGGAATTTTATTTTATTTGCCATTCCGTCAGGGTTATTGGATGATCGGCAATAGATCGAGTTTGTATGCATTTGTAAGCTCTTTTTTCTCGTACTATCACCTGAAAATATCGTAGGAAAATGTCATAGGAAACACTTTCAACAACCGCCACGTTCCCTAATTGTTATAACAAGAAATATATCACAGCGCCATTGAAATGAAAAGGCAACAAATGAAAATGAAAAGCCTACGACACCGGGAGTTCCCAGGCGGTCCCCCATCCAAGTACTATCCCGGCCCGACGATGCTTAACTTCCGTGATCAGACGAGAACGGGTGTGTTCATCGTGGTATGGCCGTAGACATTAGTAGGGGCAAATACGTGCAATTTATTTTGACGTTGTGATCAAATTTTTTTATTTAATTTCTTTGAGTTACTGACCTCTGCGATTACTGCAAACGTCAGTAACTCGACCGTACAATTTCTGGTAGTGGGGGCCTGCGTCCGCGCTCGCCCCCTCCTTAAGTCAAAATGAATGAGCTTAGAATAGTTGCGCGGCCAAATGTCGGTGGTGACTTAAACGCTAAGGTAAAACCTCGCTTGGCTGTTACGAAACGTGATTGCGATATAAGTCCTCGGAAGGCGGCGGAATTTTATTTTATTTTCCATTCCGTCAGGGTTATTGGATGATCGGCAATAGATCGAGTTTGTATGCATTTGAAAGCTCTTTTTTCTCGTACTATCACCTGAAAATGTCGTAGGAAAATGTCATAGGAAACACTTTCAACAACCGCCACGTTCCTTAATTGTTATAACAAGAAATATATCACAGCGCCATTGAAATGAAAAGGCAACAAATGAAAATGAAAAGCCTACGACACCGGGAGTTCCCAGGCGGTCCCCCATCCAAGTACTATCCCGGCCCGACGATGCTTAACTTCCGTGATCAGACGAGAACGGGTGTGTTCATCGTGGTATGGCCGTAGACATTAGTAGGGGCAAATACGTGCAATTTATTTTGACGTTGTGATCAAATTTTTTTATTTAATTTCTTTGAGTTACTGACCTCTGCGATTACTGCAAACGTCAGTAACTCGACCGTACAATTTCTGGTAGTGTGGGTCTGCGTCCGCGCTCGCCCCCTCCTTAAGTCAAAATGAATGAGCTTAGAATAGTTGCGCGGCCAAATGTCGGTGGTGACTTAAACGCTAAGGTAAAACCTCGCTTGGCTGTTACGAAACGTGATTGCGATATAAGTCCTCGGAAGGCGGCGGAATTTTATTTTATTTGCCATTCCGTCAGGGTTATTGGATGATCGGCAATAGATCGAGTTTGTATGCATTTGAAAGCTCTTTTTTCTCGTACTATCACCTGAAAATGTCGTAGGAAAATGTCATAGGAAACACTTTAAACAACCGCCACGTTCCCTAATTGTTATAACAAAAAATATATCACAGCGCCATTGAAATGAAAAGGCAACAAATGAAAATGAAAAGCCTACGACACCGGAAGTTCCCAGGCGGTCCCCCATCCAAGTACTATCCCGGCCCGACGATGCTTAACTTCCGTGATCAGACGAGAACGGGTGTGTTCATCGTGGTATGGCCGTAGACATTAGTAGGGGCAAATACGTGCAATTTATTTTGACGTTGTGATCAAATTTTTTTATTTAATTTCTTTGAGTTACTGACCTCTGCGATTACTGCAAACGTCAGTAACTCGACCGTACAATTTCTGGTAGTGGGGGCCTGCGTCCGCGCTCGCCCCCTCCTTAAGTCAAAATGAATGAGCTTAGAATAGTTGCGCGGCCAAATGTCGGTGGTGACTTAAACGCTAAGGTAAAACCTCGCTTGGCTGTTACGAAACGTGATTGCGATATAAGTCCTCGGAAGGCGGCGGAATTTTATTTTATTTGCCATTCCGTCAGGGTTATTGGATGATCGGCAATAGATCGAGTTTGTATGCATTTGAAAGCTCTTTTTTCTCGTACTATCACCTGAAAATATCGTAGGAAAATGTCATAGGAAACACTTTCAACAACCGCCACGTTCCCTAATTGTTATAACAAGAAATATATCACAGCGCCATTGAAATGAAAAGGCAACAAATGAAAATGAAAAGCCTACGACACCGGGAGTTCCCAGGCGGTCCCCCATCCAAGTACTATCCCGGCCCGACGATGCTTAACTTCCGTGATCAGACGAGAACGGGTGTGTTCATCGTGGTATGGCCGTAGACATTAGTAGGGGCAAATACGTGCAATTTATTTTGACGTTGTGATCAAATTTTTTTATTTAATTTCTTTGAGTTACTGACCTCTGCGATTACTGCAAACGTCAGTAACTCGACCGTACAATTTCTGGTAGTGGGGGCCTGCGTCCGCGCTCGCCCCCTCCTTAAGTCAAAATGAATGAGCTTAGAATAGTTGCGCGGCCAAATGTCGGTGGTGACTTAAACGCTAAGGTAAAACCTCGCTTGGCTGTTACGAAACGTGATTGCGATATAAGTCCTCGGAAGGCGGCGGAATTTTATTTTATTTGCCATTCCGTCAGGGTTATTGGATGATCGGCAATAGATCGAGTTTGTATGCATTTGAAAGCTCTTTTTTCTCGTACTATCACCTGAAAATGTCGTAGGAAAATGTCATAGGAAACATTTTCAACAACCGCCACGTTCCTTAATTGTTATAACAAGAAATATATCACAGCGCCATTGAAATGAAAAGGCAACAAATGAAAATGAAAAGCCTACGACACCGGGAGTTCCCAGGCGGTTCCCCATCCAAGTACTATCCCGGCCCGACGATGCTTAACTTCCGTGATCAGACGAGAACGGGTGTGTTCATCGTGGTATGGCCGTAGACATTAGTAGGGACAAATACGTGCAATTTATTTTGACGTTGTGATCAAATTTTTTTATTTAATTTCTTTGAGTTACTGACCTCTGCGATTACTGCAAACGTCAGTAACTCGACCGTACAATTTCTGGTAGTGGGGGCCTGCGTCCGCGCTCGCCCCCTCCTTAAGTCAAAATGAATGAGCTTAGAATAGTTGCGCGGCCAAATGTCGGTGGTGACTTAAACGCTAAGGTAAAACCTCGCTTGGCTGTTACGAAACGTGATTGCGATATAAGTCCTCGGAAGGCGGCGGAATTTTATTTTATTTGCCATTCCGTCAGGGTTATTGGATGATCGGCAATAGATCGAGTTTGTATGCATTTGAAAGCTCTTTTTTCTCGTACTATCACCTGAAAATGTCGTAAGAAAATGTCATAGGAAACACTTTCAACAACCGCCACGTTCCTTAATTGTTATAACAAGAAATATATCACAGCGCCATTGAAATGAAAAGGCAACAAATGAAAATGAAAAGCCTACGACACCGGGAGTTCCCAGGCGGTCCCCCATCCAAGTACTATCCCGGCCCGACGATGCTTTACTTCCGTGATCAGACGAGAACGGGTGTGTTCATCGTGGTATGGCCGTAGACATTAGTAGGGGCAAATACGTGCAATTTATTTTGACGTTGTGATCAAATTTTTTTATTTAATTTCTTTGAGTTACTGACCTCTGCGATTACTGCAAACGTCAGTAACTCGACCGTACAATTTCTGGTAGTGGGGGCCTGCGTCCGCGCTCGCCCCCTCCTTAAGTCAAAATGAATGAGCTTAGAATAGTTGCGCGGCCAAATGTCGGTGGTGACTTAAACGCTAAGGTAAAACCTCGCTTGGCTGTTACGAAACGTGATTGCGATATAAGTCCTCGGAAGGCGGCGGAATGTTATTTTATTTGCCATTCCGTCAGGGTTATTGGATGATCGGCAATAGATCGAGTTTGTATGCATTTGAAAGCTCTTTTTTCTCGTACTATCACCTGAAAATGTCGTAGGAAAATGTCATAGGAAACACTTTCAACAACCGCCACGTTCCCTAATTGTTATAACAAGAAATATATCACAGCGCCATTGAAATGAAAAGGCAACAAATGAAAATGAAAAGCCTACGACACCGGGAGTTCACAGGCGGTCCCCCATCCAAGTACTATCCCGGGCCGACGATGCTTAACTTCCGTGATCAGACGAGAACGGGTGTGTTCATCGTGGTATGGCCGTAGACATTAGTAGGGGCAAATACGTGCAATTTATTTTGACGTTGTGATCAAATTTTTTTATTTAATTTCTTTGAGTTACTGACCTCTGCGATTACTGCAAACGTCAGTAACTCGACCGTACAATTTCTGGTAGTGGGGGCCTGCGTCCGCGCTCGCCCTCTCCTTAAGTCAAAATGAATAAGCTTAGAATAGTTGCGCGGCCAAATGTCGGTGGTGACTTAAACGCTAAGGTAAAACCTCGCTTGGCTGTTACGAAACGTGATTGCGATATAAGTCCTCGGAAGGCGGCGGAATTTTATTTTATTTGCCATTCCGTCAGGGTTATTGGATGATCGGCAATAGATCGAGTTTGTATGCATTTGAAAGCTCTTTTTTCTCGTACTATCACCTGAAAATGTCGTAGGAAAATGTCATAGGAAACACTTTCAACAACCGCCACGTTCCTTAATTGTTATAACAAGAAATATATCACAGCGCCATTGAAATGAAAAGGCAACAAATGAAAATGAAAAGCCTACGACACCGGGAGTTCCCAGGCGGTCCCCCATCCAAGTACTATCCCGGCCCGACGATGCTTAACTTCCGTGATCAGACGAGAACGGGTGTGTTCATCGTGGTATGGCCGTAGACTTTAGTAGGGGCAAATACGTGCAATTTATTTTGACGTTGTGATCAAATTTTTTTATTTAATTTCTTTGAGTTACTGACCTCTGCGATTACTGCAAACGTCAGTAACTCGACCGTACAATTTCTGGTAGTGGGGGCCTGCGTCCGCGCTCGCCCCCTCCTTAAGTCAAAATGAATGAGCTTAGAATAGTTGCGCGGCCAAATGTCGGTGGTGACTTAAACGCTAAGGTAAAACCTCGCTTGGCTGTTACGAAACGTGATTGCGATATAAGTCCTCGGAAGGCGGCGGAATTTTATTTTATTTGCCATTCCGTCAGGGTTATTGGATGATCGGCAATAGATCGAGTTTGTATGCATTTGAAAGCTCTTTTTTCTCGTACTATCACCTGAAAATGTCGTAGGAAAATGTCATAGGAAACACTTTCAACAACCGCCACGTTCCTTAATTGTTATAACAAGAAATATATCACAGCGCCATTGAAATGAAAAGGCAACAAATGAAAATGAAAAGCCTACGACAGCGGGAGTTCACAGGCGGTCCCCCATCCAAGTACTATCCCGGCCCGACGATGCTTAACTTCTGTGATCAGACGAGAACGGGTGTGTTCATCGTGGTATGGCCGTAGACATTAGTAGGGGCAAATACGTGCAATTTATTTTGACGTTGTGATCAAATATTTTTATTTAATTTCTTTGAGTTACTGACCTCTGCGATTACTGCAAACGTCAGTAATTCGACCGTACAATTTCTGGTAGTGGGGGCCTGCGTCCGCGCTCGCCCCCTCCTTAAGTCAAAATGAATGAGCTTAGAATAGTTGCGCGGCCAAATGTCGGTGGTGACTTAAACGCTAAGGTAAAACCTCGCTTGGCTGTTACGAAACGTGATTGCGATATAAGTCCTCGGAAGGCGGCGGAATTTTATTTTATTTGCCATTCCGTCAGGGTTATTGGATGATCGGCAATAGATCGAGTTTGTATGCATTTGAAAGCTCTTTTTTCTTGTACTATCACCTGAAAATGTCGTAGGAAAATGTCATAGGAAACACTTTCAACAACCGCCACGTTCCTTAATTGTTATAACAAGAAATATATCACAGCGCCATTGAAATGAAAAGGCAACAAATGAAAATGAAAAGCCTACGACACCGGGAGTTCCCAGGCGGTCCCCCATCCCAGTACTATCCCGGCCCGACGATGCTTAACTTCCGTGATCAGACGAGAACGGGTGTGTTCATCGTGGTATGGCCGTAGACATTAGTAGGGGCAAATACGTGCAATTTATTTTGACGTTGTGATCAAATTTTTTTATTTAATTTCTTTGAGTTACTGACCTCTGCGATTACTGCAAACGTCAGTAACTCGACCTTACAATTTCTGGTAGTGGGGGCCTGCGTCCGCGCTCGCCCCCTCCTTAAGTCAAAATGAATGAGCTTAGAATAGTTGCGCGGCCAAATGTCGGTGGTGACTTAAACGCTAAGGTAAAACCTCGCTTGGCTGTTACGAAACGTGATTGCGATATAAGTCCTCGGAAGGCGGCGGAATTTTATTTTATTTGCCATTCCGTCAGGGTTATTGGATGATCGATAATAGATCGAGTTTGTATGCATTTGAAAGCTCTTTTTTCTCGTACTATCACCTGAAAATGTCGTAGGAAAATGTCATAGGAAACACTTTCAACAACCGCCACGTTCCTTAATTGTTATAACAAGAAATATATCACAGCGCCATTGAAATGAAAAGGCAACAAATGAAAATGAAAAGCCTACGACACCGGGAGTTCCCAGGCGGTTCCCCATCCAAGTACTATCCCGGCCCGACGATGCTTAACTTCCGTGATCAGACGAGGACGGGTGTGTTCATCGTGGTATGGCCGTAGACATTAGTAGGGGCAAATACGTGCAATTTATTTTGACGTTGTGATCAAATTTTTTTATTTAATTTCTTTGAGTTACTGACCTCTGCGATTACTGCAAACGTCAGTAACTCGACCGTACAATTTCTGGTAGTGGGGGCCTGCGTCCGCGCTCGCCCCCTCCTTAAGTCAAAATGAATGAGCTTAGAATAGTTGCGCGGCCAAATGTCGGTGGTGACTTAAACGCTAAGGTAAAACCTCGCTTGGCTGTTACGAAACGTGATTGCGATATAAGTCCTCGGAAGGCGGCGGAATTTTATTTTATTTGCCATTCCGTCAGGGTTATTGGATGATCGGCAATAGATCGAGTTTGTATGCATTTGAAAGCTCTTTTTTCTCGTGCTATCACCTGAAAATGTCGTAGGAAAATGTCATAGGAAACACTTTCAGCAACCGCCACGTTCCTTAATTGTTATAACAAGAAATATATCACAGCGCCATTGAAATGAAAAGGCCACAAATGAAAATGAAAAGCCTACGACACCGGGAGTTCCCAGGCGGTCCCCCATCCAAGTACTATCCCGGCCCGACGATGCTTAATTCCGTGATCAGACGAGAACGGGTGTGTTCATCGTGGTATGGCCGTAGACATTAGTAGGGGCAAATACGTGCAATTTATTTTGACGTTGTGATCAAATTTTTTTATTTAATTTCTTTGAGTTACTGACCTCTGCGATTACTGCAAACGTCAGAAACTCGACCGTACAATTTCTGGTAGTGGGGGCCTGCGTCCGCGCTCGCCCCCTCCTTAAGTCAAAATGAATGAGCTTAGAATAGTTGCGCGGCCAAATGTCGGTGGTGACTTAAACGCTAAGGTAAAACCTCGCTTGGCTGTTACGAAACGTGATTGCGATATAAGTCCTCGGAAGGCGGCGGAATTTTATTTTATTTGCCATTCCGTCAGGGTTATTGGATGATCGGCAATAGATCGAGTTTGTATGCATTTGAAAGCTCTTTTTTCTCGTGCTATCACCTGAAAATGTCGTAGGAAAATGTCATAGGAAACACTTTCAACAACCGCCACGTTCGTTAATTGTTATAACAAGAAATATATCACAGCGCCATTGAAATGAAAAGGCCACAAATGAAAATGAAAAGCCTACGACACCGGGAGTTCCCAGGCGGGCCCATCCAAGTACTATCCCGGCCCGACGATGCTTAACTTCCGTGATCAGACGAGAACGGGTGTGTTCATCGTGGTATGGCCGTAGACATTAGTAGGGACAAATACGTGCAATTTATTTTGACGTTGTGATCAAATTTTTTTATTTAATTTCTTTGAGTTACTGACCTCTGCGATTACTGCAAACGTCAGTAACTCGACCGTACAATTTCTGGTAGTGGGGGCCTGCGTCCGCGCTCGCCCCCTCCTTAAGTCAAAATGAATGAGCTTAGAATAGTTGCGCGGCCAAATGTCGGTGGTGACTTAAACGCTAAGGTAAAACCTCGCTTGGCTGTTACGAAACGTGATTGCGATATAAGTCCTCGGAAGGCGGCGGAATTTTATTTTATTTGCCATTCCGTCAGGGTTATTGGATGATCGGCAATAGATCGAGTTTGTATGCATTTGAAAGCTCTTTTTTCTCGTGCTATCACCTGAAAATGTCGTAGGAAAATGTCATAGGAAACACTTTCAACAACCGCCACGTTCCTTAATTGTTATAACAAGAAATATATCACAGCGCCATTGAAATGAAAAGGCCACAAATGAAAATGAAAAGCCTACGACACCGGGAGTTCCCAGGCGGGCCCATCCAAGTACTATCCCGGCCCGACGATGCTTAACTTCCGTGATCAGACGAGAACGGGTGTGTTCATCGTGGTATGGCCGTAGACATTAGTAGGGACAAATACGTGCAATTTATTTTGACGTTGTGATCAAATTTTTTTATTTAATTTCTTTGAGTTACTGACCTCTGCGATTACTGCAAACGTCAGTAACTCGACCGTACAATTTCTGGTAGTGGGGGCCTGCGTCCGCGCTCGCCCCCTCCTTAAGTCAAAATGAATGAGCTTAGAATAGTTGCGCGGCCAAATGTCGGTGGTGACTTAAACGCTAAGGTAAAACCTCGCTTGGCTGTTACGAAACGTGATTGCGATATAAGTCCTCGGAAAGCGGCGGAATTTTATTTTATTTGCCATTCCGTCAGGGTTATTGGATGATCGGCAATAGATCGAGTTTGTATGCATTTTGAAGCTCTTTTTCTCGTGCTATCACCTGAAAATGTCGTAGGAAAATGTCATAGGAAACACTTTCAACAACCGCCACGTTCCTTAATTGTTATAACAAGAAATATATCACAGCGCCATTGAAATGAAAAGGCAACAAATGAAAATGAAAAGCCTACGACACCGGGAGTTCCCAGGCGGTCCCCCATCCAAGTACTATCCCGGCCCGACGATGCTTAACTTCCGTGATCAGACGAGAACGGGTGTGTTCATCGTGGTATGGCCGTAGACATTAGTAGGGGCAAATACGTGCAATTTATTTTGACGTTGTGATCAAATTTTTTTATTTAATTTCTTTGAGTTACTGACCTCTGCGATTACTGCAAACGTCAGTAACTCGACCGTACAATTTCTGGTAGTGGGGGCCTGCGTCCGCGCTCGCCCCCTCCTTAAGTCAAAATGAATGAGCTTAGAATAGTTGCGCGGCCAAATGTCGGTGGTGACTTAAACGCTAAGGTAAAACCTCGCTTGGCTGTTACGAAACGTGATTGCGATATAAGTCCTCGAAAAGCGGCGGAATTTTATTTTATTTGCCATTCCGTCAGGGTTATTGGATGATCGGCAATAGATCGAGTTTGTATGCATTTGAAAGCTCTTTTTCTCGTGCTATCACCTGAAAATGTCGTAGGAAAATGTCATAGGAAACACTTTCAACAACCGCCACGTTCTTTAATTGTTATAACAAGAAATATATCACAGCGCCATTGAAATGAAAAGGCAACAAATGAAAATGAAAAGCCTACGACACCGGGAGTTCCCAGGCGGTCCCCCATCCAAGTACTATCCCGGCCCGACGATGCTTAACTTCCGTGATCAGACGAGAACGGGTGTGTTCATCGTGGTATGGCCGTAGACATTAGTAGGGGCAAATACGTGCAATTTATTTTGACGTTGTGATCAAATTTTTTTATTTAATTTCTTTGAGTTACTTAGGACAAGGCGTATGCATGGATTATCTATTAGACTTTAAGGTTATAGTTTTGTGAAAAAAACAATGTTTTTTTAAAGATGTGTGGCTATAAAAATAGCCGTTGTTTTCTGAGTGTAGCGGTTTACTTCTTCTGTCCTTTGTCGTTCTTCTTTGGGAGTAAGACAGCTTGAATGTTTGGCAAAACACCACCAGCTGCAATGGTTACACCGCTCAAAAGTTTGTTTAATTCTTCATCATTACGAACAGCCAATTGTAAATGTCTTGGAATAATCCTAGCTTTTTTGTTGTCTCTTGCTGCGGTACCAGCCAACTCCAATATCTCAGCAGATAAATATTCCAAGACGGCTGCTAAGTAAACTGGTGCTCCAGATCCAATTCGGTTTGCATAGTGCCCTCTACGAAGGAATCTATGCACTCTACCGACTGGAAATTGAAGTCCAGCTCTTGAGGATCTTGTCTTGGCTTTAGCCTTAGCTTTTCCACCTTTTCCACGTCCAGACATAACTGCGATTTGATTTGTAAGTTAATACAAAAACGTACGAATATTTAACGTAAGTGTTAACGAAATAAACTTTACTCTTTTTTTTATCATAAAAATAGGATCGAAATCATGTTTTTTTAACCAATCATAATTAAGTATTAAACAAAAGATTTTTTTTTTAACCAATTAAATTGCGTATCGGCGTTTTCGGATCGAATTCGATCCGATTTTTTTACTTATAAACAAAAAGTTTTGACTTGCAGTTTAATGCTTATTTACAAGTTAAGTAGCAAACATTTTTAACCATGTCTGACGCAGCAGCTAAAGGAGGAAAACAGGCACCTAAAGTAGCCAAGAAAGGTGAAAAAAGAGCCGGCAAAAAAGGAGGAAAGATTGGTGGAACTGGTGAAAAGAAACGCAAGAGAAAGAGAAAGGAAAGTTATGCTATTTACATCTACAATGTTTTGAAACAAGTTCACCCAGATGTCGGAGTTTCAAGCAAAGCTATGAGCATCATGAACTCATTTGTCAACGACATCTTTGAGCGCATTGCTTCCGAAGCTTCGCGTTTGGCTCTTCAAAACAAAAAGTCGACCATCTCTTCTCGTGAAATTCAAACCGCAGTACGTCTTCTCTTGCCTGGAGAACTTGCAAAACACGCAGTCAGTGAAGGAACAAAAGCCGTCACAAAATACACAAGCAGCAAGTAAACCAACGTCTACCAAACACAAACGGTCTTTTTTAAGACCACACATCTTTAAAAAAACATTTACTTGGCGTCACTACAAGTTAACCGAAGTTAATAAAACTTCTAAATAATGTGCTTAAGAACACTAGCCTACATTTAAAATACTTCCCCATGTGTGTGTGGATTAGCTTCACTTTTCATACGTATTATTAGCTGTACTTGCAGAAAAGTCAAGTACATTGATCCATGTTATTGCTTACATTTAACTTAACCCAGCTTTACACGGAAACACTCCCAGGCAAATTAACCCTACAAAGTATTTCTAAATTTTTTTTGTGTCATATATGACATAGTATCGTATAGCAATAAATGTAACTGTGACAAGACTTTACACATTGTGTAATTTGGAAGCGTGCACAAAGTAATGTTTTAAAAGATTTGTGGCTATAAAAATAGCCGTTTTTGTTGAGCAATGACAACGCTTAACCTCCGAATCCGTAAAGAGTTCTTCCTTGACGTTTTAAGGCATAAACAACATCCATAGCGGTAACGGTCTTGCGTTTAGCGTGCTCTGTGTAGGTTACAGCATCACGAATGACATTCTCTAAGAAAACCTTCAGTACACCTCTGGTTTCCTCATAGATAAGGCCAGAGATACGTCTGACACCACCTCGGCGAGCAAGACGTCGAATAGCAGGTTTTGTGATTCCCTGAATGTTATCACGAAGAATTTTTCGGTGACGTTTAGCACCTCCTTTTCCCAATTCTTTACCTCCTTTTCCGCGTCCAGACATATTGATATAGTTGCGTACAGAACGAGTACAAAAACAACGTTTGAGTTTAACAGAATTCAAACAGCTTTAAAAAGAGGCCATAAAATTACCTACTGCTCGTGGAAACACCCTAATTAACCAATAGAGTTGCGTTATTACAAAATGTTCCGAACATTTTGTACATTTTTTTAAGTAAAACTGTAGTTTTTTTAAAAATTCGTGGTCTTAATGTTTCAGTAAGGCAATAAATTTGGCATCGTTGGAATTCGCCAAACCTTCTTCTACTTACTAAAAAAAAAAAGTCAAAAGCTTTTGTGTATCAGAAGTTACAGCCGTTTTCCCGTAGCCAAAAAACACAGATTTTATTAAAATGTTAAAGTAATGAGCGTAATGTCATTATGCAGCCAATCAGAAATTACTTTCTTAGCACCAATCAAATGGTTTGTTTTGAACCTTAGCTGTCAATCAATATGCGAAATAAAACTTTGGCGCGATAGTGCATTTTAGACCGTCTTGTGTATCCGTACTACATCGACTTATTAAAATATGGCTCGTACAAAGCAAACTGCACGTAAATCTACTGGAGGAAAGGCTCCACGGAAACAACTCGCCACTAAAGCTGCGAGGATTGAGAGAGGATTGATTTGGCGCGAAAACAGAAATGTGTGTTTCTGTACATCGTATAATGTCCGTTTTGGGTGCCGCGACTATGCGAAAGCATGTTAATTTTTATTTGTAGTACGACGCAATAGTTTGCAAGAGAAGCTGCTGGAGTTTGAGGTCTTCAGCATTACATCTAGTCTGTTAATTTGGGCTTCTTCCGCGCTCGTGTTAGGATTTTCATAAAGCGTTCTTTGGTTTGCGTTGCGTATGTCGGCTTACATCATCGACACGGCCTGTTTCCGGCTATTAGGAGCAATTCATATATTGGGCACTGCGTTTCGACTTTTTTATTAGACCACAGTAAAAAAATTCACTCACAGAAGTCCCTTTCTTTCATGGCTACAAACACGAAGAATTCTGTCGTAAGTAAAACGAATGCGCAAGCCAAAATAACGATGGGGCGAAGTCATAAGCATGGCCCTGTTGCCCAATGGATAAGACATCTGACTACGAATCAGGGGATTCCAGGTTCGACTCCTGGCAGGGTCGCACTGTCGCATTTCGGCTGCATGGTCTACTGTGTAACGCGCGCGCACGTTCTGGCGTAATGCGTTGATAAACGGAATGTACGCAGACATATTGGAAAGTAATATCACGCACTTAGTTTCGTCGCCTTTGTTAGCATTCATGTAAGTTACCATCCACTCGCTACAGTCGCTCTCCATCCTACGGCTAAATCAACAGCCGTGATTTTTACTATGTCGCCGTCCATCCGTACGCGGTGACAGTTGTAAGCTTTACAGTAACGTGACATGCTCCACAAGCAGTTACGGTGTGTGGACGATGCCTATCATGGCAATTTTTATTTATTAATTAATTTATTTATAGTTGACAAATTTACAAGAAAATGTAGCTCTGAGGCTAATTAAAGTCAACTTTAAAAACATTAAAAACAATAAATAACTGAATATAAAAAATCTATAAGGAATACCGTATATACCATTTTTTTTTTTAAGTATTTTAAATAATATAAATAATATGTCAAAAATATGTCAAGGCTATGTAGTGGTGGTTCCAGGAACTCAGTCAAACTTCCCAGGCAGGGGTCGAGAGAAAATAATATACAACCAGATAATAAGGCTAGAATTTTCTCATATGATACCACCCCACCTAAACCGTCGCACCGCAAGACATGTTTAACTGAGTTCCCGCTCCACAACTGGCAAAGGAAGACAACGGGGAAACTAAAGAAAACCTAATTCAGGTATAAAAGTTTTGCATATTCTGCAAGGACAATGGTTTGGAATCCAGTTTCTTATTTTGTTTCTAAACTCAATTAAAGTACCAGCGTTCCGATACTCGTTAGGCAAAGAGTTCCAAAGCTTTAACCCAACATTAGACAGTGTTTCAAACCCATATCTCACTGAAAATATCAAAAATAATCCTCGATATCGTATTCGAGCACTTCATCCTCCTCCTCACATGCAATTGTCGCCCATGGCTTCTCTCCTGATTGCACTCTATTCAAAAGCTCATCATCGTTCAGATGTATAAACCCCTCATAGTATGCACCACCCCTAAATCTAAAATTTTCCAGACAAGTGGGACAATAACTAATGGTAGATTCTGCCTTTATGCAGCATCTCAGCACGGGTACCTTAATACTATAATAGTTTTTTTGTTGGCCCTGTACATAGGTTTCCATTTTTTTTCTTAAAGTGTTAACTATCATTTAACACTTGAAGTGGTCACGAAAGCTTCGTCCATAGCCTTGGTGAGTAGTGTATGATATCAGGGCTTCGCCCGTCTACGCAGGAGCACGGGTTACAAAAAAAATCCTAGATCTCGGCAAGCTCCATCAATCTTTGATGTGTATAATTACGACCTATTCGAAAGTGCCTTGGGCGCTCGGAATTGCAATGCATCCACGCTCTCAGAGCCAGTTGTATTGTACAATGGCATTTGGAGTTTCTGCAAAAACGATGAGTTGACCGTTGGGATGATCTGTTAACTTGTTGCGAATCTTTTGCGCTACATAGCCTTGTTGCCCACATATAGCGACATACGGATATTCATCGCCGTTATTCTTTTGGATTATAACCATCCCGTTATCCTTTCTAGGGTCTTCAAGGTGAGGAACAGCTCGCTGTCGTAGCTCTGTGATTACTTGCGCTTGTACGGCTATCGTTCGATCTCTGTCTCTGTTTGACGATCTTTGTCCTCTAAATCGTCGTTGAGCAGAGCCAGCGCCGCTTGATTTTCTTCTACAATTTCAGCAAGCTTGCGGACCTCTCGAGGTAAAACCTCTTCAACAACCCAATCCAAAATTGGTGCTGCTTCAGGTCTACCACACCTCAAGAGGAAGCAATAAAGGCCTGGTTCCGTCAGTAAAACTGTATCTGGCTGGGGGTGGACAGATCTGTCCACCCTCTGAAACTCAACAACAGCGTCACCTTTCCGTATTTTGTACTTGTTGGGAACAAGTCTCTGAATAGCTTTTACTCCAGCTTCCCGCTTATAGCCCGCGGCTCTCCAAACATCGGAGGCTACGATGCATTGACCTTTATCCCGAACACAGAATGATCGGACTTGCTTTCCTTCAAAGTAATCAACCACAAGAGACGTTTTGCTTGTGAGTTTTTGGAATTCCCGGGATCATGTTGCCTGGACGGTGCTCTTGATTTTGAAACAACATGTGCTAGTTAATGTGAACCTGTGGCTCAAATTAATACTTACCTCGTCCCCACTGCACCATCTAATAGGACGAAGCCGTCGTGCTATCTATAAGTGCTCGCAGTCTACCTCGAATATCGGGGTCTCTTGTATTGCTTTCCATCCACTTGAGTCCCTCGAGAGAGATGAAGATATCGTGTGGATTGCCGTTGTTATTCCTGAACTGCTTGCGGTTTTGTTTAAAACGGGCTGGAAGGAATCTGAAAAGACGATTTATCTCAATATTTTTCATCTTGTAGTTTTGGAATAATTCCAACCAGGTTGCTTGGGACAGAACTCAAAACATTTTCCAAGTCCTGGGGTGCTCAAGTCTGATCCAAAGGCAAGCGTGCTTTGACTTTTTCAGCTGAGCCTTGATGTTTTCCCAGTCGCTGATCATATTGGTTTCCTCGTCGATTAATTTCAAATCCGATCGTTCGTGGGGGTACCGCATGAACAACTGCTTTTTTTGCCTTCGAAGGTTCTTCGGGATGGCCGTGTAGCTTTGAGTGAGTAGCCAGAGACTGTGCTTGCGATGTCTGCCACTGATTGCAGAAATACGTAGTCATCCCTCCATAGCGAGGATCTCTCTTGATAGGTCTTGTTCCAACGGATTGTAGGGCAGAGAATGACAATGTTGTCGAAATGCTGCCTATACTCGTTCTCAATCAAATCCAGGACACGCTGCGTCTTGCCATAGCTTGTCGGTCCAGTAAAGATTGCTGTATGCGGGTCTTTGACAATGACAATGGCCGTCCTCTATATCCATCTTGGCCCCTGGTCTAGAAACTCCCAGAGCCTTTTTCGCGCCTAGCGCCAAGACAATAGTATACCATACTAATCTGACGGCTTCCCACAGGGAATCGACGACTTCTTTCTCATACTCTTTGCTGCTCATTTATTATAGGTTATCGCATCTTGAAAATGTCGATATCAGGTTGACCGTGTTGCTTTGCGTGTGCTGTTGAGGCGATGGCTTTGGGGTTTCAGCAGGCTGGTGAGACGGGTCTTCCGCCGACACGGCTGCTACGGGCTTCTTACGTATGTAATAAAATGCCACGCAAACGGCAAGTACGGCTGCGAGACCCCCAGCGACATAGAGACTGTCCGGGAACTTGTGAGGACCTGCGATAGGTTCCTGACCCTCTTGCAAAGTACTTTTGCCCAAGTTCTTCTGTAGGTCAGCCTTGTTCTTGCGATTCCATTCAGCAAGTCTCTTGCCAGCAGCAAGACGACCCTCATTCTTCTTGGTTATGACTTGGTTAGATTCACTCATTTATTTGTAAGTCGTGAGACCTTGTAAAAATAGTGTTTTAAACAAGCTTGGGCTAAAAATTAAGTTTTGAGCTTTACAAAATGTAGTGAGCGCAGGCTCTTCTGACGAATCAGTAAACCTCTGACTTTTCTAGAAGAGCTATGTTTTGTTCAAAATTCTCCCATACCTTCACCAAGGACCTACAGACCATCGTGTAGAGTAGCGATGGTCTCTCTTCAAACCTTTTAACAGCCTGAATGTAATGGCGCCTGCCGCGTTTGTAGAACGAGCTAAGCAAAACTAGAAAGAGAAAGTACGTGTGAGATAACGAGCCTACATAACCTCCCGTTCCCATCTTCGAATGGATGGATATTAATCAAGTCTATAAACAGCCTCACCGCGTTCCATATCGGATCGTCAGCCTCTGTAGAGTAGTATCGATCCAGGGCGTCTGTCACTAACCTTGGGATTGCAGAAACAGGGGCAAATTCGTGAAAACCAGCGAATACCTTAGTCGTCCTGTATTTCCCTGTCAGCACCGGTTTGCCGCCCCTGTGTTTTTCCCCGCGCATCATGACCTCATGGATAGCTTGGATTTTGTCAGGCGTGAGACGTCCGCAGCACTGCATCCATTTTAGGGCGCGCATAAAGTTTATCATCTGTCTTTTGAAACTTTTCGTCTTGCCGTCAAGATGTGCGTCTTCATGATCTTGCATCAGGTTCCAGGTCTCAGATGCTGAAAAGTTGGGGCCTACCTCTCCTTCGGATGTGTAGGTTCCGTACTTGAACAGGGCTTCCCACCCTTTTAGAAATTCCTCTACGTATGCGTGGTTTTTTCGCTTTCGCAAGAGTTCGGCAAGCGTCGCAGTTTTATTTAGAACATTTCGGTACTCGTCTTCGTCTGCCATCCAATACTGCCTTTTTAATTTTTTGTTAAATATCTTTTTCTTGCTGCTCATCATCTCGCTCTTTATCTGTCTTGGACAAATGCGGAAAGACATGGTTCATTGTATGAGCAACAACCAATATTGGCGCTAGAAATTTTCCAAAGGCAGAGTACACAAGGATCCCCAAATCTGCCATGAAGTTTTTAATGATGGGGTCTTCCTCGATGTCTTCTTTCAGACCCTCCGCACTATCGAGTTGAACAACATTACCTACGGCCTTCGCGTACATGCCAATCGCATGTGAAGAGAGTGCTTCGGCGGTCTTCTCCCCCTTATCGTGAATTTCACGTTGAATGAATTCCGCGTACGGTTTTTCGATCACCTCATCTGGTGCCTTGTCAGCAAAGCTTTCAGTACATTTGTTCGGCAAGAGATGAATCTGTTAAAAGTATGTATTCCGATGGGATTGTCGATAATGACAATCTCTTCTGACCTTGGAAATTTCTCTTTGAACCAACTTCTCACCCTAGGATATCGCGTCTTTGAACACATGCGTCATAGTACGGGAAGTCGTGGTACTTATCATCGTCAGGTGTCGTATGCTTGCGAAAAATCATAATAACAATTTCCCCTGATTCCTTGAAACAAGATTTTTACTTGTGATATCTCGAATATCACAAGCACGTTAAAACGGTCTTAATATCTCATCATATAGTGGAACATGGCAAGAACCAGGGACGATACACAGGTAATTAAAGCGATTTGGTCGTTGTGTATAACCCTCCGACTCATCTTATACAGATCCCAAACTCTTGCCTCATGATTCGCTTCCAAGACCTCGATTGTATCCTCCAATTTCTGGATCTCTTCCTCAAAATTTTTTCGTAATTTTTCCATACAAGACATATTTATTTAGTTGAAAGTCAAGGCAAAATGCTCCAAATTCTGATCAGTTGTACCCGCCTGGTACACCTGTTTTCCGCGTCACTCCAACATTTTCTAGGTCTGAGGGTGATCCAATCTCACATACAAGCACGCATGCTTAGATTTGCTCACCTGGGTCTTGATCCCTTCCCAACCCGAGATCATGTTCGTTTCCTCATCCACCAGCTTCATATCTGACCTCTCGTGGGGTTGCCACATAAACAATTGCTTCTTTTGACGTCTTAGGCTTTTTGGCAAAGCCGTATAACACTCCTGCTGATACTATGCTTTCTATGCCTCCCAATGATGGCCAGCTCGAGCAGGGGTTGACGCTTCTTATCCAGGCTCTCGTCCGCTATAAGATCGTCAACAATGAACAGAGTCTCTTCACCCGCTAGTAGCTTTGATAGTTGCTCGATCCAGTAAAAGAGTTGATCACCCTGCTCTATCAAGATCACGTAATCATCTTCCCACAGCAAGGCCCTCTCCAAGTAAAGCTTTTTCCAGGGCAGCGTTGGGCGGAGTATGACAACGTTGTGGAAATGGTGCTTGTACTCGTTCTCCAAGAGGTCGAGCACTCGTTGCTCTTACCGCATGAGGTAGGTTCTGTAAAAACCATCGTATGTGATTGTAGCACCACATTGAGAGTCATATTTATTCCATCTGCCTTGGGCAGATAGAAACCTTGGAAGTACTTACTTGGGCTTTAATACTATGGAGGCAGGTATCCACCCTTTGGAGACGGCCATCTCCCGGCTTCCCCTTCCAGCTGTGAAGTAGGCCACCATTTTCATCACATCGCTTGTATCCAACTTGGTGCTGTGACTCGTTATACCAAGGAATCTCTTGCCAACCATAGCGTAAGCGAATGTAAAGCTCAGGTCCACGACTGTCTCATATAGCATGTCGATGATTTCCTTCTCTTTGGGGGTCACATTATAACTCATGTTTATATTATAGATTATCGCATGTGAAAAAAGTCGGTATCGGACTTTGAAGGCTGAGGCTGGCCTAGTGCACGTGTTTCGGGAGGCTGTTGAGCCGCTGCGGGCTGCTTACGGAAAATATAGAATCCAACTCCTACAAAGGCGAATATAGCAACGATGCCTCCACCAATATATACACTACCTGACTGTACAGAACTCACCCCAGAAGAGGTTTTGACTGTAGATTCTACAACACCATCTTGTTGCTTCAGATCTATCTTCCTCTTCTTCATCAGTGCCGCTAACTTGTGACCTTGCGCGACTCTCCACGGGTGCCCACTGGCTTTGTAAATACGCTCGGTTCTTGTGGTTGTTGTTCGCTCATTTCTTGTAACTCAAGAGAGTTAAAAAAATCACTTCCCCTCTGCGTCAAGAAAAAACCCCTTCGGACCATATCTTCCCTCGTACTCGAGTGAATTCTTATAAGATATCGTCTCTAAAACACAGACGTGAGGTGGGAAGCGAGCCGCCGCAGGTGTTATGATAACGGTATCATGTATACCCAAATCAGCAGATGTACTACACCAATCCGAACAACGCAGGGAGGTTACCTTGTATAGATCTATTCCATGCTCTTTAAACGCTCGTAACGTTCACGATTGGCCATGTGTATCTTTTTGAGACTGTTTCCCATTGTTTTCTTGCTCTTCATCAACATTCTCTTCACCACTCTTGGACGTTGAACGCTGGGTGTGATTAATCGTATGCGCAGCGACTAAAAGAGGTGCCAAAAGCTTGCCGAATGCGGAATAGACGAGAATACCTAGATCAGCCATACTGTCCCTGATAATTGGATCTTCCTCCAGGTCTTGATGGAGCTTATCGGCACTATCAAGAGGTACCACGTTGCCTATAGCCTTCGTGTACATAGTGATGGCATGAGTTGACAGGGCCTTGGCAGTCTTCTCTCCCTTTTTCTGGATCTCACCCTGAACGTACGCGGCATGTATCTTGTCGATCACCTCGTCTGAGGCCTTGTCCAGGAAAGTTTCGGTGCATTTCTTCGGTAGGAGGTACTGTTTACCTTTACGTACATCTTTCAAAGCTTGACGTTTGTCGAGGGGTTTTTCACGTTGCTCGAAGGCTTCTACTGGTGTGTCGACTACATCGATTATCTCTGCAATATCTGGAACCATATTTATTACATGTCGATAACGAAAGAAGCAGGCTAGGATCAAGACATATGGCAGGAGTATAGCAATAACTAACACAACGTCCATTTATTTGCTCTCCTTAGCCACTAAGCGATAATGATTTCTCGCGAGAGTTGTGATCTGGTCCACTTGCACGATCCGTTTGTCATCTGCCCTATTGAGTGCCAGCTTGTTCACTTCCTGCGTGTAGATTTGATGCCCCTTGTTCTGGATCAGCACCTGGCTCTTGTATATGTCAACGCCATACTCCAGGCAGGGCTGATAGTTCTCGTAGCTGATGGATTTCTTCGTGACGCACTTCTTTACACCTTTCGCTTTGCGATCGCCGCCCTCTTTCGTGAAACTCTTGTAAGCATAGAGTTTTGCTCTCAATGTGATGAACTCTGTCATGATTTTTTGCTTAGCTCGTCTTTCATGAGGGCCAAGATCTTTTTGTTCTTGCCGATGGGGAGAGGTCTGTTGTCATCTTTGTTGCAGGCACTCTTATCGAAACGTGCCTCTACATCATCAGCAATATCGCGGTAAAAGTCCTCCGTTCTTATGTGGTTGACGAATGAATCCGTATCCATATAGCAGATCCTCATCTTGCTACTGCACTTGGGCTGCATATAGTCGTAGTAGAAGTCGTACATGACGGTCTTTGAAAGATCTAAAATAGCTTGCCCAGTATACACTGGCTTGTTCATCTTTACCTCAGTCTTACCCATTTCCACGCCCATAAGATGGCTGCTGAAGTAGTTCCCACCCTTGAAGTTTGGCTTCATGACGAGCTTGGTGTACTTGTCCTCATTGGTGACCAACTGCATGTTGCGGTGGTTTTCCAGGTTCTCCATAGTCTTGCCAAACACCGAGAGGTTCATGAGCTTGTAAAAGTCCTTCTCAAACTCGTTTTTGGCGGCGGTTCTAAGCCCCGTGTTGTGATCGATATAACCCCTGAGCCAGGACTTCTGGTTAAACTGAATGACTCTATACACTTTCTTAAGCTCGAGCCCATGTTTTAGAGCTTAATGAAGGGCTCTGATATGCACCACGTTCCTCCGCTTGTGTTTCAAATTTGGTATCAGTTTCTCGATCTTGTGAATCACCTTGCGCTCCGGTAGAAAATGTAGCTCATTGTGCTTGTCATGTAGCTTTTCAGAATAGCTAATGTCAACTTCCAAGTAGAAGCGCTGTAGAAATGGGCAGGATCGAGCTTGTAGTTCTCCTGGCACACTCCTCGAAAGCCCTGGAAGATGTCGGTTAGTAGCAAGACGTCTGTGGCCAGATACGTATTGAAGTAGCTGTGAAGCTGTGACTACCATAATGCACCAGGCCTGGCATGGAAAGCAGGGTTGAGGTACACAGAAATCAAGCTGGAGCTCCTTACGGATCCCGACATGCTCCTGATGTTTGAAAAAGGTATCCGTGGGAGTATAACCCAAGCTGTGCACAGATATGTCAAGTCCAACAACAAGTACATGGGGGAGCAATACGATCCGGAGGCTGAGTCTTCCTCTTGCAGTACCTCGACGCCAACAACCTCTACGGCTGGGCTATGCGTCAAGATCTGCCCACGCGCGGGTTCAAGTGGGTGTCGAACGTTGAGATCTTTACAGAGAAGCGCATCCGCGAGCTCGTTGCTGACAACAAGCACGGCTACATCTTGGAAGTTGACATTAGCTATTCTGAAAAGCTACATGACAAGCACAATGAGCTACATTTTCTACCGGAGCGCAAGGTGATTCACAAGATCGAAAAACTGATACCAAATTTGGAACACAAGCGGAGGAACGTGGTGCATATCAGAGCCCTTCATTAAGCTCTAAAACATGGGCTCGAGCTTAAGAAAGTGTATAGAGTCATTCAGTTTAACCAGAAGTCCTGGCTCAGGGGTTATATCGATCACAACACGGGGCTTAGAACCGTCGCCAAAAACGAGTTTGAGAAGGACTTTTACAAGCTCATGAACCTCTCGGTGTTTGGCAAGACTATGGAGAACCTGGAAAACCACCGCAACATGCAGTTGGTCACCAATGAGGACAAGTACACCAAGCTCGTCATGAAGCCAAACTTCAAGGGTGGGAACTACTTCAGCAGCCATCTTATGGGCGTGGAAATGGGTAAGACTGAGGTAAAGATGAACAAGCCGGTGTATACTGGCCAAGCTATTTTAGATCTTTCAAAGACCGTCATGTACGACTTCTACTACGACTATATGCAGCCCAAGTGCAGTAGCAAGATGAGGATCTGCTATATGGATACGGATTCATTCGTCAACCACATAAGAACGGAGGACTTTTACCGCGATATTGCTGATGATGTAGAGGCACGTTTCGATAAGAGTGCCTGCAACAAAGATGACAACAGACCTCTCCCCATCGGCAAGAACAAAAAGATCTTGGCCCTCATGAAAGACGAGCTAAGCAAAAAATCATGACAGAGTTCATCACATTGAGAGCAAAACTCTATGCTTACAAGAGTTTCACGAAAGAGGGCGGCGATCGCAAAGCGAAAGGTGTAAAGAAGTGTGTCACGAAGAAATCCATCAGCTACGAGAACTATCAGCCCTGCCTGGAGTATGGCGTTGACATATACAAGAGCCAGGTGCTGATCCAGAACAAGGGGCATCAAATCTACACGCAGGAAGTGAACAAGCTGGCACTCAATAGGGCAGATGACAAACGGATCGTGCAAGTGGACTAGATCACAACTCTCGCGAGAAATCATTATCGCTTAGTGGCTAAGGAGAGCAAATAAATGGACGTTGTGTTAGTTATTGCTATACTCCTGCCATATGTCTTGATCCTAGCCTGCTTCTTTCGTTATCGACATGTAATAAATATGGTTCCAGATATTGCAGAGATAATCGATGTAGTCGACACACCAGTAGAAGCCTTCGAGCAACGTGAAAAACCCCTCGACAAACGTCAAGCTTTGAAAGATGTACGTAAAGGTAAACAGTACCTCCAACCGAAGAAATGCACCGAAGCTTTCCTGGACAAGGCCTCAGACGAGGTGATCGACAAGATACATGCCGCGTACGTTCAGGATGAGATCCAGAAAAAGGGAGAGAAGACTGCCAAGGCCCTGTCAACTCATGCCATCACTATGTACACGAAGGCTATAGGCAACGTGGTACCTCTTGATAGTGCCGATAAGCTCCATCAAGACCTGGAGGAAGATTCAATTATCAGGGACAGTATGGCTGATCTAGGTTTTCTCGTCTATTCCGCATTCGGCAAGCTTTTGGCACCTCTTTTAGTCGCTGCGCATACGATTAATCACACCCAGCGTTCAACGTCCAAGAGTGGTGAAGAGAATGTTGATGAAGAGCAAGAAAACAATGGGAAACAGTCTCAAAAAGATACACATGGCCAATCGTGAACGTTACGAGCGTTTAAAGAGCATGGACTAGATCTATACAAGGTAACCTCCCTGCGTTGTTCGGATTGGTGTAGTACATCTGCTGATTTGGGTGTACATTATACCGTTATCATAACACCTGCGGCGGCTCGCTTCCCACCTCACGTCTGTGTTTTAGAGACGATATCTTATAAGAATTCACTCGAGTACGAGGGAAGATATGGTTATTATTATTATTATTCATTTATTTATAGTTGACTAAGTATAAATACATATATAGCTAATAAAAGCTAGTTAATGTCAACTTGAAAAGAAAGATTTTAAAATATACAGTATAAATATAAGGCATAAATTATTTTTAGATATATACAATTTCTTAAACATTTGTGGTTGTATAAATTAAGTGAGTGTATAAGCAAATATGAAATTAGCGAGAGTACATCCGCGAGTTATATAAAACCAATTTGTGGGATGTATTTTTTACATAGTCTGCAGGAGCAGTTTGGTACCCACTTTTTAATTTGGGATTTAAAGGATTGCAAGGATGACATTTCTTTGATTCTTACTGGAATTTGTTGCCATATTTTGTAACCGATAAAGGATAAAGTTTCTGTACCATAGTAAACTGATTTAGCATTACGGCCAGTAAATTCTCGATTATTTCTTAGATTGTATTTTGGATTATAAACAGGAAAAATATCATTATTTCTGGAGCCATGTCGTTTTTTATTTTGTACATCTCAGTTGCAAGAGATTGTAGGTTTCGTTGGTGTACCGTAACAGAGCTGTCCTTATGAAGGAGGTCTGTGAACGAAGAAGAACTGTCGCTATAGACTATCCGCAGTGCTTTTTCATGTATTCGATTAATACGATTGTTTAGAGCTCTGTTGTGAAACATCCAAACTAGAGGGCAGTAATTGAATTGCGAAATTACGAAGGAATTCATTAATAGTTTCTTCTTATTAAAGTTCATAAAAGATGTCATCCTTGTAAGCGCATTTAGTTTCTGACTCGCTTTTGCACAGAGTTTAGACACATGCAGATCAAACTTAAGTTTGTTATCGATAATGACTCCAAGTAGGCGTCCATGAGTGCTGCCTTTTATTACTGAGTTGCCTATCTGTGTACTTAATATTTCATTATCGCTTAAAAGCAAATGACACTTGTCATCATTTGCTTTCATTGCATTATTGTCAAACCATGTAAACACTTTTTCAGAAATGTTTTGAAGTTTAGTAACGACTTCCTTTGAGTCGTTACCGAAAACATATGGTGTTGTGTCGTCTGCATAGCTCGCAAATTCAATGTCATTAAAATCAAATTCAACTGAGAAAAGATCGCAGATAAATATGTTAAAAAGTAACGGGCCTAGAATAGATCCTTGCGGCACGCCAAACAATATTTCAAGCCATGAGCTATACGAATTTTTTATCTTTACTCTTTGAAATCTTCCACTCACATAACTCATAATTAGGCGTAGGGAATACATGTCAAATCCATATGCATGAAGTTTTGCGATCAGTAAATCATGTAGGAGACAGTCAAATGCTTTAGATAAATCAGTCAGAAGGGCTCTACATGCTTTACCTTCATCAACAGCCTTTTTCCATTTTTCAAGCATAACAGTGAGACAGTGCTGAGCACTGTAGCCTTTCCTAAATCCACACTGAAACTTACTTAAGTATCGGTTAAAATTATCTTCAATCTGACGATAGAGACATCTCTCAAAGATTTTTGAAAGGTTACTAAGAATGCTTATAGGTCTGTAGTTTGATTTGTTAGATCTGTCTTTTTCTTTAAAAAGTGGTGTCACATCTGCCCTTTTCAAAAATTCTGGGTATTTACACAGATCAATTGCAGAGTTAACAGAGAAATGTAAAATTTCTAAATACTGATCTTCGTTTTCCTTAATTATTTTTGTTGGTATATCGGTTTCTTGGCATGCCTTATGAATATTCAAATTTCGTATATCTCTCCTGATTTCAGCTTTTTCTACATGATTGAAGGAAAAACCAGGATTGTAATCACCAATGTTTTTTTTTATATTCAGTATACTTGGATGGTTTTCATATCGTTTAATAGCCTTCAAAACAGGGTCATCTACGTTTGAGCAAATTGGTCCGAAGGGGTTTTTTCTTGACGCAGAGGGGAAGTGATTTTTTTAACTCTCTTGAGTTACAAGAAATGAGCGAACAACAACCACAAGAACCGAGCGTATTTACAAAGCCAGTAAAGCACCCGTGGAGAGTCGCGCAAGGTCACAAGTTAGCGGCACTGATGAAGAAGAGATCTGAAGCAACAAGATGGTGTTGTAGAATCTACAGTCAAAACCTCTTCTGGGGTGAGTTCTGTACAGTCAGGTAGTGTATATATTGGTGGAGGCATCGTTGCTATATTCGCCTTTGTAGGAGTTGGATTCTATATTTTCCGTAAGCAGCCCGCAGCGGCTCAACAGCCTCCCGAAACACGTGCACCAGGCCAGCCTCAGCCTTCAAAGTCCGATACCGACTTTTTTCACATGCGATAATCTATAATATAAACATGAGTTATAATGTGACCCCCAAAGAGAAGGAAATCATCGACATGCTATATGAGACAGTCGTGGACCTGAGCTTTACATTCGCTTACGCTATGGTTGGCAAGAGATTCCTTGGTATAACGAGTCACAGCACCAAGTTGGATACAAGCGATGTGATGAAAATGGTGGCCTACTTCACAGCTGGACGGGGAAGCCGTGAGATGGCCGTCTCCAAAGGGTGGATACCTGCCTCCATAGTATTAAAGCCCAAGTAAGTACTTCCAAGGTTTCTGTCTGCCCAAGGCAGATGGAATAAATATGACTCTCAATGTGGTGCTACAATCACATACGATGATTTTTACAGAACCTACCTCATGCGGTAAGAGCAACGAGTGCTCGACCTCTTGGAGAACGAGTACAAGCACCATTTCCACAACGTTGTCATACTCTGCCCAACGCTGCCCTGGAAAAAGCTTTACTTGGAGAGGGCCTTGCTGTGGGAAGATGATTACGTGATCTTGATAGAGCAGGGTGATCAACTCTTTTACTGGATCGAGCAACTATCAAAGCTACTAGCGGGTGAAGAGACTCTGTTCATTGTTGACGATCTTATAGCGGACGAGAGCCTGGATAAGAAGCGTCAACCCCTGCTTGAGCTGGCCATCATTGGGAGGCATAGAAAGCATAGTATCAGCAGGAGTGTTATACGGCTTTGCCAAAAAGCCTAAGACGTCAAAAGAAGCAATTGTTTATGTGGCAACCCCACGAGAGGTCAGATATGAAGCTGGTTGATGAGTAAACGAACATGATCTCGGGTTGGGAAGGGATCAAGACCCAGGTGAGCAAATCTAAGCATACGTGCTTGTATGTGAGATTGGATCACCCTCAGACCTAGAAAATTTTGGAGTGACGCGGACATCAGGTGTACCAGGCGGGTACAACTGATCAGAATTTGGAGCATTTTGCCTTGACTTTTAACTAAATAAATATGTCTTGTATGGAAAAATTACGAAAAAATTTTGAGGAAGAGATCCAGAAATTGGAGGATACAATCGAGGTCCTGGAAGCGAATCATGAGGCAAGAGTTTGGGATCTGTATAAGATGAGTCAAAGGGTTAAACACAACGACCACATCGCTTTAATTACCTGTGTATCGTCCCTGGCTCTTGCCATTTTCCACTATATGATTAGATATTAAGACCGTTTTACGTGCTTGTGATATTCGAGATATCACAAGTAAAAATCTTGTTTCAAGGAATCAGGGGAAATTGTTATAATGATTTTTCGCAAGCATAGGACACCTGACGATGATAAGTACCACGATTTCCCGTACTATGACGCATGTGTTCAAAGACGCGATATCCTAGGGTGAGGAGTTGGTTCAAAGAGAAATTTCCAAAGTCAGAAGAGATTGTCATTATCGACAATCCCTTCGGCATACATACCTTTAACAGATTCATCAAAGAAGGACACGTGAAGCGATACATATGTAACTTCAAACTGCTCGATTTGGGTCGAGACGATTGTACGATCTGGGTGTTCCAGCGCTACATGACTAAGTCACATATTTTTTGGCTCTTTTTGAGCCACAAAAATTACGATCACCGTCCATACATACACGATCCCAGATCCAAAACTGTAAGGTAAAATGTCTTGTCAAGTTAGATAGCGTAACCATCAACGGTCGCCCTTGTACTCGTGCTAAAGAAGTAGTACAAGGCACGCTGGAGTATAAAAAAGATACATCTAATACCATCCACAACCACTCCAGTCGTGAATATTACGCACACAAGTGGCAACTGAGCGGTTCACCCGCAGCGGGTGAACCGGTGAAATGGCCATCCGACTCGCAAAAATACGACCTCTACATCAATGAGGAGGGGATGTACGAGCTGGTGTTTGGAAGCCAGCAGCTCAAGGCAAGAAGGTTCAGAAAATACTGCTGCAACACAATTATCCCAAAAATCCGTGAGCAGCTACATCGTCAAGCCATTGAAGAAAGAGATATGGCCCTAGCACTGCTTAATAATGACCTTGAGGACAGGGATAGACAGCTTGTGGTGTTGAATGACGATCTTGAGGAAAAAGATCGACAGCTCGATGTACAGATCCAAGAAAATGCAAGACTCCGTGAAAGTTATGTACCATATGCCCAAGATCCTGGGAAAAACAATGTTGTTATGACTTACCGCAAGCATACCACACAGGACGATGACGAGTATCATCACCTCCCATATTACTGCTCTCGCATACAGGATGCGCTATACGTTCTAAAAGAAAATGGTTTAAAGAGAACTTTCCAAAGTCGGAGGAGATTGTCGTTATCAATAATCCCACTAGTGTACATGCCTTTAACAAATTTGCAGAGGAAGGGCATGTGGCGCGATTCATATGCCACTTAGGTTTTCCAGCGTTAGAATATTAAGTCACAGTTTTTGTAGCTCTTGTCGAGCCACAAAAACACGCGTGATAATGCTGCTTGACCACTTCAGCTGTATGTTAAAAGGTAGTCAAATGTCAAAGAAAAAGATGGAAGCCTATGTACAGAGCCAACAATTTAAAAACCTTTACGGTATTCGAGTAGCCGTGCAGCGATGCTGCATCAAGGCAGGGTCTACTACCGGTTATTGTTCACAGTGTTTGGAGAATTTTAGATTTCGAAATGGGAGTACTATGAAGGTTTTGAATACCCGGATGATGACGAGCTTTTAGACAGAGTAGTATCGGATGAAAAGCCGTGGGCAACAATCCCGACGGAATATATAGATGAGGATCTCGAAGATGAAGTGCTCGAAAACGATATTGAAGACTGGGGTCTGCATATCGTCTCCAAAAAGGTGAAGAGGGTTGTTGCATGTTACGAGATCATTAAGGATAAGGACTTAAGGCTCTCGGATCTAGCAGACCTAAAGAAAATAGGCGTTATACTCAACATTCAAATCGATGACAGAGCATTGTTTGACATCATCGACCTTGATAGCGAGTCCAATGCTATCAAGGGAATCGTCTAGGCTATCCATTTTACGCCCTACATCCTTATGATTATACCCGCCTTCATCCGATTGACTCCAGCGATGATGATGACTCCGACGATGATGATTAAAGGAATGTTGCTCGGGTAAGTATTAACGTGAACGTGTGGTTCACGGTAACTACCACAAAAAACAACACATTTACCACTCTTTTACATACTCGGGAGGTACTTCAACACCCTCGGGTACTAGCATCAACTCCTCCGACACAAAACTACGATCAGGCCTATCAGGCAAATAGTACAGAAGACGGAAACCAGTCACAATACGGTCGAGTCTATACGTCTTTTTGCTCCACCAAGCGTCTGTTGCATGCCTTTTAGCATCACCGTGTTCTTCGCCGGACCGCAGCAGGTATAAGTAGAGACCATCGTCAGGTAACGGTTTCTCATCATGTTTTTCCTCACTTTGCGGTACGTCGTCGAGTTTGATGGCTTTCGAAGGTTTCATACCAATCATCGCGGTTTTGGTGTTGTTCAAACTCTATAGAGTTGCTTAACCAAAGTGGTACTTTTTTCGTCAGTGACCAACTCTTGCGCATCTTGAGGTTTGAACAGCCTTTCCGTGAGCACCTTGTTATAGGACTCCACGAACGCCGTGAAAGTGTGGTGATATTTTGTGGTAGCCCTCTTGATCTCGACACCCTTACCTTCCAGGAGCTTTCTTACATCTGATTGGAACTCACTGCTGTGGTCACACTGAAAGGTCTTTGGATACTTAAGGGTCCGGCTTTGTAGATATCCTTGAGCATGTCAGCTACTTTCCTAGCCTTTTTGGTCCTCAAAGGTCTCGCTACTTTGTACCTCGAGGCCACATCGATGCCTGTGAGGATGTATTTATAGGTGTTTCCATAGACTTTATCGTGAGGCATATAGAGCAAGTCGAACTGGTGCATTTCGTTGGGCTTTGTGATTGTGAAATGCGGATAATTGATGCGCTTGGGACCTCAAATATGTCTAAGCCAGAGCAACTGTCTCGTCAACCAGTGAGTAACTCTCTTTTTAGAAAGGCCACTCTGCTCAGAGAGTAGTTTAATGGCCTTTTGACCAGTCCAAAGATGTTCCGGGGTATAACAGATACAGTTAAGCTTTTCTGTTTCTTCAGCCGTAACGATATGTGCTTTTGACATTTATGAAGTGTCAAAAATGTTATTTACATGTACTTGTACACCGCAAAACCAAGGAGGGCCAATGATCCTACGATGAACGTGAGCTCGCCGTCTTGTTGTTGCTTCGAAGGTATGTAGTAGTCGGATAGCTTTGGAGCTTTCTCGATCGTGGCGATGTAATAGTCTCTCATACCCTCATGTAGCTCTTTCAAGCTTTCGCCTGCTTGACGCTTAAGCTCCCGTTGCTGATTGTACCAGTCGCTTTTTGCCTGTCTGTCACGTACCCACTGTGCTTGGGCTGCTTGTAATTGTTCAATAGCTTTGTCATGCCTCTTACTTTCTGCTTCACCATGCCCTAACAGTTTGCTGAATAGGAAATTACGACCGCTGAATGCGAGCGCGTTAATCAACGCTCCTCCTGCCATTACTGCTAAGGTAGCCATCTTTATTTTAATATTCCACGCTATGAAACCGCCCGTGGAAAATATTCAACTGCGCATCTTGCAATAGATAGACGTAGCAGCGTATATTCCTAGTTCCGTCAGCTTTCTTGGTCATATGGAGAGTGATACCGTCTGACAACCTCTGTAGAGGCCTTCCAGAACCGTGCAACCTGTGATCGTGTGTCGCACGGAAGTCAATGAACATCGCATAGCAGTCCGTCATGAACTGACCGATAGTCACTTCCGAGTCATGGCTTCCGAAAAGCTGCGCCACTTGTTCGAGATGATCTTATGGCAACATCGCGTGCGAATAGAGTTCGTTAGGCTCACCTTCCACCGTGATCGCGATTTTCTCGATCTTGGGGTTGTAGAAGACGATTTGCAAGTTGCAGGAGGTATCAGCTTTCTTCATCGTTATAACGTTGCTGCGAATTACACGCTCATAGGGCAGGGCCAGCCGTGAGTATTGAGACATCATAGCACTCGCAAGACCCTCGTTTGTCACTTTATCAAACTCGAAGCCGATGTTGGTGATGTTATACCCACTATCAGCGGGCTTAGCTGCCGTGCTTCCAGCAGTAGTCGTACCAGCATCTTTGATGACTTGGTCATAGGATGCAAAATGTATGATAAACTACAGCCTTTCGTGTAAGCCTGCTTGATGGAAGGGCAAGTCCCTAGTGAGTTCAAAGAATTTGCCGATAGGGATGGCGAAAGTATTGTCATACGCTGCCACGATCGCCTTTTCTTCATCATTTCCTACATGGTCACTAGCCTTTACTTGCAGCGCGCGGATTTTATTATCATTGGGGTTGATGCCTTCTAGAATTAGATAGTTCTCACGCTCAAAAAGTCCCTATATACTGCGAGCACATTGAAATCGCTGATGTTTTGCACTTCGTGGCCGTTCAAACTGATCCGAAGGTTTTGAACCAGGGCCTTGCCGATGTTGCTGACGATGGCGCATTTGGTGTTGGTACCAGTAAGCTCCAGGTCGAATAGGAGTTTAAGAGAGCCTGGAAAAATGACATCATCTTTACCAAAATTGGGGATGTCCACGTACAAATCTTCGTTCTGATTGATCGTGCTAGGAGACTTTAACACGCTGCTTCTCCCCCTTCATTTCCAGCATAGTCTTTAGTTCCTTGTGAGGATCTAGCTTGGTTCCGTACATTTATTAGTAGGGATTTGCGTGTTCAATAAATGCCGATTGATTCAATATACGAAGGAGATGACTTTACATCAGAGCAAGATATTCAAGACGAGCCTGAGGAGTTCAGCAGCGAGAGCGAGATATTTCTACCCAAGGATAATCTACGGTCCAGCACTGAGCCCCAGGCAAGTGCGACAGAAGCGACTGAGACAGACACCACGCTAAGTCAACCGAAATGGTTGCAAAGGTTGCTGGAGAAGGAAGGAGACGACACCACGGAAGTCATGGGAAAAGGCTGAAAAGGTCAAAGGTTGTTAGCTTTTACAAACATCTTGCAGTGGGGTTGAATGAGGAGCCGAAGCTACATGCGATACCTTACGACGATTTTAGGCTGGACAATAACCAGCTTTTTTTTGATGATATAAGACTCACAAGGGGAAATAATGGTGAATTTAGAATTATTGGCTCCCCATACGCCTCATAAATCGCTTGGGCCGTATGGGGTTCAAAGGGTATATTAAACCTATCGCGGCAACGGCCGGGAGGATCATGAACGATGTGAAGCAGATTGAAGCAAAGGGTGACACGATCGAGATGGAGCCACTGCTCGAGAAAGTACTCGAAAAGACGGAGAGCTTGATGGAAGATACTTCGTTTGAAGGAGTCAAGATCTTCACGAATCGCGGGAGAAGGGGACTCGATCAAGGGATTCGGACGATCCGGGGCCAGCTGAGGATGTTCGAAAGCAAGATACTTGTCAGAGATAGTCAGATTGGTAAAGGACAAAAAAAGGTGGAGAGGCTCGAGAGAAAGAAGAAGACGCCTGGAACAACCAAGGAACAGATAAAGATTGAGGACGGGAATATAGCCCTGGCTAAGGAAGAGTTAAAGAAACTGCGGGATGAGAAGAAAGCCCTACGAGAGCAACACGTCTTATTTTCCTCCGAGATTCAGAGCCAACTGAAGATTATCAAAGAGACTCTGATGAAGATCTCTGGAGATGACAAAACCTTGGTCGAAAGGCTCAAGATCTTGTTCAAGGAACTGCAGGTGCCGTAGGAAGTACAGGAGGAAGTGCCGATGACAAGGGGTTTGTGCGGAAACAGCTTCAAAGACTCGGGAGATTTTTGAAGTCCCTAGCAGGCAAAGCAGGTGTAGCTCTTCCTGGCATCATTGGCAGCGTGGTCTCGTTCTTCTTCAGAGTTGCAGCGAGAGTCGTCGAGTTCGCAGCAAAGCACTTGTACATGGCTTTGGCTGCTGCTGTTGGTATTGTTGTTGCGTATGTGGGTAAGAGGAGGATTATGGGTGGAAATAATTGATGAGAGTCTAGTATGTTGATCAACACATTAGACCTATTTCTTTATCCAGATGAAAGTGAAAAGAAGCCCTACTCCCAACGTGATAACGGTAGCCTTGGTATTCTCATGCTGACTTGCATCGACTCCCGGCGCAGTGTGCGACTCTGATCGGGATGGAGCCCCTACATGTGGTGCTTGATGTTTGGAACTCTGTGGTCTGGCAGCGTTAATCTGCGGGTTAACAACAACCGAGAAGTACTCCTTGCTGATGAGTATCTTGTTCGTGAAATTCACGACATTCCCAGTATGGAGGCTCATGTTGCTAGGTATCATATAGACACCATGAGCAACAGAGAAATCGACCTTGCTACGTGCATACTTGAGCACATTTTGGAATCGCCTTATTTCCTTACCCGTGTCACTAGGTCGAAGGATCAGCTCTTCAAAGGTCGTCAAGTAGAGACGCTGCGCATCGATCAAACTACATTGATTGCCAATGATGTTGGACGTCGCGTTAGCTTGGCTCTGAAGTATGAGGTAAGCGTAAAATCTTACGCTTTGAGAATGCTTCTCTATACCAATACGCGTGAGACCTTGGGATTTCTCCAGAATCCATCGACTCCATGAATCTTCATCGAAATAGCTCGGGCCGCTTCCGAGATAGTCTTTACGAATAGCTTGCCAGCTACTGAACAAGGTCTCGTTCCTCCACTCACTCTCGCTGTCGCTTACCCCAAATTTACGTGCTAATTGCTGGAATTTTTTCATGTTAAAGGAGTTGTTGAGACGGCGGAATCTATCGGAACACGGTAGAGAAATGTCGAGATCTTGAAGGATTTTACGAATCTGGAAGTACACGTGGAAGCGGTAAACGGAGCGAACAAGCGGTAAAGAGGTGGTTAGATGCTGCATAGAAATACCACAAGCGGATGATGCGCAGTAGGTAGCAAAAATGAGCTGAGTAGACCATAGGCTGAAAGGGTGCCTTTGCCAGGTATTCAACACCGCCCCAGAGTGGCGTTCGTAGTCGATAAAGATGTTGGGGAATTTCACCTTGAATGAGGACCCCTTCACGTCAATTACGATGTCTTGTATTGAGAGGTCTTCACCCTTGAGCCTTTCGAGATAGCGCCCATGTGTAGGGGTATACTTGGTTTTTGCGTTATACGAGTAATGGTCATCTTTTCTTCTTAGAACAAATGAGACAACTCTACATCACAGATATAGATAACCCCACGCTGTTTGAGGACTACCAAGGCCAGGACACTAGGATCTGTCTAAAGTCGATCAGCATGCGACCCGTCTGGTTGAATCTCTACCAAGACTGCGATTTTACCATCCGTAAGGTAGGGCCCGATCAAAAAGTTACTCGAATTGAAATAATGAATGGGTTGTACAAGATCGAGGATTTGGCAGTCATTGTCAACAGCCGAGCGGAGAGCAAGATCGAGATTTTCGTGTTGAGGAACGGACTCTGCAGACTCCGTGTCAATGAGGGGTACACGGTGGTGATTCATCGACAACTGCAAGAGCTCTTGGGTCTACCCTACGATCCCAGTAAAAAATACTATAGGAAGGGTGACTACGATTCATTCTACAAGACTGACGTATACCAGCGGCTGAGACTTGATTGCCCTCAACTGGACGAAGATGGATGGTAAAAAGTCCAAGATACTGGCTATGCTTTCCACCAAAGAGATAAACGCATGGGGAGACATGCTTACGTGCAGTTTTGACACTCCTGTATGCCTTCCCTTGAAAGGCTCCACCGATCGTCTCGAGTTCATGCTGACAGACGAGTATCACCATGATAAGAACGTTTCGTTCGTGGGAATTACCATGCACCTGCTCATGAAATAAATATGACAGACATTACGAAGCTTTACCCGCCTTTACCTTCTGCACCTCCGGAAGACACGCAGGAGGACAATTCACAAGTCTACAGACTGAAAAAAAATCAAAGAAGTGGAACAATACTTTCGAGATGAGATTAAAGAGCGTGACAGGCTTGCTAAAAAGTTCAAGATGCATGGTAAGTGGGTTAGATACACCGATCACGGGTTACTTGCAGTGTGTGTGATAACTTCAGACGTTGGTATTGGTAGCATGCTATCTGGGATCGGTGTACTATTAGCCGTGGCTATGGGTGGAATTACGATTGCCGTAGGGTTGGGACAAGCGGGTCTACGGAATGCGGGGAAGAGGTTACGTGTCAAGAGTAAGAAGCATGAGAGCATCAGACTACTAGCAGGGACCAAGTTGAATCCTATCTTTGACTTGATCTCGAGAGCTGTTGAGAATGGTGTCATTAGTGACTACGAGTTCAGCCTAATTATGCAGGAGAAGCAGAAATTCATGGTGCTGCAGGAGCAAGCCCGACAACGAACACCCAAGATCGTGGACTCTATCAACGAACGGGAGCGACAGCAGATGGTCGCGAAAGGTCGCGAGGAGGAGAAGGATGAACTACTCAAAAAACATCAATCTGCGCAGTATGTCAGCGGTATTTAGAGGAACCATCCGCGTATTCATAGTCTAGTGTGTTAAAGAACATACTAGGCGATTTCGAGTACTTCTCCAGTATCATAATCGATGATAAGACCACAGTCATGTACGACACGTCGCTGCTTTTTGGAGAGCTGTCTTGAGTATTCTTCGAGATTTTTCTGCCAAGCGATCGTGACGCAAGGTTCGCAGTAGGGATCGTCCGTTTGCATCGAAGCGTCCTTGTACTTGGCCTTACGGATCGCTTCGAGAAGAGGAGCCCTATTCATAGTTGAGTAGTTACGGATTTTTAATGCTTTCGTTTCCTTTTTCAAGGCGGGAACGTTCATGTTTGTTTTTATGGTTGTCTTCAGCCATAGAACCTTGATAACCACTTACAATATGGTGAAACTCGCTTCATCATCTGAGTCACTGAAGAAACAAGTGCCGTATCCTTCAACCTCTTTATATTTGCATTCTTCCAGATAGATCTGTGCGTAGTAGTTGCACCCTTGCCTGTAGATACCCGCCAGCGTGATGATGGCTTTACACTCGCAGCTTTTTTTTAGTGGTATCTTCTTATGGGATTTTGTTCTGACTTTACCATCCCACATCTTGACCTTGGTGTTGAGGTATCGCTCTTTTTTCACGCTGGCATTGGTGAAGCAAATCCCCTCCAAGGACTCCACCCTATCCAAGATCTCTTCGTATTTAACCAACCACTCGGGATAGCTGACCAGATCAAACGACATAGTAAACGCGGAGCTTTCGTTTTATTGATAGACACCCTTGGAGCGGATATTTTCAGGGGTCAGGATCAATAACGGTGCTAGGTTGCCGTCTTGGTTGTGACACCCAAACACGAAGCGTTCATCCTTACCCTTGTTTGCTGGGATAGAGTCGCTAAATATGATGTTTTCAATGTGCACTTCTTCGATTTTTAGTTCTTTCGAGTTGGTATAAATGTCTTCAAATTTTACAGTTTTTTCTCCGAATTTCAACATCTTTTAATTTGTGGAAAACAAAACCCTAACTAAAGTTTAGTACAAGGACAGCTACCACCATTATACGTGATATACTCCTGCCAGCAGTACCAGCAGAGCAGCCTGGACTTGATCAGAAGTCTACGACCACAACTACATCTGTCGTATTCGTCAAGTACTCATTCACACTCATCGCATTGTTCCATTTATCTTACAGTCGCACACTATAATGGTGTATGCGCTTCAAATGATTAACGACATACTGTATACCTGTACTAAAGCGCTCCACCTGATCATGTGGGACAGTTCAGGGCTCTTATTAAGCGCTCCACAGAGTGTTCAATGCCGGATCACACCTTTACTTGTGGCTTAACCCGGCGTTTCGACGCCGGGTTTCCCGGCTAGTCTCTTTAATAATAGCCGTATTTTGTCTGTGTGTCCGCGAAAGCCGCGTCCCGTAACGGAAACATGAAATTTTGCGCACCAATACCAAATGCGATATATTTTTGGCCACTTTGTTGCGACGAATAAATTTAAAGGACAGGCGAACACGTGGGTTTTTCTACGGGTTAACGACTATCTCTTTAATAATAGCCGTATTTTGTCTGTCTCTGCGCAACATGGCGGAGCAAGTAGCGAGAGACACATGGAAAATCCCCGCGGCCCTGCAGCGTCACAATTAATTTTTTAACTTTTAAAAAGACTTTTCCACAAAATAAAATAATATTGACCGATTGTTTTTGCTATGACAGGGTAACAACGGTTTGTAAACTCTGTTTTCATATCAGCTATTGTTGCGGGAAAGTAATTTAAAAAAAATATGTTACAGTCGCACACTATAATGGTGTATGTGCTTAACTTGATTTACGCCAGTGCAACACGGTTTAACTGTACTAAGCGTTTAGCTCAGTGTCACGATTAATTTTTTAACTTGCGCAAAAAGTTATTCCGCAAAATGAAATAAAATTGACGATTGTTTTTGCTATGATGGAGTAACAACACTTTGTAAACTCTGTTTGTATATCAGTTATCATTGCGGGAAAGTTATTTTTTGAAAAATATGTTACAGTCGCACACTATAATGGTGTATGCGCTTCAAATGATTAACGACATACTGTATACCTGTACTAAAGCGCTCCACCTGATCATGTGGGACAGTTCAGGGCTCTTATTAAGCGCTCCACAGAGTGTTCAATGCCGGATCACACCTTTACTTGTGGCTTAACCCGGCGTTTCGACGCCGGGTTTCCCGGCTAGTCTCTTTAATAATAGCCGTATTCTGTCTGTGTGTCCGCGAAAGCCACGTGCCGTAACGGAAACACGAAATTTTTAAAATACGCACGAATATCAAATGCGATAAATTTTTGTCCACTTTGTTTTGACCGCTCGCGCGTGGAATACCATTCACAACGCCTGATTCTTTAAAAAAAACCCAAGATTTTCGCGACCAGAAAGAATCCAAGATCTTCGCGGAACGAAGGCCATTTTGATAATGGTCGTGTTTGTGGTCAGTGTGTGAGGTTTGTAGGCCTGTTTGACTTTTTTATCTTCTAAAAGCCTTATATATTTGTAATATTTGTTTTCTGTTTGTTTTCAATGTTAGGATAAGTATATTGTCACGTTTTTTAGCCACGTACAGATCTTAAACGCACCAGTTTTAGGATGTTTGGCTAGGAACGAAGATTAGCTAGCTATAGCTACTAGCTAGCTAGAGCCTCACTTATTGCTATTCTGTTTGGTATAAGAGCTTTTTATCCTAGCCAAAATTTATTTTTATGTTGAGGCTGTGGCTATTTAAAAAGTGAAAGTATAAAAATGCAGTTTGGCTACAACAATATTCTTAAGCAATACATAATTTTTATGCTAAATGCAGTTAGCTAGCTAGGTATAGCTACATATTTTATAATTTTTCTGCAAACTTTTTCTGCAAATGAAATGGCTGAGCGATTGTTTTGGCTGGACGAGTAACGACAGGCTGTTCCCTGTGTTTTTATTTAAACCGAAGTTGCAATGAACATTTTTGGAAAAGGGTAATACGCCTTATGCGCCTGTTCAACTGTGTTTAACTGTACTAAGCGGTTAGCCCAGTGTTAAAAACAGACTGTTTTTTGTAAAAGGCTGTTACGCCTATGGGCATGTGCAACACCGTTTACCTGTATATACTAAGGTCAGCCCACCACTGTGACAATTAATTTTTAAACTTTCTTGGGAATCACGCCTGGACTAACCGCTCAGCCCTGTGTCTGCGAGAAAGTTTTTTTTAAAAGGGTATTATTCCTATACGCTGTGCAACACGGTTTAACTGTACTAAGCGCTCAGCCCAGTGTCACGATTAATTTTTTAACTTGCGCAAAAAGTTATTCTGCAAAATGAAATAAAATTGACGATTGTTTTTGCTATGATGGAGTAACAACACTTTGTAAACTCTGTTTTTATATCAGTTATCGTTGCGGGAAAGTTATTTTTTGAAAAATATGTTACAGTCGCACACTATAATGGTGTATGCGCTTCAAAAGATTAACCACATACTGTATACCTGTACTAAAGCGCTCCACCTGATCGTGTGGGACAGTTTACGGCTCTTATTAAGCGCTCCACAGAGTGTTCAATGCCGGATCACACCTTTACTTGTGGCTTAACCCGGCGTTTCGACGCCGGGTTTCCCGGCTAGTCTCTTTAATAATAGCCGTATTTTGTCTCTGTGTCCGCGAAAGCCGCGTCCCGTAACGGAAACATGAAATTTTAAAAATGCGCACCAATACCAAATGCGATATATTTTTGGCCACTTTGTTGCGACGATTAAATTTAAAGGACAGGCGAACACGTGGGTTTTTCTACGGGTTAACGACTATCTCTTTAATAATAGCCGTATTCCGTCTGTCTGTCTCTGCGCGGACCCCCGCTGAATTAGAAAATGATGTTACGGAAACACGAATATCAAATGCGATATATCTTTATCCACTTTGTTGCGACGGGTAAAGTTAAAGGACGGGCGACCCCGTGGATTTTTCCACGGGCAACGACTAGTCTCTTTAATAATAGCCGTATTTTGTCTGTCTCTGCGCAACATGGCGGAGCAAGTAGCGAGAGACACACGGAAAATCCCCGCGGCCCTGCAGCTTTATTTCGAATCCCCGGCAGACCCCGTTTTTTACCGGCCTTGCTTTGCGGCTCATTGTAATAAACCAATCACGAGGCTCCATTTTCACTCAAGACCAATCCAAGTGCTTCGCGGCCTCAACATGCCGACGGGAGGAAACATGCTACCCCTACGAAGGCCATTTTGGTTTGGAAGTGATGGTGTGAAGTTTGTAGGTTTCCTTTCAATCCTCCTTATTTCTTCTGAGTACTTTTTATCCTATAGGATTATTTAGTTTGTTTTCACATGTTAAGGTGAATATTTCATCACGTTTTCTAGCTACGTATAAATCTTAAACAAACCAATTTTAAGTTTTTGGCTAGATACAAAACGTACATTTTGAGGCAGCTAGCTATAGCTATCTTTATTTATTCCTATTCTTTTAAAGTTTTTATTCAGTTTGGTATATTGTTCCTTATTTTTATGTTGAAGTTGGGTCTACCTATGTAGCTCCTTTTAGTACCTCTGGCTAAAAAGTGAAAGTAGCTAAATGCAATTATAGGCAGCTACCAATTTTATTACTGCTATTAAAGCTTATGCTGAAAAATAAAATTGCTGAGTATATATTTTTTTAACTGAACTTGATAAGGCGGTTTCCTGATTTTTTTTTAAACTGAAGTCGCGATAAAGTTTTTTTAAAAATGGTGTTATGCCTATACTCATGTGCGACACAGTCTAGCTGTACTAAGCGCTTAGTCCGGTGGTAACAACGGGCTGTTTCCTGTGTTTCTGTTTAACCGAAGTTATGATAACGTTTTTTACAGAAAAAAGTACATACTGTTTACCTATACTAAGCGCTCAGCTTAACATTTTTTTGAACTTTTCCCGGGAACATTCCCTCAAAAATAAAGAAGGTTGGCCAGCTGCTTTGCTATGACGGGGTAACATTGAATTGTAATCTGGGTTTTTATTTTACCTAAGTTGTCGAAAGTTATTTTTTGAATAGTATATTACACCGGAAACACCATAAAGTTGTGTGAACTTCACTTGATTTTCTACACACTATATGGCTGTACTAAAGCGCTTTACTTGAATGTGTGGCACAGTTGACGGTTCTTATAAATCACTCAATCTGGTGTTTAACGCTGGGTAACACAGCTACTTGTGGCTTAACCCGGCATTTCAACAGAGTGTATTCTGTGTTGTGTAAACCAAAGCTTCAATAGTTTTTTTGAATAGGGTCTTAAGCCTAAACGCATGTGTCGCACGATTTACCTGTACTAAGTGCTCAGTCCAGTGTCACAATTAATTTGTCAACCTTTACTGAAACTTATTTCGCAAAATAAAATAAAATTGACCAATTGTTTTTCCTATGACGGGGTAACAAATGGTTGTAAATTGTGTTTTTATTTTGGCTAAAGTTACAGTAGAGTTATATTTTCAATAATACACTACAGCCGAAACACTATAGTGTTGTGTGCGCTTTACTCCATTAACGACATACTGCGTACCTGTACTACAGCGCTCCACCTGACCGTGTAGTACAGTTTACGGCTCTTATTAAGCGCTCCACATAGTGTTTAATGGCGGGTCACACCTTGACTTGTGGCTTACCGCGGCGTTTAAACGCTGGGTTTCCCGGCTAGTCGCTATAATAATAGCCGTCGTCTGTCTGTCTCTGCGCGGACGCCCGCTGAGTTAGAAAATCATGTTACGGAAACACGAATATCAAATGCAATATATTTCTATCCACTTTGTTGCAATGGGTAAATATAAAGGACGGGCGAACCCGTGGATTTTTCCACGGGCTAACGACTAGTCTCTATAATAATAGCCGTCGTCTGTCTATCTCTGCGCAGACCCCCCGCTGAGTTAGAAAATAATGTTACAGAAACACGAAATCAAATGCAAAATATTTTTATCCACTTTGTTGCGACGGGTAAATATAAAGGACGGGCGAACCCGTGGACTTTTCCACGGGCAACGACTAGTCTATATAATAATACGCTAAAGTGTGTCTGTGTGTCTGTAACAGGCAAAGTTGATATGCTTATTTTCCTTTGATGTAGCCGAAAAAAATCTTTAATGTTGCCGTAAAATATGTCTTCTTTGTCGTGAAAAGCTGCGAATTTTGTGTGGTTTGTTAAATTTGTGTTTGCAAAAAGATGGCTGTTCTTTTTAAGCATTTTGTACTCTTTCCTTCAAAATAAATCTTTACAAAAGCATTTAAAAAGGGGCATGGTATATAAACGAAGTATAGAAAGGTTTCTGTAAGGTTTGTTTATGTTTTTTTCAGTTTTGATGATATTATTGATGCGAGACATGTTTGTTAGCTAGCATCATAAAACCAACCACACCAACAACAACCCAATAGCTAGCTAGCTCGGACTTAAATATGTAGCCATGTTCTTTATACCTAGCTAAGTCTCCAGTTTATATTAACTGACCAGCTATTAGCTGCTGTAGCTAGCTTATGTTTGCTTCAGTTATATGTTGCTTTTTACATGTAGCTAAGCTAGCTACCATGGTGTTATCTTAGTGGTCTTTAAGAATGTGACTGTAACTTATTTCATTTGACATTTTAAGCTTAAATTAACAAGCCACAACAACTTTTAAAAAAGTATTATATAATATTTAAAAAGAGTTTAAGGACTGTTTTTAAGCAAATAATGTTTTTTTCAGATTTTGTGTATGCAAATAATGTATTTTTCACATTTTATGTAACTAAACTTATACACATCGGTTACATGCAATATGACTAAATGATTTTTATTTAACATGTAGTAGTTCTGGTACCTTAAGTGTAGTGATTTTTGTTGTTCTAGATGTTCTGACTAAAATGTTTTTGTTTATGACATTTTGTCTTAATTAAGAAAAGTTTCAACTTTTTGAGGGAGTACAACACCGAAAAAACTTGTGTTTTTTTATATTTTGTATAAATTCTTACCAGGCAGGACTCTGTACAACATACCGAAATGACTGATCCCTCTCTATTTAGAAATTTCATGCGTTCCAAATCGCAGTTTTTTGAAATTTTGGATAATATTTAATGAGTACAAGTTACAAATACTGATTTTTGTTGAATCAGAAGTATTTCCTCGAACCATTCTTGTTTTACACTTTTGTGGAGAAAAAGTGTATGCAATATCATCAGAATAACTGATTTTGTTGCAAACTGTTTTTCTTTTCCGCATGTTGGATTGAAATATTGTTATAAAGGGCATATATCAATAGACATATATATACCAAAATAATTCTGCAAACTTTTATTTTGTCGTTCACCTCTCATCTTTTATATTTTGATTAAACTTTTGAGGAAAATCATAGGAATTATTTAGAATTTGTATTTTGTGTTGCAAATTTAGTGCAAAAATTGACGTAAAATGAACTGTTAAATTGATTGTTGTTGTTTTAACATGAATTATGGCTCAAACTTTGTTTTTGCATTTCCAATTTGACTAATTAGCCTAAAAAATTTGCCAATTGGTTTGTTCTTTTTTATATATATTTTATGTGAACATAGAAGTATTTTATATATATTTTATTTGAACATAGAAGTACAAAAGTAAAGTTAGAAGCCACAAGAAGTTACTTCGAAAGTGAAGAGTGGAGCTAGAAGTAGTGAAGAAAAGTTAGAAGTAGAAAATGAAAGCTTCGGTTTAAAGTAGATTTGGATTCACAAATAGTAAGAACTTTTTAGATATTTTTAGACGTTATGTTTTTATGTCGCTAGAGTTACGTGTCAGGCAGACTCGCATTTGCCAGGAAAAAGTCACTTAAAAGCTTCAAATTCTTTATATTTTACCACGTTTTTTATAAAAAAAATCTAGCATATTTTTTTACACTTTTTTGCATAAGTAACGTATCAAACAAATGTGCTAGTGAAACTTTTGGTTTGTTGAACTTACTGCAAATGTCAGAATTTTTATATTGCTATTGTTTCTCTTTATATGTGTTTTACTAAGCATAAATAGCTAGCTGGCGTCTTGCCAGTTTAACTATGTTTAACTGGGTGTCTGTCTTATCTAATTTTACCTTCAAGCTCCATATCTAATCCTAGCTAGCTAACTGATGATTAATGTTGTTATTCCTCTTTTAGCTATTTATATCCACCTTAGTAGTCAAACTTAGGGATCTTATTTGAGCACGAATTATGATGTATGAACATTCCACAAAAGGTTGTTGACATTTTTTGGGAAATTTACCTGTTTTTTTTACATTTTTGGTTAAAATTTCTCAGCAGAGAATAGTATGGTTGCCGATTATATTGTTTGTGTTGCAAAATGCTGTTTTTTAAATGCTGTGTAAACATTTGTGGAAAAAGACCACATGCAAAATACTGAAAGAACAAATTTTGGTACAATTAGACTGTGAGCTGTTGTGTAAGTTGGATTTTTTTATATTTTGTTTTATAAACTTTTTTTAAACTTTAAACTAACTGTAATTAACTAACTTGTAAATGTAATTACGAGAATAAATATTTGGTGATGATAAAAAATTACTGAATGTTTAGACTGAAACTGTTTAACTGTTGTGAGGGAGGACCATATGCAAGTATATATATACTAAAAATAATAATTTGATATTTTACACTTTCCAAGTTGTATTTTTGTATGCACTTAAATGACTGCTTTTTGTGAGTTGAATTTGATGGGCTTCATATCAATTTTGTGGAAGATTTTATGGGTGAAAACAATATAAAACATGCCAATTGAACTGATTTTTGTTCATATTTTGATTTTGCTCCTCATAAACCTTTGTGTTCTACATTTATTGTAAACTTTTGTGAGGAAGGACCATATATATATACAATGTTTTCAAAATTATGATATTTGTTGATTTGAATTTTACTCCTTGCTCTTTGCTTTTTCGACATTTCAGTTTAAAATGTTTGGTAAAGTCAGTAGAGATCATTAGACAAAAATATTGTTTTAATATTGTTTTGGTTAATTTTTACATTTTGTGCATATTTTTGCGGGAGAGGATGGTATGCAACCGAATAAATGATTTTTCAAAGTTTAATTTTTTGTTTTTTGGTATTGTTTTTGATATTGTTCAGGTTGTATTGTTGTATATAGATCTGTGCTTACTGTTGCAAGCCTTACTTTTCGACATTTCAAATTAAAATATTGAAGGTTTTCAACATAATCACATAATAAGATGTGTTGTGACTGTCAATGTTGTAACTTTCTACTAACTAGATTTTACACCTTGGACGCTGTTGTTTTTCATATTTTCTTTTCTCAGAGTTTGTTCTTTTACGCATGTGCATTTTTTAAATTGTTATCTTTAAGAATACTTCTGCGTCAAACTTGCGAACGCAGAATGATATTTAAAAATCCTTTTTTGTTAAAACATCGAGGGTAGAGAATTTTAATTTGGAAAGTACTTTTTAAAGCCTATATATAATGTGTTTGTCAATTGTATTCTTAGTAAGTATCACAGAAGACGTGTTGAATGCGTGGAAAAGCGAGGAGGATGAAGTGGTAACAAAACAGCCTTCAAATGCGAAAGGTAATTTTTAGTAATTTAAACGGGCGCGCGTGGGCGAGAATAAGCGAGAGTCACTATTGATTTCAAATTGATCTAGATATTGATTGGACTCAGTGCTACTATCGAAAGCGAAAGAAAAGCGCCTGTCAATGATGAGTGAAAAGCTATCGAGCTTGCCAAATTTCTAAAGCAGAAAGGTGGACATACTAATTGTTTATTTACATTGGGCATCCTAAAGTTTGCGCTGTTATATTATATAAGAACTAGTCGATAAGGCCCGTGGAAAAATCCACTTAGGAAAAAGGCCAATGAAAAAATAGGTTGCTTTAGATGTTTTGCTGCCACCAGCAGTGCATATACAAAAAAATGTTCTTAAAATTTTACACCAAATATTAAATGTCAAATCGCATTAAATCCTCCACACAAATCTTACACAAAATAAAAAAGAACAGCAATACTCACAAAACCGACAGTAAGAACACCGACAGTAAGAACACCGACAGTTACAACACTGACAGTCACAACACGGATAATAACAATGTCAGAAATAACGCGATAATCCGTACTGCCCTTTACCAACAATTTTGAACCTCAAGGTCAAAAAATCAATAAGCAAAGAATAAACTTGAATAAAAAAGGCTCATTATTTTGGAAACATTGTATACGGTTCGTAAACAAAAGTTTACACAAAATGTAAAACAGATTGGTTTTTGAGAAACACATCTAAATCAACAAAAATAATTTCATTCAGCATATCGCATATTGCCAATACCCATTAATCTTCCACAAAAACGTTATAAAACACATCAAAATTTAGAAAAATCAGTAATTTCAGTGTATAGTGAGGGCTGCTATGTTCTGATATAAAGCTTCGTGTGCACATGTGTGTTAAAAGTGATTTTTTGATTTAAAGTTGTTCCTTAGGTCCCAAATTACCAAAAAAATATGGGTGGCAAAATTTTTTGTCCCATCGGACCAAATTAGATGACGTTATCACTTTTACAGTCAGCAAAAAAATAATTTCACATTTATATGTCATATTATATATCGTTGGAAAGAGGAGATCGAGTGGATCAAAAAAAATGTAAGAACCATGTCTTCAAAACGTAACGTTCAAAAGATACTACTATTCAAACTTTGTACAAATTACAGACCGGTAATTTACTGACCCAGCACAAAAATGACTATAACCTGCTCAATAGCGAAGTTTTTTTGTTGAATTTTAGTATGGTATTGGGTCACCCTAATGTCTTTCTGTTTGATCAAAATTTATTGTTCAAATCACTTCAAGGGATAATTTACAGACCAGTAATTTACAGACCAAAGCACGTGTTTAGTTGTTTACTTTCTTTCTGGCAATTTCACAAAGTTAAAAAAATTGCTGAAAATAATGACAAAAAACAACTTCAGCAATGCTTGTACAATGTTTCATTCACTCATCATCACTAGAACTATATTCATCTGACTCGGATTCTTCGCTTGTGCCACCACTGTTTTGACACGTCGTACATTTACACATGTCAGTGCACAAAAAACCATTTTTACGGCATTTACAACGGTTGGATATGCAACTTGTTTTGCAATTACAAGAACTTAACTCGATGAGTGCTAACGGTGCAGGAAGTTCATCAGTCATTATGGGGGATAAGTTACCGACTTCATCTGTATCCCAACCATAATTGACTGCATTCGGAAGTTGTTGAATGAGGATATGCGTGCTTCGTAAAACCATTGAAATGAAGTGACACCTGAATATTTTGTACTTCAATGCAGCTAATGTTGGTGGCAACATATCAGCATCACACTGGTTCATTTTATTATTATGCATGTATGTCTATACTATAAACTTCACATTACACTTCACTAACACTTCGAAATTAAACAGTCTAGCTATGAAATTGAACAATAGAATGTTTTCTAGAAATAGAACATTCGAATTCTATGTCTATGTCTATGAAATCGAACAATTATAAAACAAAACTTGTTATTATACTGATACTAATATATACAAAATGTCTAAGTGAAATTCGCTACTTGCTTTTCAAAACTAAAGTAAACAACTAAACACATGCTTTGGTCTGTAAATTACTGGTCTGTAAATTATCCCTTGAAGTGATTTGAACAATAAATTTTGATCAAACAGAAAGACATTAGGGTGACCCAATACCATACTAAAATTCAACAAAAAAACTTCGCTATTGAGCAGGTTATAGTCATTTTTGTGCTGGGTCAGTAAATTACCGGTCTGTAATTTGTACAAAGTTTGAATAGTAATATCTTTTGAACGTTACGTTTTGAAGACATGGTTCTTACATTTTTTTTGATCCACTCGATCTCCTCTTTCCAACGATATATAATATGACATATAAATGTGAAATTATTTTTTTGCTGACTGTAAAAGTGATGACGTCATCTAATTTGGTCCGATGGGACAAAAAATTTTGCCACCCATATTTTTTTGGTAATTTGGGACCTAAGGAACAACTTTAAATCAAAAAATCACTTTTAACACACATGTGCACACGAAATTACATAGTGGCCCTCACTAGTATACAGTCCTCGCCCGTTAGATTAGAAAATATAAAGAACAAAAACAGTTTAAGTCAGAACATTAAGTAATTTTTTTATCATCAGCAAACATTTATATATCCCTACAAAATTTTGTAAAATTCTCAAGAAATACAAAACCGTGAAACCTGGAATTTTCATCCACCAAATATTACATCACATACAGTTAGTTCTCCCCAACAATAGTTTATATTACGAAATATAAAGACATCAGCTTATACAACAGCTTACAGTGAAGTCCGATTCTACAAAAATTTGTTCATTCAGTATATATTGCATGTGGTTTATTTCCACAAAAATTTACACAAAGTTTTAAAAAACAGCATTTTGCAACACAAACAATATAAACTGACTTAATCATACCATCCTCTCATAAATTTTTTTAACCCAAAGTCATAAACCAACGTAAATTTCCAATCGAATGTAAAAAAATCCTGTAAAAAAACCTGGCATATTTAACGGGATGTCAGAAACAAAACAATAAAAATAACTTAACACACACTTTAAATTCTATAAAATTCGTTCCACTTTTCATATTGTGGTCCCCTTTGTAAAGTTCACAGGTAATGTGAAAAAAATTATACTCTATGAGCATAACAATGAGTCACACCATCCTAAAAGTTCAAGAAAGATTCTGTAGCTAACTAGTTACATCATAATTCGTCTTCAAAAAATAAGAGATAGGTTAGAGCTAGCTAAGAAGCTTGGGATGGGAGCCTTAAAGCAAACATTAGCTATCAGATAACAGTAGCTAAGACACCCAGTTAAATAAACTGGGGAGACTTAACTGGGTCTATAGTAAAAGACATTATAAAGAGAAACAATAGTAATGTAAAACAAACTAAAGTTTTCTGTTTGTCCAGCAAATTAGTTTGTTAGTCAGCTAACATCTTTATCTAGCATTTTGAATTTTAGTACAAATACATTAGTTACGCACCAGGGGACACATTAATTATGCAAAAAAATTGAAAAAAAAACGCGGTAAAAACTTTAAGAATTTGGAGTTTTAATGGATTTTTTTTGAGAATGCGATTCTGCTTGACAATTTTAAGTGTACTACATAAAAAAGTAACACGCAGCTTCAGCGACATAAAAACAGAACGTCTAAATATATTAAAGTTCTTACTTTTTCTGAATTCCAATCCACTTGAAACTCTAGCATGCATTTTCTACTTCTAACTTTACCTTACTACTTCCTAGCTCCACTTTTCACTTCCGAAGTAACTTCTTGTGGCTTTCAACTTTATTTTTCTACTTCTACTTCTTTACTTAGAGTTTTCTATCTCTGAATCACTCTTTGGACTTTTTTTTTCAAGACGAAGGGACCTTTCTTTTGTGTTTTTTTCGGTGTCGAGAGACACCATTTTTGGAAAGTTAACCGTTAAATTTTTTTCAGCAAATCAAATTGAGTCGTTTTCATCACGTGACGTAAACAAAGTAAATCCGCTAACAAAATAGACATATTTTTTTCGGCGACATCAAAAGAAAATGACGATATCAACTTTGCCTGTCACAGACACACGGAACTGGCGTATTATTATATAGACTAGTCGATAAAGCCCGTGGAGAAATCCACTTAGGCAGAAGGACAATGGAAAAATAGGTTGTTTTAGATTTTTTGCTGACATCAACAGTGCAGGTACAAAAAAAATTGGCCAAGTTTAGTTTATTCGTTGCCTATAACGTGTAAAGGTTAAAACGCTGATCACAATAATGTATAGGATCATATGTATCCGACAAAAGCCTAAGGAGATATAAGGTGTTAAAAATTTTGTTGACGTCAATTTATTTTCAAGAAATTTGTGTACCTATTGCCTTCATCGTATAGATCTTGAAACGCTGATCAAGAAAATGTATAGGATCGTGTACTTGAGACAAACGGATGCAGAGATATTAGGGTTTAAAGGTTTTTTTATGACGTCATTTACCCGTCCATTCCGAAACGGATTTGGTGACCCAGGTTTGGAAAACTTACCCAACTTGGTCCCAGGTAGTCCCTAGTTACCCACGCAGGAGATGGCGTCAGTTATTTCCACCCGTTTCCAAGTTATTAAGCCTTAAATTTAAAAGTGCAAGGCATTGCCTTTAATAATCTTAATATACTTTCCTTTGACGTCAATATTGCTTTAACGTCAAAGTTTGCTAATTTACAGAATAAATTTATTGGCGATGTTTTATAGACTTTATCAAAAAAAATTTATCCACTTCGCAAAAGTCACAGACAGAAGCTCCGTATTATCATATAGACTAGTCGATAAGGCCCGTGGAAAAATCCACTTAGGCAAAAGGCCATTAAAAAAATAAGTTGCTTTAGATGTTTTTTGCTGACGTAAGAAATGCATATAGAAAAAAAATGTTCTTAAAATCTTACACAAAATGTCAAATGTCAAATCTTACACAAAATAAAAAAAGAACAGCTTGCAAGGTGCAAAATCTAGTTAATAAAAAGTTACAACGACACTCACAACATCGACACTCACAACACCAATACTCACAAAACCGACAGTAAGAACACCAACAGTCACAACACGGATAATAACAATGTCAGAAATAACGCATCTCAAATATGTACATCTTATAAGTGATTATGTTGAAAACCCTCAGTATTTTATTCTGAAATGTCAAAAAGTTGGCCTGAAGATCATTATTTTGGAAACATTGCAAAATGTAAAACAGATTGGTTTTTAAGAAACACATCTAAATCAACAAAAATAATTTCATTCAGCATGTCGTATATTGCATCAATCTTCCACCAAAAGGTTACGAAACACATCAAAATTTAGAAAAATCAGTCATTTCAGTGCATACAGTCATCGCCCATTAGATTACAAAATCAGAAACAAAACAATAATAAATAACTTAACACACACACTTTAAATTCTATAAAATTCGTTCCACTTGTCATATTGCATGTGGTAAAGTGCACAGGTAATGTGAAAAAAATTATAGATGAATCCAGCATGACGTGATTTGTTTACTTTTTAGCAGTAAGCTCCTTGGCTCTGGCTTTTGCGTGGCAGGAAAAAAGATGCTAGGATTTGGTAAAGAAAGGTCTTTTACTGTGGATTTCTTCTAACGGGGACATCCTTGGGGTTATAAACTATTATCGAGTGTAGGTTGATGCCTTGTTTTATTTGAATTCATTAAAAGTCATAAGAATGCCTTCGTTTGTTTGAAGAAATGAAGTGAAAATTACTTTGCTTCACCTAGCACCCCAATCTTTTTCCCTGCCACGCAAATGCCAAAGCTGAAAGAGCTTACCACTGAAAATGTAAACAACGAAATTCATCTATACTCTCTATGGGCTTAAAAATACATCCTGCTATCCTGCAAAAGTTCAAGACTTTGAAAGATTTTGTAGGTAGCTAGCTAGCTTGTTACATATCGTTCTCATAAAAGAAGAGAAATTTGGAAACTATAGTAGTTAGCTATATATAATTAAAAAAGAGGAATAAGAACAGAAGTCATAGGTTAGAGAGCTAACCATGGGATGGGGAGCTGGACTTGGAGGCTAACATTAGCTAGCTAACAGTAGAGCTAAGACACCCAGTTAAATATACTTAAACTGGGAACACTTACCTAAAACTAAAGCTAGCTATTTATGCTTAGTAAAACACATATAGGGGGAAGCAATAGTAATGTAAAATTAATAACATTACAGTTCAACATAACCAAAGTTTTCCGTTTTTTAGTCAGCCAACAGCTTTATGTAGCATTTTGAATTTTAGGACAATACATTAGTTACGCGCCAGGGCTCATGAATTATGCAACATACAAAACGTAAACAAATATGGCTACATACGCGGTAAAATATGAAACTGTGGCTTTTCCTGGGAAATGCGAGTCTGCTTGCTCCACCGACATAAAAACCAAACGAATAAAAATATTAAAGTTCTTACTATTTGTGATTTCAAATCCACTTTAAACTCTAGCCTTTGTTTTCTACTTCTAACTTTACTTTACATCTAGCTCCACTTCTCACTTCACTTTTTTACTTCTTCACTTGGTCTCTTTTCTTTTTAAATATATAGCTATGCTTTTTTAAACCACTTTTTTCCTTTTTTTCAAGGTAAAGGGATCGTTCTTCTGTGCTTTTTTTAGGTGGCCTTTATTTTCTACTTCTAAATTTACTTTACTTCTAGCTCCACGTAGCTCCACTTTCACTTCCAACTTCACTTTTTCTACTTCTTCACTTGGACTTTTTTCTTTTTAAATATGCGAGTCTGCCGGACACTTAACTCTAGCGACATAAAAACATAACATCTAAAAATATCAAAGTTCTTACTATATGTGAATCCAAATCGACTTTAAACCCAAGCTTTTATTTTCTACTTCTAACTTTTCTTTACTACTTCTAGCTGCACTCTTCACTTTCGAAGCAACTTCTCGTGGCTTCTAACTTTACTTTTGTACTTCTACTTCTCCACTTTGACTTTTCTTGCTTTTAATATCTGCACTTTTATGTGACTAAGGGATCGTCGAAAATAAGACATTTTTTAACCGCTTCTTCAGTTCGCCTTTTGCGTCGAGAACTTTGTCGAGAAATTTTTATGATTGTTTGTTTTTACGCTAACGGAACTTTTTATTCGAATGCCGTCCCGTTCGAAAGTACGCATTTCAGGGAATCATACTGCTTATTTTCTATCACGTGGTTTCTAACGGTTGCGAGACAAATGTAAACAAAACTCGGCAAACTCGCGCACTCGGTTGTTAAAAAACATCGTATTTGCAAAAGTCACAGACAGAAGCTCTGTATTATTATAAGAGACTAGCCGGGAAACCCGGCGTCGAAACGCCGGGGTAAGCCACAAGTCAAGGTATGACCCGCCATTGAACACTATGTGGAGCGCTTAATAAGAGCCGTAAACTGTACTACACGGTCAGGTGGAGCGCTTTAGTACAGGTACGCAGTATGTCCTTAATCGAGTAAAGCGCACACAACACTATAGTGTTTCGGCTGTAGTGTATTTTTGAAAATATAACTCTACTGTAACTTTAGCCAAAATAAAAACACAATTTACAACCATTTGTTACCCCGTCATAGGAAAAACAATTGGTCAATTTTATTTTATTTTGCGAAATAAGTTTCAGTAAAGGTTAACAAATTAATTGTGACACTGGACTGAGCACTTAGTACAGATAAATCGTGCGACACATGCGCTTAGGCTTAAGACCCTATTCAAAAAAACTATTGAAGCTTTGGTTTACAAAACACAGGATACACTCTGTTGAAACGGCGGGTTAAGCCACAAGTAGCTGTGTTACCCAGCGTTAAACACCAAATTGAGTGATTAATAAGAACCGTCAACTGTGCCACACATTCAGGTAAAGCGCTTTAGTACAGCCATATAGTGTGTAGAAAATCAAGTGAAGTGCACACAACTTTATGGTGTTTCCGGTGTAATATACTATTCAAAAAATAACTTTCGACAACTTAGGTAAAATAAAAACCCAGATTACAATTCAATGTTACCCCATCATAGCGAAAGCAGCTGGCCAACCTTCTTTATTTTTCAGGGAATGTTCCCGAGAAAAGTTCAAAAAAATGTTAAGCTGAGTGCTTAGTATAGGTAAACAGTGTGTACTTTTTTTCTGTAAAAAATGTTATCACAACTTCGGTTAAACAGAAACACAGGAAACAGCCCGTTGTTACCACCGGACTATGCGCTTAGTACAGCTAGACTGTGTCGCACATGAGTATAGGCATAACACCATTTTTAAAAAAACTTTATCGCGACTTCAGTTTAAAAAAAATCAGGAAACCGCCTGTCGTTATCAAGTTCAGTTAAAAAAATATATACTCAGCAATTTTATTTTTCAGCATAAGCTTTCATATAGCAGTAATAAAATTGGTAGCTGCCTATAACTGCATTTAGCTACTTTCACTTTTTAGCCAGAGGTAGAGCTAAAAGGAGCTAGATAGGTAGACCCAACTTCAACATAAAAATAAAGAACAATATACCAAACTGAATAAAAACTTTAAAAGAATAGGAATAAATAAAGATAGCTATAGCTAGCTGCCTCAAAATGTACGTTTTGTAGCTAGCCAAAAACTTAAAATTGGTTTGTTTAAGATTTATACGTAGCTAGAAAACGTGATGAAATATTTACCTTAACATGCGAAAACAAACTAAATAATTCTATAGGATAAAAAGTACTCAGAAGAAATAAGGAGGATTGAAAGGAAACCTACAAACTTCACACCATCACTTCCAAACCAAAATGGCCCTCCCGTCGGCATGTTGAGGCCGCGAAGCACTTGGATTGGTCATTAGCGAAAATGGAGCCTCGTGATTGGTTTATTACAATGAGCGGCAAAGCAAGGCCGGTAAAAAAACGGGGTCTGCCGGGGATTCGAAATAAAGCTGCAGGGCCGCGGGGATTTTCGGCGGGTCTCACTACTTGCTCCGCCATGTTGCGCAGAGACAGACAGACGACGGCTATTATTATAGAGACTAGTCGATAAGGCCCGTGGAAAAATCCACTTAGGCAGGATAACAGAGAAAAACAACCGTCCTTTAAATTTTGCTGACGTCAGCACAGACCTGTCAGAACGCAAAAAATCTTTTTTTTATAAATTTGTATAGCCGTTGCTTTCATCGTATAGATCTTGAAATGTTGATCAAAAAAATGTATAAGATCGTGTACTTTTCACAAACGAATATAGAGATATTAGGGTTTAAAGATTTTTAGATGACGTCATCAACCCGTCCATTTTGAAACGGATTTGGTGACCCAGGTTTGGGAAACTTACCCAAATCGGTCCCAGGTAGTCCCTAGTTACCCAAGCAGGAGATGACGTCAGTTATTTCCACCCGTTTCCAAGTTATTTAGCCTTAAATTTAAAAGTGCAATGCAATGGCTTCACTAATCTTAATATACTTTCCTTTGACGTCATAATGCTCTAACGTCAAAGTTTGCTAATTTACAGAACAAATTTATAGGCGATGTTTTATAGACTTTATCAAAGAAATTTTATCCACTTTGCAAAAGTCACAGACAGAAGCTCTGTATTATTATATAGACTAGTCGATAAGGCCCGTGGAGAAATCCACTTAGGCAGGTGGGCAATAGAAAAATAGGTTGTTTTAGATGTTTTGCTGACGTCAGCAGTGAAGATCCCAAAAAAGTTAGAGAAATTTATTTTATTATTTTATTGTAATGTGTAGAGGTTGAATCACGCTGATCAAAATAATGTGTAGGATGATATGTTTTCGAGGAACGCAAAGAGATATGTGTTTAAAAATTGTGCTGACGTCAGCAAAGGCCCGTTAAAACACAAAAATTTTTTTTTCAGAAATTCATTTACCTGTTGCCTCCCTCGTATAGATCTTGAAACGCTGATCAAGAAAATGTATAGGATCATGTACTTTTGACCAACGGTTACGGAAATATTGTGGTTTAAAGGTTTTTTGATGACGTCATAAACCCGTTCATTCCGAAACGGATTTGGGGACCCAGGTTTGGAAAATTACTTAAATTAGTCCCAGGTGGTCCCTAGTTACCCACGCGGTTAAAAAACATTGACGTCACCAACTCGTTTCCAAGTTATTTGGCCTTAAAATTTTAGGTGCACTGTAATGGCTTCACTAATCTTAATTAACTTTCCTTTGACGTCAATACTATTTTAGCGTTAAAGTTTGGTAAATTACAGAACAATTTTATAGGCGATGTTTTATAGAATTTGTTAAAGAAAATTGTGAAGAATATAATCCACTTTGCAAAAGTCACAGACAGACAGAACTGGCGTATTATTATATAGACTAGTCGATTAGGCCCGTGGAAAAATCCACTTAGGCAGAAAAACAATTAAAAAGTTCTGTCATTTGAATTTTGATGACATCAGCAAATATTTCAGTATATTGAATATGCCTTTTACTAAAAAAATAATCTGAAAATGCATAAAAAGAAAGTATATAAGTCATAATTTAACAAAAAAGTTCTTAAAATCTAACACAAAATATCAAATTTCAAATCGCATGAAATCCTCCCAACAAAACTTCAGACAAAATATGAAAAACAACGGCGTGTAAGGTGTAAAATCTAGTTAGTAGAAAGTTACAACATTGACAGTCACAACCCAGACAGTTACGACAACAATAATAATAATGTCAGAAATAACACATCTCAAATATGTATACATCTTATTATGTGATTATGTTGAAAACCTTCAATATTTTAATCTGAAGTGTCGAAAAGAAAGGCTTGCAACAGTAAGCACAGATCTATGAAATAAGTTCTTTACGCATTTTAAACATTTTCTTTTCCCTAAATGCTTATACAACAACACAACCTGAACAATATCAAAAAGCCAAACTTAAACAAACACAAAACACCTAAAAACAAAAAGTTAAACTTTGAAAAATCATTTATTAGGTTGCATACCATCCTCTCCTGCAAAAATATGCACAAAATGTAAAAATTAACCGGTTAACAAAACAATTTTTTGTCTAATGATCCGTACTGACTTTACCAAACATTTTAACCTGAAATGTCGAAAAAGCAATGAGGAAGGAGTAAATTACAAATCAACAAAAATCATTATTTTGAAAACATTGTATATATATATGGTCCTTCCTCACAAAAGTTTACAATAAATGTAGAACACAAAGGTTTATGAGGAGCAAATCAAAATATGAACAAAATCAGTTCAATTGGCATGTTCTATATTGTCTTCAGCCATAAAATCTTCCACAAAATTGATATGAAACCCATCAAATTCAACTCTGAAAAAGCAGTCATTTAAGTGCATACAAAAATACAACTTGTAGAATATCAAATTATTATTTTTAGTATATATAATTGCATATGGTCCTCCCTCACAACAGTTAAATTTTTGCACTAAATTTGCAACACAAAATACAAATCTCTATAATTGCGCCCCGCCGAAGGGGCGCACATTTAGTGGACCGCGGGTATATAGTGTTTGTTTTATGTATGGGAGAAGTTTTTTTCTTACTCTCAACTTCGCGGGGGAACTTCGGCTCGAACATCCAACCTAGGTTTGATATAACACAACCTGTGTGTTTGGTACCATCAAGACAAAAATAACACTGATCGAGCAAAACTTATCTTGTCTCGGTTTCTTTGTTGTCTCTGAAGATTTGACTGCCATAAAAAATATTAATCGAGATTCTTTTGTTATGTTAATTTAAAGCTTTGTAATATTGTCTCGTTTAATATGCTTAAATCTCACTGCAGCCCACGTGAATTTATCTTCAAGAAAAGGTTTGTTTTTCTTTGTCCAAGTTGTTTCGAAACTTGTTAACAGTAAGTAGAAGGATTACTTATATTTTATATGAAATTAAACTCAGAACGGTTTATGGCGTTGATCCAAAGGCCGCAATTTATAAATGCATCACAATTTAAAGTCAATCAAGAACAAAACATTCCGTGTATGGCCATGACTAAAACTGCTTGCATTTTGTTGGTCTTCCCTTCCCGATGGTCTGGCTTGTCGTAATAGCTTTAATGATGTAGCTAGGGAGCTAAATACTTATTTTTAAATTCTTGCATTTTATAAGTTAATAGTCGTAAAACTACTCTCACTTGTACTACAGCTATCAAGCTAGAACTGCACAAAATAGTGCTTTCATTAGAGTCCCTTTTTTCAGAAGCAACAAAAAACTTTTATCCTGCCCTGTGTAATTTTATCAACGAGGGTGCTGATAAGCCACATACACCGTAAAAAGTATAGGCGTTTTGGGTGAGTAAAATAACTTCTAAAGGAACCTTTGTGAGGCTGCTATCATGTATTCTTGCGGTCAGAATGTTCTCCTTCGTTGCTATCCGATGGAGAACAAAGTGGACTTTTCACGGTCAAACCTTCAAAGTAGCAACCTTACTTAAACAGAATTTACAAGTAAAACGTCGTTAAAATGTCGCAAAATGGCAAAAATTAAGCAGTATCTAAAACATATTAAAGATTTGACTAAAAAAAAAAGAATTCCTTGAAAAATCCAGTATTGTATTTATGAAGATTTCACCACAAAAACATTAATTACGGCATTTGTACCCCATTTCATAATGACTGCTTAACCGGAATACTGGCCCGTGATTGGTTGACATGAATCCGACCGCAAGAATATATATAAAAAGATATTTGTTGAATCATGAAAAAATATTGTTGTTCATTGCCCGGAACAGTCAAGTTGAACTGATAAATTAACCAATAACATAACATAGTTAGCCCTTGCAGTACAACTAGACGCTACCCACAGTATGTTACAGGTTTTTTTGTTTTCTTCCCTTTTTCATGTTTTTTCTTAAAATTATAAATGATGTTGTTGATTTATCAAATCTGACAAATTTATTAATTGAGTGTCTACTCTTTTTTGTATCAACTTGTTGAATTCAATTCGAAAACAATGACCAATCAATTTCCTCGATAATAAACAATCAAATTTGTAAAATTCAATAAATCGATTTCGACAAAATAAGTCCTGTATTGTCCACAGGTTTGAAAATCTTGTATCGCCTGCTTAATATTATACTTGTTTAACAATGATATCAAAGCCAGCTTGACTAAATTTATATATATATTTTTATTTATATAGTATACCTTTTGTGTATCACATGGCATTGATTTGTATCTTTTTAATAAATTCTAACTTTAAATCAGATAAGTAGACAATAATTAAACAACCTAGTATTAATTCAGTTCTGGTAAAATTGTATTCTTCTTTCTCAATTTTAAATATACTTTCTTTTTCAGATCATTTGTTATCAAACCATGCACCATCAGCATTTTCGAAAAATCTTCAACGAGAGAAATTTTTAAGGATTTTATTGGTAACTTAACACAGTAATAATTCATTAAAATTGAAATTGTTCAGAAGTTATTATATATATTCGAATCATGAAGTTCATACATAGCAATCCTGCATCCTGGAATTTTCGAGATCAGTTATAAAAATATCCAGTTAAAGTTTTAACTATTGTTTTAGAATATATACTATATATATATATGTAAAAAAAATTTTTTTTTTATTTATCAAATTGTATTTTACGTTAATTACAATAATAATTGAGAATTAGGATACTTATGATGTGTTTATATACCCCATTGTTCTCCGTTTTAAAGTCTACTTCAAATTTCAGAATCTTTTAGGCTAATGACGGAAATCTTCAAGTCGCAGGGCTTTTTATTTAAAAATTTTCCCCTGGGCAATAAGCTTATTCACAAGCCTCTATGCAATTCCGTACTGCATTTCTATCATATTCGTCATATTTGGCGGAAAATGTTTCAGCAGAATAGCTTTCAGACACAATTTGTTATTACAGCACAAGGATTTTTGGAGATTTGATAAGTCAAAAATGTATGCGTAAGTCTTTTGAACGAATTTTAACCAAAAATCAAAAGCAATGATTACGTGAAATTACACAACAAGAAGGCTAGAGGCGTTTAAAGTGTACATATATTTAATCAAGATCTAACTTTATAGATAGAGCCTTAGCCAAATGTGAAAATAATAAGTTCTAACAATGCAGTTTTTATAGATTTCAAACGTCCACCATTTTCCATTTTAATTTTAAATCCCGTTCTAAATTTGAATGTTTGAAATCGTTATTAGTAATTCGGGGCGCATTAGTGGTAACTATGGCTAGTAATAGCCGTCGTCTGTCTGTCTCTGCGCAACATGGCGGAGCAAGTAGTGAGACCCGCCGAAAATCCCCGCGGCCCTGCAGCTTTATTTCGAATCCCCGGCAGACCCCGTTTTTTTACCGGCCTTGCTTTGCCGCTCATTGTAATAAACCAATCACGAGGCTCCATTTTCGCTAATGACCAATCCAAGTGCTTCGCGGCCTCAACATGCCGACGGGAGGGCCATTTTGGTTTGGAAGTGATGGTGTGAAGTTTGTAGGTTTCCTTTCAATCCTCCTTATTTCTTCTGAGTACTTTTTATCCTATAGAATTATTTAGTTTGTTTTCGCATGTTAAGGTAAATATTTCATCACGTTTTCTAGCTACGTATAAATCTTAAACAAACCAATTTTAAGTTTTTGGCTAGCTACAAAACGTACATTTTGAGGCAGCTAGCTATAGCTATCTTTATTTATTCCTATTCTTTTAAAGTTTTTATTCAGTTTGGTATATTGTTCTTTATTTTTATGTTGAAGTTGGGTCTACCTATCTAGCTCCTTTTAGCTCTACCTCTGGCTAAAAAGTGAAAGTAGCTAAATGCAGTTATAGGCAGCTACCAATTTTATTACTGCTATATGAAAGCTTATGCTGAAAAATAAAATTGCTGAGTATATATTTTTTTAACTGAACTTGATAACGACAGGCGGTTTCCTGATTTTTTTTAAACTGAAGTCGCGATAAAGTTTTTTTAAAAATGGTGTTATGCCTATACTCATGTGCGACACAGTCTAGCTGTACTAAGCGCATAGTCCGGTGGTAACAACGGGCTGTTTCCTGTGTTTCTGTTTAACCGAAGTTGTGATAACATTTTTTACAGAAAAAAAGTACACACTGTTTACCTATACTAAGCACTCAGCTTAACATTTTTTTGAACTTTTCTCGGGAACATTCCCTGAAAAATAAAGAAGGTTGGCCAGCTGCTTTCGCTATGATGGGGTAACATTGAATTGTAATCTGGGTTTTTATTTTACCTAAGTTGTCGAAAGTTATTTTTTGAATAGTATATTACACCGGAAACACCATAAAGTTGTGTGCACTTCACTTGATTTTCTACACACTATATGGCTGTACTAAAGCGCTTTACCTGAATGTGTGGCACAGTTGACGGTTCTTATTAATCACTCAATTTGGTGTTTAACGCTGGGTAACACAGCTACTTGTGGCTTAACCCGCCGTTTCAACAGAGTGTATCCTGTGTTTTGTAAACCAAAGCTTCAATAGTTTTTTTGAATAGGGTCTTAAGCCTAAACGCATGTGTCGCACGATTTATCTGTACTAAGTGCTCAGTCCAGTGTCACAATTAATTTGTTAACCTTTACTGAAACTTATTTCGCAAAATAAAATAAAATTGACCAATTGTTTTTCCTATGACGGGGTAACAAATGGTTGTAAATTGTGTTTTTATTTTGGCTAAAGTTACAGTAGAGTTATATTTTCAAAAATACACTACAGCCGAAACACTATAGTGTTGTGTGCGCTTTACTCGATTAAGGACATACTGCGTACCTGTACTAAAGCGCTCCACCTGACCGTGTAGTACAGTTTACGGCTCTTATTAAGCGCTCCACATAGTGTTCAATGGCGGGTCACACCTTGACTTGTGGCTTACCCCGGCGTTTCGACGCCGGGTTTCCCGGCTAGTTCTAAATAATTCCTATGGTTTTCCTCAAAAGTTTAATCAAAATATAAAAGATGAGAGGTGAACGACAAAATCAAAGTTTGCAGAATTTAATTATTTTGGTATATATATGTCTATTGATATATGCCCTTTATAACAATATTTCAATCCAAAATGTGAAAAAGAAAAACAGTTTGCAACAAAATCAGTTATTCTGATGATATTGCATACACTTTTTCTCCACAAAAGTGTAAAAAAAGAATGGTTGTAGGAAATACTTCTGATTCAACAAAAATCAGTATTTGCATCTTGTACTCATTAAATATTACCCAAAATTTCAAAAAACTGTGATTTGGAACGCATCAAATTTATAAATAGAAAGGGATTAGTCATTTCGGTATGTTGTACAGAGTCCTGCCCGGTAAGAATTTATACAAAATATAAAAAAAAGTTTTTTCGGTGTTGTACTCCCTCAAAAAAGTTGAAACTTTTCTTAATTGAGACAAAATGCCATAAACAAAAACATTTTAGTCAGAACATCTAGAACAACAAAAATCACTACACTTAAGGTACCAGAATTACTGCATGTAAAATAAAAATCGTTTCGTCATATTGCATGTAACCGATGTATATAAGTTTAGTTACACAAAATGTGAAAAATACATAATTTGCATACACAAATTGTGAAAAATACATTATTTGCTTAAAAACAGTCCTTAAACTCTTCTTAAATATTATGTAATACTTTTTTAAAAGTTGTTGTGACTTGTTAAAATGCTTAAAAAAAAGACTTAAAATGTCAATTAAAATAAGTTACAGTCACATTCTTAGCAAAGACCACTAAGATTAGCTTACATGTAAAAAGCAACATAAAACTGAAGCTAACATAAGGTAGCTACAGCAGCTAATAGCTGGTCACTTAAATATAAACTGGAGACTTAGCTAGGTATAAAGAACATGGCTACATATTTATAAATTCCTAGCTACCTAGCTAGTTGTTGTTGGTGTGGTTGATGCTAGCTAACAAACATGTCTCGCATCAATAATATCATCAAAACTTTAAAAAACATAAACAAACCTTACAGAAACCTTTCTATACTTCATTTATATACCATGCCCCTTTTTAAATGCTTTTGTAAAGATTTATTTTGAAGGCAAGAGAAGACAAATGCTTAAAAAGGACAGCCATCTTTTTTGCAAACACAATTTCCGTTACTTTGTGCTAAAACTTCATTTAACAAACCACACAAAACTCGCGGCTTTTCACGACAAAGAAGACATATTTTTTTCGGCAACATCAAAGATTTTTTTCGGCAACATCAAAGGAAAATGACGATATCAACTTTGCCTGTCACAGACAGACGGACACACTTAGCGTATTATTATATTGACTAGCCGGGAAACTAGTCGAAACGCCGGGTTAAGGTGTGATCCGGCATTGAACACTCTGTGGAGCGCTTAATAAGAGCCGTATACTGTCCCACACGATCAGGTGGAGAGCTTTTTAGTACAGGTATACAGTATGTCGTTAATCATTTGAAGCGCATACACCATTATAGTGTGCGACTGTAACATATTTTTCAAAAAATAACTTTCCCGCAACGATAACTGATATAAAAACAGAGTTTACAAAGTGTTGTTACTCCATCATAGCAAAAACAATCGTCAATTTTATTTCATTTTGCAGAATAACTTTTTGTGCAAGTTAAAAAATTAATCGTGACACTGGGCTGAGCGCTTAGTACAGTTAAACCGTGTTGCACAGCGTATAGGAATAATACCCTTTTGAAAAAAACTTTCTCGCAGACACAGGGCTAAGCGGTTAGTCCAGGCGTGATTCCCAAGAAAGTTTAAAAATTAATTTTCACAGTGGTGGGCTGACCTTAGTATATACAGGTAAACGGTGTTGCACATGCCCATAGGCGTAACAGCCTTTTACAAAAAACAGTCTGTTTTTAACACTGGGCTAACCGCTTAGTACAGTTAAACACAGTTGAACAGGCGCATAAGGCGTACTACCCTTTTCCAAAAATGTTCATTGCAACTTCGGTTTAAATAAAAACACAGGGAACAGCCTGTCGTTACTCGTCCAGCCAAAACAATCGCTCAGCCATTTCATTTGCAGAAAAAGTTTGCAGAAAAATTATAAAATATGTAGCTATACCTAGCTAGCTAACTGCATTTAGCATAAAAATTATGTATTGCTTAAGAATATTGTTGTAGCCAAACTGCATTTTTATACTTTCACTTTTTAAGGAGCTAGCTAAATAGCCACAGCCTCAGCATAAAAATAAATGTTGGCTAGGATAAAAAGCTCTTATACCAAACAGAATAGAAATAAGTGAGGCTCTAGCTAGCTAGTAGCTATAGCTAGCTAATCTTCGTTCCTAGCCAAACATCCTAAAACTGGTGCGTTTAAGATCTGTACGTGGCTAAAAAACGTGACAACATATTTATCCTAACATTGAAAACAAACAGAAAACAAATATTACAAATATATAAGGCTTTTAGAAGATAAAAAAGTCAAACAGGCCTACAAACCTCACACACTGACCACAAACACGACCATTATCAAAATGGCCTTCGTTCCGCGAAAAACTTGGATTCTTTCTGGTCGCGAAAATCTTGTTGTTTTTTTTAAAGAATCAGGCGTTGTGAATGGTATTCTACGCGCGAGCGGTCAAAACAAAGTCGGTAAAAATATATCGCATTTGGTATCGGCGCGTAATTTACAAAATTTCGTGTTTCCGTTACGGGACGCGGCTTTCGCGGACACACAGACAGACGGAATACCGCTATTATTAAAGAGACTAGTCGTTGCCCGTGGAAAAATCCACGGGTTCGCCCGTCCTTTATATTTACCCGTCGCAACAAAGTGGATAAAAGTATATCGCATTTGATATTCGTGTTTCCGTAACATCATTTTCTAACTCAGCGGGGGGTCCGCGCAGAGACAGACAGACGGAATACGGCTATTATAATAGAGACTAGTCGTTGCCCGTGGAAAAATCCACGGGTTCGCCCGTCCTTTAAATTTACCCGTCGCAACAAAGCGGATAAAAATATATCGCATTTGATATTCGTGTTTCCGTAACATCATTTTCTAACTCAGCGGGGGGTCCGCGCAGAGACAGACAAAATACGGCTATTATTAAAGAGACTAGTCGATAGCCCGTGGAAAAATCCACGGGTGCGCCCATCCTTTTTATACCACTTAAGCTTACCCCGGTGTCGAAACGCCGGGGTAAGCCAAAGTCAAGGTGCGATCTGACGTTTAACACTCTGTGGAGCTCTTAATAAGAGCCGTAAACTGTGCCACACGATCAGGTGGAGCGCTTTAGTACAGGTATACAGTATTTCGTAAATTAAGTACACCATTATAGTCTTGCGACTGTAACATATTTTTCAAAAAATATTCCCTGCAACGATAGCTGAAATAAAAACACAGTTTACAAACAACAGTCGGGACCCCATCATAGCAAAAACAATCAGTCAATATTATTTTATTTTGCGGAATAAATGTTTGTGAAAGGTAAAGAATTTATCGTGACACTGGGCTAAGCGCTTACCACAGTTAAACCGTGTTGCACAGGCATATAGGAATAATACGCCTTTGGAAAAAACCTTCTCACAGACTCTGTTTAAAAAAACACAACAGGGCTGTGCGGTTAGTCCAGGTAAACATTGTTGCACATCCGTACAGGTGTGATTACCGAGAAAGTTTGAAAATGAATTGTCACATTGGGTTGACCCCTTAGTACAGGTAAACCACGTTGTAAATGCGCATGGGCTTAACAGCCTTTACCAAAAACAACAGTCTGTTGTTAACACTGGGCTAACTGCTTAGTTAAACAGAGTTGAACAGGCGTATAGGCGTAATACCCCTTTCCAAAAAAACTTCATTGCAACTTCGGTTTTAATGAAAACACTGGGAACAGCTCATTACCGGTTCAGCTAAAATAATCTGTCAGTCATTTTATTTGCACAAAAAGTTTTCAGGAAAAAATAACTTAGCTAACTGCATTTATAGCATAACACTTATTGTTTAACAATATTGTTGTAGCCAAACTGCATTTTTATACTCTTACTTCTAGCCAAAGATAGGAGCTAGCTAAATGGCTACAGTCTCAACACAAAAATAAATGGTGGAATAAGTAAGGTTCTAGCTAGCTAGCTAGCCTCAATCTTCGTTTCCTAGCCAAAAATCCTAAAACTGGTGCGTTTAAGATCTGTACGTGACTAAAAACATGACAATATATTTATCTTAACATTTTAGAACATACAAAAAACCAATATTACGAAAATAAAAAGCTTATAGAAGACACAAAGGTGAAACAGACTTACAAACAGCACTGAACTGACCTTCTTCTAAAAACTAAAATGGCCATCATGTTTCTTCGTTGGCATGTCTAGGCCGCGAAAGTCTTGATTGGTTTTCAAAGAATCAGGCGTTTTGATTGGTAAACACGTGCGAGCGGTCAAAACAAAGTCAGTTAAACTGTCAGTAAAACCATCCTATTTGTTTTCGGTGGCTCCTGAGCGGAATCGGCGATAAAGGTCACGGGGGTAAATTATTATTAAAAAAGGCGCTTTTAAATAATGAATTTATTTTAATCACCTAATTTGTTTTTTAAATTAGAAGATTATCAATTAAATTAATTAAATTATGTAAGGAAATAAATTAATTTTTTGGGTTTAGTTCAATTAATTATAAAGTTTTCTATTAAACAACCCCCTGTTTTCTAAAAATTCGCGGAAGATCAAAGGAATATCGGTAACCCTTTTGAACAGACAGACAGACGACGGCTATTATTATAGAGATAATATAACAGATATATAAGAAATAAAAGATAACCATTTCTACGATTTTTAGGATTGATATCACTCTCAAAAGTCTTGAAAAGAAGCATAACATTCTTGCACGTTGGACCGTTAGCACTCCTGAATACCCATTCGAACATAAAAACGCCTTGAAATTATCACAAGATGAAGCCATATGCCAACTATACCACGGTGTATCAGAACAAATGATGTTGTTAGTATTAGAAAAGCGTTTCGGAGATACGAATGAAATATTCAATTGTCGTTAGTTCGCATTACCATAATTTGATGACTTATTACTGACTTAACCTTCCATTGGTAATCGTTCAAATTTGATACGAGGTTCTTTTTAAAAAACTTAACCTTCTTAATCTAAGTTTATTACGGCGTAAATGCTCTTACTATAATCAAACTATTTGGGTTTCTCTCTTAGATGGATCTGCAATTGCTAATCGTCTCAGCGCCCAGATAAATAAAGTGTGTAGAGAAGTAAAGAATCAGCTGGACGGATTAAATGACACTCGGAAGGAGTTACACGAGAGCTATTCTTACCTCAATACAGTGAAATATTGGATCAAGCTAGGGCCCGACCTCTAACGGCGAAAACTTGTACATATATTTTATTTTCGGACGGTCTCTATCTATCATATATCCAGAGCTCGGGTAATTTACCCTTGCCAATAAAAATAATAAAAAAAAAGATCAAGTGTAGTATCTGTTCTTATCAGTTTAATATCTGGTAGGCCATTCCCTGAATGGTCAGTATATTAATCTGATTTTTGGCCTTGAGTCATGGAGGTGGATTCATTCACGCCGTGACCAAAAATGTTCAATTACTTCTACAATGGTTATTTTTATTATTCAGGAAATACTTTCGTCATTTGGATATCCGCAGGAATTTCCTTATGTTAGATAGTTAGTGTAAGCAACCCACATCTGGCATTTTAACACAGCTCATCCCTTGACGACCCACCCAAAAGACACATATATCGTTTATATAATAACATGCACAAATAATTAACATGTTTAACAAAAAGGTGAGATTCTATCTTCGATTAATGTTTGATTTCTACAGCTCTTGGCAAAAGCCAACCTTGTTCAAGTAACGCAACTTGACGTTAAGACATCATTTAAATATCACGTATGTAACTTACGGACCTGGAAACCAATTTTACCTGTCGATTTTAATCCTTATTTTCCATGGTAATCTAAGTCAGCAAAATACACCGATATTAGTGGATAAAGTCCATTTAAACCATACCAAAATATACAAATATAATATAATCATACAACAGAATGTCTTATTAGTAGTACAGATCCAATTAGAATATGGCGAATTCCATTAAAATTAATTAATAATTTGCATACACAGATAAAATTATAAAAATGTCTGGTCTGCAAAATAGACTTTTGGATGGACACTCGGTCTTGAGTACTTTAACATATGTCCATTCTTTTTGCCCATAACTGCTACGAAACGGTGTAAAAAATGTTTGAAATGATAATGTATTTTTAATGTTAAAATGTTTTATCACGATGGAGCTATAATTGTTGTATAGACATAGAGATATAGAGACAGACGTAGAGATATAAAAACTGCATTTGTATTTTCAATTTAATATTTAAAAAAAATTTACTGAATTTCATGTTTGTATCACCAGGAATAACTAAGCTATTAAATCTTGCATTCGCAAGTGTGGGCCTTATTTTCATAATTGCATATCATTATTTCGAAAACTTGATAAACAAATAAGATTTTCTGCCTCGCTTCGTTAGATTTAAGATAACGCAAATGGCTTGAAACTTATTTGTACCGCCCTTATTCATTTGTTGACAAAAACTGGATGAGCTAATAACATTTTCTGTTTTGGTGATTGTATTTATGAAACAACATTGTCATTCGTTTATTTGAAAAACCTCGATAAACAACATTTTCTGTCTTGACTCGTTATGTTAACAAAAGACATGAATGAAAGTAAAACCTTATTCATAATTGGATAAACAAGTTCATTTCTCATCCTTTAGGCTCGTTATGGTCACACTTGAAAAATTGAATAACGATAAAAAGTTCTTATTTGCTACTCGCAATTTTATACGTGCGCTGATTTGCGGAAGCATTGTTAAATAGCGTAGAATGGATTTGGATAGAAGTAAGGAAAATGACTGCCGCAAACACGTTGTATGAAAAGGTATCTCAGGACTTTGTTAGAATTATTTCTAATGCGCATTTTTGGGCAATAAAATTAAATTAATACCCCGTAGTTTGTGTTATCAAAATAGCTGCGGCAGCCCCGCAGAGTAATAAATTATGCTGACAAGTAAAGCTATGATTTTTCTCGGGAGTTTTCGATTATTAAAATTAAATTCTTGACTATCAAATTTCTATTATTGCTGCCATATTGAACTGTAACCGATACGTGTAAGTATTATCAAAATAATAAATAAATAACTGATTTGGCCATATATACTTTGTAACAATGAGAACATCACTTTCTTTTTTGCCGTTTAATTTGATCATGATATTAACGAATGTGGAAATACTTGAAAAAGCGTTCTCTGAATATTTTGGCATGGCGTCTAAACTTTTATAAATATGGCGATGTAAAGTTTATTTATTATTTCATTATTATAACTTGTTTGTGGAAAAATTTGCCCTTAATACATAGGGAGCTTATCTTAAGTTTTTAAAACACACTTCTAAGTTTCGTTGTTGTTACGTGTTGAATCGAACTAGATAGAGCTATTATAGAAATATATATAAAAGGCTGAACGAATGTATTTTCTACTTTATATCCTTTCTGTTATTCCTATTAAAATTTGAGAAATAGTTAACTCCGAGGCGAGAATTTCAGAGTGCGACCCTATCATATTTATATATGTTGGGAAGGTTAAAAAAAATACGATTTCTACCTACCAAAAACTCTCTCACTGTTGTAATATTGACTGTCACAAATTGATTGACTAGATAAATCTATTAATCTAGGAAAAATTCGCATTGTAAAAATATGCAAATATTTATTCGACGTGCGATGTTAAATGGAAAATTGCCAAATTCACTGTGAACGAAATTGCACAGAAAAAAGGAGTTGTTTAATTTTGACATTTATGAGATGATAGGCTTCAAATAATGCGAACAACTTTTCGAATCACACATTTTTTTTCATACACATCTTTTAACACAAGTGAAATACTTTTCGCCGGAATTGTGGATTTTAATTTAATATAACATATTATTTTTAAAAATTTTTTTTTCCAGTACAGAAGCTTCAAACTTTCAAAATCATCAAAGGCGCAACGAACATTACTTGCAGAATCCGTAAGTATTCGCAAAATTCTCAAAAATTACTTCCATTAGACTTAACTAAAAACAAGCAAGTGTAATCGCAGAAAAATCTCAAAATTATTGGACACATTCCAATCTCCACGTGTTTAGTTTACACGTTCGCCATTGTGTGTAATACGTAATCTCTATGACAACAAGACTATGCTTTAGAGGCTGTCCAACACCGTTGTTAGTGGAGACATGTTGTTTAATGTTTGTGTGTCAACAATTACATTCACAAATACGCCATCACACTAATCTCACTAAAGAAAAAGAGCCCTGGCAATGAGGTTGCTATCTCACCTGATTGTCAGAAGTATACGAATCAGTTTTTGTACGACATGCGAGACAAACAAGAGCGAATTAAAATTTGATTGCTAGATTACTTCTCAAGTACCAAACATATATATGTAAATATAGACTAGTTATAGAATGTTAAAAAAAGGCGAGAAAAGTGAACAATATTTAAACAATTAAACAAACAAACAAACAAACAAATATACATTACTTTTATTTGAAAATGTTCGCTGAACAATGTCGAAATGTACGTTTAATGAAAAATTAGCCTTTTTGACACTTGTATGTATCATTAAAAACTCAAGAACGAAATGAATCTAACAGAATCGAAAAATTGGGATTTTAAATCTGTTTTGATCGCTAAAAGGTGCCGTTGATATAATAATTAAACCATAAAGAATCATCTTTATACTACAAAATATTTTATTGCAAAAAATTATGCTTCTTACTGTGATGTCTACTACATTTCCTTAAATTGTACTTTTTGAAGCCTTATAATTCTAAGCGATTCAACAGGATTGGTAATGATTGTCGAAAGGATGGACCAGTACATTTTCCTAGGAGAATAGGGGTATTCTCCAAGCTTTAAATAAGGCTTAAATTATCCAATAGGATAAAAGTTGAAGATTTGAATTGTAACCAATACACTTAAATTCTACTAAGTTACGTGGCCTTTTTTACCCAAATACTAATATATTATTACGGTTCAAATACTACTTAATCGACAACTGACTATGAACATGATCCTACCTCCATCTCAGCTACTGCACCCATTTTTATACTTTTCAGAGATCTCTCGTGATTAAGAAAGTGAAGTTTATACTTAGGGATGACGCTTAGCCTAATTAAAAATTACAAATTTAATAGCTTCCTAAAAAAAATATTTTAAACGGTATTGTCAATACCTAAGGGCTTCCTGTAAACTATCTAGTACGCATTATTATTTCCTGAACATTTGTTATTTTATAATAACGGCCACTCATTTCCTTTCGTGAATTTTTAATTTCAGTTTTTCAGTTTAATAAAGAGGTTGAATTTAAAAAATCTCGTTGTCTGCCTGTCTGTAAGGTAAAGTATACCGCAGATTCATTTAAAAACCGAGATTCATAATTTAGTTGCACCTAAGTAATAACATCCGTCTAAGTAGTTTTATGACTTCCTGCTGATAGAAATCTCGATCCAAGGACCTATCTTTTCTTTTTATTTGACGGTGAGATGCAGCGCTGTCCGCAGCGCCAGACAGAAACCCCTGAGGACGTGGTTGTGCCAACAGGTGAACGATAATTCACAATAATGCAAGTACGATTGGCAATTTCCCGCGGAATTCCGACGGGCCAATGACTAGTTTATAGTAATTGCTGTAGGCGTATAATAGAACTTCGTCCCCAGGATTTCTCTCACGATTTTTAGTATAAGATGCTGAGGTCTGAATGTACACGACGTTTAGCATTGATTCTAAGTGTCTAACTCTTTTAAGTAATCTAAAATGTTTCTTCTTTATTTCTTGAATTTTTACCATAATACACACAAAGAAATCGAATCACTACGTTTTTAAAAGTTTTCCGTTCACCACCTTTATTTTTGTAGTTATCACTTTTGTACGAGACACACATGTACAATTAAAATTCTCCTCAATTTACATCTTTCGAGATTCCGCCATTATTGAAAATATTATTTCTGGCCAAGAAAGTGGCGAAAGAAGATGAACAAGTAGCTATTTTAACGGGAGCTTAAGTCTCTATCGCAGTTAATCTTTCATGATTTCTATTCTTTTCAAAAACCCGTTTTTTTACTTTCTGTTCTTGTTTATTTAAACATTCAATTTTTGAAATGACCGATGGAAATTTTCAGCCAAGCTGAACTTCTTGACTGGTTAAACGGGCTGAATCTTCCCGTGTAATCAGGCCCTTATAGTATATACCGCATTTAATACCATAACAGAAAGGCGGTCGTGCACGAGTATTTTTTGATAAAACGGACGGACATACGCCTAACGTTCAACGTCCAAAGCTCCTTTGGAAATTATTTTATGAATATTTTTGTTGACGTTTCTGCTGACTAAACACGAAAATAGAGCTGTTAACTATGCGATTACCTTGTCGGCAAAGGCCTTCTGCCAACGCTGAAACTACAGGTGACTAGAAATCAAGCCTAGAAATAACATGACATCGGTTAGCCAGGAGACCCGGCCTAATGTTTCCTCTTCTTTTGATACTGACCGCGCTTGTTGATTAGTTAATTTTATTCTTCTTTGCTCACGTAGTTAACATCGGGAAATCCTTTGTTTTGAGCGCAAATGGCCTCACTCACCCGAACAAATATAATTAATTCTTGTAATTTTAAGAAGGTAACTTGACCATGCCAACTTTATGCTTATTCATTGATTGCAATTCGGGGTTTGCTATAAGGTGGATTTGAATATTAAGGATTTGCTCTGACGTCTAAGCTTTTGTTTAAGAGAAACTGATTTTGACAACCTCGAAGAAAGCTTAGTTTACTAGGATAAATGTCCGTAAGAAAAGATTCGGCGTGGTTAAAAGAAGGAAAAGTTTTTGATTGTGTCAGCAGATTTGTTGGATTACGTGCCAGTCTACACGAAGCTACGCATGCAGTAATTTCAAAAAAGAATTAACTGGGGGAGAGCTTTTGTTTTTCGCTCTTAAGTGTTGATTTAAATCATGAAATTCTGTCCGAAACACGTTCAAGGAAGATTAAACTCATAATCAATTCCAACCTCCTCTCCAGGCCAAAAAAATTGTTGGCCGCCCTGTAAACGTTAGGGCTGTATAACTAGTAGGCAACAAACTCTGGGAAAAACATGAGAATTACCATTAAAAGATATCCTAGTGTTGACAACGTTTAAATATGAATTAACTACTGAGAATAATTTGATAAATATGTTTTCACTCATTCATAATTTTACGCACAATCTGCTGGACATGCATACTAAGTCAAGAAAATAGAAATTGTTCGCATCGACGCTGTTCACTCTGCATGGTTGTCTACTTTGCACGAATTCTTTTTACCTATTTTCCCTGTTTCTAATCACTAGTAACAAGGTTGCAAATGATGCTCTGGAAACGTGGTTGCTAATAAAGTCATACGAGGTCAGGTTATGAAAATATTTTAAATTTTTAAAACTCGGAACTTTGACAAGTAGCTTGTTTTTCCAAATATTAGACACTTGTTAACAGTAGACTATACTAAATATGTATGTTGTGGTAGACATGGTAGAAAGAAGGAGTGGTGTTGCAAACAAGTGTGGATTATAGATTCTCTTTTCCTCTTTGCATTTCCTGACTTTAGCATGTCTTTTGTAAAAAAGTTAATCCAGGCTCGTTCTAGGACGAGATTTTCATATTACGAGAAGTTTTACCTTAATAAATAAATTGCCGATTACCCGCGCTTTGTTAAAGCCTACTCTATAATAAAACAGGTTGGCTGATAGGAAATAAAATGAGAAGCGCGTCTTCGAAATTCCTAGGAAACGCTTTCAGTTTGATTTTGAAAAAGATTAACTCCCAGTGTCGCACTTATGCTGTTAGAATGTTGATTCATATCCAAAGAAAAAGAAACATTCGGAAGAGAAGTGTTTTTTTTACTGTTGTATTCACAAAAGTGCCTATGAGGAAAATTCATATAACACCTGAAAACGGAACAGTAGGTTCGTTACCATGTTACTTTTAACTCTCCTCCTTCCTCTCTCCCTCATTGGGGTGAATCTTAATATAAAAAAAATGATTTTACGACAGTGCAGCATTTCAGCCAACGCTCGATTTAAAATGTCCTGGGTACGAGGTTATTATCCGGAAGTAAAATTGATACACAACATTGTGATATCTTGCTTCATGTGTAAATACAAACAAAAACAAACCGCAATATTTGACGTGTTTTTACACCGTACTGTTTTTACTGAATTATTTTACGTCCGTGCCTATACAAAAGTAAGAAGCTTCGTTATAAAATAAACATAACTGATGCGTGACGACTATAAATACACGGCTGACGATTTTTTTTCAATGGCCTTAGTACAAGCTTGCTTGAATGAAACAAATAACCGTGGTGCTAATTATCGTTGTATGTCATTGTTTCGTTGTAGCTAAAGAATGCTACATTTTAATGACTTGTATAATTAAATTCTCAATGAGCTAACACATGAGAATTTTAGTTTAAATCAACAGTTTGTCGTTAAACAAATCAAAGAATTCATTCATTACAAGCGAACATGGTTGTAGCCAATGCGAAAAGGCTGCTTTCTCTTTTGCAACAACAGCAGGAACAACAACAAGAATGTAACTCAGTGTTTATCGATACTTCAGAGGTATTAGTGTAGTTTTTATTACCTGTTTTTAAATTTAATTTATTTATCTATTTTCTGCAGAACATAACAGCGCATACAGAGTACGCCAAGGTTTATTTAGGCCTATTGGTCAAGAAAGGGAAAGCGCCCGGCCCCTCTCCTGCTTGAGGATGGAGGTAGACGGTATTTTTCCGTTACTATAATTTGGAATAAACATTTTAAGCGTATGCATGGTAGCTATAACATAAAATTCGCATCTTATTTCATCCCGGAAACCTGGAAACTAACGCACATTGTCAAATTTCAAATAGTCAGATTTCAAATTGGAAATGTTGATATTTATATCCTACTAAAATCGGTGGAACTGATTGGACGAGTTTGATCTTTTGGTTGATATATGAGAAAGTAGGGCTAAATTCAACTTTTTGTGCGTGGCACTCGTATCGAAAATTATTGAAACAAAGGGCAACCATTGAAACCAAAATAATACCCTATGATTTTCTTAGTGGGGAGTCGGCTTTAGTCTTTCTTAGTAGGTGAGCAGGGTTCTATGATCGACCGCACGGCAACACAGACTTTGATCCCCATAAAAATCCATTAATATTAATCACTATCGTTATGGATAAAGTCTGGCGCGTTATGAGAAGAAACAAGAACCAAGAAATTTATCTAATTACCTAGTTAAAATGTGACATAAAATAAATAAAATCATAAAATAGATTATGTATTGCATACAAACTAAGAAAATTAGATGAAAATGTAAGAAAAATGTTACATTATTAGCGTTATGATTTAAAGTAATTAGGGTATTTGATGTGGGAGATGATAGAAAAAACAACCTTAAGTGATCAGTTGCTATTGGCAACACATTTTGTTTGTTTTTATTTATTTATCGCGAAAGCTTCGACGGTATTGTCTTTGTCTTAAATCTCACCCACCCAAAATTCCCGGTTTTAATGTCAAAAAAGAGACCCACAGCAACAAAAAATATTTGAAACCGGGATAAATTTCCTGCTCTCGGATTATGTAAGCTACTTTTGTGTTTTTATCCGGACGAGGAGAACTATCGCGGTTGGTTAATGTGGGTGCATAAACTGCATTTAAAAATTATTTGACAAGATTAAGAGAATTTCCACTCTTCTTCCTATGCTATGCTACATGACACCTCCCCCCTCCATCCGTCTAATTTATAACCAGAATTGACCAAACTTGCAATAACGGTAAATTCTATCAATTTGTTCTACATGAAAGTTTGTTAAAATTAAACTTTTTAGCAATAACGTGGGAGTACCATAAAAATTCCTTCCAAAATCAACCTTGTCCCCGGGCCTTTAATATTTGGACGAAACATAAGCACCTGGGACAAAGTTGCCCTAAAATGACTCGAGTCATAAGTATCTGTACTAGGACATACTATTTATTTTGACTATCAATGCCAACCCTGTCCCCAGAGTAGAAGAGTCCTGTAGACGAGGTTACATCAGTGCTAAAAACAAAATGTCCGTAGATATACATTAGATATACATCTAATTTACTATCTAATACTAATTAGATATGGAACTGAGTATTTTGAAAAGAATAGGTTGATAATGAGGCATATATTTTTAATTTACGTCATCAATTATGCACAGGAAAGTTGGTCGTTATATAATTATATAACTGAGTTTCCGTATGATATTTTTGTCATCTCCTAATTAACACGCTTATTAGTGTACAATCGTAATTAATGAAAATCTTGATAAATTAAAGTGAAGTAAAATTAAGCTTTTTCACGCTTAAAAGATCGAAATATAAAATGAAGGGAGAATTTTTGTGCATGTGAAGAATATAAAAAGAGTCCTGAGAACGAAGTTGCAAAAGTATTCGTTTTTTTCTTTTACACTACTCCACATGAATGATAGAGTTTTTGTAATCTGCAATTTAAGTAGGATTGATCTGAAATAGCTTTGCACAATGCTTTCAGACTTTTTGGTATCAATGAAGTGTGGTTTTGCTGGAATGAATCTTTAATTGTAACGCAATTTGCAATCACCTCAAAATGTGCGCTAATGTCTATTTTTGATAAATATTCCGAAAGAGTTTCTACACAATTTTGAATCCAACTATTTCTTTATTGCCATTTAAACTGTGGAAGGAGTGGTAGCTGCTAAATGGGGACGCCTTTGCAGTTTTTTGTGGTGAATGTTTTTGTATAACGGGCCAACATAAATAAATTCTTATACAATAATGTCACTCAAACTTTATTCATTTTGTTGACGAAATCTGATTTATTTATTTATTTATTTGTAGGCTGGTAGTAAGTTAAATAAAAAAAAGAAGCATCTCTCACAAATATCTCCCCTCTTGTTTATACTTTCTGATAAAAAAAAGTCGATCAATCAACACAGATTTCTTTAGGTTTTCAGTTCTGTCATTTTAGTGTAGAATTAAAGTCTTAAATAGGATTTTGAGAAGTAATCTTTCGAAAGGTTATTTTTTCTCAGTTTGTGATTTGTAGTTTGTTTATCCGGATTTGTTATTACAGTGTTTTGAACGTTGTAAGAAATAAAATTTGTTAAAGAGAAGATATAAGAAAGTCAATTTTTCTTCTGGATTGTTTTCAGAAATTACATCCATATAAAAAAAAAATAAAAAAAATAAAGGATTTTGTTTTCCAATTTTTTTGACTTTTTTTTCTTGACTTTTTACTTTATTACTTAGAAGAGGAGAAAATTTTCTGTAAGTCTTTTTCTTCTTCTCTTCAAGCATGGCTGCCGAACTAAATTCTAATTTTTAAGAAAATATATCTCGCTGTTGCTAAAATTTTTAGAAGATATTGATACATGTTTTTCTAAGTTACAACTCATACGAAAGCATAAAAGATAAAAGTAGACAAAAATTAAATCATAATAAATCATACACGACACGAAAGCGACACGAGGCGCGGTGTAATCTTTGCATGATTTTTAGGTTAAAAGCTATGTAAATAATGAATAATATACCTTTTTTTATTTAAGCAAAACAAAATGACCAAAAACTAAACCAAAAAAGAAATTAACTTCGTGTAATAATGGGGGCGGAACAAAAGAAACAAGAAAGTTGTTTGCTGTGACAATACGGACGATCATACAGTCACGTTCCATTTCACCACAATGCTTCTTTACTCCAGTTTTTATTACGTATATAACTGTTTCTAATCTGTTTCTTTATCCAATGTTTGAGGGATTTAAATACGGAGATTTCAGTTCTGTCTCAAGTAGTGGTTCACTTCGCACACCACATTGTATGTAAATATATAAGATCACGTGATATGTTGGTGCAAACACGCGAGATCTTGGTAATGTTTTACACGTGTTTTTGCCCATTTTCTTCCTTAAAAGGTTTAAAATGATCTTACAAAGTTTATGGAAATAACAAAGTGAGTGAACATACCGAAAAATTCTGAAATAAAATTATCAGTGATCAAATTGTGCCTTGGTATTGCATTAAATTTCCCAGAACATCCTATTGGTTCTGTTATTAATGGGGAGAGTGCATTTAAAGCTTCCATTTGCGCTACGAAAGTAGTAGTGCAATCCACTACAAATCCCTATATAACCGTCCAGGACATCAATACTTTTTCTTATACCTTTTTAAGGCCCTAGTATGGCTCGACCGGAGTTTGAGCCAGAAATGCCAACCACAAGGCTACCAGTAACTAGACATACAATGCGATCGAAGAGCGTTCTGTCTCAGGAATTTGATGACCAATGATAACCAATGACATAATTCTCGTCCACAGAGCTCTTTAAAACCTCGGTTTATCTCAAAGAGCTCTGGGATTAAGAATTCAATAACACTAGAGCTACGAAGCTACAGTCAAAATTCATCATCTTATAATGAAATCGTAATTGTAGAGAGCGCTAAGAAAGGGATGAACTTTCTTCTTTACCAGAGTACATGTCGTATAGCATGTTAGTAAAACTAACTAGTATATCAATTCCCAATTCATATTAAGATTACTATTTCACTCTGTTTGCCAAACAAAAACAACCGAGACTAAAAAGACAGCGCTTCCTCGTGGCTAATTTTATCACCAAAAAAAGTCGTTAAGTATACAAACAGTAATTAATAAGATAAGCCCTGCAACAGAGAACAGATCTTTCGTTTCTTCGTTCTCTTCTTTATTTCGTAGTAAAGTAGTGTTTTTTACACGTTTTCTATTGTAAGTTTTTATAGGTAGAAGGATTTGTGGTGATCTGTTTTTCAGGACACACATACGTTTTCAATGTGGGACGCTCACAAACGAATTCCTTATTTTATATATAAACAATTATGGATTATTATAATGACAAACATTGTTGATTAAGGTAGCAAGTAAATCCGACAAGAAGGTTAAGAACATTTAAACAGTGTGTTAAAACATAAACCGTTGAAAAATAACAACTCAGTTGAAAGAAAGTCTGCGTAGTAGCAACAGCCTGTGTATAAGACGAAAGCGTTTTTTTTTAGTAATCCAATATCAAATTGTTTTTTATGAAGATATAAAACGAAACGTCAATACTACGTTACAGATACGAAGCACACAAATATATATCTAAATTTTTTTTTAAAAAAGGTTATATAATATATATAGTGATATAGTTACGAAAAGAAAACATATTTATCAATGTGATCATGGAAGCACCGGATATCCGATTATTCCGTGGGGACCAGGTAGGAAAGGATGTTATTTTTATTGCGAATATTTTGTTATTTCGTAGTCTGGGAACCGTTAGAGAGTAATAAAGAATCAAAAGATGTCATCAAACATAATTGCGGTTTTAAAATATGAGGTTCTTGAAATTTCTAAACTTTTTTTTTAATCCAATTTGGCAAAGTAGCCAAACAAATCGAGTTGTGATGTCATATATGATGAATACTCGTACAGTGGAATCTGTCTAAAGCAGACATGGTTCAAAGTGGATACCTTTATAATGTTAAATATAAAACAGATTAACACTACGAGGAGCGAATTGGAACAGGTAAAAAATTTTGAGATAAATCTCTATAGAGAACATCTCTAAAACTTTACGTTTTTTCGCACCAATTTTGCCGGCTTTAGACAGACACATCCCACTCTATTCCAACACTTCCACAAGATATTCATATCGTAAATCTATCTTTAGTCTTTTTTTACTATATTGAGAGTTGATCGTACTTAAACTATGTTTCGCGAAGGGAAAAATTAGTTCGACCGTACAACGTTAGGGTTTTTCAGGTTTCGCTTCAATTAATGCTATGCTATCGTGAGTGTGAGTTGTTAGTTACGATGGCAATAAATTTTTGTGCGCAAAATAATTATCGTGCAAAATTATACCAACAGTATGAATTTTGGCCTTTGGAAGTCCTAAAACTATTCGCTTTGGCAAATAAAGACGGCAAGAGTTCTCTACAAGAGCTCTGGGAACAAAGTTAGTGGGCAGACCCATTCAGATTGGAACGTCACACAAACTTTTGAAAGATGTGCAGGCTTGGGTAAAATTAATTATTTTAAACCATCTACAGTCGCTAACCAGATTGACGTGATGTGTTCCCAATTTTTCCCAGATTCCTTAAACAAAAATATTTACCTACCAAAGAAATCGTTGTTCAAACCTGCTTTTCTAGTTGTTACTTAGAAAGAGCTGCACGAAAAGTTTTACCGCGCCTTTGTAGTAGAAATTTTAAAAAATGAGGATAAGATATAAGCGAAAACTTGCGATTTTTTGTCACGATATAAAAAAGCACGATTATTAGTGATTGAAACTTTTCGTGTTACTTTTCTAAATCAAAAAAGGTTTTCATACATGACTTTCAACACAGGCATGTAGATACGTCAGCAAAGGCATCGTGATCATCTCTAGCGACATTATGGTTTGTTTTCTTTCTAAACGCACCAGAAGAATACTTAGTGAGTTCTTTCCGATTTGCCTAACCTGGATTGATTTGCACGAATTATAAACCTTAGGCCCGCCTACATAAATCCTCACGAAGATTGCCTCTATCAGGCGCCATTTTCTCCACGTTAATCTTCTAACGCAAAGCTTTCGTGAGATATTTTATTAAGCAGGCTTTAATAACAAGGATTCAATTACATGGGACGTTACATCACACATGAAATTCTTTTCGGTGAGTTTTAGTTGGTTGCGAGAGGAAGGACTAGGCCAAGTGGGTGTGTCAGAAAGCCTCATTTTTAAAAAACATCGTATCCACTCTCATTTACAACCCTAGTTTTAATATTAGCGAAGAGTCTGGGAAGGAAGTTGTTTGTTTGAAACTTCATTAGGAGAATTTTTTGATTGTCTTTCACAAGCTTGTGTGAAATAAATAATACCGGACTTTTTGTTGACAATGTACTACATGAAGAAACAACGATATTTTGCGACGTTATGTTGTTTCTACTCATGGGATTCTTTTAATGTCTGTTTGTTTTTAGATCTTTCTTGTGCAAAGACAACGAGACTGCTTCTCAAATGTAGACTAGTTTTTAATCTTTTAAAACCTTCGAATTTATCGAAAAAACTCGTTCTTAGGTAGTTACTACTGCTAAAATTTTGGGGGTTGTTTCCGTAAAACAGATTAAAAAAAAGGCCTGGTAACAAAGTTGCTAAGATATCATAGCTTATATTATCATTAAAACTCGCCATTGCAGCATTCTCCACTCGATAATCAATGTTGGTGAGAAAAACGAGCTGTATCGTTAAAAATTGGATATTTCAACATTTAAATGCCATTAGCAGTTTACATTTTCGTGTTAAAGCAGATGAGATTTCATCCTAAATGTCTTTCATGACGAAACTAAATAATCATACCTTCCTCCGAACTAAGTATCCTTATTTGCATAGGGAAATGACAACCTGGTCCCCATACTCGCTTTTTCGGTAAAACAGGTGAATCTTAATTTTAAAAAAAAATTAAGGTGTGTCTCATTTATATTTTTTTAAAAAAAACATTTTGTACTTAAAAAGTTTATAAATATATAAATATTACATATTTTTATTTTATATTTCAGTACATACAAATTTCCGTACGCCATGCGCGCACACATATTGATGATGGCAAAGCCCAATTTACCGACTACGAAATCGAACTCAAGGTAAGACTAAAAACGTAACTGGATTTTTTTACGTGTGTATGCAAAAATTTATCTTAGCATAGCTTCCCAGTGTGAATTTTATCAACATTATGAAATCAACGGCGTTGCACAAAAGAAAAACATTTTAGCCATTAGGCTCCCCGCACCTTGGTCCTGCACTCTGGCTCTGTACCCTATTCAGCCCTAGTTCACCACACTAATTAAAATTTTAAATGTGCACAAATTCCTTCAAGAGCTTAATTTTAAACCAATCAAATAGCTGTTCTATTTAATTTAGACCAATCATATTGCTTTCACTATAAAAAATTCGAAAGTACGTCGAAGGTACTCTGATTTTGTTTGGTTACGAAATCGTCTCATAAAAGATACTATGACCTCGTAAGTATTACACAAATTTACTGAAGAAGTGATAGACCATACTTTTGTTGATTTGATATGCAGCAGTCCGTAGTGGACTTAACTTTTGAAACTCATTCTGTGCATTTGTTCATTCAACAGTTGAATACTAAGATATGTTGCCCATAGTGGCGGCTTGAATTTAAGTGTGAATAACAAAAAAGCACGCACTCGCAGAGTTTCTCTTTTTGTAATATCAGCGTATTCAAAAGTTTCACTTTCATCTTCATTCTTTAGGGATCCACCAACATTGCCAGGTCGTCGTCTCTTTGGAAGATTTAACAAAGACTTTATCAAACAGCGACAAAAGAAATTGCAAGAATTTTTATTTGGGTAAGTTAACCTGACTTGTTTGTCTACTGTAGTATGCTTGATAATTTGTATGGTTCATCAAGGCACGGATTGGTATTTTAGTCATCTTGGTCCTCGTCGTTTTAGCTCCACAATGTGCTCATATACGTCTGTTTTTACAAAAGGGGTTTGATTCATGCAAAACTGGTTAATTTGTCAACGTTTCATACAATTATAAAGGTTATTTGCAAAAAAAGAGATTTGTTTCGCGTCCCCGTGGGATGAAAATTTTTTTGCTGTACTTCTTTTTGTTTTTACAGGTTGGTTCAAAACAATGTTTATCTATCCCATGCTGCATTGCACCTTTTTCTCCAAAGTAAACTAAGCGCGGAAGAAATCGACACGTACCTCGATTCAAACATAGAAGAAGATGCAGCCGAAACTATACTCGCTGAATCGGAGTGCAAAGCAAGATTGGGAGGTTTGATAACAAGAGAACGTGTTGGATCCAAACACGACAGTGGCTTTTCTGGCGACTACGACGACCCGGATTGGTTGTTAGATATTCACGTGGACAGGAGTGATGGCACTGGCATGCATGAAAATCACAAGGAAGGGGAGTTAGATTTTATGAATAATAACGATGGAAAAAATAATATCGATGATGATGACATTTTCAACGATGGACACGCAGCTGACATTGAAAGCGAGTTAGATGAGTTTGAGAACGAGTTAGAAGAAGTGAAAAGTGACAATGAAGAGGACACAAAGTTGCAAAAACAAATGAAAGACTTAAGAATTTCAAATTTACCTGCGGCTACGCCGGAACATTTAACAGAAGACAGATTTGAAAGCTCGGTTGAGTATTTATTATCGAATTCCTCCGACTCGGACACGAGTAGTAAACGGAGCACACGAAGCAGCACGAAAGGAAGCACGAGTGACGTCAAAACACGAGGGAGCTCGCAAGAAAATGTTCTCAGTGCCGCGACTCCAAAGCGACATAAGAAGAGGAGATACTCCAGACAGTGGAGCTCTGCGAGAAAATCCTTATTTAATTCTAATGTATCATTGCCAGAGTTCCACTCAACTGATACAAGTGACGCTCCGACGTTACCACGGGAACCGTTGCGCCGGAGTAAATCATTTTATGATTACAACAGTAAAAGTAAAATATCACCTCAGAAAAGACGTCAATCGGAAACATTTCACAAACAATCTTCCTATAATAGCGACTGTCGAAGTCCGCCGCGATACGGTAGTCAAGAATTCCAACGTAATAGTTACCGCCGATTAAGAAGAACGCCGTCGTTTATGTCGTCAACGGAAAAACAACCCGTTAAAAGAAAGATCAGTTTAAATGAATATATAATCGTCGGGAGAACACCTTTAATTAGCGTGACTACAAAAACCGAGAAAGAGTTCAAAACTTCTCTTTAAGTTGTTATGTCACGTTTACTGGGGATGAGTTGGTAAAATGCAACGCTCTCTCCGTAAACAACTCAATTTCAGTCCTCTTGACCGAAAATTAATTTTTTACTTAATTTCCATGGGTCAACTTGTAAATACCTGGGAATTATGAAATGTGAATTTGGGAAATTCTAAAAAAAATTTGGCAAAACGACTTGGAAAGGGAGCTTTATTCTATTTTATAGTTTTTTGAGATTTTTAATTTAATGTGCCGGCGATATAAATTATTTATCGATTAAAACAAAATCGTTTGGCTTAAAGTAAACAAACAAACCAAGAAAAAAAAATTAAACTGAAAAAGATATAATGTAATGGAACATATATTATTGCCTTCAGTATATACGATGAATAAAAAAAACAACGGATTAAAAGAAAGCAAAGTACATATTTACGCAGAGGATGATAAAAGAATCCGAATTGTTGATTTTGTCAGAGAGTATATTGTTTACACTAACAAGCCAAATAAGTTTTTTAAGCTAAGTCATGAAAGCGATATTAGGATAATAAAGAGATTTTATATATATGTTATTTGCACAAAGGGGAGAGTTACTGCTTGACATGTTGACGTAAGGGAAGATTTGAATATTTATATTACCTTCTTTTAACAGCTGGACTGTTTTTTAGAAGGCTGGGTATACAAAATGTAATCTTCTCTTGTGTTTATACAAATGTCACGCAAAACATTCCGTCCTAACTGCGAACTGTTTTTTACTAACATCATTGTCTCTTTCACTTGTTTTTATTTCTTTCCATACTAATATTTTTAAGCCAGGCACATTTTTAGCTGGTTGTTTTTTTTAATGATTTTTAGATTATCTCATCAACTAAATGTTAATAATTTATTTTGATTTTTCCGGATATCTTATTAAGACTTAAAAAAAAGCGCGAAATGCTGTGAAGAAAATTAAAATATCTTAATGAGACATTATTTTTTGTTGTGGCCATAAGATGTGACAAGTTCTGTAAAAGTTCTCAAAGTCAACTTTTAAAGTGAAAATTACGATGCTTGAGTTTCCATTTTTATATTTCACATACCAAATATGGTAAAATTATTGTGCCTCGATTAATAACTTTACTTTTTTTTAACATATTTAATTTTTTTAAACTTTAAATTCCAGCTACTTTAAAAAAAAAGCACAAGGAATTTTTTAGGACTTTAATGTCTAAGTTTTATTATTTTTGTAAACTTTTATTTTTAGCGATAATATATTTTTATTTTATACTCTGTACAAAAATAATAGGTAAACGAAAACTGTATTTACACACACGAAATATATCCAACGGAAACAACATTGTTTAATTCAACTCTCCCATGCTACACACATACATTAGGTCGAATAGAGGAGAAGTCAAGTGATCTTAAATCCGTGAGCTCGAAACGACGAAGCATTATTATAACTTAAACTAGCAAGCATTCCTCAAACTTCGACACTTTTTTATATATTTATTCCTCGGAATCTGGCAATTCTTTTCTAACGGTTATAAATACGATGAATACTGTCGTTACTGCTATATGGGTACTGTGATATCCTCATAACGACGAAACATCGTTGTATTTTTGCATGAAAATGCTTTCGTGAAAGGTCAAAATGCAAGGAATTAAGTTAAAATCAGAAATATTACAAGTTTAATACACAAGTTGTCACGGCACAAACCACGCCAGTCCAAAAAAGAAAAAGTCTGCATCTATTTGCTATTTCAAGGAATCAGGATATTCAAAAAAAAAACCACGCAAAAATGTGTTTCTGCTCGCTAAGGTTTTTCAAAATCATCAAATCATTCCCGATGTTTCCCCGGGGGAGAAGATTGTCGATCCGATAAAGGCATCCGGTTTCTGTTTTGGATGCCCCGATAGTTTCTTTAGATATTCTTGATTTACCAAACCAAAATCTAAGTGTCAGTATGTTCAATTGTCACCGTACGAGTTAAAGCAACATGGCGGCCGGCATTGGGGAAGCCAACGTGACTGTAAAACAAGAACCAGGAGAGTTTGTTGATATTGAAGCCAAAATTATAGAACTTTGCAATGAAAATCCTAAAGGAATCACAGATGGTGTTATTTCAGAATCCATACCGGGGATATCTGTCCAACAACGTGTCAAGGCTATCAATCGTTTGCTTTCAACGGTAACAAAAGGACATTTTTTTGTCAAGAACTTTTTTGTGACAGTCTTAATATAACTGTAGCTAACATGCACCCCTCAAACTTAGATCCTTTTTTTAATTTTAATCTGGCAATTCTTTTCTAAAAGTTAAGGTGTTGGTATAATGTGTTGGTTAGGTTCTCTAGCTACACAAAACCCAATACCGACAGTAGTCCAAAACATATATATTAATCATATACGTGCATATTTAAAAACATGGCACATATGTGTAAGCCTGTCTATGTAGGGTGCTTTGGACCCAGTTTCCTAAGGCACTATTTCCTTGAAATATTATATTATATTTTTTATTTATATTATATTTATATTATATATATTCACTATTTTCTCAATTTTTGTCAGTTAATGTTGTTCCCATGGTTTTCGCTTGTATTGCGGTATAAATGCAAATGAAAATATAGCACTGATTAGCGCAGCGCAGTCCCCTATCGAAATAACATTCGTAATTCGGAGGACCGCTGAAAAGGTAAATAGTGAATTTTGTTTGTTTTATTTACACAAATTTACCGACTCCCCGACTCGACTTTCGCCTTTCAAAGTGAGTCGGTCGGTTGACGCTAACCAATTATATTTTTGAGGGTAGCCTATTCAATAACTCACTATTTTTAGAAAAACCTTATATATCAAACATCATTAAACATCAAGAGAGTATGGATGAAAAAACCCAAAAAAAATAAGAAACTTTTTAGGTTTGACGATTCTGGTATTTTACACATAAAAGTTTACATATAAAACTCTAAATGGAAAATTTACACTATTTTGATGTTGTTTTTTCCCCATAAACTACCCGTCACTCATAATCCTTTTCCTTGAAAACCTTTGAAGGAATCTTTTTGCAAATCTTTGCAATGTCCAAATTTTAATTGTTTCTTGTCTTGATGAGTTTTCTTCTCCTCAAAAGGTATTTTATGATCCAATAAGTTGTAACCTAAAAAAATATTGAGACACACTGATAGATATTTATTTTTTTATAAGAACTAGTTTAAAAGAACATTTAAAAATTAACAGATGATCCAAACTATTTGTTTTTTTTGTGAACTACAAAGGTGATATTGGTATCAAGTTCGAACTGCTTGTTTGCGACTCCTGCTTCCGAAATGAATGAAAACCTTACTTGCCGCTCTAAATCTTAAAAGTATAAAAAGAAGAGTAGTTATGCACAATAAGAGTGCAAGTCTATAAAGTTTCAAAAGGAATATAAAAAAAAAAAAAAAAGAAAATGATAATAAAAAGAAAGAAAACAGCAAAAAGTTACTGCTCCACTCGAAGCTAAAATAATACTAATAATACCATACAACATTCAAACAAACAAAAACAAGCAAAAAAACAAACAAATAAACAAATAACAAAACACAAAATCATAAAAACAACATAAAAACATAATGAAAAATACCTCAAATTTGCAGTTCCATGCTAAAAAATTGCTGTCGTCGAAGTAAAAACAACTTTTACAACAGTACCAAATTATTTTAGGCTCGCGAAGCCATTTGCTACCATGTGCTACGCTTCCCTAGATAATAACATTATGGCGCCAGAAATTAAAATATGTTTCCTGTGCACTATATGGGAAACATATATAGGTTATATTCTATGCATATAATAAACGTTAGGATTGGGTTTAGTGTAGAGAGTCTTCCAATGTGCTGACGCTAAGACTGCAGGAAAATAATACAACGAAACAACATTAGCTGTTTTGTCTATAATTTTACTGCCATTTTTTTAAAAGGTAATGATGAAATACTTACTGACTGCAATCCTGTTCCCACTCCTGTGTGCCCGCACTCCAGAACAAGTGACATAAGCTCCAAAACAGTGGGTCTTGTTTTTAGTATTGAACAGAAAACATGGCAAGCATGACAATGTCAGGGGAAAGGAGGTTAAAAATAACATTCAAAGACTTCACGTCAAAATGAGTATGGCAGACACAACTAGAGGGGTGTTTATACAAATGCAGGATGGGAAGATTCCTTGGGCCTTCATCAATAATTATACTGAAAATCACGTTGTGTCGACATGGAAAATCTTTGTCCTGTCCCAGCTAAGCAGGATCTCGCTTTAGCTAAGTGCGATGTCCTATTAGACAGGACTTTTTTTTCTTATAAACACACCGCCATCTCTTAATGAATGAAATAATTTCTGCATATTTCAATTAAAAGAAAAAAAATTCCCAACAAACTTTTTTCCATGGCAGGACAAAAATCATCCTGACAAACGTTCCGTTCTGCCTCTCATAAAAAAGCCCCTTAGTATTACCTAATTGAGTGAGTTGCAGCAGCATTGCTAAATTCTAATGACCTACTTAACCATGAATTCAGAAGGATTTAAAATAAGCAACGACCTTGCTATAATAGTTAAAAAATAATAATTAAATAAATCCAATAAATTTGCACGTTGTTTGAGTCATATCTGTAAATGATGCCATAAGAGTTGGCATGATAAAATTTTGTAATGTTGACTTTTTTAAAATTTATTAGCAACCTATCAGTTTTTATTGGAATGATTTATAGAGTTATGCATTGAAGAATGTCTTCTTGTAACTGCGACATCTTGTCTTCTAGCTTTTCTATGAAATATATTTTTGTCCATTGTTTGGTATTGCAAGTAGGTAGCATGTTTCATGAAATATGTTACTTACTTTATGCTCACTTCTTAATGTAGGGAAATATTGAACTTCTAAAAAGTGGTGCTAAATTGCTATATCGATCCAAGGATAGTTCTGCTGGGAGGTGAGTCTAAAATCTTGTTTATAATAACATAAGGTCAGAAAACAATATTTTTTTACTAAGCTATCTGCATGCATAAACTATGTAAACTGCATTTAATTACTTATTTTTTTCTAAAATTCACTACAAATATAAGCTATAGAAAGTTTAAGTTTTCCATGGCAGTATCTCCAAGGCAGTAACATACCCAACGTTCATAAGGGTGCCATTTACTGCTTGTGTTATTTTTGGTTGGGTTTCTAATTTTTTCCAACACTATAAACACCAAGTAGTGAGGATTTTTAAGGAAAAGAATATATTTTTTTAACGCATTATCATAGCAAATAAGGCAAAATGATTTCATGAAAATATATGCAACATCTAAATAGGGAATTCTTATTTAGCCCAACACTGTTCTTCCTCTCACACTCCAAAATAAAATTATGCAAGAATAGCTGCTTTTGTGTGACAACAATCAAGGATTGTGAAACTGTCTAAGTTTGTACAAAGTTAGTTACTCATCTATTTACAGGGTTTTTTCCTCTGTGCAAGCAGCTCTGTGCTTCCTCATAAAAATGCTTGATTACAATTTTAGCAAAACAAGAGGATTTGATGTGGAAGAAAAGTTAATCTTTCAAATCATAGAAAATGCAGAAAACAAAGGTCTGTTTATATATCTTTTTTTTTTTGCATTATTAGTTTTTAACAAAGAACAAAGATGTAATAATTTACTCTGGCTAGCATGATCTTTACTTGTGAGTAGTTTACATATGTAGCAAATGATTATTGATATTTCAAATTGATATTTCATCAGAAGGTGAGAACAGTTGTGAACTCCGCACAAAATTAAAATTGCAAAGGCGCAAAACGAAATGCTGCCTGAATATCAGAAAATTTGTAAATCCATGTTTTGGTTTGTACTTTTTAACTCTAAAGGACAGTGATACGAGATTTGACTAATCGATTTTGTCAATTTATCAGTTGATATTCAAGAATGGATTTTTCATCTAGTAAATAGTTGTGAACTCGCTGTTGTTGCAGTTAAAATTCGGTATGTTGACCAAAATGGCTACGAAAGGACTATAGATGGCTGTGATTTCATGTTGTGGAATGATTTACCCATTCCTCCTGTTGATTTAATACTTCAGAGAGCCTGTTACGCATCAATTTACTGATAAACAATTTGTTTAAATCAGTTTAAACCTCTTTCTTGGCAACATCATGTTTTAAAAATGCCATAGATTTTGGTTATATTGCACTCATTTTGTGCACAAAAAAGCCTCTCAATTGGCTTATGGGAATTTTTTTATTTTATTTAGGAATCTGGATTCGAGACATACGTTACAAGTGCAACCTCCCTATGACACAAGTAAACAAAGTGTTGAAAAGTCTTGAAAGTAAAAAGTTGATTAAAGCAGTGAATTCTGTGTCTGTAAGTTGTTTTGTTGTCTTTAACATTTGAGATATTGCGAGTTAAGATGTAGATAAAAAAATTGTACAATATCACAATTTATTGTCTTTTAAATGCCTGCTTTTATATAAACAGTCCGGTCGAAAAATGTATGAAAGTACTATAGTACCACTGGGTTGAGGAATTCTTATACTGCTGTTAGTTGGACAAGGTTTATCTTGTCAAGCAGGGTTGTTCTCTTACCTGCTATGGTCCAGGTTTAGTTTATTAGTGTTTCGTTTTTAGTAGTATTCTCTCTACAGGCTTACCCATGAGGTAAACTTAAAAAACAAGTCACTATCATACAGGAATTTAGATGCTTCCAATAAGATATTTTGGATCATCCATGTTGTTGTTTTTATTCAAGGCGGGTAAGAAGAAGGTGTACATGCTGTACAATCTTGAACCAGACGCATCAGTGACGGGCGGTGCTTGGTACAGCGATCAAGATTTTGAAGCAGAATTTGTTGACATCTTAAACCAACAATGCTTCAAGTTTCTCAATCAAAAGGTGAGCGCTTCTCAAGTCGTACATTAATCTATTTTTCTAAAAGATATTCCTGCTGATAATGTGAACCCTGGATAATTTGTAGTTGACTGAAAGTGCAAGAAGGATCTTTCGCGATTTTTACGATAATTAATGCTCTTTTAACATTAATTCTCCGCTGAAAACTGTTTGGGATGAGCTTCAGGAATAAACGAACTACGTACAGGGTTTCTGCGTCTCTTTAATGCTCCTCAATTCTCCTTAACTTTAAAAAGTCTCCTCAAAACTCTTTTTCTGTAATCTTCCCAATGTTTTTATTTACGGAATGTATAGAAATACAATAGGTTCACTCATAGCATCACCTGTAAAATGTCCTCACTCAATTTCTTAAGTAGATAAAAATTACCTCAAATTTTCTCATTTTTTTTATGAAAATAGTGTCAATTTTCTCAAAATAGGTTAAAAATTCTCATCAAAAGTCCTAAGTTTTCTTAAATGCGACTCTATTAATGGAGTGGCAACCCTGAATGTATTTTTTCGTTAGGGTGTTCTGTGTGACTTTTTGTAACAGCGTGTATCGGCAGGTTTTTTAACTTTTAGTCAGGTCCAGAAGCGTTATTCAACGCATTGGTCATAGCAAAGTTAATAAATAATTTTTTTTTAAACCTCGCGAATTTTTTTCTCGCGAGAGTTTCGTTAGGAAACGCTAGTGGATTTAAATCAGTGGTGGTAATTGTTTAAAATTACGTTTTCTTGTAAGTTTTAAGTGTCGTACATGTTTTCTATGTTTTGTAGCGGCGGTTTGTAGCGGTTTGTATGGTAAACTCTGAAATTCCTTATCCAAATGGAACGTGCTTTATTTTTTTTAAACTAAAATTAACTATTTTCTCCAATGTGACATTTGCAAATCATTTCATTTTGTTTTTTTTCAGTATGAACAAGCACAGGAGATGAAAGTGGATCCCTTACTCAAACGCAACAGGTCTTATGCTTCATCGCATGAAGTTTGGAAGTATATTGCAGAACTTGGAATTAGCAAGGTAGATATTTCATTTTCTTTTCCTGATATTATTCCATTTTTTATTTGTTTACTTTTTAAATCTGGAAACAAAGTTCTTTTGTTGTTTTGAGTGAGGAATATTACTTTATACTTTTTTAAAAAAATTTAATATAGATAACATACGCGCCAAAATTAGTTTGAATAAGATATCGAGAGATTTTATTGGTGCTCTACATTAACATCAAAACATATCAGCCTGCAAAAGGAAATTGTTTGCAGATGTCGCAATTAAGCATACCGTGCTTAGTTTAATATCCAATAAAACTTAAAATAACATAAGAGAATGCACATATGAAACAAAAAGGGTCGTCTGTAGCAGTGAAGAGTTGGGATAAATTTTTCAGTTTGTAGAAAAAGTAGAACATTTAAATGATACCTTAGAGAATTAAATAATGCTTGAAATTTGTAAAAAAAAAAAAAAAAAATTTGTACCGGATTTGTCACAATTCCATGGCAAACTTATTTAATGTTTTGCAGGATTTATTTTTGCGAATAGGGTCCCTAGGAATATATTTGCGGTGTTATTTTTCGAAACTTGATGCGGGGACAAACACTTTCCAATTATATGTTTTGAGAACAAATTTTCGCGAGGAATAAAGTAATGAAATTTTTATTTATTTTTTGCAGTATTTATTGTTGGGAATTGGATTTTAAAAAAGCGGAACTATGATTTGTTTTGACCCATGTTGTTAGTGTTTATCATAAAGAGTATATAAAAAACTAGTACTGGTTACAAGGATGAATACTGTTACACTATGTTACTATATTTACAATGTGTTTGCTTATAAAAAAAGGTGTATATTCTCCTAACGTAAGTATGCCCTGTTCCAGGTGACGCTTTCGATCCAAGACATCGAGACTATCCTCAACACGCTCATATATGACGGCAAAGCAGAAATGATTATTGTGTCCGACTCATCAGCCGCTTCATCTGATGTGGGGATAGTGCAGAAGAAACTATTCCGGGCGTTAAAACCATTGATCCCGGTACCTGGTTTAATGAGAGTACCATGTGGTGTTTGCCCGGTAAGTTTTACTGAATAAAAATTTACTGATGTACATCTTAGTAAAGTCCTACATAAATCCTACAATTCCTTTCAAAAATATTAAGACAATGGCTCATTTTTAGCCATTTTACAAAGTTACCGATTATAATTATAATTTTAGATGCGTATGTTAGGTAAGTAGCGTTTAAGATGCACTAATCGCACTTTCAAACATGCTGGCTTTGCGGAATAATGCACATTTTGAGAGTTCAATCTAATTAAATAACCTAAGATCTTAATTCTGATGTGAACAAGTAAAGAGTATAGAAATGGCCTAAAAAACTACTTTTGGGGACCAATGTCAGGGTTGCAGCCAGTCCGGGAAACTGCATTTTTTGCTTTAACTCTCAATTTTCTTAATAAACCGGAATATATTCAAGTTTTATTTTTTTAACCCGAATCTACATAGACAGATTATTCTCATCTGAAATTTGGTTCTGGCAAAAGTTAGTTTCCCCAAAGTAGTTCAATACTGTTCAAGCTATTTTATTAGGATTACATTTTCTCCATAGGTTGTTAAAAACTGTTATCCGGGGGGCAAAGTTTCACCGCAAACGTGTATATATTTAAAAGAATGGCTGGAATAATAGCCAGTGAAAACTTGGGTTTAAATGAGTGCACCGGTTCAAGACCAAACGCGTCTGCAGAACATCCGATTCGGATTAAATGGAACTTTGGAGTCATGGAGAATGACTAGAACAGTTACCGATTCAAGTCAATAAGAGAAGAAATAAAACATTTAAAAGTGCAATATTTATAAAATATTTCTTAGAATTATAATTCTGTAAAAAACTATACACAAATGCAGTAAAAGACATAAATAGCAAAATATTGAAAACTATTGGATGTGTAAATCCACTGTAAAAAAATATTACAAATATGACTTCAAAATACAGTATAAAAGTTAAAAATCTATATACAATCCAGGTAAAATTGTAAATCCACTACTATCCAACTATCCAATACAAACAGCCAGACTTCTTTCCAGTTTGTTGAGGTTTCCTATGGCCGCTCTAAAATTGATAGGCTAAAGTTTAGAATTTGGTTGATGCGCGTATTATAAAATGCATTTCTGACGGTGTTGAACTTCTTCCAAAATTATGGGAAGCGTTTGCACTGCACTGTGCTCGAATTATTTTTTAGAGAAAAAATATCTATATTTCAGGCATATTAATTTTCGCGCAAGTTCTGCAACTCATTTCAGGATTTAAATATCAAACTTTTGTCGGTACTTAAAAAAGTAGGCACAAAATCTGATTTCCGACAATTTTTGCATGATTTGAAACAACGTGGTCAACGTAAACAAAATATAAAGAAAAAATATGTACCTGATTTCGCTTTTGTCTGAACATTTTGTGAGTGCTAACGATAAAACCTCCCTAAATACATAACCTTCATATCAAAACTTTATATCGAGGAATTTTTTATTTAGTTTTTTCTAGCGCTCCTCAAGCGAAAAGAAGAATAAACATTGTTACCTAGCAACTATCTTATTAAATATAAGGAGTCTTTTAGATGTTTTAAGAATATAGGAAATAAATATAAGATTATATGAAATAAACGAGCACTGTTATAAATACCCTACAAAGCATACCTCGCCCATGCCCATCTATCTTGAAAAAACAAAACTGCCGCCTTCTGCAAGTATAGTGACGGATCACGTGGGTAGATTTCTATCATCTAAAGGATTAAAAAAAACTTTGCTAGTCATCTTGTAAAGTAAATCTATAACTGAGACTGGAGACCTTTTATATTGATGGTATTGTGCCCACGAACAACATTTTTGTTACGTGCGACAAAAAATTTGTCCGCGTGACCCGCAGGGATAACTTTAGGGGAAAAACGTCCGCAAAAAATTTTTAAAAAAGGCCACTGGAAGCCAAAAAATCGTAAAATCGTATGTTACCCCTTTTGTTTCTTTGCGTATTTTGGTGGGCCATAAAATGTATGACAATTTTCAATAGCGTTTCTAAATTTCCCAAAAGATATAAAAATTAGAAATCAAAACTGAATCACCGTACCTTTTCTACTTCTGATAGTTTAGACGTCAAATATGTGTTCGACCACTCACTAAAAAAAGAATAAAAAACATAAAAAAGAACTACTAGATCCAATCTAAGTTCTGTTTAATTCATATGTTAAGAACAAATCGCAAAATAAGTTCTGCCATTTTTATAAACCACTAAATCGCAAAATTATTTGCAATTGTTAAAGAAGAAACTTCTTAGGGAATGCATATTACGTTCGTTGAAAAAAAATCCTGGGTAACATTTTCCTTAGCAAATATTCAAAATACAAAATTTACTGTAAAAAGCATTTCAATCACAAAAACAGGCTTCACATTTGCATAAAAAATATTCTAAACACAAAAGTTTGTTTTAGGCCTTTGAATCTTAATATAAGTTTAATAAGTTGTGCAATAAGTTTAAATTGCATTGTTAGGAGGTAAAAACTCACAGCTCATTGTTGTCTTCTCCATTTGAATTGTTATTCGAATCGACCATTATCTGTTCTTCAAGCATCGTTGTATAGTAGGGCACTGCTTGAGGAATGTCACCTGATAGAAAGAAGTGGTCACCAAAATCTAGAGGTTTGTCATTCTAAAAGCAAAAAAAGGTTTCTAAACATTAACGTAAAAAGTTTTGTAAAAGATTAAAGTGTTTAGATGTAGTAGATAAGACATTATAACTTTGAAGTTTACAATTTAGATGGATGGTGGCAGATGCATTCTTTAACAATTATGCACCAGCTCTTTAAAGTCCTGGTATTGCACCTTTTCAGACATTTGTACTTCACAAACATGAAGTACTTTTAAGGTAAAAAAATATATACCCTAACTGTAGTGCAGATTAATCAAATATTGGTCAGAAAATTTAGAAAAAAAGGCTTACAACTTTATTTTTGCCAAACTTTCATAGGTGTATCTACACTAGTTCATCATAGGTAAATTCCCCCTGCTACTCAATGTTTAATTAAACAACAGCGTTTTTAACTAAAGCTGTGGAATAAACTAACTAATTGTCAGCTACAACAATAGAATAGCCTATGAGAAACTTGAACAAAGGACGCATTATCACAGCTCAGGAACAAAAATTTATTTCCTCGTTAGTCAGCACTCTGGCACAATATCAGCTTGAAAATAGTATTCTCAGTCTTTTTAAAAGTAGGGCTGTAAACAAAGTAAATAAACAAATTAAACACTAGTTTTAACAAAAAATAGAGCACTTTCCTCCACTTTAAGGTGTGAGTGAGGAAAAAAAGTGTGGTGTTTTAAAGCTTTTTTTAAAATTATGTGAAAGTTGTAATATTGTTGTATAATATTCTCTGTTATTGTTACAAAATATACTCATATCACAATTTATTCCCAAAGTGATAAACATAAACATTTACACCTATATTTGATCTTTTTAGCACCTTCAGCTGGAAAACTAATGATGAGGATTGTGTTTTTTTCCTTACTCACACCATAATGAGTATTTTGAAAAAATAATTTTGCACACAGTAAAGCGTTATTTTTTGTTGCATTTTACCTTACTATAAATTAAAAATTTATTGCTAAAAAATACAAGGTAGTTGTTGTTGCAGTGTCTTAATAACACATAAATTATTAGTGTTATCAAGTAGTGGAAATAATTTTTTTGTACTACTTAATTTTTGCACAATATATCACATCATTTTTTCATCCCCTTCTATTTCAAACTATATGTATAAAAATATATCATAAGAGAGATAATTTATATGATAAATTGATTCATAATCTTTCTTAGACATTTTGTGGTCTCTAACTTTTAACTTGGATATCCTTAACTTAACCTTAAAATGATGCTGATTAACTGCTACTGGAGAGGCATACTAACAAGGGTGCCGATAAGCCGCATACGTTGTAAAAAGTGCACGCGTTTTCGGGCGAGTTCGGCATAGACCCGAACAATGCCTGAAAAAGAAAAGAAAAACAGACAATAATGATTCAAAAAACTATAAAAATGAAAATAAACTTACTATGTGGTAGCGAAGTTCTTAAAAGAACTGTTTTTGATAGTTTAAAATAAGACTTACTTGATAAATATATTTAACTTTTATTAACTCCTTTATCTTCAAGCGCCTTCTTCTAACTATCGTCCGCATGGTATGTTACAAGGAATTGCATTTCGAGAATGTTCTGGGTGAGTTTGGGAAAGTACGGCGGTTTCCGGGCGACAACCGCCAATTTAATTCGAAAAGTCGCCCGAACTCGCCCTTATATATGCGGGTGTTTGCGGCTTATCGGCAACCTCTTGAATACTATCACAAACAATTTTTTATAGAAAATCCAATAGCTTAATTTTATTAAGGCATTCTGTAGTGTTATGAGCAAGTGCAGGCGAAGTGAGTAGTATAGCTTACTAGTTAAGACACTGTTTCACAGCATCGTTTTGTATTCATCCTGTTCTATAAAATGCATTAATAATTACTCAGAAGGATCATTAAGTAAGCAACCATGTTGCGGTGGTAAACTATTTTGTTATTGGAGCTTACATAAGAATATACAACAAAAATGTTTCAGCTCACACTAAGGTTGTTTTATTTGTTTAAGTAACTCAAATCATTGGAGTGGTATACAAGCTGAGGCAATAATGGCCAATTTGTTCTGCACAAGGAAATTATCAATCATCTCTACAGTTTTATACAATTTTGGAAGTTTCTCAAATTAAATAACAAATGTAGAAGGCACTATGAAAAAGAAAAACAATAAGGAACTTATATATAGCTATATAAGGAAAAAGCACAGTTCTGTACATTTACTGCACTTTCCCACCTCTCTTTACAAAATTAATATTTACCTGTCACAACAAATATTTAAATATCTAATGCATAGTTTACTCTGTGATAAGATGTACATAAACTTCAATCCTGAACTGTCAATTCTTAAAGTGGAGTTGTTGGGGGGCAAATTAAAAATAATTATGACTTTGTGGTGGTGTTGCTCTTGCAGTTGTAGTTATAAGCAAAGAATTAGTGGTCCCCCTGCCCCTCTGTTTTAGCTTGTGTGTAACAACCATTATTTATCCAACATAAATTTGGACGTTTTATGATGCAATTTATGTTGTTGTATATTATTATATAATATAAAAACAATCATCTAGCTACACCTGTGCAAACGTATAGTTGCAGCTGTTCATTTAATTAGCTAGTAGTGTGAAAAGTAAACAAAAATTAACCAAGCACCCTACCATGATTATTTTCACTCATGCATATAAATGATACAAAACTAAGTCTTATGAATACAACCTTAGTTGACCTTCATTATTATCGGGTTGAATTGTGTAATTTTGACAACAACAAAAAACAGACAGTCAGGGCCATGAACTTCAGATAAGTAATACCTTGAATTCAAATGTAAATTCAGGTGAATTTAAAGCATTGGGTGATTTTGATGGTTTTCTTTTCTTCTTAGAATACACTTTATTTCTTTTTCTCTCCCAAACAAATGATTGTTTAGGAATAAACATAGGTGATGGCGACGGGCTTGAAGAAGAATTTCTTCCTTTCTCTTCCGCCATGTTTTGTTATTAATAAACAATCGAAAGTGCTGAACACAATGCAGGTGCGACATGCCCTGGAAATGATTTTTTTAACAGCAATAAATTTTACCATTATAAAGCACCTCCTTTCAACTTCGATTCCAGCACTTTATCGCATTTTTGAAACTTTTGGTACGGTTTTATATGTCTTACACTGCTATAAGTTTGCTGTTAGATAAAAGGTTAACAATCCCTTGTTAATTTCTCCTTTGCTAACTCAGAGAAATATAAGCACTAAGGGAGAGGGAAGAGGGGTTCAGCTAAAGGAGAGCTTCTAAGAGGGGTTATCCTCCTTAGCCTAAGAACTTGAAGACGTTTGTCCGTTTTTCACTCGCTTTCTGGCAGGCAGGCAGGAAGGCAAAAAAGGCAAAATGTTGGCTACTTACTCCTTCCATTATTAGAGAGGTCTTTTTTTCTTGTGACGATTCCTTCTGACAACATCACATTCACAACAACTTGTTGTTCGTATTGAATTATTAAAATCATATTGTACATTACAGTGACGTGTTAAAAAACACAAAATAAAATACAAATAATAACGTAAAATAAAATACAATTTTTTTGAATTTCATTGTCATTTATATTACTATCGTGTGAAAGATATGAGTCACGTGAGCATTGTCAATAAGTGACATTTATTAACAACTACGAGGCGACTAAAAGGACGTTTGATCACTTCAAAAAAATATTACAAAAACGGGCGCCAAATTCACAGCAACTCTCCTCCCGCTATGTTTTTTCCTTGCAGGAAAAACCAGGGTGATTTTTACTAAATATTATACTTAAAAATGTTGCTGTTTTTCTCCGCATTTGTAGATACAAGTTTTTGTCTTACACGTCAATACCCGTTCTGTCACACAAAATTTTCTTTAAATTTATAAAAGTTGACCCCTATAAGAATTTATTCCCTATATTAGCCTTCTTTATTAGGAATTTAGTTAATACTATGAGTAGTTGAAAGCACTTTAATCTTAGCCCGTTTCCTACAAAAAAAATGTATGAGCAATACAAGATTTAGAATTCTGCAATAGGACAGACTTAATTGGCCGAAAATAAAAAAGAACGGAGTAAAATCAATACTTTTTTGATCAAGGTCCAGGATATGGGGGAAAATCGATGAATCATAAATAATTGTCGTAAAAAAAAAGATAAGTTCGTAACAAAAAAAACCACTAAACTCTTTTAGGGTGTAAAATATGAGTTAGACTTTTTTTACGTTTTCGGAAAAGTCACTTCAAAATTAAGAAATCTAGGTGAAGGTTAAATAGTGTGTTTCTTATGAAAAAAATGTAAATAATAAATTAAATTACTTCCACTTATATGGAAAAACATTCCTTATAACCCAAGTTTCAGTATCAAGTTTCTATCTTCAGTTCAAAAGTTCACATATTCGCAAATACTCAATGACTCGCAAATTTCATGCGTCGTATAAAAGTTACAGTCGGGTACATAATTTAAAATTAATATAAGTGCTATACAGTACAGAGAAAATTAAAAATAGTAATAAAAAAGTCCTAGTTTCCAGATGATTTATTCATCCTTCGCAGTTTTTTCTTCGTCAATTGTTTCGCTACTCTCCGTCGTTCCGCTTTCTTCTTCAGTAATTACATCAGTGATATCGACAACTATCCCGGGATCCTCTTTGCCACAGTTACAGCATTCGCCACAGTCTCCCATATGAGCGTCCGTAATTTTGGCTTTCTTGTGTCTTAGTGTGTGGGCTTTTATAGCCATCTCGAACAGATTTTGCGCTTCTTGGTGTCCTGTTTGCGCCACCAGACTGTACAGCATGCTGTTTCTACACCGCAATAACATGTAGGGTTCGTCGAACTCTTTTAAGTTACCGGCATCGAGAACCTGAAAAGATGATAAAAGATGAACTTCTGAAGCTTCTACTAAAAAGAACATAAAGTTTTTAGCTACAACCATTTTAAACAAGAAAATCTCTATATTTTCCTACACCTATCAAACTTTAAAAAAGAGCTGATGATTTAAGCAAAGTTTCTGCGAGAGCAACATTTGCCATTCTCGCGAAAGTTAAACCCGAAAATCGCGGAAAATTATTTATCAGTACAAATTTCTTTTCGAAAAACTTGTTTTTATGGGCCATAAGAAAAGCATGCACGAACACCTTTAATTTACTCGCGTTTTTTGGCGTTAATTTTTCTACTGCTCACGAAAGCTTCTTTCGCAAATTCTCTTCCAAATATCGCAAATGAATAAAATAAATAAGAATAAACTTAAAATTATCAATTTCCTTATACTGTCATTTTTAAGTATATTTTTAGTTTTACTATATACGACATTCGAAGGAGGTTACACATACCATAATACGATCGGAATCCATTATAGTGTGCAATCTATGCGCAATAGTCAACACGGTACACTCTTTAAATTTTTCACGAATGGTTTCTTGAATCAAAGCGTCCGTCCTAAAACACAAAGAAATAAAAGTCAAAGGGCCAGTCCGGGAGTTGAACCCGGGACCTCTCGCACCCTAAGCGAGAATCATACCACTAGACCAACTGGCCATAAACTTTGGCGTTAACGATGTCAAACATATTGTAACATTTGTTTACGTTCAGTTTACCGATGCATTAAACACGTGAATAACATGTGATTTTTAGCAATTCAGACAAAGAGCAATCACATAGAAATTTTTTTATTGTTTCAAATCGTTGGGCTTGGTTATATATATAAAAAACAACCCTTTTCCCTTAACGCCTGATAAAGTCATTTAAAAAAAACTACATTTGCCAAGCTTTACTCTCATTGATAAGCACTGTGCATGTCTATTGTGGTCAGGTAATGTGTCACAAAAGCATTTCTTTAGATAAAATTTTACTCTGGCAAGGCAAACAATCTTACTTCGGGTCAACATTGGCTGTCGCTTCATCAACAACAAGTACTCGATTTCGTTTCAAAATAGCACGGGCCAAACATACGAGCTGCCTCTGACCAACACTCAGGTTACCGCCTGATTCCGCCATTAGGCTTTCTAGTTTGCCAGGAAGTTCTGAAACAGCTTCTTTTAACTGAACCTACAAAAACAAGGATTAGTGTTAAATCGCATTTACCAGAATTACTATCAGTACTTTTTTTTAACCTTTCTCATATACCTTACTGAACAAAACTTTCCCGGGAGCCATATACGTCGCTGGAAGGGAGAAAGAAAGATATGGCTAATAATGCTGGCTGATAAATATGATGACATTTCACAAGCAAGCTTTTATCAGCCAAAATTTCTGTAAAATATTAAAAGATGTACCTCTTCAAGCACTTCCCATAATTCTTCGTCAGAATAATTTGAAAAAGGGTCGACATTCTTTCGCATTGTACCACTGAATAGTATTGGTTCCTAGAAATAGAAAATAACTAATATCGTCTCATGAAAAAATACACAGGTTCGCCTGTCTTTAAATTACACGCTATTTCGTGTTCCCGTATTACGTTTTGTTTGTTTTTTTGTTTTTTTTTACGGACAGACAGAGAGATGGAATACGGCCATTATTAAAGAGAATATTCTATCTTTACCCTGTCTAAATAAGAAAATCAGAAATTTTATTTTGCGGAATAAGTTTTCATGCCAGTAATAAAAGGTGTAGTTAACTAACTGCATTTAACATAAGAATTTTGTTGCAGCTAAACTGTATTTGACTACTTTAACTTTTTAGCCAGAGCTGGCTTGATGAATAGCCACAAACCCCAACATAAAAACAAAAAATAGTATACCAAACTCAATAAAAAATTTAAAGAATAGGAATAAACGAGGCTAGCTGGCTTTAGTAGGATGTTGCCTCAAAATCTACGTTTGTGGTACGTTATTTGGGACTATAAATAAACGGAATTTTAAAACTCTAAATAGTCACACTGTGCATCTGCTACCATTTTAATAAATAAATAATTTCAACCTCCTCTCTACCTGTGGAATAATAGACAGTTTGCTTCTCAGGTCTTTTAATCCAATCTTTGTAATATCTATTCCATCAATCTCAATCAAACCACCTGGTTCTGAAGTTCGAAACAACGTTGACAATAAGGATGATTTCCCAGCACCTGTACGTCCACAAACACCAATCTAAACAAGAAGACGGTTGGGTACAAAGCGGGATAGTAACACTTATTTATATGCTAAACTGCTTCGTGTTTGTCATAAATTTCTTACATTAAGCAAACAAAACAAACACACTGATACGATATTTGGATCAGGTGTGTACACTTGAAAAACAAAACAAATAGAAACAAACAACCCCCAGGCTCCATACGGAGAACGCATCAAGAAATAATTTTTGGTCAAAATGGACAGGGATTAAAATTTTGTACTATGTAAGAATTTAGAACATATTGGCTTTTTGATTATTCTTCATGATGAAAACAGGACAATATACTTTACTGAATGTATACTCTATATCATAAGGGTATGACTCGTTACAAAAATAAGTCTTTTTACGTTAATCCTATATTTTTCACCAACGTCTTACCTTCTCTTGAGACTTGATATGAGCAGTAATACAATGAAGCACATTGGGCAAACTTTTATGGTAGGTAAAATTCAAGCGATCAAACACCACAGATCCACGCTTTGGCCAGTCTTTCTCTGGTACCAGATCTGTTCTCTGTGGCGGTTCAGACTCCAGTTCACCATACTCGAGAATCCGTTCCACAGAAGTAAACTATAAAAAAACATGCTATGTTCAGAAAGTTTTTAAGCAATTTCTTCTTTTATTATTTACAAGTTAACATCCATTTTAACTAATTTTATCCCCTTGACTTGCTCTTCTGAGTAACACATAGCGGGCAACTGTTTAGAGATTTTTGTTCTTTTAATTAAAAGTGTATTTTTACTAGCCTATCGTGGCCGTTATATAAGAAAAAAACAACACAAGGAATACAAATAGCGGATGGTCTCTTCGCCCGTGGTAAAACAGTTTTCAGGTTAGGCCCCCGAGATTTATTAGAAATCGCATATTAAAGAAGGGTAGGTATTACTTTTTGTATTAAAAAAACATCCTGTCTCAATGCGCAAATGTACTAGTAGACGCTAGTGATTGGATAATTAAAGCTAATTTATAAACCTTTATGAAAAGGTGGTCTTAATAGTTTAATAAAGGTCAAATAAATGCTCAGCTCCATTTGGCGAAGGTTAAATAAATACTCAGTTCCATGAAAAACAACTCCTTAAACAATCTAAGATCCAGTATGTATTTTTACCAGAAAATTATTATTTTCCGTACCTGGTTTTCAACTTCCGTACTTTGTCTCACGCTATTTTGGAAGGCTAACGGCACACTGATTGCGTATGACAGTAACAAACCAACAACACCAGCATCATCAAATTCTAAAAATAAATATGCAGAAAATGATGAACTACCATAATAATAAGGACTCAGTGTGATAGGTTTGCGCGATTAATAATTGAATTTCCGTGCCCGAAGGCGTAGGAAATTCTTTAAAACCGTCGTTTTTTTTTTCGGAGCATTTTTTGAGAAAAAATCGACCCTGGGATTTCACGTGTGTAGGTATAACTGACTAACTAACTAACCCTGTCTCAAATGGTCAATTGCAACGTCACAGATTTTTCGTACTCAAACTCCCTAAGTACTTGGAAGTCATCTAAATGACGTTTCAGGCCAAAATTGGTATTTGTTTTCAAAATTTGGCACAGTTAACAAAAAAAGTATGCTGAACAAGATGGTGACATGAAAATTTTGGTTTTTGCCACCTTAAATGTCATTTTAGGCCAAAATTGGTCCAAGAATTAAAACTACTTTATTTTCGACAAAAATTGGCACAGTTATTAAAAAAAGTATGCTGAACATGATGGTCACATCAAAATTTTGATTTTTTGTCAACAAAATTCAGTTTAAGACCATAAACGTTTCGATTGAAACGTTTATGGTCTTAAACTGAACTTTTCAACCATGAATGTTAGGCTGTATTTTTTGTTAGCAATTTCTTTTAAAATGTGAGTTTATTATGACACGTTTCGTTTTGTTTGCGTTTGTTGTAAGATATAATGTCACTTGTGTGCTTTATCTTCAGAGTTTCATGTACCAAACCTCTTCGAATGTTTGGCACGATAACACAACGAATTAGCAGGTTGTCTTTGGTAGCGAGCGGAAATTCTTAGAGCCCCCAGGGCTTCTTGTTAGAAATTTAAAACGGCGCAACTCATAATTAGGATGGTGTACTGTACGTTCAAATCATACACATTTAAGTCACTTTGGCTTTCCATGAATTTTATAAGTGAAAACATTTGTAGTGGTTTACCGTTTCGAAGTATAAGACATACAAAACAAACAAAGACGATAAACAATCCACAAAGTAAGTCCAAGTTGAATGATAGCCACCCTGCTGCACCAAGAAACGACATGTAGGCTTCAGTGTGTGCGTTCTGCGCCTCAGCTAGAATATCGAAGAACTTGTCTTGTACACGGAAAGCTCTGATAGTTGGTAATCCAAGCAAGGTTGTTGAGAAATGACCAAATATTGGACTGCGAGCTAAAAAGAAATAAAAACAGTGTAGTTATCATTTTACTCTGAACGTTATTATGACAAAAGATTGGACTGCGAGCTACAAAAATATAAAACCAGGGTGTACTTATTATTTTACTCTGAACGTTATTATGACACGTAGCTCTAAATTACAGACTGCCCTATTATAAAAAAATGCCTGGTGTTATTTCTAAAAAATAGCTTGGACGAACAACAATCAAATTATCAAAACTCTCTTATTATAAAAAAATGTCATTAGTTTAAAGTTTTTAAGTTCGTGTAAAACGATTTTTTGATAACATACCTATACTTTCAATACGTTTCAGTTCACGAGCAGTTTTGATGTAGTAGACACGTAACATAATAAACGCAATGAGGATGGGTATAACTAACGCTAGGATCAGTGGCATTTTAATTACTATCAATATAAATATACCAATCACTACAAGACCAGACTAAAATAAAACGAGAATTACAAAACAATAGATCTCCATTGCAGAATTTATTAAAAATATCAATGGTTACTTAACTGGAACCTTTTTTAACTAAAGGAGGTCAAATATTTTCAAGCACAATCTGCCTAACTAAGATTTGCCACCTGACATAAATTCAGTGAAATGCTACTTTGTGCACTCTATCACAAAATTTTCCGAACTTTAGAAGGTTGATATCTATCTTCATATTACTTTTAAATCAGAGATTTTAAATCGCAAATATGCTCCTAAAACAGTTAGAATTACCTATACGCTAAAATTTGAGATCTTTAAAAAAATTATAAATATCTAATAACATCGGTTATGTATAAATTGCTTAGGTGAATGCATAACTCTAGAAAAATAGGCTATAATGACAGTAAAAATGCAAAGGTTTATTACTGAAACGAGACAAGCATTATACGCATATAGAAATAAACAACAACAGATAGAACTTGATAAACTAATCTTAACAACATTCATATAATATGCAGCATACCTGAAGAAGATCAAAGCACGAAAAGCAAAACATATCGTCCACCAAACTGGTATCTTTAGAAAATCTGTTCAAAATTCGACCTGAAGAAAGAAATTATTATAGTTTAATATCTTAAAAGTGAAGTTGCATTTGAAACAGGTAGTATTTATGATATTGTACCATTGATGTGTTATATTTTTTTTAGATAACTACAAGGAAACTCTGGGAAGGTGAAGCTTTTGATAAAACGATATATAAGGTAGTATTTTGGTAAGTCATACGTAGATGGTTGGTTAGTAAATTTGAAAAAAAAAACGTTCATGAATAGCATTTTTTATGCTGCACAAGAAGAAATTATTATTCAAGCTGATCTCAATTTTGCAAAACTGTTACAAGATCTTAGTATTATAGAAAAGTCAGAAAGAAAAAAGTTTAAAAAAAGGTAATTTAAAAAATGTATTCATGTGACTAAAATGTGAACACCTACCAATGGAATTTGTGTCGAAGAAGTAAATAGGTGCTCTCATCAATGCATCAAACATCACCAAATGAATACTCATCGTTGCTTTTAACATGACTTGAAAGAAGAGCAAAGCACGGGTTAATCCTAATGTTATTAACAATACAGCTAATAACGTGTAAATTCCTAAATCTCTGTTTCTGTCAGCATATTCTTTATTTTGAGCGCTTGATATTGCCTCTTTGGTAGACCTAAAAGAAATAATAAAAACATCAGAAACATTCATTCTAAGATTTAAAAACTACATTCCATTTAGGACAATTTACAAGAATTTTACACTAGTTATTTTTGAAAACTTGTAATTTTTAAAAACCTTAAGTAGTTGCTAAATAATTTTTTAGGCAAAAGGGGTTTGAGACCACTCTAAAAACCAGTGATGATAGTGCCCCATTACTGTTCAAAAAACCTCCAAAATAATTGATAATAGACTACATCTTCACAGACAAAATGTTAACACCCTGGTATGAAATGTACAATTTTGATCTACTTATTCTCATTATGAAAAGATTATAAAGGCACACAACAGAAAAAGCACGAGACAAATTCATGTTTATTTTATGCCGTACACTGTTTGCTAATATTTAAGAAGCAAATAGAAAATAGATCAGCGATTGTTAAATAGCAGTATTTTGGTTCTGTATTATTACCACAAGAACACAATAACTGGTTCTTAGGATGACTTACCATTCGGCTAGCCACCAATCAGCATACACAAATACAAATTGACATATTCCAAATAAAATGAAGAGAAACACCCAGACGATCTTTCCATAACCCGCTTGAAAGAATTGAAATAACACAGCTGATCCAACAGCTCCTTCCATTTTAGTTTCTTTTGGTATGACATCATCTGTTGTTTCTTCCTAAAATTCAAACATTAATAACGTGAATCTTCTTATCTACCTATAGTTCATCAGGCTACCATAAGATTGTTTACGTTTTTGCTGCAATGGTTAAAACTCAATAACATAGCTACTATGTTGTGAGTAAATCTTAAAAAAAATAACAAATTGTAACAAATATTGGAATTAAATTAAGTCGTAACTTGGCATATAAAATAATCAATATTTACTACCTTTGCGAAGAAACTAGAGAAAATATTTGCATAACTTACAAAGGTGAGGGTTTCACCCACATCATGCGCGATAGCAGCTGACGACTCAGTAAAATCACATCTGGAACGATAAGATGTTTGCGTAACTTGCCGTTGAAAGCTCACAGCACGTTTACGAGGAGGGGACATAATTTCTAATTCGCCTGCATTACAGCTAAGCTGTCGACTAAATCTTCGCTTGGCAGCTTCTATTCGCCCCATTTCATCAAACTCATCACCGCTATCAATACCAGTATCTCCTTCGTCTTCTTTTGTCAGCAAATTCATGAAATCAATGCCCATTTCTGACAGCTCTGAAAATGTGCCTTTGCCAATACTTTTACCCTAAAATGTTATTTCTAATCAAAGTAAATTCTATACAAATGACTTGGAAAACGTCAGAGAGAAACAATTATAATACTGTATTCACTTTAATTAACGCCTAGGGCGTTTAATTAAAATTTTTATTTTACCTGTGGATGTTTATTGAATAAGGGCGTTTATTCAAAACAATAATGATACTAATAAAGTTTATTTCTGCCGGTACATATATTCTAGTTTACTCTATATCTATAAAAATCCCCTTAATTATCGTTCAGATCAATGAGATTAGAATTTAAAAAGCAATTACAGGTCCGATGAACTGGTTGGTTATCTGACATTAAAGCTATCCAGCCTATTGCATTGTCTGTTCAAAACAAACGTTAATATTTTTTCCGAATTTGAATAGGCGCTTATTAGTAAGGGTTTTTTTAAAAAAGTGTTAACGTTTATTAAAGTAAAAACTGTGCACAATAAAAAAAGTTTCAAACCATCTAACCAAACAAAAGGTTGTTTTTCTTCCTGTAACGTGTCAATTAGTGTATATAATTGAAACTTTTTAAAATAGTAGCCCAAAACACAAAGCTTTGTTTGCTTAGGTGCTGTTTATATAAATGTTGTCAAGTATACACAAGGTTTCATTTTGTTCATACTGAAGTAGATTTTTGGCTGCAGCACGTCTTTACAACAACCACGTACCCTTACACAGGGTTCCCACTTGGAGAATTTAGGAGGATTTTAGCTGTGCTTTTAGGAGATTTTTTGATTTAGCAGGGAAATTACATCCATAAATTTAGGACATTTTAAGGGAATTTGTATTAATGACAAGGGTCACTTAGCAAATGTTCCTAATTAGGTGCTACTTGGGAAATAAAATAAAATATTATGAATTTAAGTTATATTTTTTTGTAAAGATAGAAAAAAATACTATTGAAAATAAAATCTTTAAGCAAACTGTATGCTGTTTGCAAAACAACAACAAAAAATTCTCAAAAATCTTGAAAGACTTCCTTAAAACATTTTTAGAAGTATTTGCAAAAAATCAGAGAATTTTAGGATATTTTAGGAGGAATTTATTTTGTTAGTTTTTTTTAGGACACATAGGAACCTCTTCTTACAGTAGTATTAAATTTCACTTACCAATCTTACATTATGTCTTAAACGACTGTGGACCAAATTTAGTTCACGTCAAGGGCATATGTTTACAAGCTCTTCATTCAGATTCTACACAGTTTCTGAATAAACTAAGCAAATAAAAATGTTTATTTGAAATATGTACTCACATTTGATAATGCAACAATAATATCAGCATCTGTTAAATATTGCAGTTGATGAGTCACTAAGATTCTAGGTTTATCAGCAAGATATCCATTTATACACCTACAAAGCAGTGTAAATTATTACTTGGGTATTAAAGAATTGATAATCCAGCAATGTGAGTGGTTAAAACTTCGCCTGGGCCAGGTTTTAGAATGACATGGTTTCATGGTCAAAAAATGGTTTATATACCCTGCTTTGTTTGATTTCCTTTTGTAATATTACATATGACAACTGGTTATCACAGTTTAAGAACTGTTTCAGGCAATACCTTCCAACATTGACCTCATTACCCATATAACAGTTCTTATAAGCATAGTTTTTGTAACTTCTAATTAAACATTTAAAATGATCTATATTTGATATTGAACCCTGCTTTGTACGTATTTACTTTATTTTTCCCACCTTTTTACTATTCAAATATCTCTAGTAAACTCAGTTTTTTGGCATGGGTTAAAAAAATAACTCCCCCCTCCAATAATCTGCATACAATATTGTTGTAATTACTAAAGTCAGCACCATAATATTTTCACCTAATAGCAATAAAATTTTGCAACAATTTTGAATTACATAAGTTGTAAAAGTTGCGTTTTGCATTGCTAAGAACAGTTTTTCCTAAATTTGTGTTCGAACTTACTGATTTTTTGTTGTTGTTGTTGAAAATAATACTCAAAATAGTATTATAATAAAAAGAAATAATACTAACTAACTTCAGTACTTTAAAAAATAATCACCCCTCTCTAGTGAAGCGCCTCTCTAGTGAAGCGCTTCTCTAGTGAAGCGCATCTCTAGTCAAGCGCCTTTCTAGTGGAGAGCATCTCAATCAAGCGCATTTCTAGTCAAGCGCATTTCTAGTGAAGCGCATCTCCAGTAAATACGCTAATCCCAGAGTTAATATTATAGAGTAAATATGGTATCAAGTTACCATGTAATACATTACCTCTCATAAAGATGTCTACCAACATTAGCATCAACAGCACTTAATGGATCATCCATGATGTATATATCAGCATCAGCATATACCGCTCTAAACATTACAGTACACATATTTTATCCATCAATTATTGTAAAAAAAAAGCTGAAAAACGTGCAATATCTAATAACAATTTATTTCAATTGAATTTAGTGAAATCACTTTGGATCATATTCCAATTCAATCTATTGGTATCAAATAGTAAGTAAAAGTAACAGAAAGTTTTAACATCTTTCAAATTCCATTCAAACGGCTGGCTCTTCCTCCCCTCTGACTGTAACTATGTTATATTACCGCCAGAGCTACGTATAACATTGCTCTAACTTGCTTGCCTGTCACACATGTTGATTAGCGGTCAGTAGATGGCACTAAGTGGGCTGACAACACTACATTTAAAGTGCGTCGGAGTGGGGACTTGAACTTAAAGCCTTATGATTACCAGCCGAATTCGCTATTATTACACCATCTTCGCCTCCAATATCCATAGGTACCAAACTAGCAGTGACAAAATTAGTATATATATATACCTTGCTAGGTTAACTCTTGCTTTCTGACCACCACTGAGAGACACACCTCTCTCGCCAACTAATGTTCTATCTCCAAGAGGTAATAATTCAAGATCCTAGCAAAGACAAATATAGACAGACTTGATGATGCTAATATTTAGAGAAAAAACTTTAAAAGAGGGACATGGAAGTTTAAAATTATTAAATCATTTCCACAGTTGATCGTTCTAAAGGCCTATATTTTATATCCTGCACAACCTAGTTTTAACACAGAAACAGAGATACCTTAAGAGATGATATTGTTCACTAAAGAAATGATTGCTTGACAGGACCTTGTAGAGGAAATTGTGTAAAATGCAGAATATAAAATTGCGAATGCACTTATTTTTATTGGAGGAAATAATTATGAATTTAAGTTTGTAGACAGGACCTTAGAAATTGTGTAAAATGCAGAATGAAAATTTTTTATTGAAATTTAGAATTAAAGATTGTAAAATGGTTAGCTCAAATAGCTAGTTTTTTACTGATATCATACGTCTAAAATAACATTTATGCTGAGTCTAAAGGTGAATTTCAAACAAGCTAAAAATAAGCTAAATTGTAAAAAAAACATTATGAATGTCTGTCCCTGAGTGGAATATAAGTTTGCGCATTCTAGGTAAATTTGCAAAGTTCTTCGTTTATTTCTTCTCTTAACACGAATTGGAACCACAGGGTTAATAAGTTACTTTGAATTTTGTATGATAAAAAAGTAAGAATACCCTGGTGAGAGCACAAGCTTCAATAACTTCTTTGTATCTTTGTTCATCAAATTCATGACCAAAAGTAATGTTATATCTCACAGTACCATTAAAAATCCATGGCTCTTGGCTGGAGTATGCGATTTTTCCTTTTACATCCATCTTTCCCTCTGTTAAGGGTAATTCGCCAAGAACTGACATCAGTAAGGATGACTAGGTATAAAAAATGGCTTAGTGAAACATTTGCATTTAAACACAGATGTTTTATAAAAATTTGCAGGAAAGTGACAGAAGTCAAATTACAAAAATTGACCCTGAGGTGTCATAAATGGATTTGGAAGACCAACCTTGTGTTATATTAAAAAAAGGAATGTTGTTCGAGCAATGCCAAAATGCAGCTCAAATTTAAAAGAAATCATTTTTTTTTTAATTGCAAGTATACATGAATACTTGATCAATACAATTGATCAAGTATTTAAAAAGTGGTTTACAAAAGTGGAATTAGATTATATTCTATTTTGGCATATTCAATTAAAATAGTGCAATCAAAATAAATTAGAACTGGGCCTAATTATAAGCACATACTTTCCCACTGCCAACTGGACCAACAATGGCTAATAATTGTCCCTATAACAAAAATTATTCAAAGTTGTAAGTCAATACTAGTCTATACTAAGATTTTTGTTTGTTATATAATGCAAAACTTACCGCTTTTACTTCAAAATCTATTCCTTTCAGAGTTTGGGAGTCCTAAATTAGACAGAAAATTAATATATGTATTCTGGTCTGCTTGGACTTGAGAAACAATTGATTTTAAATATTCCTTTTAAACTTGAGGCCTACAAAAACAAATAACGCATGCACAAACTTGGATCACACAATAAAGTAAAACATGCTTAACCACTGTCCATTGTGCTGTTGCATTTTCTGCAGTCACGCCACAGTCTTCTGGTTTTGGACGCAGGGCTTGGTGAGAAGTATTATCAGAGTCCATATCTTCTTCACATAATATTCTCTATCAGACAATAAAGTACAACGAGTAACAAAAGTGTTAGCACAGGACAACAAATTTAAAAGTCTTCCACCTGGCTTTTCTATATTATATTTACACAGTCTCAACTTGTCAATGTTTACAGCAGACTTAGGTTATTTGGTTAAATTTGTTATCAACAGGACTCTTTGATATTTAAGCACTTTGGGAACCTGATGTGGACTATTCCTAAATTACGGCTTGTTAGAAAGGGTGACTAGTACATCCTAAAGGCTGTTTAGCAAGCCTACACACCTTATAACTGGCCAAAAACAGCTGTTATACCAAATTTTTTTTCTGATTTTAGTTATTTAAAATGTCACATATGCTTGCGTAATTTTAATAACCTTTGCAACGAAAATTTCAGTTCTTCAGTAGACTTACCTATTCTCCAACTATCTATATTAGTAATTGCTTTTCATAATAGTTATAAAATCCTTTGCATATATTTTTTACACTATTAATTTACCTGAGCCCTTTCCAGAGCAACTCGTCCTTCGTTAAACAGTGTTATTCCAATAGGAAAGTACAACGTAAACATAGTTTTTGCCACATTAAACAACACCAGGGTTTTAAAGACTTTTTGAGGAGTGAGAGAGTTTCCACTGAGAACGTATGTTGCAAATGTAACAAGGCTGACTATTGCTTTTGCACTGAAGAAAAATGACATGATGGTAGCACGAGTCCAAGCAAGATGTCTGATCGCCTTTATCTCCTTCCTAAATGATATCAAAGGAACATTTTTCACTTTTTCATGCAAATACTGGTATTTTGTGAGAACTTGAAGCACTCTCTTGTGCAGAGTATTGTCAAAGAAATCAATAGTAACCAACGAATATAGCACATGGGAATTTGTTCTTAAATGCTTATAATAACACTGTCATACAAGGTCGATTTGAATAATCTTTTACTTTTAAAAGATTTATGTGGCTAAGAAGTGTCATTACACTTCTATTAATAATAGAAAAACTAGCTAGGCGACTGTTAAAACAGTGGGTTAAGTAATCAGGCGTTGAAAATCCAGGTTTTGTGCTGAAATATAGGTAAAGCAGAGGAGCAGTAAATCCAGTGAAACAGAATTTAAGGTGCAACATATTTTTCAGAAAATAACTTTCCTCCAACTTTAGCTGAAATAAAAACACAAGTTACAACCTGTTGTTACACCATCATAACAAAAAAAGTTTTTCTATTTTGTGGAATAGGTTCCTGTGAAAGTTCAAAAAATAATTATGACATCGGCTGAGTACTTGACACAGGTAAACCGTGTGGCACATCCATATAAAAAACTTTATCGCAACACACAGGAAACAGCTAGGTAGCCACAACCCAAGTTGCTCTTTCTGCTAGCGTGGACAGCAAGACAAATAAAATACAAACCAAGGTTATACCCTCGTAATTCTCGAATCCACTGGGAAAAGGAATCCTCCCATGTATACAACTTGATAACTTTCATTCCTGTGATGATTTCATTCATAATTTTTACTCGCTCATCTGTGTGTTTTAATATTTTACGTCTAAAATAAACCCAGAAAACTAAAATCTAGAAAACTATAACAGTGACAGCACATATTGTTCCTATCCATCACTTTACAGTTTATACTAATAATCAATTAGTAAACTATTACTGAATATAAAGAAAATATATCCTTACCTAAAGTACATAATCAGCCTACCCATCACAAGTTGACAGGGTGTCAAGAGAAGTAACGCACCAATACCAGCAAAAGCTGAAGGACCCAACTCTCCATATAACAGCACCACAACAATAATGATTTCAATAGGTCCAATCCATAAATAGTGCAAAAAGAAGGCTGCCTAGACAAGTAAAATAACGTAGAGTTATAACTGTTACTTTAAATAATTTTTAGCTATATTATGTGAAGATTTTGTACAGAATACAATCATGGCAATTGCAAAAAAAATGCAACCAATATTTGGCGATTATTTAAACGCTGCTCAAATTAAATTAAACACTATACACTATGTATCATACAAAAATGAAAATAAATTTGCGGCAATATGTTTTTGTTTATTGATATGTACGGATTAATATGTTCTCATTTAAATGTTTAACACTCCATGTCTTTATACAGAAAATAGTTTTTTAAAAAAAAACAATATTTAGCTTAAAACTACTTTAAATATGAGTGGACATGAACTGTACTTACAATTTCAAATTTTGTAGCATCATTTGAAACTAAGTTAACTATAAAACCAGTTGTTGAATGAGCCAATGCTTTGAAACTTAAGTTCATAACCTAAAGCAGAAAAAATATTAAAATTTTATAATAATCGGAATCAACAATAACCATGGCTTTTTTACAAACATTTTTGTGAACAACATAAATTGTTATACTGTCTAATACAATAATTTCTAACAATTGTAAATCAAAGAATTATTTTCATGAAAATATAATTATACCTTCTTGTATATTAGACCAGTTATAGCAACCCGAACATGTACACCATATGTTTGTTTCAGATAGTTAAATGGAACAGTGACCCAACTCTGACCAACGAAACAAAAAACCATTGCAAATGCCGACCAATAAGCGTTTGACAAAGATATATTATCACCAGGTTCAAAGTACTCTATTATAAAACCCATAAACATAGGCTGTGCAAGACGAAGAATCTCCTACAAATATAAATTGTTTACAATTTTTAATAAAAGTTTATCATAAGAACAGCAATAAACAGTAATCCAATAATAATATAATAATACAAAAAGTGTTTCCAGTATATTTAATACATTGTTCACGTTTAAATACAAACAGCCAAACCTGTTTATAACAGCCACAAGATGCAGGAATATCGACCGTTAAAGACAGGTTTCTGTTATAGACAGAACCTGTCAAAAATGATTATTCCTAATCTTGGTCGTCTAAGACAGGTTAGACAAGACTTCACAAGACTAGACAAGACGGTGCATACAACTTCAATCTTTTAAGAATAACAATTAAGTTTACTTCACATGTTGTTAATAAGAAAATGTTGTGGAAACTTTAAAAACTGATTTTAAAAAATTTGATTAGTTTACCATTTTGCCAAACTAAAATGATTAGTTTCAACAATGTAAAGACTTTTTAAATGCTACAAAAATTTCAAATGTTAAATGCCGTTTTCTATAAGTACATTTCTTTTTCAAGTGTGTTCTTGACACGGCTTGTTTGCTTTTAGCTAAAACCACATTTTTTTTTATACTTTATTTTTATACTTGTTCCTTTTTATCATTGATATCATTTATTAAAACCTTCTTTTAATACTGCAAAATTTGCTTTTACAAGTGGAAATTAAAAAGCAGCAAGTTAGGCGACTATCACTAAAAACAACAATAGCTACCATGCTTAGCGTGCTTCTTAATACACACAATGGAAATTGGATTTACTTTTAAAATGTTTATTATCATGAGAGGGAAATAGGATAGGCAATGGAAATGAATCAATCATACATAGATAACAAAGGGCACAAATTAACAACAGTATGTCAGTAATGACATGGCTAGTAGAAAAATAGGAAATAATAACAATGTATAACTGTCATGTAACAACAGTTGCTTCAAAGTTGATTTGTTTACTTACAGCTGTCAAAGGTAACAAGCCAATAAGCATGTAGCGTACACCAAAAGTCCGGACTAAAGCTTTACCAAGACTGACATTTTTCTTCATTTTACCATTTTCATCGTAAGCTTCACGGTACCAATTTCTAGAATGCAAAAAATTAAAACAAAAGTAACCATAGACCTACATTTAGAATAGAATGGATCCACATATACTTTCAAGCCTTGCTTGAACTATAATAGATGTGTAAGCACCACAACTGTAACTAGAGATAGATAGATGATGTGTATATTTTTATGGCTAGTCTCACAAATATCGAAGGATAAAACCATTCCAATAGTACCAAGAAGGGGCCATGACTTCGATGGGGAGTCCTATATTATTAAATGCTCAATTTAAGATACGCAGATCCAATTAGTGTTTAAAAATCAAAGGGGGTTTGTGACATTTCTACCATTATAGCTTCAAATGATTTTGGAAGTGAAAATATTGGGCTTACAAATACAATTAAAAATACAATAACTAGAAAATGCACCTTATAGAAATTCACAACTATATTTGTTCTATAGATATTATAAGTAATGTAAAGTCTCAAAAAAACACACACACACCTTTCAAGTGCTTCTGTAAGAGGATGTATACAATCTTCAGGCATAACACCTTCTAAGTTCTCTTGTTCTAATGTTGCTTTGGAACCTTTCACAAATAAACTTGTCATCCAGCTAAAGAAAAAAAAATGATGTGTTTATTAAAAATAGAAGATTTAAAATTGTGCTTAACACTATGCTTCACCAGCCTTTCTAAGTCAATTAATTTTACTTAAGCCGTTTTTTGTTGACCAGACCAAACATGCCTTTTCCTTGCTTCGCATCAGGAAATTTTGTGTTTAAAGTTGGAAATTTATATTCTGCTTTGTGATTTTGCAAACTGATACAAACAACAGTTACATTGAGAGGCACACGCTTGCCCAATACTGGCGTGAATTAGAAAGACTGTACAGTAAGGCCAATCCAGAATGAGTGGAAAATTTTTTTACGATTTAAACTTGGTACAGAGACAAAAAAAGTGAAAATAATTAGAAAGTTTATCAATAAATGAATACACCTTGCACTTACAAGAAACTGATATACTTGGAGAAAAAGAAGGCATTCTTTCTTGGTGACCATTCATTTTCTTGTGCCTTCTTCTCCTTCTTACCACTCTTAATTAGAACTTCAACCTCTTCTTCTTCTTCTTTTGGATTATCGCTGTCATCAGGATCCTCTTCAAATGTTTTTCTCACTGGGGAAGATTGCTGCAGATTTTTATCTTTAGCAATTGCATCCTGTGCCTGCCATTCCTCTTCTGGTTCCTCTGACATGATACACACAGATACTATCAATAATAAGATTTTACTTCAGATTTCTTGAATTAATACACATATTTAGTCTGTCACACAGCTTGACTTCATGTTAAGAATGGACAAAAATAATCGAAAAATCAAATGCAATACATTTATATGATTTTCTAGATTTTAAAGGGCAACAGCAGCTTTTCTAAAAATACATTTTATAAGCTATTGAAATATCTAACTATATACAAAACAAGAAATAAAAAGTATTTACACTGAATATTAAACCTAGTACAACCAAGTATACTACATGAACTTTCAATGAATAACGACACAAAATAACCTACTTGGTAGATCAGCTGCTTTAAGCTACTTAATAAATACAAAAAAAATATTACACCTTTCAGTAAACTCTTTAACAATATAAGAACATGATTTTACATACAGACATTTTAAATTTCTATAAAATAAAAGCTGTGTTTACACAGCATTAAGCATGTTTACTTTGAACCATTTTTGAATGAGAATGAACAAAATGTGAATGAAAAGACACTCATTCAACAACATTAACGTAGACAAAACATTTGACAGAGCTTAACAGAGAGATTAACGATATTTCTATTCAATATATTATATACAAAAACAGCTGTCCCTACATTGGTTGCAGTTAGAATTAGCTCATATTTATAGGGAGCCCATATTCATGTGAAGAATTTTATTTTGTTGTTAACCAGCTAGAAAATATTACTTCAAATTAAAATAAAAATTAATAACAAAACCTCCACAAAAAAGGTCATTAAAAAGTTTGTATATATACATTAGTGAAACTATCAAATGCTAACTGTCTACTGGAAGGTACACTCATAAGACAGAAAACACATATCGTTGGGAATTTAACAAAACATTTAAATTATTTACCAGTTTTTTATAGGAATAAATTCTATGTATATATAACAAACAGATGAAGGAAAAAAACAAACAAAAAATGATAAAATGTTTTTTCAAAGAGATCACATTTTTGAACAAGAAGCCCTACTGATTTCACAATAATACATAAGGTTTAACAGTAATGGTAAAACAAAGCACAATTCTGGAATAATTTTAAGAATTAAAATCTTTAATCAGCCTGTAGAGTGAGTACATTCATTCTCTACTGCAGCATGATCTTATTTATAAACAGAGTATAATAATGGAGTACTAGAAAATTCTTTTTCTAGATCTTTATGCATTGTCCTTCTTTGACTTTTGTTTGTTTTTCACCTAATTATGGATGTAATGTTTTTACAATTTTTTAATTACTTCTTTGGATTATTACAAAAGACATTGATAAATAAACTGAATAACATGTTTTAAAAACAGGTAATAATATTTAAAATAATGGAAAGTTGCAAATATTTACACACATTGAGATTCAAACAAAAACAAAAACACAACGCACAAATAAACAATCAACATTTTCTCCAGTAACATATTGCATAAAACTGTGTCCGTGTTTCATAGCTTATTCACTTATACTTTCAAAGAAAAGAGACTCCCCCAAAATCTTGAGAAAAGGCTACATGTTTGGCCACAACTCAAAAATATTCTTTTTATTATTTCACTAATATACAAATATCAAATTTTGAACACAAATGAAAAACATAATTTAAACTTCTTCTTTAGCTTTTAACTATCCTGATAACTATTAGTCACTAGAAAAAAGAAATTAACTGAAAACAATAGCATCACTTTAACAAAGTTAAAAGTCATTTATCTTCTCGATTTCTCCTGTATAAACTTTCATTTTTTAGCCTTTCACAGCGTCTAAAAAATGCAAAACTTTTTAAAATGCAGTCATGCATAGTTAAAGTAACAAATTCAATTAAAACTACATAAAATGTGGTATTGGGTTTCAAAATTCACACTGTATGAATACATACTGTTATTAATTTTGTTATAAAATCTTCAAGGCGTTTTGACATAATCTATACTTATCAAATTTCCTGTTTACTAAAAAAAGAGGAAAACTTCTCATTTTAATTAAATATATATATATATATACATATATCAGTTGGCAGAGCAGTGGGGTGCTAACCCAATGGTCGCTGGTTCAAATCCCGCTCGGTTCAAGTTTTCACTTTCGCCGATAAGAGATCACCTCCACTTTTGAAAATTATATATGTATATATGTATATACATAGGTTTTAATTAAAATAAGAAGATAGATGGATAGATAGAAAAATGGTAAAACCAACATGTTCCATACCTGGCAACCAGAAACTCATGATCAAAAAATATATGCAAGGCAGTCTTCGAAACTGCGGAAAAAATGTTTAACACAACATGTCCAGCAGTTCATAAAATTATAGATAACTGCCAGACAAATAATATGCAGCCTACAGGCCTATCATTCTCTAAAATTGCCCATATAGTCCACCAGTCTTTAAATGCTGGTAACAAATTGTCAGTCTCAATAAAACATCACAAAGATTTTTTATACGAAAACTGGATGTCAGCTTTAACACGCTTTTAGTAGTTTTAATTCAGTTTTAGATGGGTATTTAAAGACAAGCATTTTCATTAAAAGAATGTCACTAATCAAAACAAGAGTCAGAACAGTAACATTATATTTTAAATTTCTCAATTTTAGTTAATTTTTTGAATTCTGCGTAATCCAAATGACACCAGCTTGGGCTTATTTTGCATATTACGCAACTGTGTGACTGCTATAACAACGCTGTCAAAAATATTTACTTTGCCTATTTTTTTATTTCTTTTTTAAATTGCGGATGTCCACAAAGATAGTTTGAATATTTTGAGACTTTGCAATTCCAGACAAAAACTTACTAAATCCCCCTTTCCCCTATCCTTCACAAGGGAAAGGAGGAGACAGTCCTGTATCAGCAATCTTGACACAATACTAATATTTTATTTTATCATAATTAACACTGATTATACCGAAACTTTTTATAAGTTTAGTAAGTATAAGTTTAGTAAGGTTAATTTAGTATGTATAATTTTTTTTAACAAAAAACTAGTTTTTCACTCAAGAATGGAATTCTCCATTATGTCTACTTTATTTGGAGAAACTTTCGCGATAGAAACTTTAGCGCTTGTTGGCCTTTCTCGCAAAACTTTGTCTTGCTAAACTTTCAAAAATGGCCATTTGCGAAAATTTATTCAGTACAAACTTTCTAAATTGTCAATTTTCGAAAGTTTATCCATTTATTTAAAAACAGATTTGCTGGTTTTAAAAATAATTTCTTGACTCACCTTCACTTGGCTCGCCCTCTCGATAAAAAGAGACAACTGGCGCTGGGAACAAGATTGGAATAAACTTAGAAATAATTAAAATGTATGTATGGCTTATAACCAAGTTACTGGCGAAGACAATGACAACGATGTGTGAGAGCCGGAAGAAGACTAGCCTACAAATGTGTTTTATCTGTTTTGTGATTTTGACAATGAGCCCAATTTGTAAATAGAAGTTTTTAAATACCATTAGAAGGAAAATGACATCGTTAAAAAACGCTTTTCTATGATAGAAAATATAGGTCATTTTTTTATAAAAACAAAAATCACAAATAGCGAAAGTTTATCTAAAAAAAACTTTTCAATTTTAGATTTTGAGAAAGTTTATCTTGCGAAAACCTTTAGTTTTGAGACTTGTGAAAGTTTCTCCGAATAAAGTAGCAGTTGTGCCTAATAGTATAAAACTGCTACTTGTCAGACATTCTCGTAGACTCATTTCCATGCAATACTGTTCAAGCCAATAGACAATATACATATTTGTTATTACAGTCATCATTATGACCTGGGGTAGGCATGTTTTCTGTCTTTAAATTTTTAATATTTTACATACTGTTCAATTTTAATGTTTGAACTGAGAAAGGTATAACCATGAAAAGTCTACTTTTACCCCATGGAAATGTGAGCATGGAACAATATCACATAGCAATGTGTCTGCAAGAATATGGATATTGAGTAATAAAAACTATTATAAAAAAAAGGAGATAGATAGATAGATGTGCACATTTTGCATGGCTTGCCTCACAAATATTGAGGTAAATACCCTGTCTAATATGGGTTTTAACATGGGCCATGCATGGTAAACATTCACTTTACCATATTGAATCACCACAAAGTGGGATCAAACCTGCACCAAGTGCAAGAGTTATAACTAGCTAGCTAAACATGTTTTTAATGTATATTTGCATTGCCAGAGAGTCAAGCTAGCCACACCACACTGTAGTAAAAAAACCATCCACTGTTACAGTTCATGCTTTTTTTGCAAGTTTCCTTTCTGAGATTTTAAAGTAATGCAGCCAGGTATACCCAACTAGATACGTCATATCAAGTTAGGCTAGCTAGCTATAGTAGCAAAAATATGTCAGTGGTAATGACCCAGAGCGAGCTAGTAGGCTTAAGGCTACCTTTAGCCAGCCAGTTAGAGCTGAATACAATACTGTAAATGCCTTTTTTCATCAAATACAGAAAAACGCATAAACTCCTTGTATGTGTTACATTAAGTGAGTGAGACACCAGTTTTACCAAAAATAATTTTGTCTTTACCTTTGCTTTCCCTACAAGCCTTTGATTTGTTTACAATTTAAAGTGCGAGAAATCCCACCTCCTTGTCGCTCCGCAATTTTCTGTTCTGTAATTTACTTATTTGACCTAGTAGAATTTTTAGCGGTAAAAATTGGCTTTGAGTTTTGGGAGTTCCTGAAAAAAATTATCAAAAATTTTAAATGGAAAAAAAACACAAGTAACAAAAAGAACAAATTAGGCTAAAATAAGCTGAGAAAATAAGAACAACCCCATTTTACTTATTTTCACTGAAAAGAAAAGCGAGCAGTACATTATTTTCATACAAACAACTTGTTTTACTAGAAACTAGGTTGTCAGCAAACTAAACTGATGAATATTTCATGAGAGTTTTAACCGCAAATGATATTAATGAGTTTTTAAACTCATTGACCAACTCAAACTTATGTCACAAACGTTTAATTTTTTTATATACAGTGGAACTTAGAAGCGGATATCCTATTGTCTCGGGAGAATTCTTTTTTAAACTTTTTTTTTAATTAAACTTCTTAGATAAGAAACTTTCAAAGCGCACACTCTATGAAGCGGACACTTTTTTCAGTTCAAGATGAATATTTCGGCTAAAATTAACATCTAAACGCAGACATTACTATTTTTTATTTTTTTTTTATTAGTTTGTTTGTTTTTTTTAACATTTTTCAATAGCTGTATAATCATCTCGGGTAGTGGTTATTCTGTTTTTAAATTATAACTAGTAGTTGCGCAATGATTACAAGGAATTCCCACTCTGTAGTCCTTTTCTGACTGGAGTTGGGAAAAATTCAGTTCATATATCTTTTTACAGCGGACAAATATGTTTCTTTCGCAAATCTCCGAAGTTTAACTATAAAAGGTCGGATAAATTATCCTGCTATTTGTTTCGTCACATGCTTCCGGCAGTTTTAAAATAGCGTGTCAAATGTGATTCTGAGAAGCTCATATAATGCGTAGTTAGTCCATTGCACAAATAAACACAAAAAGGCCGAAGAAAAAGAAACAACATTATGGTTTGAAACAAAGTAGAGCTATTAATAAAATGGAAGCAGCTTTCGCGGTTGGCCGACCATGACTTAGGACAATACCTGGCCCCAACCTGAGCAAGTTTGTAGAAGCTGAGCGAAAAAGTATCGAGATTCCGCATGGTAATTAATGTCAATTTTTTTCTAGGTCACGCTACGAGGTTGAGATACAATATAATGTAAATGCGCTTCTGGGATTAGCCAAGTATACTTACGCCCTCTTAAAATAAGCGAAAGTTTAGCTGGGTATCCAGACCATCCTGGGGTGGGTTACGTAATTTCAACTGACAATTTCTATATACAAAATAAATGCCGGCAAATACTACAAAAGGAGAAGGGACCTTTGACCTTATATTTTCCCCAAAAAGTAGCGCTGATTATCAGATTATTAGTTCCTTTGCATGCAAGACAAAACTAATGATGCAATTAATTCAACTTCCTTGAATGATTAAAAGTATTGTCAGCAAAGAAACATACATACGGAGTCCCGCTGTAATTAGACCCCCCCTCTCACTCCTAGTCCACCCACCCCCCCCCCCCCCCCCCATTCCCCGTTTATTATATTTTACAAAAATTTTGGAGCTCCACAATCCACATTTTACATACACATATATTAGCAAGAAGTATAATACAGATATTAAAAGTACATTTATATTTATGTCGAGTCATCTTCATCCTCAAAATAATCTATTTTCCTTGGCGCGTAGGCTTCCTTGAATTTGTTATCGAACATTTCTAAATCGGTACGATCTCGTAGTACTCCCTATGAATAAAAATATATGCAGTCACCCAACACAAAATATATAGAGACAAATTAATTCAATATTTACTTCAATATTTAAGATTTCAGTTTAAGGAGTTCAGTCTCCAGGAAGGATTGCAAGGATAGGATTGACTATGTATTTTGCCGTAGTTTCACTTTTAGTAACACCATAAAGATCTTTAGTCTCTTGTATACATTTTATCGTATGCAGTATACGAAAGATTAAAGAACGGCAAATGCGTAGCGTTACCTTCTTGTCTTTTATAAACGCAACGGGTTTGACACGCTTAATAAAGGCAAGAGACCGTTTATACTTCATTCTACATACACTTCATTCTACGATAATTAAAAAAAATATTTTGAAAGAAGAAAATAGCCTTAAGTAACGCCATTATTATGTTGATTGTCCGAAAACTTTTTTAAAAAAATTAGCTAAATTTTTAAATGCGTACCTTGGGTAAGTAACCCAAAAGTTTCGCAGCATGCTCTTTGAGTAAACGCTGTCTTTCTTCTTCGACAATTTGTTTGCGGTAGGCTGCCATTCTTTCTATTTCTCGCTGCTCTTCCAGCGCTTTCTCCTAAAAATAAAAAACAAAATCACGGTAGCTACTGATGTGAATATAGTTTGACTGCAACAATGGGAAAAAAACTCATTGCAGTTATATTAAACTAAAATCACCAAAAACCCACGAACAGAAACATAATCTTCAAATGGATATTTTTAATTATCATTTCACTCCAAAATAAAATAACTAGGGGCTGAACACCACTTGTTTAAATATTTCACAGATAAGAAAACTTTCTTAAGATATTATAAGGCTGATCTTCACTTGTTGAAATAGTTCCCGAACAAGAAAATTTTTCTGGGCGAAATCTTTTAATTCATATCAGCCGCCACCTTAAATGCAATCCTTTTTTACAATTTCCTCCAATGTTTATACACGTGATGTATTTCTAGCATTTTTATTGGCTGGAAAAATTAATTTTCGGGAAAATTCTGAAAAAGTTGATTTTTTTTTTAATCTTCGGAATTCTGTCTAATCCATGACAAAATTTCGGATAAATCTGTATACTTGTTGGAAGATTTTCTTGTCAGGGAACTTTTTTTAACAAGCAGAGATCAGCCTTAGGTTATCTCATAGACGTTTGTTCAAAACATGCTCATATTTAAAGCAAAAATAACACACATGGCTCTGAAAAAAAAATTCTTAGACTTTTCTAATCAATCAAAATTTTTCGAAAAGGATATTTTTAACCATTACCTTATCCGTTTGCAGCTGTATTCTCCTTTCATCAATCAATCTTTCCACAGCTCTCTTGTGTTCCAGCTGTCTCATTCTTCTTTTCTGCGCATTCATTTGCTCAATACGATCATCTTCAGCAAACTTAGCTAACATCTAAAAATATTCAAAAGGTAAAAAAATATCATATAAAACAGATCCAGCTACATATTTTAATTTTGTCAGGGTGCTATACTTGAAGGGAATTTTAATGTGACATTTCGAAAAAATGTGAAAACATTTAGATTTAAAAAGTGTGCGCAATCAAGCCTACGTACTTGTTGTCTGAATTCTTCTTCTTCTTGTTTTTCCGCATTCTTCTTGTCTTCTTTCCATTGCAGTTGCTCCTTCATTGTCCTTTGCAGGTCCAAACGTTCGCGTATACGATTTTCCATGTTCATCTGAAAATAAAAATAAATTTGCAGTCCGATTCATGTGGTGACCTGAATAACTAAAAAGTTGACTAAATATCCAGCTAGCTTCTATTCAAGGCTTACAATTTCTCTTTGCCTGCTCGTTTCTTCTTGCTCCTCCTGATACAACTCCATACGAACTCTAAAACATAACACCACGACACGTCAATTCGCTTTTGAACGCACAAAACAAACTTTCACTCTTGCCCAATAACAAGAATTAATACAATGATTACAGGAGTGGCCACACACAACTACGCAGATGGAAGAAGAATATTATAAAACGACTCCCTGTTTAGACACACAAAATGATGTTTTAAAAAAAAATGTTCATCACATTGTGGTGTCCCGAAAGAAAGGTAATTCCATATACGCTTCTTCTCATAAGAATTTCAAAAATCTAAGCAAACCGGTTATTATTGTTATTTCTCTATTGTTCTAAGCAAGAGACCTATTGTTTGTCACCTGAAATCCTATCCTGATATTCTTATAAAGCATGTTCTTATGAAAAGGGTGTAACGCAAGAATTTAACACGCAACGGAACAATTTTTTTTAAAACAAGCTAGCTAACCTTTCCATTTCGTCTTTTTCGTATTGTTCTTGAGCAATTCTTTGGGCAAGCTAAAACAGAAAAAAAACCGAGGAAATCGTGATGAAAATTAGCAAGTAAAACAAATTAACAAGGCCATGCAACGATGGACACCAAACCAACATTTACTGTGGGATATAATATCATGCACAAACAAGCAAAAGTAAAAACTGCTTGAAACAGTCTTTCCCGTCAATTTCGTAAATTTTTAACAGCCGTTCCAAATTTGAAGAACAATAGGTAGCGTATGGTTATTTTAAAATGAAAAAAAAAATATCAAGAAAAAACATTTAGGGGATTAAAATGATCAAAAACTAAAAAAAAATGTTAAATTTGGATTTTTATTATAAATACAAAAACAAAAAGATAAAAAAATTTTTAGGCCAATGCCGCATATTCATTATAAATCTTTCTATGGCAGTACATGATCAGTCAGTAAACAGAAGCGGTCAGGAAATAAAAATATGTGTGAGGTAAATTTTAACAGACATAGCTACCTATGTTGTGTTCACGTCACTCCACATGTTACTTAAGTCAATATATATTAAATTACCCGTATACGTCTGTCCATCTGTCACGCCAAATGGTACCGCAAGTAGCAAGACGCACGTAATGCGGTATAAAAAGAACAGGCGAACCCGTGAATTTTTTCACGGGCTACCGACTAGTTTAATGAAATTAGCTGGGCTTGTGTCGTTTGTGTGTACTTATTGCATCTTCCTTGCCCAAGAAAACAAAGCTTACACAATTTAAGGCAATTATTATCAAATTCCTTATTGTACCTCGTTCTGTACTGCAGACATTTTCTCTTCCTTCTTCAGTTTCTCAACCATTCTCTCTTCTTCGCGTGCTCTCTGTTCCAAAGCGAATTGAAGTATGCGCTCGTTCTCTTCTTCCATGATTTTCTGCTCGTTTATTTTCCACTACAAGGGAGAAATACAAGATTTCCTTCAAGTCCACTATATGTCTGAATTCTTTGTAGAGATAATTTTCTACTAATCGTAAACTACTATTGGTACACCCCGTGAAAAAAATCTATTTAAGCGGATGAATGATAAAAAAGATAATTGTCCACACACACACAAAAATAACTTAACGAAAAGCCTAATTCCTTAAAAGCAAATATCAATGTTATTTTCAGGATTTTGACAATGCCCACATAAAGACACGTATATAAAACTCAGTCTGATTGTTTCAAAACAAGTTTACAAATTACCTCTTCCCTTTTCTTCATGAATTCTTCAACATACTCACGAGTAGCTTTCTGCTTTTTAAGTCTCTCTGCAATCTCCCTGTCAAAAAACAAAACAAAATGAAAAGTGTCTGATAATGTGCCCTCATAGAAAAATAATAAATAGCTGAGAATTGAATTTAGGTATTTAGATCACATAAATAGGAGGCAATATTAATTGTAAGATATAGTTGGCAACATATGGCAGCTAAGTGTGTTACTGACAAAAAGGCATCACTTCAATGTTTTTAACAACATAAATAACGATAAGAAATATAAGCTTATGAGCTTTAGTTATTTGGAATTGCCTTTAAATTTTTTACGCAAACTTTTTATTTTCGTGAACCACCACCAGGCGTAAATGCCTAGCTCTCTAAATAAATATGAACACTTATTTTGCAAAAGAGTATATTAGACCAAAAAAAGACAGTTCTAATTCAACTTCTCACAGAACCAGCTATTTACTTAAATGTTTGAAATTCTTTGCAAAGTATATCAGGCATCCTAAATAACAAAACTGCAATAAAAACACACAATTTCTACTAGCTCGTTATTAGAAACTAACCGTTGATCTTCTTCATAAATCCTCTTGACAATTTCATCAATCATTAACTTTTCTTTCAAGAATTCTTCATACTGCTCACGTTTTCTTCGCTCTTGTTCAAGGAGCTGTTTTTCTAGCTGTTCTTGATATTGTACACTCTCCTCCCAGCGTTTACGCTCACGTTCAGTTTCCATCTGTTTTGCGCGTTCGTGTTCTAACTGCATTCTCTCGGTCAATTCAGCTTCCTTTCTCTAAAAGTTTATTTAACGGTTCATTGCTTAGTCAACAATTAAATATCTTCCGTGAAAAATTTCTTCGCTTAAGGTTTATCTTAATAGAGAAGTTATAGAAAACAGCGAAAAAATTCAATTGAGTGTACCAATCCTCACATTTTGTAAAATATTTATTAAGCCCGAATGTAGCAAAATTCCGAAAATAAGTACATGGGCTAATATTTCTCTCATGGATTCTTTGGCAGGCTAGAAAATAGGTAGAAATAGGCTTATATTTGGGGAAATTAGAAAACTTAAAGAACCTAGTATTAATTTATTGTATATTCTGCATGCCGGTTTCCATGACAAAATGACCATGGCAGTGAAAATTACAAAATTATATTTATTTGATTGTCAATTCAGTAAAATAAGAATAATTATATACCTATTTTGAGAACGAAAAATTGCGTTGATCTATCCAGGCTTTAACCTAACCTTAACCTATTCATAACTACATGTTAAAAGGTTTAACCTTGTCTTCAAGAGTAGACAGAAAACTATTCCAGCAATTCTGGGATGATTTAATGCAAAAGAATTGCACATTTCAACAAATAATTACTTTAAATACAAAACAATATATTTAACACCAGTAATTACATTTTTAAATATAAGAGGCAAAGACATTAAAAAGATTGAAAAAGTCCTAGAAACCAAGAGGTTACATTCAGCACTATGGGTGTTATTGGTAAGGACTGATACAATAATAGTACTAATACTACTGAAATGAATAAGCGTACTTTTAATTGAATTTCTTTTGCAGCTTTCTCAGCCAATTGAGCGTGTCTTTCCTTGTTCATATGTCCAGCTCTAAGTTTTCCTTCTAATTCGCGTATTTCCCAACTAAAATATAATTCTGTAAAATTACTAAAAATTCTGTGGTAATTAAACAGCGAAATAGTTAAGTTTGTAGTCTTAAGAGCCATTTTCTGTAACAGTCACTCAAAGGAAAGGAGGTTTCCAGAATTACTAGATATTTGCTAGGTTAAAGATACTACAGTTTTAGAAATTTTAAAAACCTTGTTTAATTTAATTTAACGTTGAAGAATTTATGGCTGTTAAATATAATCTATTTTAAAGCCATTATAGCTTGGATAGGTTGATGACAGTAAAAAAGTTAGTAATCTTAAGTCGTGAATTCATAATGGTGTCGATTGTAGCGTGACCTGAACTGTTAGCTTAATGGCAGTGAAAAATGTGAAAAAAGGAAAAAAAGGACAAAAATATAATCTCTTATTTTGTGAACCTGTTTTCACGAATATGTTGCCTCAGTTTTTCTTCTCTTGTTTCTTCTAATTTCATTTGTTGCAGTTCCTACGAGAGAAATAGCATGCAATTTTTGAGCAATTTTCTGAACAATGTACATCTGTGTTCAGGTACACAGAGTTCAGGAACTCCAAAGGACACACCACCCCTACATTTTAGGCAGTATTCAGGCAGCCAGCCCTTGCAAATGCCAAGTAAATGCTGTTCGCAAATTTCTTGCTGATAAGCATTCTTTTAAATTGGGAGAACTGGTGGCAATAATAAACCATCACACTATGCTGAACAAAATCCGCAATGAAAATCAAGTATTGTAAGGAAAACATTAAAATAACCAGTGTATACAAAGATAGTCTTAAAAAGTATAAATGGATTTTTGCAATTCATCAGAATTGAAAGTATAACAGTATTACAAATCACCTGTGCTAATCTTTCTTCTTGTTCTCTCTGCTGTTCACGCATCGCTTTCATCATTTTAGACTACAAAAAAAAGCAAAAGACAAAGTATAAATTTGACTTCAAAATGAAAGACACATGGTTGCTCAATTGAACAACCCTTTACCTTTGTGATAGCCTCCTGAGTTTCTCTTTCATTCTTCTCACGCTGTAGTGTCTTTAAAAAGCGCCGTTCTTCCACTCTGTCTTCACTCGCCATATTTGCTTGCAATATTTTTTCCTAGGTATTATATTGACATAGATTATACATACAGTTCCACTTAAATGTAGCTTCACATGAGCATGATTATTGTCAGAATCTTACGCTGGATTTACCTGATTTATACATGATCATTTGAGTAAGACTTGAATACTTCAGACATTATATAAAGAGTGGGTAGGTGGTTTTTTTAAGTCTCAATATGGATACGATTCTGTTTTCGGCTCCTTATATTAGCCTTGTGTATTTTACATACCAGTATATATAAATAAAACTCAATAAGAAGGTGAAAAATGCTTGTTACATGAAATTTACTTGTTGCATTGCAGAGTTATCTTCATTTTTTATTCCCAAAAACTCAATTTTTTTTATGCTAGTGTGCTGAATTCTATGAAAAATAAATAGTCATTCAAAACAGGAAAAAACTTTGTTTTAAAAAATGTTATGGTATTTTCTAATCCATAAAAATTTTTGATAAGCAGAAGAGAAGGTCTGTTCATAAGGGATATATTTTCTGGTGAACGGGAATAATTTTTAACCATGATAGTAAACTAAAATCTTTGAGAAAGTACTTTGTACTAACTGTGTTCACATAACATATAATACTTACTCACCTACTAAGATCTGGGGTGTTAAAGAGAACCCGAGGTATAAAACGGGTATAAACTTTTGGGTAAGCTTGATTATGCCCTATATGTTTACTTACAAGCTTTATCAATGCATAGATATTATAAAGGTGAATTAATTAACATCAATTTTTTTACTAAAACCACACTTGTATGCTCGCCCAAGGCCTCTTAAATTTATTTCATAACTTGGGATCTGCAGCTTGGTTTGCAATAAAAAATTTTGGGTAAGCTTGTATATGCCCTATATGTTTACTTACAAAATTTAACTTCAACCTGACATGCAGATATCAAGTTATGGGGTTGTCAGCATTTATGAAGGTATACTACAAAAAATTTTTTAGTACAGAATAGCATAGAACAAGGTATACTGCAATTAAAGTGTTCTAAAATGCGTAAAGCAATTTTAACTTACATTACTTTCAATGTACAAAGTTGTTAACAAAAACATGTACCCTAACCTGTTGTAAGCGCCTGCCAGAATCTTCTCTATCCATATCTCGTCTTCTGTTTTTTTCTGCAATTTTTTGTTGTTTTGCATGGCTAAGCGTAACAGGACGAGCTGATCTACCAATGATTTCCTAGTTTGAAAACAAATACAATATGTTATTGACAGCAATAAAAAAATACTTTTACATATTTTACATACATCTCAATACTTAGTTGCTAAAATTATGAAACTTTGGAGAACCAATAAAGATTTATCAAAAAAATTACCAGATTCCAACTTTAAGAATCTTTCAAATGAGTTTAACTTGTTATGTCATTAAAAGTAAGCTTTAATAGACCTGAGACAGAGGGAGAAATTCAGATGGAAGAGAAGAATTAAGATTTCAGATAAAGGATAAAATTACAGAAATAGAGGTTCTCATTTTACTTTTTCCTTCAGCTGAGGCAAACAAAATGTGTGCTTCACTTGTTTCATGGTTCCATTGATTAAATAGGCAAAAGTGCAGCAACAGTAGTAATTAGCAAGCTGTCGTAATTGCCATCTGAGATCAACACAGTGACAGCAAACAAATTGCAAGCATGAAAATAGTAGAATTATGTAGAAGTATAAAAATATATCTGTAATGATCTTCTTTGTAAAACTTTTTATTCAAATGGAGTGATTTTGTTCAAACTTCGTTTCTACTATACTGTATTAGGGCTGACGCAAAAAATCTGTTTAGTATAGTGAAAATAAAAATTGTTTCATGCCAAAGCTCTCTGATCCATACCGTTCACACTATACCCACTTAGCTGTATCATGCAGTTATAAGGGCAGCTTGAGTGTAAAACAAAAATCATGACAGCAAGATTGGGAGTATCACAAACAAGAAAAAAGAAGCCAAAAACAACAACAAAAAGAATTGTTTTTTCATTAAAGATATGCAAAAAAAATACTTTTGTATATACCGCATGGACCACACTTTTCAAATGTTCCATTAATACCTTTTTTACAGGTTCAACTTAATATTGTTTCAATTTTATATTATTTCTGATCAAAAATTGTGACTTACAGGAACTGAAAAACACTCTTGTTTGAGAAAAAATAAATGAAATATCAACTACTACTATAACCAACACATCAAATGAATATTTTTTTGAATATTTAACACTTTTTGATCTCTAAGGCGACTCAAATTAAAATATTTGTTCTATGGGCCCGACCGACCCTAATTTTCATGAAAACAAAAAAAATAATAATATCAAGCAAAAAAGTTTTAAAGAAAAAAACATGAAAACAAAAACAAACATTTTCTCATCCCATCTCGTGAAAATATAATGAGCATAGAAGATATCAATAATGTTATTATTTTTTTAGTTAAATGTCCTACTAAAAAAGGTGAATCAATAACAATATTTTAGGACCACCATTGATAAGGCCACTGGAAGTTGATTCTTTGTTCATGGTAATTTGTTGCGATAAAACTAAAATGCACAGTGCGCTAATTTTGTAATCACAAAAATAGTTACGCGGTTAAACAGAAGTGTAAATTTTGATGTGATTTATAACAAAAATTAGCTACTTTCCCTAAAATAGTTATAATAAAGTGAAAAACAAGACAGATTATTGTTGTAACACCCTCCATCGTTATGATTAATATATATATGTTTAAAAATTCGAAAAACCTTGTCCTTGGATCACTCACGAAAATAAAAAAGTAATGAACCGTAGAGACCAGGTCCTCCGAAAGGCTAGAAAGCACAACAATGCCGAGGATTGGAAATTGTATAAAACTCTACGGAACAAATACAATAACAACATTAAACGTAGCCGAGAAGAATATAATAAGAACCTATTACAGGAGAACAACTTGAATCCAAGGAAATTTTGGATCATCATAAAAAATTTGTTTTCAACGAAGAGTAAAGCAAATTTCGCTACAACCACGTGCAACAAAGCAGAGAATATTGCAAAGGCAAATACGTTTTGTGATTATTTCTTGACAATAGTGAAGACATTAAAATCTAGTGTATCTTCATTAAATTACTATGTCTGGAAGACTCCGCATTACATCGCTCAACGAACTGTTAAAACTTTCAGAATGGAATATGTATCTAAGCTTTATATTGAAAAAGAGATAAAATCGTTTAAACCAAAAAAAGCCACTGGATTAGATGAGTTACCAACCAAGCTTCTTAAAGACTGTTTACATATCATCAGCAAACCACTATGCCATATAAACAATTTATCATTGAGAACTGGACAAGTACCATATATCTGCAAATCAGCTAAAATAACACCCGTCTAAGTCAGGTGATATTAACAAACCAGACAGTTACCGGCCGATTTCTGTTTTACCAGCCCTCTCAAAAGTACTTGAAAGTCTATACCCAGCTAAGCGGATATCTAGAAGCCAACCAACTCTTATCGGAGTTTTCAATTTGGATATCGATCAAATAGGTCTACATCGACCACAGCAACATGTTTGTTGACAACATCAGAAAGGAAGTTGATAATGGAAAGTTAACGGGAGCTGTATTTATTGACTTAACTAAAGTGTTCGACACTATAAGTCATGCTGTTTTATTGCAAAAACTTCAAAGTTATGGTGCCAGAGACAATGAACTGTCATGGTTCACTGATTATCTTTTTCAGAGACATCAGTCTGTGTCAATAAAGAACAGCTTATCATCTTCAATGCCGGTGTTCAATGGTGTTCCACAAGGTTCAATTTTGGGGTCATTGTTATTTGTAATATTTTTCAACGACCTGCCTGACGTATTAGAAAATTGTAGAGTGATAAAATACACAGATAACACTGTTGTCTACTTTCCACACTCAAATAAATCGGTGATTATGTCAACCCTTACAAAAGAACTTTCAAATATATCTTCATACTTAGATTTAAATGAACTTATAATCAATATAAAAAAGGGTAAAACTGAAGTCATGCTTATTGGAACAGCTAAACGTCTGTCACTACATACTGACGACTGCACTGTTAATTATAGCGACACTCAAATCAACCATGTTGTCTCCTACAAATATCTTGGAATTTTAATTGACAGTACACTAAACTTCAGCCAGCAGTTTGATAGATTATATACAAAAAAGCCAGTTCGAGAATTAGACTGCTTGAAAGATCAAAAGTAGCTGGAATGATCTACCGGTTGATGATTCTACCTGTTTTTACTTACTGTTCGATAGTTCATTCAGATCTCACCAATGGTCAAATTGACAAACTGCAATCCCTTACAAATCGAGCAAGACGCATTGTCGGTGATCACGAAGTTAAAATTCCGTATATTCACAGCGAGATGTTGAAACAGTTGTGCATGTTTGTAAGGAAGTGTTTGGATGGAAATGTTTGTGCCAGCTTCGAAAACTACTTTGAAAAGGTCAATCACCAAGTATACACAAGAAACTTGAATACCTCAGTAAAACTTCCTAAAGTAAATCTTTCAACGGCAAAGAAGTCATTTTATTATTTTGGAGCAAAATTATATAATGAGCTCCCTTCGCATATAAAACGCGAAGAAAATATTCAAGGACTAAATATATTTATATTTATAAAAATATATATAAGATACAAAAATACATTCTGTTGCAAACTAAATAGTGTCCTTTGTTCAGAGATTATTTTTTACTAAAGAATGGTAGTGTATACTGACCTATATTCACCACCAACCTATTTTCACCACAAAAAACCCTAGTGCTTTCCTGTTGTTCTTATGAATTTGCTTTGAGCAAAGACAAGGGCTAAATTTGACTAGAATCCATTGCAAAAATTGAACTTTATAGAAAATGAGGTCAACAATCCAACGACCACTGTGATTAAATAAACATCAATGAAAAAGATCTTGGCTGAGGTATAACATTAGCTATGTTGGTGTGTTGGCTATATGTTAGTTCATATACCTCAGCGCAAGAGGAAGAGAAATCTATTATCTGAATTTATACCATTAAATTCAATCATACCAGGAAAATCTTTTCATAAGTTTGTTGAACATGATGTTTGTTAGGCGTGACAAAAATAAATATGGGAATGGCTATTGAGAAAAAAAATAATTTGGACGTCCAAATTTCCAAGAGATAATAAGAAAATCAAAGACACTCTTCTTCAAATCACCTTACAACCATGCTGCAATGTTTTTCTGATTTTAAATTACCCCTTAACTTGCTTAGCATGCCCTCCCCTGGGATAACTTTTGAAATTAACAAAACTGATTTATCAAGTAAATGTAACATGGAAAATAGTGTGCATGTATAGAACAGCCTTTAAAAGTACAATCAGATCAATTTCTCTTGTGTTGCAAAAAAAGGAAGACAGAAAGGGAAATCTTCATTTCAACCAGTCATGAAAGGAGTTTGATTGGCTGCAACTGACTTTGACTATACTAAATGCTTATTTGCAAAATAATAAGCAAATTTACAAACCTCTTCTTGACCTACAAAAGGACGCTAAAAAACGTTTTTGTGTCATGCCTAAACATCAAAATAAAATTTGATGGTTTCTTGGCAAACTACAAAAATTAATTTTTAATCCCTGTTAAAAATAGGAATTGTGTGGTGAAATTAAGGTATGAAATTAGCTACTCTCTAGACGCATTTCCATGTGATACTGTTCAAGCCAATCAAGGGCCATCATTATACAGATTATTTGTTATTAAAACCGCCATTACAAACTGCAGTAAGCATGCTGTTTAATCGAAAAACCTTCATAAATAAAAGACTGGATTATTCAAGGATATCTGTCTTTTATGGCTTCAAATCTTTAATAGAAGAGTTTCAATGTTTACGTTTTTGTGGGATTCTTGCACATGCATGGATAAACTCAGAAAAATCGACAGACAATAAAATGCAGACTTTAGGTGATGAAAGTCAAAGTATTAGCATTTATTAGCATATTATTAGCAAATTAGCATTATTTTTCCTGCAAATAGAATAAGTTAAGTTAAATTTGTGATATCGTAATACAGATAGCGTCTGCAAAATACCATACTTCATTACTAGCTACAGACGTTATAAAGTTGCTTACCTTACGAAAATGTTGTAATGTGAAGTTTTGTCTACAGTAGCTAGCTAGCTAGCTAAATAGATTTCTTGATGATAAGACAATTTGGGTCTTCTACTTGCTCCGGCCAATGTATTTTCAAATTTTGTTAGCTTTTGACTTGCATTCTTATTTTAACGGCGCGAAATATTATAGCTATTCTTATCTTAAGGTTGTTGTTGTTTAAAGGATTCTTAAGATATTTGCTAAGCTACCTGAGTTTAAAAAGAAAAATAGATTAAAATAATCAAAATAATAATATTACCATTTCGTATTTTCAAGGTATCAATTTCGGAATCAATTTTGTAGTTGGAAATGTCTTTTTGCCCTGGAGTGACTTTTGATCGGACGTCCGCGATTTATCGTTGTTGACATTTTAGTTCGCCATTTTGTAAATTAAAGTTGCTATGAAAGCAATGTGGATATATACACCAACTCGACTTAACGCGAGACCGCGTTTATAAAAGAGACCGGGACGAGCTTACTAAGCAATGTTTGTGCACAATTAAAATATTTTTAAGTAAAACTGCAAACTAGTAACTACTAACTACTAACTAGTAACTCTCCAAATTATTTTGTATGAGATCTCCGACTTGATCCCTGGAATGTCTACCTAACAGAAAGTTACAATTGAAGATTTTTGGAATTTAAATAATAGAATTTCAATCCACATTGTATCTTTTCTCTTCTGACCCTGGGACGGCGATACAAACATGTTCGTAGCATACTCAAGCCGAGCATTGCCAGATACAGAATCTTGTTATAACCAATTAGAAAAGCAATGCTTAGCAATTATCCATGTAACTGAAACGTTCTTTTTGTATGTACTTGGCCCAAACTTTGAAGTTTTTACAAACCACATAATATTGGTATCAATACTTTACTTTACCATTGCAAGGATTTAACTTTAATATTCGTCGCATTAATGACTCATTCAACCCGGCAGATTAATGTTCCTGATACACCGTTCCTGATGATAATAATAATGCAAGCTCCACCAGAATGAATGAAAAATACGCTAATTTTACACAAAACATACCGAAAAGATATAATTACACACTAAAAATGACCCGATTATGCAGTGTCTGAAAGAACTTATTCGTTCTACTAAATCGTATTCAATTGATACTTTATTCACAAAATCATCCCAACTGTACAGTGGAAAAACCACACTGTACAGCAAAAGACGCAACAAGTTCACTTGCAGGACCGAAAAATTCTTGACGTTCACAGGAAATCGATTTGAAGCAGCGACTTGTAGCCTTGTGTTAGAACGTAGCAGATGCACGGAAAGTCTTCAGTTCAAACCCCAGTTGAGTCATGTCAGAGGCTAAAATGTTAATCAATTTTTTCTGCTAAGCGTTCAGCACGAGAAAAGGATGAATATCTTAGGTGTTTGACACAAGAAATTAGATAATATAGACATTCAGTAGACAGGAAAAGAAGCATTTCAAGTTCTGTCGGAAGTTGAAGTCAATACGCTTTTGAAATTCACAAATCATCACGAACTTAAATAAATTTCTAAAGAAGGTGTGTAGCATGGCTTAAGCGTATAAAAATTATTGGGTTAGCAGAAGTCGAATTTTTATAGACCTTAAAAAGTAGCTACACGAGAAAGGCATTAGTTTCGCTTTAATGCCGAAATGTCCGGTGGTAAAAACAGCTTGTCTGCGGGCTTTCAGGAGAGTATGATAAAAAGAAAGAAACATTAACTTATAAAATTAAAAAATGGCATCAATTAACATGCAGTAATCTCTTCGATGTCATCCCTGGCTTCAATAAAAACAGCAGTCAAAAATGAACAACAGATAATTTTTTTGTTATATTTTGCTCCTCTGTTCTACCGAAAACCGTTCGTTAAAAAGAATACTATATGCGACAACTTCGTTCCAGAGACCTTTGCCTGGACATGTGATCATGTGTTGGTAATAGTATTACTTTTAAAGGAAGAACATTCCCCGTGACCTAGAGCCAGGAAGAGAAAATCAAAAAGCTTATTGCTTGTGATTTTAATATTTAAGTTAAATTAAATGATATTACAACGAAATCAAAAAACTGTTATCGCAAAAAGAAACTCCTTCATTTACTAGAATCAAAATTCAAAATTTCTTTTTTATTTCACAACATAATATGTTTGTTATTGATCTCGTGCTGATCCTTTTTCATTTTTTGTACTTTTGACCCTTTCAAATTTTTCTTGATATGATATCTTCATTCATCGTTGCTATTGTAGCATTTTGAAGAACGGTAACAGGAAAGAGATCCTGGAAGGAGGATTGATAATATGAGCTCATCCGTTGAGTTATTTTTCAAACTTTACTACGGCTACGTATGTTGTGGTAAATCTACTCCAACTTTAGCTACTAGAATGTAATCAATACATTGTGCATTTACCTTAATGAAGTGTTTCATATCTCAACACCCGTTATTGTGTACTCCAATTTCTTCGTTCACTCTTTCAGGAACGGCACCCTGTTGCCTTTCTATTTGTGACGGATGACGCAATCTCCGAAAATAAATGTATATTTTACCGAACAAAAAATACAACCCGCATCCGTAGGTTGCGATTAAGATCACGATAGTTAGTGTGTGTCTTAAATCAAGATCTTCGATTGGTTGCAGAATGGTGATTGCGGCCAGTGCAAAAAGAAACCAGGATTCTATGGTATTTGGTTCAGCGTCTTTGTATGGTTGACTGACACTGTGAATTATCAGAAAAATAAGACAAGTGAAGGAGAGCATTATCTAAAAAGAAAGAAAGATTTTAGCAGCTAAATATTTGTACAATACTAGTCGTTAGCCCGTGGAAAAATCCACGTGTTCGCCCGTCGTAGCTAAGCTACCATTTTGCGTAACGAACAGGCGTGTACGGGCATTATAATATAGACTAGCCGTTAACCCTGGGAAAAATCCACGGGGTCGCCCGTCTTTTATGTATCGCATTTCTCTTGTTAAGAGCTTAATTCAATATACTTATATTCAACACTGTTCCTTATAACGGCAACAACTTGCAACAAAACAAAACAAAGATGACACTGAAGAATATTCGTTTTCAGTAAAGAAAAAACATTCGATTTTTTTAAAAACAAACTACATATCTTACCTGCTTTAAACGTATATCATCATTAAAAACATATATACCAATCAGTATGGCTCTTCGAGATAAATCGTAACTCCACCACCATCCCTTGTCAGCAAGAATCCGAGAAAAGCCCACTGGCTTGCTAACATCGCGCCTTCAAAAAAATTTTAAAAATACACATACACACAAATAAAATGCCTAGTGTTCGTTGTTGGATCAGAAAACATACAGCTTTTAGAAATATAAGTTTAATACCTGTAACCTTCAGTAAATGAATCTATTACAACCATTTGACAAAGGTTAAAGCGCCAAATTCTTTGTATTTTTCCAAAAACGATAAGGGGGATCAACACAATCGGAATTACAACGCAAACACTAATAATAATGTATGCAATGATAAACAAAACAAAGTGATGACCAGTTTTACATTCAACATTTCCATCGTAGTAGAATACTTCTTTACCTGCAAAAGTAAATTAAAAGTAATTTTGCAATAACATGCTAAAAACAATAATAACATGAATTACAAAAAATTGTTAAATTATTATAAATTATTATAAATTAGTATAAATTATTATAAATTATTATAAATTATTATAAATTATTATAAATTATTATAAATTATTATAAATAATTATAAATTATTATAAATTATTATAAATTATTATAAATTATTATAAATTATTATAAATTATTATAAATTATTATAAATTATTATAAATTATTATAAAAACAGGTGTGCCAAAAAAAGACTCGCCTATACTAGTCGGTAACCCGTGGATAAATCCACAGCTTCGCTCGTCCTTTATTAACTGCATTCCGTGTAACTCGCTACTGCGGCTACCATTTTTCGTGACAGACAGATGCATACGGGTATTATAATATAGACTAGTCGTTAGCCCGTGGAAAAATCCACAGGTTCGTCCGTCCTTTTTATACCGTACTGCGTGCGTCTCGCTACTTGCGCAGCTAAGTTACCATTTTGCGTGACAGACGGATAGACGTATACGGGCATTATAATATAGACTAGTCGGTGACCCGTGGTAAAATCCACGGACTCATCCATCCATTCTATGCCATATTACGTGCATCTCGCTATTTGCAGTACCATTTTGCGTGGAAGACAGACGCATACGAGTATTAAAATATAGAATAGCCGAGAGACCCAGCGTTGAAACGCCGGGTTAAACCACAAGTAACTGTTGTTGAACGCCTGGAGGAGCGCTTAATAAGAACGGCAAACTGTGCGACCCGGTCAGGTGGAGCGCTTTAGTACGGGTAAGTAGTATGTAGCAAATCTAGTGGAGTGCACACATCATTGTAGTGTTGCAACTGTAACATATTTTTCAAAAAAAAAATTTCCTGCAACAAAAGCTGAATTAAAAGAGAGTTAACAAACCGTTGTTATTCCGTCATAGCAGAGACACACAGACAGAATACGGCTATTATTATAGAGATAGTCGTTGCCCGTGGAAAAATCCACGGGTTCGCCCGTCCTTTTTATACCGCATTGCGTGCGTCTTGCTACTCGCGCAGCTAAGCTACCATTTTGCGTGACAGACAGACAGACAGACAGACAGACAGACAGACAGACAGACAGACAGACAGACAGACAGACAGACAGACAGACAGACAGACAGACAGACAGACAGACAGACAGACAGACAGACAGACAGACAGACAGACAGACAGACAGACAGACAGACAGACAGACAGACAGACAGACAGACAGACAGACAGACAGACAGACAGACAGACAGACAGACAGACAGACAGACAGACAGACAGACAGACAGACAGACAGACAGACAGACAGACAGACAGACAGACAGACAGACAGACAGACAGACAGACAGACAGACAGACAGACAGACAGACAGACAGACAGACAGACAGACAGACAGACAGACAGACAGACAGACAGACAGACAGACAGACAGACAGACAGACAGACAGACAGACATTATAATATAGAAGTCGTTAGCCCGTGGAAAAATCCACAGGGTCGCCCGTCCTTGAAATTAACCCGTTGCAACAAAGTGATCAAAAATATATCGCATTTGGTATTGGTGCGCACTTTTAAAACTTCGTGTTTTCGCTACGAGACGCGGCTTTCGCGGACACACTGACAACATACGGCTATTATTAAAGAGATGCAATCCCTAAAATTTGCAAACGCTAAGTTAAACCTTTAGTGAGAAAAAATTAACGTCGCAAAAAATCAATCTTAACAAACAAAAATAAGTAAAATTAACCTACCACCCATGTTAACACAATGAAGAATTGCAAAGCTTGTTTCTGTGAAATATTTATACATAAACGTAAACAACACAAAAAAACGCTGGAAAGGTCGGCTTGCTGTCCACTTTATTCTTTGTTTCAACAGGTACACCACAAAAATTACCAAAAGGACGGTCACCGGAGTAACATAGCTAATTGCTACAGATTCCAAATTGGTTAACCCTGGCATAGCACATTTACCAAGCGGGAACTCACTTAAACGACCAATGTCCACTATGCCCGTAATAAAGTGGATTTTCGCGCCAATTTTATCGTGCTGCGTGAATACATATGGTAACACCTGCACGTAGAACAGCACACTACGAAGCTCGGCTGGTATGCTGACGTTGAAATAGATAACAACACAAGTCAGGACGACGATAAGAATGATAGAAAAAGAGAACACCCATCCTGTTCCCTTGCAATCCCGACATTCTGAGTTTTGCAAACCGAGAGATAAGCCCTTGTTGCACTGGCCACATAAGATACCATTTCTTCCTTCAATGCAGATGTTGTTTGGTGTCTGATAATCATACAAACAGGTTCCTTCAAGTACATCTTTGTCTTTTGATGTATTGCATGAACAATAATTTCGTGGGCATAGGTAAGTGACAAATTTTCCATTTACTACACCCGCCCAATATCCTTCCTTAAGATGAATGTACCGTCCATCAGTGCATCTAGAAAAAGCTTGGATATAAACCTATATTTTAGGAAAGAGAATTTTGTGTCGGTAAATACCAATATTAAGGTGACGGTATACCATTTGAGTATGGATTTTTTCAAAAAGCATTTTTAAATACCTATCAAATAATATAAAAATAACTTGAAACCTTTTAATTTGTAAAAAGTACAGAGACATTTTTGAAACACACCCTGCCTTCAAAAAAGTGACTTAATTTACAAAGCTACTTCGTTTCCAACTCTCATTCGATTTCCTTTCGAATCGTGATAGATATATATTTTTAATTATTTTTCACAAAGGCTCCGTTTATTTTTTATTTTACTTTTTCTAAAAAAGCCATTTTTAACTTAAACTTTCCTCTTTAAGATGTAATATCGAGAGAATCGCTGATTTTTTGAAAATAAAAAAAATTTATTTAAACACGTTGGATTCAGCACCTTAGCCCTTTTCCTGGTAGAGCTTCTGTAGTTTTGTAAAAGAGATTTGAAATGTAATAGATGGTATACGAAAAAAACAACACTACGAAAAACTGTTTTAAAGATTTTTTAAAATATCACATCTTTGAAGCATACTCATGATATTTCTGTGTTGCGTCGCACGGGGTTAAAAACGTAAATACACGAAACTAACAAAGTAAGTAATTAAATACCTTTTCACTCCCTCAATTTCATCGCATACACAGCTACCATCCTTAAAATGAAACCCAGGGTGGCACTTTAAAGTTTGAATATTCAAATATTTTGTAGCAGTGAAATCAGACGTTGTGTCGCTGATCTCAATGATATGTTGTTTTGATTTATTGTTTGTAAGTGCTTCGTAAGTCTCTTTGTTGGGAATCTTTACTGAAAGCTAAAACATGTCAAAAAATGCAGTATAATTAAATTAGTCAGTGTGGAACGAGTGCCGTTCAAGTCAATTAGAAAAGAAATTGCACAAAGTTTCTATGCCAAGTTAGGCTGCAAGAAGATCAGCACAAAACAATAAGCAATTTAATTTATCAGTTTGATGACATTTCGTAGTTTCTTTTACATCGTCCTACCTTAGTAAAAGCCTTCTCTGGTGTCAACACCACATGTTGAATAAAAAACACATCATCCTTTTTCTCATTGCCATATTTACTTCGTTCGATGCTTCGAAGCAGAGGAATACTGTAGACCGTATGATTTAGCTGGTCTGCTGCAGAGAGTTTTATTAAGAATGGTTCACCTGGAGCAACCTTAAAAAGAGGAAATAAATTTTTGTAAGTAATTGGACAAAATGAATTTTTTACGAATCATCGCATCTGAAAGGTCAGACCAAATAAAGGAAGAAGATATTAATGCCCGGCAAGACAAAAACGTGTCAAGTAAATCTACCCCACCCCAGAAATATATTTATAATGGTAACGGGCAACCTCGACCTCAGGGCCTTTTTCCCTAGCTAGCTCTAGCTAGTGTTTTTGTTGACTCTGTCAAAAAAGTGTGCAATGGAAGTATCACCATTTTGTCTATTTTTATTTATATAATTTGTCGATAATCCCATATAAAAATCCACTCAACCTGTAATAAAAAAAGATCCGTCATTTTGAATTTTAAGGAATATCAGTCAACACACAAAAAATCCTTTTTAAGAAATTTATTTACCCGTTGCTTTGATTGTGTAGAACTTAAAATTCTGATCAACACAATGTATAGGATTGTGTGTACGAACAATTACGAAGATTAAAGTAAAGGTTTTCGAAGACGTAATCAATGGACAGACGGACGAAATAAATTATCGACTAATTAAAACTCGTAATGCAAAGTTTTTACCAAACAGAATTTTTTCGATTGAAAATCAAGAATTTGGCGGATATTTCGAACCTCACCTCAAAATTCTGTTTCTTTTGTACTTGGTATTCATATGTATCCGTGGCAATGTCAACTTCTGCATTAAGCAATTTTTTATTCTCTTTTGAAAGCGAAGCAAGTTCTAAGTAATTTCCTGTGTAGGTGAACACGTCCGTATTCCAGCGTAATGATTTTGTATAACTTTGATAACCCAGGGCTTCATCTTCACTCCATTGACAATGTAATAAAGTTGAGATGTAAATGGCGGCACCTTTCTCTGTTGCACTATTGTTGATAAATGTAAGTTTGGCCTGTTGTTAAAAAAAATGGAAAATGGAAATTTTTATGAACACAAAAACACTATCTGATTAGCGATATGTTTGAATAACTAAGCAACAAGATTACTCAGGTCATATGAAGCCTTCATTAGAAAGAAACACTTTGTTTCCTCCGTAGATAAATAAAAGCATCGCTACAGCGTGTTTGATCAAAGCACTTACATTCCATTCTGAGGGTGGAGTTTTTGCTGTGTAATACTGCAAAAAACAGCCTGGGTTGTATGGATACATTGTTTCAACAAAATTCGATGACTCAACATAAAGAGCTCCACCGCTAATGTCAGCTTTGTTACCATGGAAACAGAGTTCACTTTCAGGATGCATGACGATACGTGATATGTCAGCCACATATATAGCACCCCCAAACTTTCCTCGATTATTCAGAAAGCTAATATGTCCTTTAACATGTAGTTCTGCCTGTGAGATGTATATGGCGCTTCCTCCATAGTTATTTTGTATTGTGATTCTTCCAGCTAGTACAAGACCTAATCTGGAACTAATTACAGCTCCTAGATATTCTCTTGAATTATCGTCAGGATAATTAGTCTCGATTATACAATCTTTAAACACAGGAATTACTGGTGCAACAAATCCGATTGGCTGGTTAAATAGAAGCCTAATAGCTGATGCTGATTGAGCAATGTTTTGGGTAAAAACAGTTTTATGAATTTCAATTGTTACGCTACCAGATCTAAACGATTCTCTGTTCGGATGCCGGTTATTTTGTATTAGCTTTGTACCACCACCCATCATGGCTTGGTTCATCTTCACAACTGTGTTCACCATTTTAAAAAAATTTCTGTGAGAATAGTCCCAGTTAGAACATATAAAACCGCCCCCGGTTTGAGTAACGTAATTTTTTGAAATAATTAAGTTGCTTAAAAAAACCTTGTTGTCTGTGGTATTGTGTACATTTGTGACAAATATACCGCCTGCATAGGTTGCCGAATTCTTTTCCACGACAGAATCCGCAACAACTACAGTATTATTGTTGCTATTAAAAGCATGTAGAATAGATATTCCTCCACCTAAAGTAAAATAATTTGACAAAATTCTCTTCTTTTCCTTTGTAGGGTGTGTGCTGGTGAACTTTGAGTTTTTAACAAAGGCTGAATTCTCTTTAATTACACAGTTCTTGATTTCAACGTTGTGATGGCTACCATTATGAAACATGATACCAATTGCTCCTCCGATGTTTGTTTTTCCAAACACAAACCCGTCTTTAAATTTTTTCGCGACATTTTGTGCGTTGTTTCTTAAAAATATTGAATTTTGTATGCTTATGTTACTGTCGATCGCATTTATCCCGGAAGCTGAGTTATCCATGAAGGTACAATGCTGAAAGGTTGCATTCATGTTGAACAATACCACGGCTGCTGCAACTTGTGAACCACAATTACTAAAAGTAATTCCTGTTACGTTTATCGTTCCCCTTCCAAAGAAGCGAAATCCAGCTTCTGGTTCCGTGCAACTTATTTTTGCTCCTTTAGCTGCTTTCATAACTATACTACCATTTTTAAACTTAACACTAAGAAGAGAATTTATTTTAACTTGGCCAGTTATCTGCAACTCGATGTTACGTTTGCCATCATAATTTTTGAACACTGTGTTTGCGTTCGAGGTTGTCAATATCAACGCTTCTGTTAGTATGAACGAAATGGCTAAAATAAAGCATGTATGTAAATTACGCTGATTCATCATTTTTAACAAATCGTCCTTTCACCGGGTCACAATGTGTGTCTTTGTGTCACAAAGTAACTGGCTTTAAACTCTAATGATCAACAAGCTAGCCAACTTGTTGTTGTCTGACAGAAAAAAAATCCCTGGTTTATTATTACTATAGTTTAATTAGAGTTAAACGCACTTGTTTTGTCAACAAAACAATTAAAGTTTTCCATAACGAAGGCATTGTTATAATTCCTTGAAAATATTTGAATCGTCATGCTTACTATCTTACTATAAAAGCACGGAAAGATTGGAAGATAAAGGAATCATAAAAAGGAATAATGATATGAAAGAGGAAACGTTGGCTGTTAATGTTCAAACTATTTGATGAAAGATAATACTCAATATAAGGGCTAACCAAAAAAATAATCTAGCTGATTAAATAATGCTCAAAATGTCGATATTCTTTCACTTTTTATGTTGTGCTTGTTTAGAGCATGCTGGCATTTTTTAAATTTCCAACCGTCAACAGATTACGTGACGATGTCTATTTTTTTAAAGGATCCCTGTAACTTACTTTAGCAACCTAAAACCTTCATTGTTACCCTCGCTCATAGCGCCTGTTGCCTCTTTTCTATAACCTGGACGGCGAAACGAACATGTATCGTCGTCCGATGTTAGAAATGATACAAGAGACCCTGGGGAAAAGGTTGCTTTATTGCGATACATATATAAATCATCGCATGTTATTTTAAATTAGCTTTTGAGACTATACACGATACTTTGGTTTAAAAAATGTGACAAAAATGTTATTTTGACCATTTTTGACCAAATATATCGTGCGTGATAATCACTAAAATAAATTGACGAAATCCAAAATGTCAACAATCTTAACTATTTGTTTGTATTTTTAGACCTTTAAGACTCTTCTTTAATTCTTATTGTTATTTAGTGTTCTAGGAATAAAACACACGAACAATAGTTTTCTCGGTGGGAGGGAAAAAATATTTTTTTGAAATAAATAAGTTATTGTTATATGATACATTCTTGCGTGAGAAAACATTTAATCTATACCTAATGAACAGAAAGTGAAATTAATAATCGTGCTGAAACATTTTTATGCTTATCAAGGGAAGAAGGGGACTGTCCCTGAAATATAATTGACAACCAGTATTGTCACTGCAAAAATAAAGGTTTTTAATTGTCGTTAGCTTTGAGTCTTAATTTTCCAAAATACTTTTTAATTCGCTAGTATTTTATAATCACAGTCCAAATTTACTGAAGATTTAGGATTCTCGAGTTTCAAAGAGAGATTCTGAAGCGCAGTGCACTCTAACCTAATACACGCTTTTTTTATAAGAAATTTTCAGATTAAAAGCAATAGGTCATTGTTTAGAACAAAAGAAAAATGATCACCCTGACATTAAAATTAATTCTGTTTGTAACAATGAACAAATAAGATTTAAAATAATCCATTAAAATTCTACAAAAATGTGTATACCGGGTGTTGGATCCTGTATATAGGAATCGGCTACCGTATATTTATACATGTTTTGAGTTGTACGTTGTAGATTATAAAACGAAGATATATTTTGTTCTTAATGTGACCTGTGTAAATCTAAGTGGTCCTAATACACTACTTCAGGTACGTTTAGCGAGCTGTTTGAGAATGATGAAAACACTGCTAAAGCTATACACACTATTTTAATAAAATCATAAAAATCAGAGCTGACTACCTTAGCAGGTTTTGTCAAACTCGATAGCGTTAGGACAAGCTCACTATAAAAGAATCCACGCATAATCTAGACTTTCCTTTTGTTCTTTTTTGTGTTAGCCCAGTAAACACCGCAACGTTGCTACAACGTTGCAACAACGTCGCCCTATGACGTTGCATTGGGGTCGCATGAACGTTGCGAATGAAAATCGCGACAGCGTTGCACGACAACGTCATAACAACGTTGCGCTATGACGTTTGAACGACATTAGAATAACTATAAAGAAACGTTGTAGTAACGTTGTAACAACGTCGCTGCGACGATGTTGCGTATGACGTACGAAGGACGTCAGAATGCCTATAAAGTAAGTTGCAACAACGTTGCAGCAACGGTGTTTGCCATTACTTCATTAAGATCGTTGCGTATATGACGTTGGAAGAAGTTTTGAAGACGTTTAAAGTGACGTTGTAACAACATGGTTTTTTTCAAGAAGAAGAAAGCTTTTAGTAATAAAACAATTCTTAGTTGAACAATCGCTGCTACGAACCTGCTTTCTCTCTTTGATCTCCGTAAATATAAATTTTGTAAGTAATTTCCTCAACCCCATATACAACGTTGAAGCAACGTCAGATTTTGGTCGTGATATTACGTTGCAATCGGTACCAAAAAACAACTTTGCAGCAACGTTAGGTTGAAGTTTCAGCTGCGACGTTATATTTCCGACGTTGCTGCAATGCTGTTTTTTGGTCAGGTGACGTCGCGACTTAAAAGCAACGTTGCTGCAACGTTGTTGCAACGTCGCTTGTTTTCTGGGAGGTAGGTTGGCGCTAGTAGTCCACACATTGAATCCGCCTTTGTGTCCTTAAACAAGGCAAGGTTAAGAACAACTTGAAGAATTTTCTGTTAATAATAGACAGGGGAGTTTTAGCAAACAGTCATTTGAAGATGCCTCGTTGACGGCGCAAACTATAGAGATATTACTATGCGTAAATGAAACTCGAAAAATCTCCATTTTCTTTAATTTTTGTAACCCAAGATGAACAGTAAACTCATTCCACCTCTGATCCTCCTACGGTATGTTAGATACAAGCATTTATGAGGTAAAACATTATCGTTATCTGCGATAAATGAAAACGAAAAATGGGTGAACTCCGACAGGACCTATTACGTTCTTGAACCTGACCGTATTTACTGACCATAGAAAGCAAGTCCGCGCAAAAATGTCAACTATTATTTCATTGACCATCTCTCTAACCAGCATAGCTACGGCATATTTGAAGTCCTTAGGTCTAAACGAAGAGCATTATTTTGATGTGTTTTAAATGCTTGCCGCTTGACAAGTGAAAACACAATAAATGGAACTTTCGTTTAGTGGACCCAACTTTGTTTCCGACGAACACGTTCTTCTAGCCGTCCCAGTCAGAAAATATACAAGATGCCCTAGAGACGAGGACCATTATTTTTGGTCCATTTTTCTTAAGGATTAAATTCCCTTAAATTTCTCTCCATAACTGGAACGTTAGATAACTGAAATATTCGCTAAGAGAAACGAGTTTCTCAGTCCATTAAAGCAAATTAAGCACATAAATGGAATTTTTGCAGAAAGTTAAGTGACTCACTTATCTTTAACTGCGTAAGAAATTATCCACGGTAGAAAAGATTGTGGAATTCTATAATAGCTTCAAACAGCTATAGTTTTGCTTCATGCTCTCAACCTCCTCCCCAGGGCCTCTTGTATCTTTTCTAACTTCGGGACGGCGATACGATTCGCCGTCCTGAGATAAAAAAAGATAGACAACAGGCGCTGGGAACGAGGTTGGTATGCTCTATCTAAATTAAATTTTAACGAATTGCAAATTGACCAGGAAAAAAAGTGAAATGCGAAAGAAAGAATTGCGAAGGTCATTCCTTGTTTAAAAAATGAAGAATTTAACTTATGTCTATGATAATAATAAGTTTTTATATTTATTTATTGGACGTGGATATTCTGCGGGTCCCGCAGAATAAGTGCAGGTATTTATTCTGCCGGCACTAATAACCGGTAGAATAAAGGGTGTATTAATTCTGCCGGCATTAACCAACTACCGGCAGAATAAAGAGAGATATTAGTCTGCCGGCACTAACTTCCGGCTGAATAAATCTCCCGGCAGTAATAGCGGAAAACACGAGTCAAGCGGAAAAAAATATAATGCCGGCTATATACTTTCTTCGATTGCTTTTTCACCTCCCCTTTTCCTAACAGAATATGATAACATTATTTTAAGAATGTAATGACAAAAGAATTATTGACTTTTGTATTGTAAACTTTAAAGAAAAGCAAATATTCCAATCTGTGCTATTAAAACAAACGTTGTAGTATATCTAATTAAGCACCTTGCACAAGAGCGTGGTTTGTTAAACTCTGCTTTACAATTTCCACACAAACTTTATTTCCGTGATTCAACTGCATCTTTTATGTATTCGTACAGGTTACCATAAGTTTTTTTTAGGCCAAATCTCCTAATTAGTTTTATATTGCATGATTTGTCACTTATGCAATTAGAAAGATCCTGTTTGACCATCCTTCGAAACGTCTAAGCTTTAGTTTTTACTTATACAGTTCATAGCACATTCGGGTGAAAACAAAACAGACAAAATCATTTCAGCCTTTCCTTTTTCGTTCATCTTGTTAAAGTCATAAACTTGGAAATAACCATCGAGAACAGGTAATTAGCCATTGGTCTGTGAGGCGCCTTTGTCTTGGCAAGTGGTTCAACAACATCTGTGAAAAATATACCATTTAAAAGTATAACATTATATATATCATTAAAAGTGTAACACAATTAACAATCAAATTTATATAACGTAGATTACTATTAATCTTTATTATGTACAGATAATAAATGAGGGCAGCAGGAATTGAACCTGCAACTGCAAGACAAGAGCCATGCTGTTTTCCCGTTAAACTATACCTTCGAACATAATGATTCTTAAGTTGACTTTATAATAAGTCACAACAGAGTGGCAAAACGCCATAAAGGAAAATGATGTTTATCATAAAAATTGTACCACCGTGTGTAGTTAGCTAGTTACCTGGTTAAGTTCATGATTATACTTATCAACTGTATCCTTTACTTCTAAAGTTTGGCCATCTGCAGATGCCCTAATTTTGATACTAAATGGGCGGTTATACTGCAGTGTTCTGTAATAAAGAAAAAAGAACAGTAGACAGCTAGGCTGGCTGCGTGAACAGAGTTTGCTAACTAATACTATGCGGAAACTCTTTTTAATAAAAAGCTAGAATCAACCTTGAAAAATGAATAAGTTATTAATATGTACTTACTGCGAAAAACGTTTTCCTGAACTTAAAATATACGACCACCATGAACACAGCACAAGACAGTTTGAAAGTTTTGGTTCATAATAATATTTTAAATCAGGGTTTAGTGTTTTCTTTACTCTCCCTTAAAAAGTTTTATTGTCCAAGAATCTCTAATCCATAAATCTACAAAATGTGAAATTTCAAAACGTTCTAATCTATTACATAACTCTCCAACATTAAATGCACCATCAACCGCATCCGCCATTAAGATAATGCCTGAATGTTGAAATTTACTGCCGACAGAATAATGTTCTTCCTTAACCTGCCGGTACCGTCCGACTAACGCGTGTTACTATTCCGCCAGTATCGGCGGAATATACACTCCGTTATTTATTAGACATATGGATATCATTTTTTTAGGTTTGATACCTCTCGGAGCTTAAAGGCGCGTAATCACCCTGTAAGCAACTTTTTTTAAAGGTACCTATTTTATTGTAAAAATTGAAAGATATACATAAAAAAACATTATCCTGAAAATTTTATTGAAAACTGACAACCAGAACATGTTCAAATGTTTCATAGAAATAACAAACTCAGTGATTTCTTCTTTCTGTTTTGTTTTGTCCAAAAACAATGACGAATAGAATAGAAGAAAATTAAATCTAAGTGGAGAAAGTGATTGGATGTTTTTACGTGGGGTCACTTTTTTAAACAGAACCAAAATTTCTTTCCACTTTTTGATGCCATGTTTTGCAAAGATAAAACAAGTCAAAAAGAACAGCATGGTGAACGGAGCCTACCATAGTAGCGATTATATCGAACTCCATCTCAGAGCTCATTTAAAGTTAAGGCCGTTTGTTTACCTACGGTTTCACACGAACATTTTGCGACGGCCCGCTTAAAAAAAAACAATAAATTCAAGATGCTAAAGTACCATTCTTTCCATTTCTAGTACGTTTTACATCCTCACATTTTCAGGAAAGTCATAACTCCGCCTGAACTTTGAAATAAATAAATAAAATGTATAAATTAATATTTTTCAATAAGGGTGATTTAACGCCTTTGAGACGCCTTTAAGATATTCGCCGTTTTTCGAAATTGCCCCTCAAATTTTTAGAAACACCTTATGATAGGGAAAATATAATAACTTTTGTTAGGATTATTCACAGTACAACTTTATTTCTTCGAGGGAAATCATTGTGTAAAGTTTGAAAACGCGATTAATTCGATTTCCGAATAAAACTGTCATGAAAAGATACACATCTTTACAGCACATGCCCATCCTAAGGTGCAAATTTCAAGTAGTTTACGAATTTGACTAATTTTGTTGCAAACATCTCTTCTCAAAAGTCTCTTAAGGGTTCTAAATACATACTAACAAAGATAATAAAAGTTGCACACTAAGCTAGTCCTAATGCTGTCCCAAAATATTCAAGATAGGTTAACGATACTGAGCTCAAGTCAAATGTCACTGAAATTTTAGTAGAGAAAGTATCAGTAGACATTGTGTCACAAAAGAAACATCGACATACCAATTGTCGAGTCGCATAGCACGTTATCTGCACGAGAACTGTTTAAACCACGGGTACACAGAAACTAGACACTATTGTGAAATGTACAGCTAAGTGAAATACTTATAGTCGCCTGTCAAGCGTATAAACTATATATAACTGCCATGGTTGGGATAAAAGTTAATAAAACCATTATGTCTACCCCTTGTTAAGAATGAAAGCTATTCAAATAAGAAATTTCTTTCAAAAGATGGCTTATATCTCTATCTGCTAGAAACCGAAGTAAAACATCACGGTGACCGATGCACATTGAAACGCATTGTACGAGCCTAAACTTTCGGTGCTGCATTTTGGAGCAATTCATAGCTGTCATTGGTGATATCATTAGGTAAACACATGGAACTACATAGCTCACGAAGAAATTGCCTACTATTTAGGCTCACATAGGCTATTACATCATCAACGAGAATCAGCTTTTATTCGACACTAAAAAATAAAGACAATTTCTGGATCCAACCGAAAAGCATGGATTCCTAAAAAGACAACAGTCACCTATCTAAAGCGATTAAAATAGATTATATTCCATCGTATAGTGGGATAAAGCATCACAATGCTTTAAAAATGTCGCCGGTATCCAGTCTCAACTAGGACGACAGACCTTAAACAAATATTGTTTTTTTAGAATTCTTGTTCTTTGTGATGACTTTGGTCCTTTTACAAACTCTAGCATTTACCTTCTTCTTTCTAGTATACGACGATGCACACTTATACAAGGTTGAGTGCTTAGATAATGTAACGTTTCAAATCCTTTCCTAAGAGAATATGCCTTTTTATTTTCTCGGTATTTAATAGGTACAGTGGATTCCCTATAACTCGAATAGCCGGTTTTCTCTTTTATGTAAGATGGTAACAAAGATTTTCGTGGTTTTTTAATTTCGGAATAAAATTAGATTACTCGATAATAATATGTCACTCATTCGAATCACTTAAGTCCCCTTTCACATGTAAATATCAAAAATTCGAATCGGTTAATACCCAATTGACGTCAAATAAAAGCAAAAAAGAAGCTGCTAATGTCATTGGAATCATTTAAAGTCCTAAATACATATCGCGTGGTTCGATTTATAATAAGGGAATAAGCTAAGACACAATGGAGGTTTAATCAATAGAGAGTTTTTTAGAAGAGTTTATTAGGAAATCTCGCCGTGTCAGCAACATTGCTTAAGTTAAGGAGAGATTCAAATGACAGAGGTTTGAGTTATAGAGGGTCACTGTATTTTAATATCTATCTGCCATTTATTTTATGGTTTATTACTTCATGACTTGTCTTTTACCGAATGGGCTTCAGTATGTCTAAAACGTGTTTTTATATTACAACCTACGTTGCACTTGGTTCTTTGTTTTTGAGGACAACTGGTTACCACATCAATTGTGTTTTTAGTTGAGTCACAAGAAATTGGCACCGTAAGGTGACAACACTATGAGTGTGATATTAGAAGGAACTTCCTCTTCCCAACTTATTTGATCCAGGAATGGTAGTATATGATAAAATTGCAAAATTGAGGCACTTTCAATTCGGCATACCTTTTTTAGTCATATACATGACGTCATTTCTGATCCCTATGACATCATTAAATTTTTTTTTACCTGCAATGAATTTGTACTAAGACATTCTACAACGGGCTACGAACCGGTTAAAATGCTCACATTCCGCAAATCCCGCGCACATATTAAAAATCCGGCAAACGCGTTTTGCGCAATAAAAAGACCAGCGCACTTTGCTTGCTGGTTCAATATTTTTTTGGAGAAGGATATTCAAGACTGGATGAAAACTTGACTAAGGCTTGAGAAGATAAAAATTCTAGATACATCTATCAAGTCTGTAAATTACATACATGCCGGAAAAATAGCCATATTTGTTTACCAAATGCTGTTCCCACCTCTGCAAAAATTTTCTTTTACTCCCTCTGAAAGGTTTTAAGTTAAAGATTAGTTTTAATCAACTACCGAAGGATTTGCTATCTTTTATTGACGCAGACTGTAAATTCACCATTGACAAGAACTTTCGGGTTAGGGTGATTTAACGCCCTCCTTACAGAAACCATCCATAACCCTGAATTTACCCGTGCACCATGCAATCCAAGGTGGGTTTTTTAAATCATCGAAGAATCGTATTACCCAGAATAGCTTGAAAAATTCGATGAAAATCTATGTTGATAAAATCAATTAAGTTCATTTAGCAGATAGAAGATTAAGACATGGTAAAATTTTGAATGTGGTTTTCTTTACGTGTTGCGTATTATTTCGTTCGTTCATTCAAGCTGTAGCTACTGATGGTTTTATCGTCCAGTCTTCTTACAAACGACCTCCCGAAAAATAATTTAAACATAACTCTTTGAAGTGTAATACGATATTTACAACAGACATAATAAAGGTGCAGCTAGCAACAAGTTGCGTAATATGTCTGTAGATTTCATAGAACTAATCAAGACGAGAAAGAACCTAAACTTTAGTTTTTTTTATAAATAAACACAGTGTGAAATGGTCAGAAATTTGGTATATATTGTGTTTTTCTTGCGGACAGACAGACCGAATACGGCTATTACTATAGAAAAAATATTTACATGACGTAAGGTATATTTACGAAGAGATACATGTCATAATGCATCCGTTGTAGCATGTTGCTATTTTTTCTTTACAACTTTAATTTTAATTGTACGTGGTCAGTTTTATTTTTGAATGTAAACCACTCGGTCATAGACCATGTAAACATTTTTTATGTATTATCATCTGTGAGAAACGAAATGAAATATACACGTTTTGGCATGAGAAAAGACAAGGAAATTCTCTCGGTGAAGAATTTTCTTTTTGATTTCCTATTTGTTGCACGATTCATCATCATTTAACCATATTTTTTAAAAATACTGTGCAATTTACGAAGAACCAATTAATCTATATCTAACAAAATAGTTTGAAGTTAAAAATCTACTATGCTATTTTCTATGTAATCGCAATTTGTCCTTGTAACTTAAACTTGGTCTTATTAATCGAACAGATCGAATTGATCAATTCGACCAGCCGTACAATAGAGGACTTGCGCATATTCATAATTTCAAGCCGATCGCCGTAGGTTTTGATGGTTTTGCTTAAGCTTTAATTCATTTTTTTTATTTCAGGTCGCTTTAAGATAAGCCTTTTTCAGATTAAGGGAAATTCTTCTAATAGGCCACAGGCGTAATTAAAATTAGCATTTTTTCACGAATTTTTATTTTTTATTTGAAGCATTAAAGGATTTGATTCCATTTAATAAATAATAAATAACTCCATATTTGGAGCGTTCTGAAGAACAGCATCTTGTAAAATTCAATGAGGGCAGACAAAATGAATAAAGAAATAAAAAATATAGAAATCATATCCATGTGGAAAATGGTTTAATGAGCAGTAAACAGTTTGCTCTGCACGATCGAACTGTATTCATCCATTAAAATTGGAAACAAATCTTGGCGCTTCTTTTAAACGAGTTTCAGCGCGAAGCTTGATTATCTGTGTGTTTTTATCATGATACTATCAACTACATATATACACTATGCTAAAAACAAACAAGAAGCAAACTAGAAGAGAGAATCAAAACATCGGAATATATAAAATAGAAGGGATGGTTTTACAATGTATTTTGCTTATAGATATTTTCACAGTTCATTTGTTTGTTTACATTTAAGTCGGATGTCGATTTCTTTTTTTGTTTCGCGCGAAAAAAAATTTAAATAAGCTCATTGGATAATTATAATATCATTATCGCATTATCCAATAAAATGTCTCGTTTCAATGTTTATTTGTTTTATTGGCTAGCCTAGTACTTTATGATTATATGGTTAAATATTTTTGGATGGATATACGTGTTAAAGAAATAAGAATATGAGAATTACAAAAAGAAGGCGAAGGTAGGTTTTTTTTTAGATATCTTTCGAAGTTAAAGTTTTTTGTAGAGAAGAGGATGTGTAGCTTCTTTAATAATAAGTTGACATTCAAGTCGAGACGGGTATGTTGCCTACCGATTTCTGTCGTATATTTCTTCAATTCCGGTACATATTTTAAATAAAGGTCACAAAAGCGCATGTCTTTAGAAAGTTTAAAACACGAAGATTTTTCGTAACAGCTTTGTTTAAATCAACTCGTTTTGGTAACGGCTTAAAATTTTACGAACAGTTGTGAAAAACATTGCGCAATTTATCCTGAAACGTGTATCTTCATTCGATTTAAGTGACAAAAAAAAAATAGGAACACTTTTGTCAAGTCCCGTCAAGGCAAAAATCTTAAACATAAAGTTTAAAGAAAAGTGCGTATGACCCATGAAAACATAAAATAATACTTAATTAAAATAGAATAAAAATAAAACACACACACACAACTTAAAATGCAATGGTTTACCATTTCATTTTAAAGTTCATCTAAAAATTCCACAGGAACTAATCTCACCACATCTTTATATTTCTGTTTATTGTTTGTCTGTTTTCTACCCTCATCATGTTTACGTAACATTCTTACTAACAGTTATATCGTAGTAAAAAAAAAGATTTAAGTTCGCGATGTTTGCTTAAAAGACATAAGCTCTGTGACAGTAGCCCCATGATTTTGATTTCAATAAGTGGTTTAAACTACATAAGATAAAATGACCTTTATATTCTTTTGTTTTTTCTAACTCGCTATGAAAATTACTTATTTCCATGAGAGGTACTGGCGACAGTTAAGGCCAGTGTTTCAATGAGAAACTGCGTAATCGGTTGAGATACTTCAAATATAAGCATCACTGTATTGAGTTCTAATTCAGTGGACACGCACGAAAGTTGACATGTGTACCTATTTTTTTAGCATTTCAAAACAGCTAGAACATTAAAGCCTTGTTTCTTCCATGCGCTGATAGTTCTATTGGTGACATCTCTATAATAATAGCCGCCATCTGCTTGTCTCTTCGCAAAATTGTACCGCAGTAGCAATACACAAATATGTCTATAAAGGACGGGCGATCCCGTGGATTTATTTATGGGTCACCGACTAGTATAATAATATGCTTTTCACAGTTAAAGTTTTTTTCTGCTCAATTCCAGTTTCAATGTTTTGAATTGTTATACCGTGTTAATAGCACGAGAAAGACTAAATATATTACTGTCCAAGAAGCATTTTCCTTACTATAGATACTATAATGTATATTACTAGTCGTTAGTCCGTGAAAAAATCCACGGGTACGCCCGTCCTTTTCATACCGCATTGCGTGCGTCTCGCTACCTGCGCAGCTAAGCTACCATTTTGCGTGACAGACAGACAGACGTATACGGGTATGATAATATAGACTAGTCGTTGCCCGTGAAAAAATCCACGGTTTCGTCCATCCTTTAAATTTACCCGTGGCAACAAAGTGGACAACAATATATCGCATTTGATATTCGTGTTTCCGTAACATCATTTTCTAACTCAGCAGGGGTCCGCGCAGAGACAGACAGACGACGGCTATTATTATAAAAATAATATCTATACTATGGATTGATTATTAAATAAATATTATTAAATAATAAATTAAAATTATCACCAAGGTGTCTCTAAATAAAATATGGCTGTAGCAGTTGGACATTTTCCCAACATTGTGCGATAACTATTGCTACTTCTTAAAAAAATTTAACAATTTTAAGTAAATGGGGTCGAGATATGCACATATTTGTGGGATTTCTTCTTTATATATATTTTGCCATTGCATGTTTCCGGGAGAAATTTCACTGAGGAATAAAGAAATGAAGTTTTTATTTTGACAAATTTATCTTTTTTATGGATTGGGTGCTAAAAACTTATTTGTGCAAATATATATTATATTTGACAAATATGCTGAAAATAAGTCGAATTGCCTTTTAATACCTCCTCTGATAAAATATCTATTATAATATATTTATATGTAAAGTAAGTAACATATAGTTTAAGAATCTTGGGCTGTATATAACACATTATTTGTTTCTTTCTTTATCTCTTCTTTATACACCCACCATATTGCTGTTTCACAATCAGACTATGGCGTTGAATGAGGTAAAACAGCACTATACTTAAAGTGAAAAAGAACGAAGTTTTAAATCTGCAATCTTCTAAATACAATATTAAATGTGCCCTTACTATACTCACGCATAAGCATATTTTAAAAAGCATCGAATCCTCAAAATGGTCGTGTTCCCGGTCAAAACATATTTTACTTAATGGCAAATTTTGTTAAGTTAACACCCTGTGTACACCCTGTGTAACTTTGTGCTCATTGAAAGTGCTTATGTGTCGCTGCCCTCAACTAAAAAAAATTCGTAAATACTTTTAGTACAATATGCCATATTTGGCTGAATATTGTCGCAACGTAGTAAGTAATGAAATTTTCGGGTAATAAAAATTTAAAGCGAGAAAATTTTAGGCCGATCAATAAAATGGGATGACAAAATTTTTGGACTTTGTGATCATGAAGTAATAAATTCTTAGCAATCTTATAATTTTATGATAATTCGCACTCATTTCCAATTTTTACGACATCAAGTACGTGACTATGAAGATGCTTAGTAATTTCTAAATTATATCTAAAATTTGAAATTGCCTCGAATTATTTTTCGGTCTAAATCCAGGCCGAGCTTGTGATAAGGTATTAGAAATAAATATTTGGTGATATATTTTCCTTAACTCTATCCATTTCTGAGAATAAGTTTGCGCTGGGTGGATTTTCAACGTAAGACCTGAAATAAAAAAAGGGGCGCAGCAATAGCTTGGTGGAAAGGTATTTTTTATATAAATTGTAATAGATGGTAACATGTTCTACAGTAGATGGTGACGCGTTGTTTTTCCTAAGATCTATAAACAAATAGAAACAATTAAAGTCAAACAACGCTTAAGATAAAGCACTTCTTTGTCGATTCAAAAATTTAGAAGATCAAAATAGAACAAGCTTTTATTAGACTATAATATGTATCACACTGTTACAACAAACAGTTTATAGTATTACTCATATGTATTAACTGTACGTGATATCAATTTCGTATTAGTCACAAATGCGTGACTTTACGCCGACATTTGGTGGGGGGGGGGGGGGGGGGGTGGCAATATAATGTCATGGATATTGAATTTTATAGTAACGTTTTATAAGGTCTAAATCACAAGTGATCCAAATGTTACACTTAAAGTGTGCAGTTATTCTAACTTAAATGATGCTCATCCGCATAAATTCGACCTATCCATTTTGCTAGTAAAAGATATATAACTGTCGAAAATTTTACTTAGTCAAAAATTCCTCCCAGTTCATATAACTTCCGTTTGCTTTTATCTAAGACCTTACAATCTATGTCTAGCTATGACCTTACTTATAAGGACATAAAGGACCATCATCATTTTTTTGTATCTAATATTTAGTAGAGAAGACAATTAATAGAATCCAACCGTTAATTTGTAGTTAGAGTTTGCTTTTCATATTATGAATGACCTTTTAGTTTGAAAGATTTCCTTAATTTTTTTAGAGGCGTGATATTGCGCACTAAAATACAACCACGTCTTCATCCTTTCACAATAATTTGCACAAGTTGAGTCATACCTGCTCAGAAGCTTAATTGACAACATTAGTGCACTTTTCCTTAGCCAATTCGTGACAGTGAATATATAAAAAGGCTATGAACTCATACTGAAGTTGGTAAATAAATGACACAAAAACAGGATTAAGAACTTGTATTATCCTATTCATATAACGACAAGTAAACATTTAGCGACATTGGCTGATAAGAATCATCACTAATAATTATCCTGATAATCAATCATGCTGACAATGACAATCAATATCGTTAGTTGACACTTGTCAACCTGCTTCATCAAAAATTAAATAAGCTAGATTAATTAGGAAACAATAAGAAGCAACACCATCCTTGTTAATTATACAATTTGTCATTTGTCCAGTGTCTTGTATAAAAGTCGCAACGTGTTTCTCTAACTCTTTAGTTTCTTCTGCATCTGGGTAATGACAGAGGTAAGTGCAGTTTCAACTAATGACTTAATTATTTAGTAACTCTATAATTTATTTATACTTATCACCAGCAGTCTTCGTCTCAGTGATTAGAAAAGTGTGAAGTCTGAAGAGAAATGGGATAGATAATTTTGAAACATAGTCACTGAAAAATACTTAGCAGCTTTATCCAAGATCGTGAAATCAACGGTTTATATTATTATTATCATTAAAATTATTTATCCAGGATAGCCTCTTCAGTTCCTATTGGAACTGCTATCAACGAGGGTCCTGTGAAGGAGGTCCTAGTACATTTTAATCACCCATTTGAGCTACGAAAGTTCTGCTAAGCACAACAATCGCTAAAATAGACAAGAGCCTTAGATTTTAATCCTAATATTATGCTGAGTGCAGAGAAGAAACGATGTATTCACAATTTTATAGTCTCTAGCATGACTCGGCCGAGGTTTGAAATTTTTATTTTTATTTCTAACTATTTTAAAATTTATAGGACTATTTAGTTTGCCATAATTCATCAATTTATTTATATATGCAATGTATCTTATTGGCATTTCACATTTATACAAGTTTGACCATAAAACATTAGAAACTAAACAGCTAAAACAAGTCTATGACAGAAGAATGCAGCCAAAGAATGCCATAGTTAGTAATTTATGTTAATTTATGTCAGTATTTAATTGGCATGTTTGCCTGTTGCTTGGGAAAGTTTATTGTTAAATTCCTCCGATCTTGACTAGGGTCAATTAGCTCATGTATTAGAACATGTTGTGACATCAACACTTCCGAATGTAGCATTTTCCATTCTTAAAATAGTGCCGACACAAATTTCATTTGGTATTTCATAGCGTTCCGACATAGCGTTCTCTTTGGAAACGGATTGTCTCTCCATCCGCATTATATAAGTAACTTAGTAGCGATATTAATTCACTTAATAATTACGTGGTTGTCTAGCTGTTAAACAGTTGTGGTGCTTGCACAACTGTTAGAGCTTATATGAGATGTTTTAGTGCCCTTAGTAGGCCCTCATTGATAACACTATCAGTATGAAGTGAAGAGTTTAACTTGGGTTATAATCTGATAATACTAGTCGTTAGCCCGTGGAAAAATACACGGGGTCGCCCGTCCCTTATATATCACATTTTGTGTTTCCGTTACGGGACGCGGTAGCCCTTTTGAACAGGCAGAATACGGCTATTATTAAATAGACTATTTTATCAATATTCTAATTGCTAATGATCTGTGGAAAAATATAAATAATAAAAAGGAAGGCAAACATTTACGTCGTCAATGGCTCGTCCATATGCACAAAAAATTATTTTCAGAAATTGAATAGCACGTTGTTTTTATTGTGTAGAGCTTAAAACACTGACTAGAATAATGTGTAAGATTATATGTTTTTGACGAACGGCTAAAAAGATATACAGGTTTAAATGTTTTAGGTGGCATCATCAATCCGTGTGTATTGAAACAGGTGGGTTGGTCTAGCTTTTTGGGAATTGGTCCAGTTTTGGTCGCAGGACCTTAGTGCTATAAATCAACTCAGTGCTCCAATTTTGGTCCCATTTATGCCCTAGTAACACACACACGGTAGATGACGCAATTTATTTTCACCTAAGTTATTTGGCCCTAAACTTCGTGCAATGCAATGGCTTTGCTAATCTTATTTACTGTAATGACGTCACTCTATTGATTCTCGTCGCGTTTTAACAAATAGGGCATAATATTTCAGTTACTTCAAAAAAAATCCATCCGCTTTGGGCATTAGAGACAGTTCAGGTTATGCTCTATAAAAATATCAGACCGGGGTAAAAAAAGGTAAAAAAAAGAGAAATTAGAATAACTAGTTGTTAGCCCGTGGAAAAATCCACGGGTTCGCCTGTCCTTTTTATATCGCATTGCGTGCTTCTCGCTACTTGCACAGCTAAGCTGCCATTTTGTGTGACAGACAGACGAACGGACAGACGTATACTGGTATTATAATATAGACTAGGCGTTAACCCGTGGAAAAATCCACGGGGTCGCCCGTCGCGTTCGCTCGTCCTTTAAATTTACCCGTCACAAAGTCGATAAAAATATATCGCATTTGATATTCGTGCGCATTTTAAAAATTTCGTGTTTTCGTTACGCGACGCCGCTTTCGCGGAGACACAGACAGACGACGGTTTATTATATAGATAACCAGCCTGGTTATATTTTTGATATTCTTATTTAAAGAAGCGTGTATTGCGTAATTTCAATGTTTGTAAGGGTGTCCTTATTAACATATCCGCGCTGTGCACTGAATCACAATCCCCATAATTATTGAGCAAATTTCCAAACCATCCGGCTGACTGTATCTTTTCGTTTATGCTAAACTCGTGTTTTGATTATTATTTATAATTTATGCAGTGGTATAAGCTGAATTAAAAATAATACAGTTTAAACAGGGTAACTTTTATTTGAGACTATGCTTAATAATTCCAATGACAGTCTTTCCTGATTTTTAAAAAATGTTAATCGTGTGAATTCTCCCTTAAAAACAGTTTCCGTTAATTTATTTCTTCATTAAGTAAAGCAGTGGTAAGACCAATATGTCAAATGTTTTTACTGTTTCTCTAAATTATAAAATAATTTCTTTCTGGTTTCATTAACAGAGTTTAGCCACATTGTTGTTTTTTTACGATTTACGTCATCTTTTTGTGTCAAAATACATCAACTTATCATCAGACACACATCATGTGTAATAAAAAAGCTGCATTATTCTCATTTCTATGCATAAGCACCTGGAATGCGTTTCCTTATTTAGATTTTCCCACTGCTTTATAAATTATGAAGCTAATTAATCCTATGTATAGTACTTAATGACTGTAATTTTTCCCAGTCTCATAGCTATGGAAGCACCTTACCCTAAATAATATGAGCACCTTTGTTGATTAAATGAAGAAAAAAATACTATTTAGTTTAACAATAAGTTTTTAATGTGCACACAAAGTCCAATAATGTCTATTTTTCTCGTAATTTTCCTCCACAATTGTGGTTTGCCACGATGTCATGGATATCTACCGTAAATATAAAGGATACGTTAATGTGTTGTTTTATAAGGTCTGTGTTTATTTACATGCATCTCGCGTACGCCGAACAATAAATTGTTGGAATATACAAACAGTTAATTAGAAAGAGAGACCTCAAAAGAGTAAATGTCTTTTGAATGTCCGCCTGGCTGATACTCATTATCAACGGCTGCTTACATGCAGCTGAATGCAAACAGTTAATGAATGATTATGTAAAAGAGGACTTATTAATTAGAATACGTCAAGACACACACAGAATTATTGTAACATTAATTAGAAAGAAATTCTCATAATACATGCAAATGGATGGATGGACAATGGACAAGCTTTAAATTTGTCGTGTTTCTATGTATTTAATGGTTTAGATTTATAAAAGAGGAAAGAATACCGAAAATAAGGAATTGTAAGTAAAGGACGTGTATTCTTTTTCAAACATCCTTGCATAGTTTTCCAACAATTTCATTCAAACAAGTAGAAAGAAAAATTGGCAAGCAAGTTCTCAGTATGTAAACAATAGAAAAGTTAACAAAAAATCTATCCCCATTGTTGTAAACAGAACTCTTCATTTATTGTGGAGTGTTATAAGAAGCAAGAATTCTATGTAAATCCGTTTTACAAGCAACACAAGACTTGATGCAAATTAATTGTTGATATCAACTTAAACTTTATTAGGTTAATTAAGCCCTTATGGAGGTGATAGAAAATATAATTTCCGGCCGAGGGTTAGCACTTATTTTATTTAATCTATCTAATCTACTATCTTTATTTACATGATAAATATGTACACGATAAACAAGCTTTACCATTAAAAAGATCATAAGGAAAAAACTATAATGACATGGTAATATCAAACTCAGATATGAAATATATATTCCCAATTCCACATTACTGTAAAGGCAAAAAACAATTCTTTTGAAATTGATAACATAGTTTTTTTCCTTGGCTTTTCCTTGGCTTTTCCTTAGCCAAGAAAGTATATTAAATTATACACGCTTTATATTAAGAACATGCTTTATAAGAATTTCAGGCTGGAATAGGTTTATTGTTTAGAACAATAGAGAAATAAAAAAAGATGACCAACTTGACTGGGTTTTTTTTTAAAAAAAAAGAGTGTATTACAGTAAACGTGCAGCTATAAAAGTGACAAAATGATCGTAGCCGGTTTAGACGTAAAGCATATGAAAACAGTCTAGCTGTAAAACAACCAAGACATTCTCGCACGAGTATCAGATGAAAACCACTGTGAACAAATACATTATCGCTAGGACAACCGAAAATTATATTAAATAAACTCTCCATGGACAAGAGTTATTACAACCAAAACTGTGTTGATCCCTTTATGAATTCATTCCATACTTTTTAAACATTTCGCATTGAATTGCGCCATTTTTGATTTATTAAATTACAGAACAATAGGCCCTGTTGTGCAAAGTCAATTTAAACGATCGCCACATAAAGAGCTTGTTGAAGATAAGACTTAGCTGAAGACGGATCAGAATTTTTCTAGCAAGTGCATAAATATATTTTAGAGAAAGTATATATATATATATATATAAATAATATTTTATTAATAAAGTTTGTGATATCATTCGTAGCATAATTAGCATAATTTGGCAGAAAAATGCGTTTGTATATATAAAACACTTCTAAATGACTGTCTGGTGGATCATTACGATTAGTAATGTTTATATTAAGTATGTATACAACATGCTTAGAACATATGTGTAATTCTTTTCTTATTGTTTCGTACTTCGTAGTATGATGACAGTACACGAGTTATCTGAATCTGCTTCACGATAAAGATGGTAATTTTGCATGTTGTATTTAGTTATTAAATTTTTGTATACTTCTAGATAGACTAATTTAAAGTCTGAAAAACACGTTTGGACAATGTGAATATTATTTCAATGTGATTTAATAAAGATGTATCAAAATTTGCGAAATCTTCTGGGATTATTGCTGATGTCAGCATCTTTAGTGCTAGGCTATGATATATTCAATGATGTTTATTATCCTGGCAAGAAGGGTACCCTACTTGAAGAAGAAGACTTCTCACACCTACCTAAAATTTTCAAACGATATCGACGTATTGAAAGAAGAACTAAATTTACAGGCCACCATAACGCATCGTCTTTTTATACATCCCACGAAAGCGGAAAAGAGCAATTCAATGACGTCTTGTCGCATCTATCCTGGGAAACGACGTCGGTCAGAACAGGAAGACGCGTCGCAACGTACGTGAATGTCGCATCGAACCGAATTGGCAATACACCATATAATCAAAAAATTATATACTACCGTAAATTAACGGAAACAAAACGAAGGAAACGAACGAGAAGGAATATTTACGGGCAAGACGACCGAGCTTATATTCCGATAAATAAACATTTCGGACTAAAAGAGCCGTATAGTTACACCGTTAAACTGTCTGTCGGGTGTACAGGAATTATTATTTCGCCTCGTCATGTGTTAACAGCAGCGCATTGCATACATAGCCAAAAGGACTACCTTGCTGATACGAAAAAACTAAAAGCTGGATTTTTACAAACTGATAATAAAATCGAATGGATTTCGATTAAAAGCATGAAAGTATCGAAAGGCTGGACAAATGGTAAAGTTGAAAACGGCCCGTTTTATGATTATGCCTTACTGAAATTAGTACGAAAACACGGACGGCCTTATATACGGTTAGGTATAAGCGAAAGTGAACATCATGGCGCCGGTGAGAGGATTTCTTTTACAGGCTTTGATGAAGATAAACCAGCGAACACGATGTGGTATAGGTAAGAATATAATTTGATTTAATTATTTACTCTTTAATTTATTTCGTAACTTGTTTGTTTATTTATAAGTAAACTTAATTTTATATTAAGCTGATTCATGTGTGGGTCACTGGGTCATATTGAATATTTATTTACGTCTCACTTATTCACATATTAATAAACTATACGTTTACAGGAAACGAGTAAAAATATGCCCTCCTCTAGATTTTGTGTTTATGTTTAATGTGTCATCTTTTGGTCACACTTGATATTCTCACGGTTGACAGTTCAAAAACAAAACAAAGGCTGATTTTAGTTTTTTAGACAAATAAAAAAAACGTCGTAACTATGAAAATATGGCGAGTTCTTATTCAATTTAATGTTCTCATGAAAAAAAGAAATTCTAATGGCATAATAATAGCCTCTTCTCATGAGATGTTTATTGGCATGGATACAGCATTTTCTTCTATATAATTTCCTCACAAATACGTTTCATTTAGCCGTCGATTTATTAAGCAATTGAATTATTAGATAAAATAATAGTTCGGGAAATAAATTAAGAAAAATAGCAAAAAGAAAGTTTATATTATATTAGAGAAAAACTAAAAATATGATAAAACTTTTTTAGAGGCCCGTTTCATTTCAAGCGTTCTTGACTACCGCAATTCAAATGGTCGGTATTTGTACACACGAATTGCATTTTTTTTTTCGCTATGGCGCATGTCCCTTCTATCTATTGAAGTTGTCACGCGTTCGTTGACAACATTTTTAAAAACCAATCAAAAAAAAGAAAACGCTGCCATATTTGTAGTAAACATTGAATACCTTTAGTTCCGACGTCAAAATGTCTAGGGCCTGCTTCTAAGAACGCTTTAAGGAAAACTGACTTTAACTCTAATTTAAACTATAAAGTTAAAAAAGAGAGAGAGACAAATAGAAGTAACTGTAGGCAGGTCAAATACTGCACTTTTTTGCATTCCCATGTATAAAAATAAAGTCCAAACGCATTATCAGAATATAGAAACTCCACTATGCTCGACGTGGTTGATTTAATAATCGTTTGAATGAAAGTTAAAGATAGTATCAGTATTGTCACAAAATGATCAAACACGAATCACGATTTTACTTACAACTTCATCATTATCAGCACACGATTTTAAGGTAGCTAAATGTCACAGACTAGAAAGAAGTTGAAAATTCCATTCAAGATATATTTGGTGTAAATTTGACATACATAAAAATTCATTAACCTTGAGGTGACCACTAATTAATGTGACAAAGTCTTTAGTATAAAAACTTTCCAAATTTGCAAACTAGGTTTTCCAACTCACTAGAGTTACGCGTTTAGGAAATCGTTCTGAGAAATTTAGATGAGTCACAATAGACTTGTTTTACACAAAATAAACATATCATGGCAATTCTTTTATGTAAAGGCATCATATAAAAATATTTTAATCTTTCTACGTAGCAAAGCAACAACAGCTCATTCAAAGCTACCTCCCGTAGAGTGTAATGGTTTTTCATGTTTGCTTTTTAATTGACAAAGACTTTCGTAGGTGTAGCTACAACTACTCGCCTACTAAATTTATCTTTTGGAAAAATCTGTCATAAATTAAATAAGTGTAATTGATATGTTACAATCATTTTTTTTATCATGTGCCAAAACTATGTGTGAGCTTAGTTGACATTGATAACAAATATCGCATTTGCTTCTAATAATTTTATTTAGAAATTTAATATATCTTACTTTATTATGATCTTGTAAATAAGGGAAGGTACAAACAATGAAGGATTTAGAAATATATACATTTTTTCAGAGTCAAACAAAATATTTGGGGAGCTTTAAGATAAAAGAGTATGTTATGAAAATTAAAACCAAATCAAAATCCTGTATGAAAATTAAACTTTGTAAAAATCAAATTCGCAAAGCAAAGAAATTTCTTCTCAGTAAGCAAATTTTATGTCCAGCAAAGAATGATCTTTAAACAGGAATTTTTGAGGACATTAAAAGATTTTAAATAAATTGCGTTCAAGTTCCTTGTACTATGCTAATATTTGCAGAGATAAGAATTTCCTTTTCAGAATTAATAGAAACATGGCGTAGTTATTTAGTGCGGTTTTTGGGTCCAAAAGTTAGTGGAACCTGTTTTAAACGTTTTAAAAATAAAGAAAAATGGCCATTACCTATTATACAGGACAGGCTTAAAATTACTGTTGTTATAAAAGATTTTTGAACAGAATATTTGACGTCCTATCATTTCACTTCCATATGAAGTATGACACAGTATGACTTTGTTATTATTTAAGGTAATTCCATCATCTGTCTGATCAATGGTGCGATAAACATTCATAGTTTGAAACACGAAAACATCAATTTGGTTGTTAGTTAATTAGTTGCTAGGTTTTTCGTTGATTAAAGAAACAAATAGCCATAATTAAGTAATTAAGCTCATTAGGTTGAAAATGAAAAGTTTATATATCTCAAACAAAGCGGATGTGAGAGGGATAAAAGTCGAGTTATTGTGGAATTTTCAATGGACACGTATAAACACAGGAAAAACAGAAAAATATCTGCATTTGATTTCAATATTACTTTTGTCTACTGCATAGAAGAAAACTCCTTACCAATAAAAAAGGTGGAGTCTTTATTGAGCAACGTGACAGCTAGAGCTCATGTTACAAAATAATACTGCTTAAAAACACACGTATGTTATCTCCTATAAAATAAAATAAATGCTCCTATTTGGAAGGATAGACGCTATTTTTCCTGTTTGTGCATCTAGATTGCAAATATATTTTGTCATAGGCTGTTGCTGAAGCATCTGGGACGATGTTAGGGTGGTGCCAACTACAATGAGTCCGACATTTCTTACACTAACCCTCAATAATCAGTATATTATGATATTATAGGCGTAGACTTCCTGAACAATGGGCTATATTTTTTTGTTTTATTTCACCTAGCAACAAAATTATCTTGTGTACTTTTAGCAACAGAGTCAGTATTGATAAAAAGTTGTGCTAGTTAAAAAATTTAAAATGTATGTGTGCCTTATTATAATAATACCACACATGAAGTCTCACACGGGGAAACAAAACTTCTGATACAAAAACTACTGTCATTCTTACATTTTTTAACAAAACTGATCCGTTTTCTAGACCTCTCTTAAACCTGCATTGTATGGTTTCCAGTTGATTTTTAAATAGACTAAGATTTTATGAAATAAAATAGAGACCTGTACAGGAGAATGACTATTACACCCACGGAACAGGTGTTTCATGGACAGCAGATATATCAAAAAGCTCTATGAAGCAAGGTTGATGCCATTACAGTACTAAATTCTGGGAATAACGCCGCATGAGAATAAAAAGTTCCGGAAATACGTTTCCAAGCGATTCTGCATACCGCATTATCAATAACTCGTATATTAGCGATCGTTATCCCATCAATTAAAAACATGACCACTTCTAATTAAGGACAGGTTTCCCACTCATTAAGAACAAGTTGTGTAGATAATGCATCCTTTCATCTTGAGAAACTTGCGGTGTATTGCTTAAGTTTGCAACAAAGTTCTTTGTATGTTTGCAAATATCATCGATTAGATTCAAGCATTAACATAAGGATTGGTCAAAAAAATCCAGACAAAGAAGCATATTTATAACGCAAATATGCTTCTGGAGGGGGGATTTTAATTTCGTGGTTTGTAACTACGAAATTTCTCGTGCACCAATAATTTACTTGACTTTAATATACCTCAACACGTCATCTTTTTATATTTTATACTTTAAAAACGCCTCCCCTTAAACAGGTTTTCTAACACAAAGAACTCATCAGAAAACTTGACGTTTATTATTAGATCTTAGAAATTAATTCTTTTTATCTTATGAAATTATACAGACTGCTGATAAAGTTTTTATGTAATTTTGATTAAAATAATTGAAATGTGTAGGATGTTTGAATAATTAGAGAGATCATACATGAAAAAAAATCCAAATATGGTGCGTCCGAAACAATTTACTTTCTACAGGGGCTCAATTTCGCGAATGTTAGCAAAAATCATGAATGCGCAAAATTTTGCTAGCTCCCACGAAACGAAAGTATTTTGCAACGACATCACATTATTGTTAAAAACTTTAACTCGCTTTACTTGAATAAACTTTTATCCCAATATGTAATATTAGAAATGGAATAATGTTATTTTGAAATTTAGTGAACTTTTATATCTCACAGCATACAATACATAGATAACGCTAACCTCGTTCCCAGAGTCTTTTGTCTCTGACAGGTTGCGCTTTTTGACAGGTCCTGGGATCGAGGGTAAGATAACACCTACAACTTCCCTCGAGTTGAGCAGCAATTAGAAAGAGATAAGACATATGCACTGCAGAGATCACACCAGAAGAGGGCCAGCGGCAACCTCTTCTCCAGGACTATTTGCTTCTCAACGGCGCTGCGCTTTTTGATAGTTCTAGCGCCACGGTAAAAGGTGCTAGAGTCGATCTTGGGTCAGCTGTCCATGATTTCGCTTGACCTTTTTGATGAGTAAAAAGCTAAAAGCAGGTCAATTTTCTTATGAATTTTATCAACATTTTTAAATCAGTCACGATCTGTAATTTATCATTCCTTTTCATAACTAATTGAAGAAACAGTTTCAAAGTGCTGCTGGCTCTAAGTAGTAGCTAGTGTCAAAATACAAGTTCATCACAGATTTTCAAATGAAGGTAATTAAAAAATCAATAAGTAAATAACTGCTCGCCAGTACTTACGTCATCATATTAATTAGTGGTAAAACGAAACTAGATTTCGTTAACCGCAAGATCGATTCCCAGCTTTTCAAACGAAATGAATCAATATTAGCAACAATTAATCTAACTTTTTACATGTTTGCGAGAAATAAAAAAAGAGAATGAGCGGTGTCGATTTCGCAGGTTTTTACCACGTGTTTCGAGTACGGTTCTCGATAATGACAAGCTTAATTACATGACGTTTCAAATTCGAAAAGCTTGTAGCAGCTGCATTAGACTTCATTACAGGTTTTTATGGGCGTTTTTGTTTAAAGACATGATGACGTTGTACTTTACAATTTTTTACTGGCTTGCATTTCAAAGCATTTCGACCGTCCACTGATAAATTTGTGCAATGGAACCCGAGTTTACAGTTAAGACTTCAAAACTGTCACTTTACTAAAATAATCTGTATTGAAAACTAAACCTTTGTTTTCTCAAATATTACATAAAAAAAATATTGTACCTTCTTTTGTGTTTAGGAGGACCAGAATTTAAAGGGCGGGGTGGTTATTAGACAGGGCGTTTAAAAAAGAGATAAGAGCTCTAGTAAACAGCCGCGACCGAGGGCCAGTAGCATTTTTTTATATGAGGATGAAACGCGTACTTTCATCGATACATCAAAAAACGCTAAAGGCCCTGGGATCAAGGTTGTCTAGTAACAAGATTATTATTTTTCCTGCTTCGTGTATTACAACTTGTCACTCTCTTGTTCACGAAATATATACCTTTTTTTCAATACTGACACCTTTCTATGTCTAGGTCATGTAGTGTTATGGAAGACGACCCCAGTTTTTTATACCATTACTGCGACGCTAAGCCTGGTTCATCCGGATCCGGTGTTTACTCCTGGGTATATGACGAAAGCGAAAAAGAATGGAAACGAGCGTTAGTGGGCGTATTCTCAGGAAACAGATGGCGTAAATATGATGAATTTTACGTAATTCAACGTAACTTTAACGTAGCAGTTCGGCTCACGTCAAACAGATACGCGCAAATTTGCAAGTGGCTTGGTAAAACTGCTGACCAGGTTTGTCATGCTCAAAACAAATAAGGAGGGAAAAACTTGTGAATAACATAATTCGGATATTTAAAGTTTAAGTTACCCCTAATATTAAAAAGTTGAGTCTTTTCGCTCTTTTTATTGCTGCAATGTTCCGCTTTTGCAACCTCGCTCTCAGTGCGTCTTTTAAAGACGGCCATATATGACAGAAAGCAAAAATAAGCCTTGAAAACAAAGTTGTCATTTGCTTCTCTTTTTTAATATTACTTGCATCAGCTGGTCAATTTTTCGTAGCTAAAAATGAAAATTAATTCAAAAACATAACAGGCAAGCCATTTCAAAATTTCTTATTTCCAAACCTTTTCAGTATGTTTGTTGTGTGCTATGTATTTAAAGAATTACGAAATAACAATAATATAATTTCTGGCTTTATTTATTAGTTCTTTGAAAGAATTCATAAAAATTATATTTTTAAAACATTTTTTTTTCTCTCTGTAAATATATACATATTTTATGTAAACATAGCATCAAGCTGTAGTTTTGTGTTCAAATAAATATTGCAATGGAGATGAGTTTTATTTGAAATAACCGTCTTAAATTAAAATCGTATCCAAGATTTTTCCTTAACTACAGGCTTGGGAAGCCATTATTAAAATGGTACTATAAAAATAAACAAATTAGAAACAGATTTCCATAGCACGAAGTAAATTGTGAGTCGCTTACCTAAAATATATGTTTTTTTGTACTTTAAGCTAGCCGCAAATAGGGCCAACATGTTGGTCGAATATGTTGGCGCACCAACTCTCTTTTCCCGTACACAAGTCAATAAGCTGTCAGATTCTTTCATTGTCTTTTTTAATGTTTTTAATTCCGCTATTTTTCCGTCAAAGAGGTAGCCTATACAAATAAACATTTTCAAATGGAAAACGTGTTTGTCTCGATTGCCGCTAGCCTTACGAAAGTTTAAAATCGAACGTTTTTGTATTCAAGACGTGAAAATCGAGCGTTTGATTTTTTACTAGGTGACTTAAGGAGAACAAATTAAAAAAAAAATGTCTTCGAATTTTTTTTGTTTACATAAGAAAATTGATTTTTGATATATAATGCAATCAGTTAAAAACGAATGCTGACCAGTTTTGACGTTTCACTTTAAAATACAATGCTCTCGGTTAAGGACACAGACCTGCAAGGTTGATCCATACTTTTGACCTCAGACTTTGTATTTTAATGGGTGTGCCCTTTGCTAAACGTGTATCGAAGTTAGGGACTTTTTCTTTAACACAAGATTCGGTTCTGGATGCTCCAAGCGCAGCATATACCACTACTTTTGTAAGCTGGGGCAGCCAGAACTAAGAATTGGACTAACTACGGTCAAAGCCTTCTTGCTCTTAAAAACCATTTCCTTAGTCACATTTTTTGTTTGTTTATGAAACTCTTGCAGTAAGAAACCATTCTAAGCAATTTTCATTGATTAAAAAAGCACAGGGGATCCGAACTAATTAGATACTTTTGAGAACAAATAAAGTTAAATCTACTTTGGTTTCATAATTATGCAAAAAAAGCTAAACGTACATCTTTTGAATCTGTGCTTTTCGTTTGGCCACCAGAACAAGTGGAGCAGTTGAAGCATACCGATCTAAACGTCAGGTATGAAAGAGGAGCAGTTGGAGCATACAACTTTGAATTTCAGGCATGAAAGAAATAGCCCCTCACTGACATTGCGCATACTTTTCTACCTTGTAATAGTTTTTTTTGTGTGGAGGAGGAAATAAATAGAAATATTAGATCTCAAGATAGATGCCAAGTATTGAAATATCACTCACAAAAAAGTTTTAAAAAATTTGTAACAGTATCTACTGTTGTTAACCGTCGTTCATATTCTGTAACTGGTAAAAGTGGATGCGGAAAGTCATATTTGATCAATTTTTTTTTCAAATCCTTCACAAAGTTATTGGTTAAAGTGGTTGAAAGAAGGAAGCAACAATTTTTTTGTGTAGGTCCTACAGATGTAGTTGCTGCAGACATTGGAGGTACAACAAAGTATTCATGTTTCGAAATATATTGAAATAATTATGTGATAAAATGCCAATTCATTTACGAAACGAGGCTGGTGTAAACAGGAGTTTGTTTCTAATGCATAACTTGCACCTACAGGCTTGCTAAGGTTTGCTATATTGTTAATCATACCAATACCACAAAAAGACAGGAAAAAGATGCATAAAAAGTTGTTTTAAGCTTAAAACAACTGATTACAAAGTTGGCAAAAACATTTAAAAGAAAAAGTAACACTCAAAATATACAGAGTTAATATACATACATAGTATCTAAAAAGTTTAAAGTATAAATACAATTATTAATAAATATAACATAACCATAACATTAACCGATTTTTCTTTTTCAGCGTCTTTGTTGTTGTTATTTGTTGTTGTTATTTGTTGTTGTTATTTGTTCTTGTTATTTGTTGTTGTTATTTGTTGTTGACCTCCAAAAGTTTCTTGGTTTGAAGAGATGGATAACGCCACTGCCCTGTGTGACAAAATCTGTTTGAACAAAACTCCACTTTTGTGTGATTCTAAATTCAGCTTGATCAAAACGACGTCGTGTCCCCTTCGTCATCTGGGACATTCCAAATTGATATTGTTTTTCCTTTATTTTTGACGATTGTAGGGATTAAGCATTATGATAAAAGCTTAAACATTAGTTATTTCTCAACAAGCGTCGTCAAAAGTAAAACGAACTCAACTTTGCCATTAAGTACAAGAGCTATTTGTTACCATTAAAAAGACACAAGTGTAAACAAAATGCCCCTAAACTTTTAGCGATGCACCAGTAAAACATATCCAAATAAACATAAAATTAATACGTCTACACATCTACGTAGGCTTTCATATCGTAAGCGTACATTGGACTACTACTGCCTCTCATATGATATAACACAACATATTGCCCAGATAAGTAATTATCGCATTCTACCAGCATTTCAACATCTGAGTACGGCGGAAGTAATGAGCAAAACTCATTTCCGTATTTTGCATTTACATTACCGATACTTATTTCAAATCTGTCGTTTGTACTGTGTATCATCAATGTAACAAATCTTATTAGTTTTTCCGAACCAAGATTTAACGAAATGAAGGCATCAACGCTACTACTTGTGCCTGCCATCGTACCATAACTACCATCGGTTAATTGCGACGCAGGATAAGAAGAGTAACCTGGACTCGCATAAGGCGATCCATACAAACCTTGAAATTTGTTAGCTGAAAATATAACAAAACATTCAAAGAACAATGTAAAGTAATACACTCCACCTCATTCCACGGGGTTTTTTTCTCTTTCAAAAAAAAAAAAAAAAGGGAAAAAAACAAGGTTAATCCACATCAAGAGGAAGTAAATGTTGATTACCCTATCAACAAACAGGACAGGACAACTTGTAACAGGACAACTTGTAACTTTTTTATATATCAATGCAGGTCATGTTAAATCAACATCCTCGTTGCGCAACCAGTTCAAAAAAATAAGCTTTTATTTATGTATGTTAAGGGGCACAAAAATTAAAGGCTTAAATAACTGCCACAATCGCAAAGTTTACCTTTTTCCGAAAATTATTAAAATCACGGTTTTTTGGTCAGCAAAATTAAAGGCTTAAAGACAATTAATTCTGATATATATCACAACCAAATCTCGGTATAGGTTACGGCAAATAGCAAAGCATGGTTTTTCCTTTGTTACGTGGTGTCATTCATAAAGAGTGAGACAATGACATAAATTTTTAGGATGTACGTACAGGGCACTTTAGTTACACTCATAAGCGCAAGAAATATACACATAAAATTTGGTACTTATTACAAAAATACCACTGGGTTTGTTTACAAAAGAGAACAGCCTCGATGTTGTTTGATGTTGTTCTTACAGGTAGCTTAGCTACCCTATACTTAGATTTAGGATTAAACTAGCATTTATTACTTAATACTCAGTAAAATAGGTCAAGTTTGAATATTAAACTATTTCGCTATAACTAGCTAGACTAAGTATGAAAGGACAAGGCTGAGCTTTTTAGCTGGGTTAAAAGTCAAAACTTAAAGAGGAAATTACATCACATTTTTTAAGATTATACTACACATATTTGAGAACACATTCGGGAAAATTCATTGTTCATCAAGTTACGACATATGGCTAATATGGAAGATTTCTTCATAAAAAACATCAGAAACTTTTTTCATGTGGACTACTTTTACATTAACAGAAATTAAAAATTTGGGATAAACTTTTGTGATTTTTTCATTCATTAGTTTTCAAATTTCTCGCCGGAAATTTTTAAGGTTTAAAACCCATGTCCCACAGTAACTTTCTCATCCTTATCCTAATGTTAATACATAATCTATGCAACAGCTTTTGCAGTAAAATTAAAACACATAATGAAAAAAGGTTGTTATTAAAATATTATAAATTAATTTCAAACCGATTAGTCCCTGCAGCCCTTTTGGTGTCAGCGGTATGAAAAACTATGCTAAAACTATACTACGTAAAAGTCCTATTACTTCAGTAAAAATTGAAATAATGACTTGAAACTTAGTATTAACCAGTTTGATTAAATGAACCTAAAAAATTTTTTTACTACTATCATAGTTTTTGAGTTCTTGAATTTACCCATTTTTGGAGACACCGATAAACTGATTTTGACAGCATATCAATTTTGACAAGCCGTGATTCTCAGAATTCAAAATAATTCAAACAGATAAAATGTCGTACAGATTTAGGTCCAGATACTTTATCCAGCTCAGAGAAAGTGGGAATGTGCTTCTAAAGCACAGTGCCAAATACATATTCTAAATTTTATGCTGTATAAATACAAAGTGGTTAGAAAGTTATTTTTTGTCCACCTGTATCTGCAACATGTTTACAAAATAAATATTATCCAGATGTGACCATCCCTCATCATCAGACATCGGAAAGGTGTTTCTGTCCTTTACTTCTCATTGTGGGGTACCTCAAATTCTTGTAAATCCAATGAAAAAAAATTACTTAAGAATTCCTCTTCTTTCCCTTGTACTACTCATGGCATTTCTTTGCATGTCTTTAGTTCCAACCCACGATCCCTTAGCTTTCAACCGCGTCTCGCTCACAAGTTTCAGCGCTAGCCAAAATTATGGACAACGTCGAGGAACCCTGGGTAATTTTGAAAAAATATGGCTCTGCCTTATGATTCTCAGATATTTGCTGCTGATATCAGCATATTTTAGCCCTCGAGTGCCACACCTCCATATATATAGGAGTCAATTATCTTTAAATAACTGCCACAATCGCAAAGTTTACCTTTTTCCGAAAATTATTAAAATCACGGTTTTTTGGTCAGCAAAATTTTATTCCCCAGAAATGAGAAAATTTCCACAGTAAATTTGTGAGAAATACATACCGATGCACTGGTATCCAGGACTCTCACAAATATCAACACAAGCTGACGTCATTGGGCAAGGTGATAGTGATCGACACACAGGTCCCCTCTAAAAAAACAATGTAATACAACGCCTGTGAAAACGAAGAAGAAGAAGAAGAAGAAGAAGAAGAAGAAGAAGAAGAAGAAGAAGAAGAAGAAGAAGAAGAAGAAGAAGAAGAAGAAGAAGAAGAAGAAGAAGAAGAAGAAGAAGAAGAAGAAGAAGAAGAAGAAGAAGAAGAAGAAGAAGAAGAAGAAGAAGAAGAAGAAGAAGAAGAAGAAGAAGAAGAAGAAGAAGAAGAAGAAGAAGAAGAAGAAGAAGAAGAAGAAGAAGAAGAAGAAGAAGAAGAAGAAGAAGAAGAAGAAGAAGAAGAATGCTACATACGTTTGGAGTGCCATAGTTTGTTGAATAGAATTTCCACCCATGTCCACTTTGTTGTGTACCAGAATCGATCGCTAACAGCTCACAAGATGTGTTATCCACCTTGTGATTGAAATAGGCGCAAGTATCGTGCGAGATGCATAACAGAGCACAATCACGTGCTGTGACATCTGCGTGCGTCTCTTGCACCGTCCCAGAGTATCGTATATCTGTTTTAATGACCGTGAAATTTCCATTACGCTTACACGGTAGTCTTGTGATGTATGCGACACAAGGCAACACCGAAATGAGAATGATATACACGACACTACTTATTCTAAAACAAAACAAATAGTTGCATAGTTAACTCTAGAGGTTAGGTTATCAACCTCGTTTTCAGGACTTTATATCTTTCACTGGCTGTCCGCTTGTCTCGCCGTCAGATATACAAAGAGATAACAAGTCCTGGAATCGAGGTTGGGTAGGTTATTCTACCTAGAAGAAACAAAAATTTGTGTGAACAAAATAAAATTTTTAGAAGCTGATATTTCCTCAGATTAAAAGCACGCCTAAATTAGATTTTCTTTTTCGTTACTTTGTTGCAATGGTTAGAACTACTTCTCATTGAAATCATTCATGTAACTCGAATTAAAACTTTGTAAAAAATTAACAACAACACTACCTGCCCATCTTTCATGTTTGTTGTTACATTTTCAAATCTTTATCTAGTTTTATATAAGATTTTTGAACCTCTCGTTGTTTATATTGCCTGGTTATGATGTCAATAATTATCATTTATAAGTTTTATAAATCATATTCTATTATTATCTATAACCGCATATATTTATAATTGATAAAATATCCTTGTCGGTTATTGAAACAGTCATAATATACCTTGCATGAAATGTTTAATAATGCATTATATAAATTAAATGTCATTATTCATTTAATAAATCGTTTGTTGTGGTGGACTCTTGTAGCGTTTTTACTTTTATAAAGCCTCCTGGCCGATGTTCTTACAAAAAACAACCCTTTGATCACCTCTGACGTCCTAGTATTCCCGGTCGTCGGTGAACTGTAAAATGTGAGAGTTATGTTTTAAGAGTAATTGTTTTTTAGTGAGTACATATAATTTTTAAAAGAGATCAAAACAAGTGGGTAATTCATGAATTTACCACCACCCTCAGTGGTCTTATTATAGCGAGTCGCAGGGGGCTTGTTTGTAATGAAATATTGAACAGCATTATGAGTTAAAAACAAACTTCGTTACTAGGCAACGATTTGTGTGATATCAAAATTCTGGAGGCAAATGTTGATGCTTTTACTGCTTTTTTCTTTTTCCTCATGAGAAAGGAAACTTGTTTCTGTGTCATATGATATTGATGCTAATACAAAAAAAAATCAAAAAAAGAATCAAAAACTATTTGAGGTTCTAACAAGTAAAAATGTAATAATTTGATATGAATTAATCAAAAGAAAAAAGAAGACATAAAAACAAGCGCATTTATAGCGCATGTGAAAAATCTATTTCATTAGGGATGCAAGCATCAACAGATAATATAAAATATCGATAACATAAAAAAACCTGTTATGTGCGTCATAACCACATAATGTGCTGCATGGCTATAATATTTAATAACATTGTTGGTGATCTGGTTTCTAACGCCCTTTGTTTGTGTGACAATAGATCTATTATCTACTAGCGTTGTTGTGGTAACGATGTTATGAAATTAAATAAAATTATAACGATATTTTAACAAATTATAAGTACATTGTAGAAATATTATAACTGTATTATAGAATATATTTAATGATATTATACAAATGTATCCTGGCCTTAACTAACCTGCAATGTTAAAATACAACTCAATAAATAAAAAATAAAATTCATGAATAATTAATTAGTTCTGCTGAATATAGCTTTAGTTACGTGCTTGAAAAATTGTACAGAAATAAATGACGTAATTATTAAAGATGGCGCATTATAAGACGATCTTCATTATGCTTAAAACTCAATTTAGCCCCGTTCTCGGAAAAAATCTTTAGCCTGGATAAGTTTCGGGCGTCCAGCCTAGCTGTGCTGTCTCTATGTCTCTATCTCCTCAGGCGATTTTAAAAATTCCGCCTTCGCTGGCGGAAATCAAAAAGGCGAATACCTTCTGATTGCTTGTTGTTTCTTTGTGTGCATATATTTTCGATGACGTAAAAAAATGTAACGAAGCTGTAAGAGTGTAAAAAAGATGTGATATTACGATTAAAATAATGCTGACTGTTAGCTGAGTCAAATTTGTAGCTTAGTAGAAAAGCGACTGAGGCATACTGCTAAGCAGGGGGATGGATTAAAATTCGATATTGTTAACACTATGTTAGTAGAGAAACCATTGGGCATATTGCTAATTAGAATTAGGTCAGATATGCTTAACATTTTTATTTTTACACCTTTGTATTTACGACCTTGTACAACTCTGATAACTAAGACGACATACAGCGTTATTATTGTTCCGCATAGGTTTGAGAAAAAAAAAATCAGGTTTTTTTTGGTTCAGCTAAGCGAATTAGAAAAAAACGAGAATAAAGAAAATACAAGCGCGTTTATAGCGCGTGTGAAAAATCCATTTAATTAGGGATGCAAGCATCAACAAAAAATATAAAATATCGATGACGTATATAATGGCTGGTCCATATATTAAAAAAACTGGAGAGGAGTATGTTTATGTGCTTCTTCTATTGTGTAAAGTTTGTAACGCTGATCGAACTAATGTACACACCTTTTTTATAAGAATATATTATAAAAGAATATCAGACTGGAGTTTTAGATTACAAAAATAATTATTATTTGAAACAAAAGGGAAATATGAATAATGAGGAACCTGATTACAGTCTGGGTGTTCTTAAAGTCGTCATGTGCTTTCCACAAAGAGTAGAAAGGGCTGATTAGTCATTACTTACTTTTGGGGTACAGGTGTAAACCCTCCGCTTCTCTCTCTCTCTCCCGACACTCCCCGCTTTACTACGTAAAATCATGTGTATACTTTGTGCAAATCCCCCACTTCTCCATATATCCCCTGACCTCCCATCTGCGCATGCGCAAAAAAATCTAACAAATTCAGGCCTAAACCCCCGCTTCTCTAGAGATCCCCCGACACCCCCGTAAAATCATATTTATTTTTTGTGTAAACCCTCTGCTTCTCTAGAGATCCCTCGACACCCCATCTGCGCATGCGCAAAAATATAGACATCTCTGCAAAGAAATTCGGAAAATCCAGCAGAATCCAACAGAATCTGATAAATCATAAAATCTAACAGAATCCGACGTCATCCAACAGAATCAGACGTCACCGCAATGCGCATGCGCAAGTGGAGTAAAAATAATTTTCTGTCCGTGTAAAAATTTCTTGATAAATAAAATTTTGATAAAAGAGACATGAGTTGGTTTAAAAATGTTCTAGACACAGGAAATGTGTAATATTGCTATTATGGATGAAACCTGTATGTTCCGGTATGTTCCAGATCAATTTAAGTCACAGAAAATGTGCAATAAGGTAGTTATGGAGGAACCCCATTGCATCTATTATATCCCAGATCGATATAAGACACAGGAAATATGCAGCGTAGCCGTTGAGAGGGCGGCCCACATGTTCGATTATGTTCCAGATCGATTCAAGACTCAGGAAGTCTGCACAAAAGCAGTTGAGGAAAATCCCTATATGCTGGCGTGTGTTCTGAATCACTTAAAAACGCAAGGGATGTGTACCAAAGCCTCAGAAAAAGTCTCTTGGATGCTCACCCATAATCCAGATTGCTTCAAAAACCAAGAGATGTGTAATGCAGCCATTATGTCTGAACCTTACATAATAAATTATGTCCCAAACAGATTCAAAACTCAGGAAATGTGCAACAAAGCAGTTAAAAGGGATCTCTATATGCTCGCATATATTCCTGACTGGTTCATTACGCCTCAAATTTTTAAAAAAACTGAATCTCTCAAATAATTTTAATTCACGGATCAAGACTACGTATCGCCAGAGGAAAGCACAGAAGGCTAAAATTAAAAATGAACTAATTCCATTAACATGGCATCCAGCTCAATATTGGGATTGGTGTAAGCCAGAGGATGAGAAGCAAGAGATCTCAAAATTGTGGAAGTAATTTATGGATAAAAAAAATCTACTTATAATAAAGGGAAAATGAATTGGTTTCAAAATATTCCAGATTGTTTCAAAACTAAAGCAGTTGAGGAGAATTCATGTTCCCTCCAATATGTTCCAGATCATTTCAAAACACAGGAAATATGCAACGAGGCAGTTGAGGATAATCCCTACCGCATCAGGGATGTTCCGCAACATCTAAAAACACAGGAAATGTGTGATAAGACAGTTGAGAGGTGTCCCGAAGCGATCGAGTATGTTCCAGATGAATTCAAGACCCAGGAAATGTACGCCAGGGCGTTGAAAAAGCTCGATTTGTAGATGGTGTATTGAAAAACAAATAATATATACCTATGTAGTAAATGAGTACCCAATCACCATTCGAAATATTTCAAGAGACATTGCAATTATATTTTATCAGCGTTGGAATTCTACGATATCTAGATAATAATAATAAATGAAGCAACAGTAATCAACACTCGACATATTTGTGGGGACGGCACTCATGATATTTATGACTGGCATTGGTATCTGTCTACCGCTTATGACCATGCCTCTCGCACAAGAAAGCGAGAAGGAGAAGGAGAATGATAGATTGATTAAAGACCTGGAGGATAGGGTTCGTGATTTAGAAGTGTAATAAAAATATATATAATAAATGAGTACCAAATTAGCATTCGCAACAGTTCAAGAAATATTGGAATTATTTTTTATCAGCGTTTGAATTCACACCATAGTTTTGAGGTTCCGGTATAAACCCCCCACTTCTTTTCGTGATTCAGAGCAAGACACTGAAGAAAATGTTAGGGCTCGCAATTTAAAAGAAGAGTAATGAAACTATACAGGATTTTATGTTTCTAGCAAAACATAAGATAAAACAATGAAAGAACAATGCGATGATTGTGAATGTCTACTTGATAAGTATGATAGGTGCAAATGCGGGAGAAAACTTGTGGTGAAAGGTAAAATGTTATGTTGGCGTTGTTATCAGGAATATACTTTATATAACGGTGGCTTTTGTAAGTGTTTGCAAAAATAAATAAAATATGAAAGTAAAAATTTATTGATAAATTTTTTTAATATAAATAAAAGAGCATGTTGAAATTTGGAGACAAAACTATTAAATCAAAATAATTTTACTGTAATGCAACAGTACTAAATATCGAAGATGTGAAAATTAAAAACGTAGTGCTGAGTGATTCTATTCCAGCAAACAAATGCAAAGACGAAAGGTTTTTGATTGGATTATTATTATTATTTTTATTATTATTAATCATATTTATACAAGTTTACATCTTCAGTATGATATAATATAGCTGCACTGTTATCAACGAGTGACCTGTTAAAGCAAAAATAAAAAAAGTAAACAAAGAGCCAAAATTGTTTTGTTTTTAAATAATGTACATAAAATTATGAGAATGTTAGAAAAAAAGAAAGAAAAGAAAATAAGAATCAAATAGCAGACTATGAACAGAAAATTAGCAAAAATTGGAATTAGAAAAAAATAGAGTTTAGGATTCAAAGTAAGGTAATAGACCTAGAACTCACTTTGTTTCAAAAACTTTTTAAAATTTATCATAATCTTTTTTCCCTGATATTTCCTCTGGTGTTAATCGAATGGCTTACCAATTTGTAATTGCTGTCAACAGTAATATCGTTAACAGCTTTGAACACATCAATTGCTACTTTCCGTTTTCTTTGAGTGACGAATGTTGACCAATTCTTGCAGGTTTTGGTGATGTGCTTAGCTCTTCTCAGCAAGGACTCAAATTTTCCAATCCATGTTTTATTTATTCCACCAAAATGTCGTAGCAGTAGAAGAACAGTGGATGGATCATTGAGTTAAAGATGGTTTCAGCAACATTTGGAGAAATTTTGTAACGTATTTTATATAAAAGTTTGATGCGTGAGGTTATACGCTTGTATGTTTTTTTAAGGTGATGATTCATGTTAAGGTGAGTATTCAGTTAAATCCCAAGGTATTCGTAATAATCTGGTTGGTTTATATCATTTTGATCGATCACAATACTGACAGAGGCTTGTGGTTTTCGGGACGCAAAGACGACAAATTCTGTTTTGCCCTTTTTTGTATTAAGAATTAGGCAATTTTCTTTCATCCAATCGTGAATGATATTTGCATCCAAATTTATACAATGTTCAATTTCATCTAACGACTTTCTTGATGAATATATGACTGTGTCATCAGCATATATCAATACTTGACAGTGTTTCAATTGGCACGGTAAGTCATTGATAAGAAGAATAAATAGCAATGGACCCAGAATGGAACCTTGGGTACACCATGCGTCATATTCTCAGGATCTGAGTATGCTCCATAAATGAAAACAGTTTGACTTCGAATAAAAAGATAACTGCTTAACCAATCAATTTCAGTGCTAGTAATATCATAAAAAGGCAGTTTCTGGAGAAGGCAGCCATGGTTTACAGTATTAAAGGCCTTTCTCAAATTCATGAATAGAGCTCCGGTTGTCTTACTTTTATCCATATTGTATCTTATATCGTCAACTTTACGTGTAGATCTTTTTCGTCGAAAACCATATTGGTGCTCACTCAATAGATCTTGATTTTCTAAATAATCGGCTAGCTGGTCGTAGAGGATTCGTTCAATGACTTTAAACAACACATTTAGTACGGAAATGGGTCGGTATTTGAGCGATCCCCAGATTTATGCAATGGTATTATTTTTGTAGATTTTTCACAGGTTAGAAATGTACCAGTTTCCAAACTCTCGTTTATCAAGAACATGACAGGTGCAGCTAGTTCGTTTGAGATGTCTTTATCCTACCGGGGATAGTGTCAATACCAGCAGCTTTAGCCGTTTTAACCGATTTTAGTACTCTATTCACCTGATTAATTGTCACTGGTTGGAATTTAAATGATACATTCCTTTTATTAATCGTGCACATATAATTACGTATGTTGCACAGTTTCCAAGTAAAGTTGGTTATTGATGATTTCATAAGACTTGAACCAACTTTGGTGGAAAAAGAGCAAAAATTGTTCGCAATTGATCGAATATTGGATGTTACTGTTCCATTGATTACGAATGTTTAGCTCGGACTTGACGAACCCATAGCCAAGACGAGTTATCACCATTACTGATAAAAACTGCTAAAAATATCTACTCCCACGGTGTCTCTCAATACGGCGAGACTTTCGCGTTCACTATGTCGTTTGATCTTGGTGACTATCCTGAATGGTTAAAAAATACGAGGAGATACTGAAAAGAGTGGGGGATTGGGAGGTTATTGCTTCACCAACATAAGTGTAAAAAAAGACCGGTATATCAACCCTAAACTCAAGGAATTGGAAGGCAAGATTAGAACTAATTTTCATAAACAAAAGATACCCGAGGAATCCTGCGAATGTAGAGCCATCATTAAAATAGGGAGCATCTATAGACAGGATACAAACCTACCTAGAAAAGTGTAAATATAAAGAGGTTGAAAGGTATGGCGCTAATTATCTTACATAATCTGAATCTAAGGATGATCAGAGTACTGAGTTATAGTTTATTTGCATCACCTGAATTTATATAGTTGATAACAACTATATGAAAATAAATGAACGCCCTTCGAAAAGAAGCGAATTTAATGAAAATTTCTCGTAATTATACAATGAAGAAGGACGATCTACTTGAAGCAATCCGCAAAATCAAATACAAGGACATTTCAACGCAAACAGATGGTCCTTATTGTAAACTTTGTGTTGAAATTGCATGTGAAAAAAATCTGAAAAATATTTTCGACAACTCGCTAAAAAATCGCGACGTATATTACACTTAATGATCGATGCTGATAGTGGTGATGTGGTATGATTTGCTAGCGCGGTCTGCGACTGGAACTTGTTTCGCGTTGAATGGTTAACCCATCACAAATCCAGGAGGGAAAACTTTGGTGGATCTTTATAGGTTATGTGACATTGACAGGTGGGGTATCGGAAGTGTGGATTTGCTGTAAAAAATCATGCTTTCCTTGTTTCCTACTTTCAACTAAGATGGCTTCACGTTGCTTGACAGTGATGGTCTCTACAACACGCTTTGATTTTGATCGAATCTGCTCTTTCAAATTACGGTAGTGTTTGACTTCTTTAAGGATGAAATGATATTCCTCATGCGAGATGGCGAGAGTCTTCTATTGCTTTTGAGATGAAGCTCGAGATGGAGTCTAACTTGGCCTCAGCCAGCGTCTTGATCTTGTCATGTTTCTTGGCTTTCGAATCAAAGATTTTTTTGGTACTTTATGCACGACAGCTGAAGAGAGTCCAAGGATGTTTTCAGCTGAAGCTAGACCAATTCTCACTGGAATTCTAACTCCTGTAGTGAGAGTTACGACTGAAGCGAGTTCAAGAGCAGTGATTGCGGTGACTACCGAAGCATCACTGATTATAGCTGCAGTTGCACGACGCTTACATTGCTTGGTAAGTTTATCTCTGTAGTTCACTTCTGATCGTAGAAACCTTTCGATCTTTTCAATCCTTTTTAATCTATAGACCTGACTTTCATCTTGCATAGTATCCTCCTCAGGCGCACTTGGCGGTAAGGTTGGATATAATTTCATAGTATCCATGTTCTTTTATTCTATAAGTATTTGCATTGTGATTCCTATAAACGCTACATTTTTTCCAGGGTGTTAGCATGAACTCAAGTCTGTATATATATCTCCCCAATTATCTAACTCTTTGGTGCCCAGAGAAGCCAGAATTTTTTATTTTTGATTTTTTACCATCAAGGAAACAATCATCCTCATCTAACTGAGGGCATATAAGGCTTAATCTCTGATGAACATCAGTCATGTAGTATACATCATAGTCACCCTTCGTATAGTATTAATACCATCGGATAGATTAGATAAACCAATGAGTTCTTGAAGTTCTGTATCAATACTAACTTTAAAACCATCCTTTACACGAAGCCTGCAGTACCCATTATTCAATACAAATATCTCTGCCTTTCCATTAGCCTGTTTGTTGATAATAGCTGCCAGATCCTCAATTTTGTACAATTCTTTCACGATCCAGATACGGGTTGTTAGATTCCGATTTCTCCTTCCAGATATTAAAAGCTTTATCATTACCAAGATTAAGCCAGCCGCCTCGAATACTAATCGATCCTCGTATTCTGAACAAGGTAATCATCAAAAATAGTTGGGTTAACAATACCAGTGATACACAATTGTTTCATGTTTTCTTAAAAAAAGGAAAGATGAATACTTATCCAAACGCAAAATATCCACCAAATCATGGGAGATATCTGGAACGCTTTAAGGGGGATGACCTTACGGTGCAGAACATAGTGATCGATGATAAGGGTTCCTCCTTCAATGTAAAACTTCCAGATATATTTGTCGACTATGAATTCCAATCTGTTACTAGCTTACTAATTAAGGAGTGGAACAGTCACCTTTTCAGTCTCTGGTCAACACAACTTAATTTTGTTGCGTACTGTGCAACATCTGCTTGGGGTACTTCCATGCAACATCTAACCTCCGAGTTGCCTATAGTTCGTGCCGTATATCGCTTCCACGCTTATTTTCAAATGCGGAAAATTTTATCTCAACCGGAAATTTTACTACCGGGCTCAGCCAGATTTTGACCATCTTCAGTAGTTGGGAACTTCATCGCAAGGATTATCCTGGTCCAGGACCAAGCTGTCTTGATGAAGAGTCGTGGGGTAGGTGGGATGTTGAAAAGAGTCAAGGTCTTACCAGAATAGGTATCGAACGATTATCGCAAAGTGTGAGGTTTTATGCCTATTTAATTCTCGAAAGCCAGACGAGCGCAAGATCTGGGATAATTGGAAACCAAGGCAGTGCGTTCGATGCCCAACGGTTGTACCTAACAACATTTGAGGATCTGATTATTAAGGGGCTATTTCTTTCGCACACAAGAATCGGTTCTGAATGCTCCAAGTGCTCCAACTATCATTTCTTTGGTAATTTGGGGCATTCAGAATCGAATCTGGATGAACTCCTCGAGGAGCAGTTCACTTGGAGCATTTAGAGCACTCAGAACTAATAATTTGACTTACTACGGTCAAAGCCTTCTTGCTCCGAAAACCCATTTCTTTGGCGCACATTTTTTCGCTAGTGAAACTCTTGCAGTGAAAAACCATTTTGAATACTTTACATAAATTAAAAAACCACGAGAGACGGAACTTAATTATACGGAAAAATAAACAAACAGGACAGCTTCAAATGTAAACACAACTTGATTAAAAGTGAAAGCGCGATGTCATTTAACACTTCTTGCGAAGATTACGGTTTTTATTTACAGAATATATGGGGAGGAAATGATGAAACAGGAGAATTATCTACGATAGATACCAGCGCCATACGTCAGTCGCCGTCTCCACCGAAAAAAAAATTAAAAATGACTTTTAAATTAAACGGGGTGGATAAAAAAAGTAACAAAAACAAGAAAAATAAAACAGGTGAAATAGTTGACCAAAGCGTGCCATCAACTGCTTGTACAACAGTGGAGGATGAACCTACTCCAATTTATTGAAAACAAGAGGCAACCAATATCTTAATTGCAGAATATGAGAAATCCGTCGACAAATTTAAAAAAATTTAAAGTATAAAGCAAAAGAAGTATGGCAAATTATAGCGCATGAAGTTAAAAAGGAATTGTTAAAATTAAAGTATACAAATTTTCCATCTTGGCAACAATGCAACTCAAGTTAAGTTAAATATAAGCTATATTTTTAAACCACATAAAAATGTCGGAGCACTTGGATTCGGTTCCGTGTTGTTTCTTTGGTCACCGGAGCAGTTGGAGCAGTTGGAGCATACAGATTTGAATCTCAGGTATGAAAGAAATAGCCCCTAAGGATAATGATACAGGTAAAGAAATTGCTCAATTTCAGAATGGGTTGAAGTATGCAAGATCCAAGCTTGATTTTAGTGTTGCCCATGGTGTGTATATGATACCCAGTGATATGAACTTTCACATTAAAAAATATTATGAATTAAACAATTGTGATCAGCAAGGATTATTGCTCTATCGGTGTCAATCCAAAGGTGAACGCAAAGCAGACATGTCCAATAGATTTTCTGTCTGTCACTAAGGCAAACACAAACCAGCATGGAAGAGACCAAAAAATGCACGCGCTGTAAACACTCTTTATCTATTCAGGGTGAGCGCACGTAATGGAAAGCAGACAAAATGGTGCATCAAGTGTCTTGATGTAGACAAGGCGCGGAATAAGCGCAGCAGGTGCCCTCACGGAAAAACACGACAACATTGTCCTACCTGAGATTACCTAGGTTATCTACATAAGCTCATTTTAAACAGGATTCGTCATGCCCTATCGTGGGATACAGAGATAACATCCCAAGAGTTACCTTGTTACATTTATGAAGCATATCCAGTCACAGTTCAGGGGCGGGGTAAACTGGGGAAACCAAAGTCAGTGGGAGTTTAATTACAAGATACAGATAAAATACCGAAAGAATGGAGAATATCCTAGTGAGGAAGAACAAATGAAAAGACTTTATTACACCAACATGCAGCCCATGTGGGTTGCAGATAATCAAACGAAAGGTCATCGATAAATCTCTGAATAGGGTCGTGTTAGCATCAGCATGATATGTAGTCTAGTGTATTTCATCAACAAATTAGACTCTACCTACTGGATTTACGATGATTTTCTACCCTTCCTCCTACCAATGTATGCTACAACAATAGCAACAGCGCCAGCAATCGCCATGTGTAGATGTTTAGCCACAAATTCAACAACTTTTGCAGCAACTCTAAAGAAGAAGGAGACTACCGTCCCTATGATACCAGGTAATGCTGCACCAGCTTTCCCTGCCAAATATTTTAAAAAATTTCCCAGTCTTTCGAGCTGTTTTTGTATAAACCCTTTACTAGCACTGCCACCTGCATTAGCACCAGCAGCACCCGCCCCACCTCCAGTAACTGCCAGGACAATTGTAGATATGAGTAAACCAACAGCAGAGACGATGCTTGCTATAGTGATCCCCTGTTCCTTGAAGAGGATCTTGAGTTTTTCAGCAAGTGATGTATTATCTACCGCGATTTTCATCAGCGTGTCTTTAATTGCATTGAGTTGGCTGTAAATTTTGGATGTTAAGTCGGTGTACGACGCTTGTGTTGCTTCTTCTTGATCCTGTAGCTGTTCAAGCGCTTTTTGGCCTCTGCAATATCATTATCCCAAATCCTTATCTGCTCCTTATATCCTTCAGGAAATCCCTCCTCCTCCTCCTTCTCCTTACCCTCAAGCCTCTTTATCTGTTCTTGTTTTTTTTCAATATCTCTGGGTTTGAAGTTGCAGATTAAGCCCTCTTCTGTCACGTGGTGAAAAGGCTTCATCAAAAGTCTCTACGAGCCTCTCAGTTTCATCCTGACTAATCTGAACATCCTGTGAGAGCGCCTTCATCTCTATATCGTCTATTTTTTCGGCAGCCACAACGTCATCAATATTGTTCAGGGATCTCCAAGCCTTGACTGTCTGAGCCATGGCTTTCTGAGCCGTGGCCTTGCTTCCCTTATTTGGTGTAGTAGTATAATTATCGAAGCCTAGACCCTTCATGACGTCGATCTTTAGATTCGTCGTTATTCCACTGAATGCTAGTAATCCACCAGTTTTTTTATTATGTATCAGCTTGGTTATATCTATTTTCTCAGGGGAATTAGGAAAATTATTTCCGCCTCTTTCTTAGCGTAAAGGTAAGGTGATTTCCCTCTGTCAATTCAAAATCATCGTAATACCTCGCATTTGATTTCATATCTAGTCCCTCCTCAAGATGGTTATATAGAGAATCGATCTGTGATCTTTTAAACCGTTCCCCCTGGCTTACTCGTGTACTCTCCCACATACGGTATTCTTCAGGTGTTAACGTAGAGCTGGTACCAGGCTGGAGAAGTTCGCAGGTCTAGCAAACTATCCTGATCATCATCAATATTTGCCTCATCTGTAAAACCGTCTCCTTCATATGTTGGATTATCAGCCATTTATTTTAACGAAAAACAACTAATAATAAACTATGAGTAATATATTCGGAAAAACACTTGACCCCTACACAGAACTTAAAACAATGTTCGGAATTAAAGGCAAACGGACGAGTGTGAGAGTTAGACATGTCCCATCTACGATCAATCAAAATGTGGACCTAAATGTAGATGTTCCCAATATGGGACAGAATGATGTCATTTTTCCTGGAAGTTTTCGGTTATTATTTGATCTGGAACTAATTGGTACAAATACGAAACGTACTATCGTAAACAATATCGGTAAAAGTCTGGTTCAGAACTTGAGAATCGTACTAAATCGTAACGAAATTTAAAGTATCAACGACTACAGGGTCCTAGCGGTTTTTAGGGATCTGTAGCTATCGAAATTTGAACGTGAAAATAATTTGATTGAAGGGGGGATTAATCCAAATGATGGTACTATCCGCGCCCTACAAGTAAAAGGCTAGTGATTATGCAGGTAATGTAGAGGAAAAAACGATTGTCGCAGCCTATGGATTGTGGACAAATCTGGGTATATCCCCCGGAGACCAGTTTTGGTGACGGAACCAGGCCTTTATTGCTTTTCTTTTCTTTTTATTTTTTTTCCTGGGCTGTCCAAGAAAACAAAAAATTTCGTCTTAAAAGATTAACAAATCAGAGAAAAGATATAACAGCAAGACATTAAAAAAAACTATCGAAGAACAAGATGCTGCAATTTCTCTCCTCAGGGGTGATCTTGAAAATAGAGATAGACAACTTGTTGCTGGAGGATGACCTTGAGGATAAGAAACGACAACTTGCGGTACGAAACCAAGAAATTGCAGGGCTTCGAGTAAGGTATGTTCCACATGCACAAGATTCTAGGAAAGATAACGTGACTATGATTTATCGTAAGCATAACATGCAGGACGAGGAAAAGTATCATCATCATCTGCCTAACTATTGTGCACGTATTCAGAGAGGTGCTATCCCAAGAAAACGACGATGGATCAGTGACAACTTTCCAAAATCGGAAGAGATTGTCGTCATAGATAATCCTAGTGGCATGCATGCCTTTAATAGGTTTGAAGAGGATGGGCATGTCGAGCGATACCAATGTCACTTCAGAGTTTTCGACCTTACTTGTACGATCTAGGTGTTCCGGCATTGGAAGACTAAGCTTCGCGTAAGCACGAAGCAATAATATATTCTTGTACCTCTTATGATTTACAAGAAGTAAAAAATGCGATTAGGTGACACTATCAATGATCTGTCCACACCTTTGAATACCACTTAATCACAAAAACAAAGAAAAAAAGCGATGGAAGCATACGTACAACAATTACAATTTAACAATATCTATAATACCTCTGTGTACCTCAGTTGTTGTATCAAAGCAGCGTCAGTTACTGGTTATTGCCCGCAATGCTTGGAAAATTTAGATTTCGAAATGGAATATACTATGAAGGCTTTGAGTATATGGACCCAATTGATAAAGATGAAAAGCTTTTATATAGAGTAGCAGCAGGCCAAAAAGCATGGACAAAATTGGCAAGACTTGAGATCGACATGGAGTTAGAAAATGATATAAAACGTCTAGGGCTGCATATGATTAGTGGTGTTAACAAATATGGTGTTATCTGTTTGTTATGAAGTAATCAAGAACAAAGAAGCAAAGCTATCAGATCTAGCAGACTTGGAAAAAATAGGCGACATCCTAACTGAAGCGCTCCAATATTTTCCAGAACATTTGAAGACAAAGAAAATTCTCGGTTATGACCGGTTCAGAAGCCTGCTGGTTGAAATCAACTTCGATAACGACCCAAATGTAAATGTTATCAAGGTCAAATAGACGGCTGGTTGACATTAACCTTGATAACGAGCCAAATGTTGTTAAAGGAATCGTGTATGGATACCTTTTTTATACCTTACATCCTTTCGATTGTCTACGAGATCCAGCTGAAGATGATCCAGATGAAAATGATTGGGATGAAGATGATTGGGATGACGTTGATCAAACACACTAGATTTGCGAGATGATAGATGCCATTCCGCAGGTCACCATTCTTTTACATGGTCCAGCGGTACCTCGATATCTTCTGGTACCCACACTAATTCTTCTGCAACAAAGCTACGCTCAGATCCATTTTTCAAATACTACAACACACGACTGTTAGGCTGTTGTACGATACGATCCAGTCTATATGTTTTCTTACTCCAAATTGCGTTGGCTGCACGTCTTTTTTGCATCACCATGTTCTTCCCCCGGTTAAAGTAGAAAGAGGTACAGACCTTCCTCCGGTAGTGGCTTTCCCTCGGGGAACTCTTGCCCGTCAGGACGGAGCCGCAGACGATCACTTTTCCCAAGTGGTACATCATCTAGCTTGATGGCTTTTGATGGTTTCATTCCATTCATTGCAGTCTTGGTATTGTTTAAATTCTTCACTATAGTGTACAGGTTTTCCAGCCATACACTACTAGTCTCCTCAGTGAGTAACTCTTGTGCATCTTGAAGTTTGAAAAGTCTCTCCACAAGCACCTTGTTATGCGATTCTACAAAAGCTGTAAAGGTGTGACAATATTTGGTTGTAGCCCTAGAAATTTTCACATCTTCTCCTTTTAACAATTTTGCTACATTTGATTTAAATTCTGTACCACTAACACATTGAAAATTGTAGAATAGCGTACAGGTCCCTTTTGTAAATATCCTGGATTCTCTCTGCAACCTCACTAGCTTTTTTTGTACGTAGAGGTTTTGCAACCTTGTAACGTGAAGCGACATCGATCCCTGTCAGGATATACTTGGATGTGTTTCTATAAACTTTAATCATGCGGGATGCATAATAGATCAAACTGGTACATTTTTTTAGGCTTTGTAATGTTAAAATGGGAATAATCAATCTTTTTTGAGCCCCGAATATGTCGACGAAATAATAATTGGCGAAACAACCAATAGCCCACTCTCCTCAGCGAGCAATTTGATGGCTTTTTTTACCAACCCGAAGATGTTCAGGCTGATAGTAGATCTTGCTCAGTTTTTTGGCCTCTTCTTCTGTGACAATATGAGCCACGCGCTTTGCTTTCTTTGCTTTTGACATGTTTATTACATGTTAAAATGTGTATTTTTTTGCTAGCGCGATCTGCGACTTTATTACAAATATTTATACGCCGCAAACCCTAGAAGGGGCAGGGAGCCTACAATGAACGTGATTTCACCGTCCTGTTGATGTTTGGAAGGTACTGACATTTCGAATAGAAACGATTTAATAAATGAGTGAGGATAAACAGGAACCAAATCAAGTTACTACAAAGAAAATTGATGATGAGGTTGAAGTACTTGTTGACCTACTAACCTCAGGTACTTGACCACTTTCATCCTTGTTCTTATGCAAATTCTCTTGTTCTTGCGGTTCTATTTATGGCAAGTTTCTTACCAGCGGCAACGTAACCTTCAATTTTCTTTGTAGTAACTTGATTTGGTTCCCGTTTATCCTCACTCATTTATTAAATCGTTTCTATTCGAAATGTCAGTTTCATTAGAACTATATTTTCTACTTTGTCTCTCTTTAGTGTGATAGCGACTTGGAGCTCTTAGTTTTGTGATATAAAGACACACTATTTCCACTTTGGTGAATATCGCAGCTGAAACTGTAAACAACATTTACGCGCATGTCTAGATTAGGGGTAATTTTATCTATAAGCGGAGGGTTTACACAAAATATATACATGATTTTACAGGGGGTGTTGGGGGATCTCTTCTAGTGAAGCGGAGGGTTTACGCCTGAATTTGTTAGATTTTTTTGCACATGGCGCAGATGGGGGGTCGGGGGATGTATGGAGACACAAAGTATACACATGATTTTACGTAGTAAAGCGGGGGTGTCGGGGGAGAGAACGAGAAGCGGAGGGTTTACACATGTACCCCAAAAGTATGTAATGACTAATCCACCCTATCTACTCAAAGGGTTAAGGAGATATTAGATAGATACGTTTTTATTGACTTCAAATGAATTTTATTAGATACAAGAATATATATAATTCTAAGTATATACTCGTGATACATAAAATGTTGCTACACAATCAAAGCAGTTTGGGGGCAGAAGAAAACATGTGTGTACCGCAAAACAGTCTTCGATGCAAAATCAACCTTGTCAACCTTGACTTGCTTACACAGACAGTACATCTTCATTCTTTTCATGAGAGTCCTCAACATTTACAAAGTAGCTATGTAGCTGTCTCGTAGTCTCTGAAATGGCTCGTTGGTTGTGATTTTCTGTGCAAATATTTTCTGAGCGTACGATATATTTATGTTCTCAGTATCAGATGATTCTGTCTGCTCTGGAGATTCCTTATACGTGATAGTGGCTTCTGATTCTGCGGTATTTGTGGCTGCATCAATACTACTATCGGTGGTGCATTTACCCGCGACTCGTTTCTTTCTTTCTTTTTGTTCCGATGATTCTGCTGATCGTGTTTTCTCAAAGAAGGTAATATTTCTGGTGATGGTTTTGTGGTTATTTTTAGCTTCACCTGGCTCCCTTTTACTTCTATAACTGTGTATGGGCGCAATGCGTATGACGACATACTTTTAGTCGGTTTACAATACTTTGTTGTCATCTGAAATGTTTAGCTCTTTGACGTATTTCTTCTTTTTTTCCTTGGAGACGACACTTACTTTTACGAGAAGGACCTGTGAGGATGATGATACCAGGTTGGGTAAATGTAAGATTGCAACATCCTGTACAAGACACGAAAAGACCATTGAGGGTAGACGCTGTACCAAATGTGGTTTTGCAACTGGTGAGCGGTTATAAAATGCTTATTAATGTCGCAAAATGAGTACGCAAAATTGTATACGGACCGATGCATTGAGATTGGGAATGCCGATAAAGCCATCAATTTATGGGACAAAATTTTACATGTTGTACGAACAAGTTGACATGTTGATTATTTAGAAAAATGGCTCAAGTTATTAAGAGTTGCTGGATAAAATTACACTAATTAATGAAGCTTATGTTTTCTGAAAATAGCCAATTGACACAGTCGTTATATCATACATCATTCCTCCTACCCTCTCTTTGTTCAATAATCTCTAATGTTTCTAAAATAAGGACGAACCATTCATTGGAACATAAAAATTATTAAATCGTTAACGTCTTCGTCAAAATTTCGAGTTATATTGTTATAAAACTGTTCAAGGGGGAAAGACGATAACGTTCGAGTTATCGAGAAGTTCGATAACAGGGGCGGATCCAGACTTTTTCAAGACTTAGTCAAAATATTGCTGCTGCGCAGCAATATTCTGACTAAGACTGATTTTCACAAGTTGTTAATTGTTCCTGGTAATTAGTGTAATTTTATCCAGCAACTCTTAATAACTTGAGCCATTTTTCTAAATAATCAACATGTCAACTTGTTCACACAACGTGTAAAATTTTGTCCCATAAATTGATGGCTTTATCGGCATTCCCAATCTCAATGCATCGGTCCGTATACAATTTTGCGTACTCATTTTGCGACATTAATAAGCATTTTATAACCGCTCACCAGTTGCAAAACCACATTTGGTACAGCGTCTACCCCCAATGGTCTTGCGCATTGCGCATTGCGCTGCGCAGCAATATTTTGACTAAGTCTTGAATTTAGCAGCTGGGGGCTAAATTTTAAGCTTTGCGGGAACAAAAATCGCCGGAAATTGTCTTCCGATTTATCTAGTTATTAATAAAATTGACGGAAAAAAACGCTAAGCTATAACCAAATCTCCTAAGAACATTTTTTATAAGAATCAACTCTCCGTCTTACACGTCTTATTTTAGATAGTTAAAACTACTAAAATTAACAGGGATTAACTACAATAAAGTGAGACAATTGTGAATATATAAGAAAAAATTTCCTACGCCAGCTGCGGGCCACATATTGTTGGACTACGCATAGATTGTGAAAATTACGTCACGATTTTGACGTCACAGGCCCCTTAGGTGAGACGGGGAGGGTTGCGGGCCATAGCTATTTGATTTTTGACTGACTGAATGACTGATTGTTCAAAATGAATCAGTCAAAATCTGTAAGCTATAATATGCAATCCTCTCAGTCAATATGGTAGCGACGTCACAACTTTGACGTCAACATCGCTATAGGCGAATTGGAGAGGGCTGTGAACCATAGCTTTTCGCCGTAAATAAGTTACAATCTGATTTTTTAACGCGCTCCGTCTGCAACACCTGGATCGTCGACATCATTCGCTTGGTAACATTTTTCGTCAAATTTACACTTAGTCACGCGACTTATCTGACTAACCCTGGATCCGCCCCTGCCGATAAATCGAAAAGTGTTGGAGAGTGTGTTTTCGAGAATAACCGACGTTGTGAAAATCATCAGTAATCGGCCTTGAAATCCTGGGGTAGAGGTTGTTTAAATTCGGATCCCAAAAAAACGGGGTTTAGACTCTGAATGAAACGGGTTTACTTTTAAAAAAAACATGGCAGCAAATTCGGTGGTAATTATTTCTTCTAGTGATGAAGAAGGTGAATTGGATACTACAGTTTCGAACCAAAAACAAAATAAGGGAAAAAAATATATTAGAGACAAAGAAGATGATTTTGTCACGCTTCTTTCAATGTTTGGAAAAATATTGAAGGATGAAAAACGCCTAAAACTATTATGCAAGATGCGAAATTTGGCACCAGAAAATTTTAAATCGTCTGACGAGTTTCTGTTGTTTATCAGGACTGTTATCTTAGAGCTAAAAGAATCACCAGAAACGGGAAATGCTCTTTTACTTATGACATCAGTATGTCAAACATTGGATGTAAGGAAAGTAATGTGGAGTTCACTAAAGAAGAAACCTGGAAAAGAGAGATTATCGAAAACAAGATTAATGGAAACAGGTATATATGTGTTGCTATATTGATGATTTTCTTTATGTTTTAATATTGTGAATTTGTGTTGGGAATAAACGACATGCACAAAAAAATATAAATAAGAAAATATAAATAACAGAGACCATAATTAAGAAAGCTTGAAAATTGGGGACCATTGGCAACAAAAACATTTTTAAAAGGGAAAAAAATGTTTTTTCCTGTGTTTAGCACTAGTCGTTAACCCGTGGAAAAATCCAAATTTTTCCCTGTGTTTATAACATTTAGGAAACTTTATAATTAAAGACTAGTACTAGTCGTTAACCCGTGGAAAAATCCACGAGGGTGCCCATCCTTTATATATCTCTTTCCTTGTTTCGCGTTTTTTGTGAATAGATAGACGGAAAACGGCTATTATTATTATTAAAGAGACTAGCTGGGTTTAGCCACAAGTCAATGTGTGACCCAGCGTTGAACGCCCCAATGAGCGCTTAATAAGAACCGCATACTGTGCGACACGGTCAGGTGGAGTGCTTTAGTGCCTGGATGCAGTATGTCGTTAATCAGGTGAAGCGCATACACCATTGTAGTGTTGCAATTTTTTTTTAAAAAATAACTTCCCCGCAACAATAGCTGAAAGAAAACAGAGTTTACAAACCGTTGTTACTTCATCATAGCAAAAACTATTAGGCTATATTTTTTTTGCGGAATAAGTTTTTGTGAAAGTTAAAAAATTAATTGTGACACTGGGCTGAGTGCTTAGTACAGTACTGGAATCAGGACACCTAACATCGTTACCGTGTATCATGCGCGACATGAATGATCCGCAATCCCATCGTGACCATGGCGATAGAAAAAATGTTAACGAAGAGCTTCGTGATAGTCGCGATGTATAAAAAAATAACAACTCCAACTTAATTACTTGTTCTACATGCGAAGTAGATAGTAGTTTACAGTCTGTTGGTTGACAAAATACAAAATAAAAAGTTTTTTATGAATTTTATGGAGAATGTATAAATGGTTGGAACAACAAAAAAATAAAAAACAACACTGGATGAGGGTGTTACGACAAGCACATTTTTCTATGTATGTTTTGCTTGTATTAGCGAATGTTAAATTAGTGAATGTCCGATTTAATGAAAGTTCATGGAAAAATAAGAATGTATGGTCAACACCAAATAAATTAAAAATAAAACAACGGAGGAGGGTGTTACGACAACTGTTTTCTATGTATTTTTGCACAATGCATGCAGTTTATATTTTTTAGTTGCGAAGGAAAAATAATAATAATAATTTGTCTCGCTAAAAGAATTTAACTAGTATTTAAGATGAAAAGATAAAAATACTTGCATGTTAAAAAACTTGTTTCAAAAGTGATGCAGCAAGTTTTTTTTGTGTTGTTTTGAAAGCCTTACAGCAGGAATTATTCTTGTGCTGTTTCAAAAGTTATACAACAAGTTATTATTTTCCAATTTAAAATAATAAAACATAAAATTTATTTTAATAAAAAAGTTAAGTTTAAATTATTTTCCTAATATTGAAAAAGATTTAATGATATTAATTATTTTTTCTAAATGATATTGACTAAGAAATTTAAGATTTTAGCAAGCAGCGTACTTTTTAACATATATTAATCATAACAAAGGAGGGTGTTACGACATAATCTTTTTTTTCACGAGATGGGATAAGAAAATGTTTGTTTGTTGATATTTTTATTATTTTTGTATCGTGAAAGTTAGGGTCGGGCGGGCTCGTTAAATAAGTTAGAGTCTAAACAAGAAAAAAGCTTATACGACAACGAAAATATTTTTGATTTAAAAACAAAACAAAAAACAATTATTCATATTTAATTGCGCTATTCTCTCATGACAATAATTACGTGATTTTTATAATGTTTAAAGATGTATCATGACGGTCGCGATATGGATTGCAAAAGTCATGATGCATCGTGAAAGTCGACCCCACAATGGATTGCGACTTTATGATGCTAAAAAATTTTACTATTGCGACAGCATCGTGAATCATGTGCGACGCGCATGATACGCGATCCACGATGTTAGGTGTCCTGATTCCAGTATTGTGCAGTTAAACTGTGTTGCACAGGCATATAGGAATAATACCCTTTTAAAAAAAAAACTTTCTCACAGACTCTGCATAAATGAAAACGAAAGAAACAGTCCATTGCTAACACAGGGCTGAACGTAGTCCAGGTAAACAGTGTGGAACATTTGTACAGGCGCGATTCTTGAGAAAGTATAATAATTGTTACAGTGTGTGACCCCTTAGTATAGGTAAACCGCATTGTACATGCGCATAGACAGCAGACTTTTACAAAAAAGTCTGTTGTTAACACTGGGCTAACCGCTTAGTACAGTTAATCATAAGTTGAACAGGTGAATAAGCGTAATACCCTTTTCAAAAAAAAAACTTCATTGCAACTTCGGTTTACATGAAAAACACAGGAAACAGGCTGTTGCTACCGACTTGTCCAGCTAAAACAATTGTTCAGCCATTTAATTTGCAGAAAAAGTTTTCAGGAAAATAATAAAATATGTATATAATATAGCTGTAGCTACCTAGCTAATTACATTTAGCATAAGAATTATATCTTATGAATATTGTTGTAGCCAAACTGCATTTTTATACTCTCATTTTTTAGCCAAAGTTAGGAGCTAGCTAAATGGCTACAGCCTCAACATAAAAATAAATGTTGGGTAGGATAAAAAGCTTTTATATCAAACAGAATAGTATTAAGTAAGGCTGTAGATGGCTAGCTAGGTAGCAAAATCTTCGTTTCCAGCCGAAAATCCTAAAACTGGTTTGTTTAAGATCTGTATGTGGCCAAAAACGTGACAATATATTTACGTTACCATTGAAAACAAACAGAAAGCAAATATTACAAAAATATAAAGCTTTTAGAAGATAAAAAAAGTCAAACAGGCCTACAAAATTCCCACACATTGCACATGACCATTTTCAAAATCAAAATGGCCTTCGTTTATTCAGCTGCGAAAACCTTGGATTGTTTTTTTAAGAATCAAATGGCCTTCGGTCATCCAGTGCCAAAAATATATTGGATTGTTTTTTTAAGCAAAAATCTTGTATTCTTTCTGGTTGGATTGTTTTTTAAAGAATCAGGCGTCGTGATTGGTATATACGCGCAAGTGGTCAAACAAAGTCTGTAAAAATTATTGCATTTGGTATTGATGCGCATTTTAAAAATTTTGAGTTTCCTCCACAGGATTTGCCTATTGCAGACAGACAGACAGAATAGCAAGTAGAAACTACTATCATACTAAAATGAGTCATTTTCAAAGCAACCATAACCATGATCACCAGCTACAATTACATGCAACTTTATTTTGTACCTCCAGCATAGTTATTTTCAACAATTAGCACTAAAAGAACAAGACATAATGTATTTTAGTCCTACAGTTGTGCTATTTGTGGCAAGGCAAATGTCCTTTTTGATACAAATAAGGTTGTTCCGCAGGAACCTGTTTCTGATTTCTCCTGTCAATTGTGTTATATACCTTGATTTCGAGGTCCTGTGTTAGCGGTTTTTCTTGATTGTATATTTGATTAACTGATTGTGGAGAATGATCTGTAGCATCAGTTTTTTGAAATTAACTAATCATTTATTTTTTTTGGCTCAGAGTTGTTTTTTGCTATTTGGTAATGGTATTAAAATGGTCAAAGGTCCAATGAAGTGAGGCATAACAGGCCTATCAATAAGAAAATAACACCAGAGCTATATATTGCTCCCCCAAGATTACAATAATTTAAACTGGGTGAGCAATCTGAATATACGGAATAAGATTATAAACGCATATTTTATCACAAAGTCTCTTTTATTTATTTTATTTAATCTTTTTTATATATTTCGTTTTTTTTTACTATAAATATATCCATGTGAGATGAATTGATATTGCTCAGCTAGAAAAACTTTTTTTGGAATTGGGGGAGCAATTAATGGCTCAGCTAGTTTCTCATTTCTCAGAATTGGGTGAGCCTTTGCGTGAGCAAGAGCAATTGCCCTCCCCTTATTGATAGGCCTGCATAAAATCAGGGGGAATATCCAAGGTCTTTTAGGGTTTTGTGAAAGATGAGGCTGCTAAGTGAAAAAAACACAATGTTATAGACTTTTGGTAAAAAGCCAGTAAGCAGTACAAGTATATATATTTTGTAAATAGCACCTTATGCTGACATTCTTAAAAAGAGAAAATGGTTCTTAAGAAAATTCATTCCACCACCTTTTGTATGTTGTGTTCCTGAAAAATCCATAAACTAAGGTATATCTATAATTAGCCAATGTTTTTCTATATGGTCCTTACTCCCTAAAATTTTGTAAATGTTGGAAACTCTTCTAATTTATATTTCTATATACAGTTAGCTTGAACATCTAATAACTCAAACTTTTATCATCTCGAACCATTTGGGTCCCTTTCACTTTCGTTAATATTTTCTTATAAAAAACTGCGGGTCACTCAAACATTCGTTAATTCGACCCATTTTTCGTCTCTCTGAGGTTAAATCTTTGGATAACGAGAACTTTTTACTCCAGAAAAGGAAATCAATAACTAGATAAATGTCAGATTTTAATTTTTTTTTAAGTTTTAACTCCTGATGTAATATAGATAGATAATGTTGTCTGCCAACGAAAATTTAACTTACAAGGGATATGCATGTCTTTTTTACTGCCGAGATTGCACCTTTTCCTCCTAAGTGTTGCCCCACCTTTTGAACTTGAACTTAAACTGAATCTCATTTTAGACAAAATTCGACTTAACAGGAGCTTCATTTAACTTGAACATTCGTTATTTTCCTTGGTCCCTTAGGAGGTTTAAGTTACCAGGACATAACTGTATAGATGAATTACGAACCTTAACAAAACTTTATAAATTTCTGTATAAAGTGCCCCTCTAGTAAAGCAGACCATGTAACTATTTTAAATTGGCTATAGATTGCTTCAGATTTCAGTGTAGAGACATGTTTTGTATTTTTATGCAAGTGAAGCGAGTTGAACTTTGAAGAATGTCAGCGTAACGGGCCATCAACAATAACTGCATTATTGTAAGCAGGAGTGTCATCGCCTACCTTATCTTTCTGTATCTATATCTAATTATTAAACCCCAGCCCCATGCTATGATTTTACTAATTTTTAAATTATGTCAATTCTGGGGATTCTTGGAGAGAGCGGTGGGGTCTATTATTTAGTAGTTTTCTCTCATATCCGGAGTTGTGTAATAGTAAGCCATGTAAAACAGGTGGACACATTAGGCACAAACACTAATTGTCTTTGACAGTGTGAACTAACTGTTCTGTTTTCTAGACCTCACCTAATGGTAACTATTTTTTGGTTGATGGATTTCAATTTAGGAAGACAACTCTGTCCGGAAAGTCAGAATTTTCAAAAAAACTATAGTGTATCCCATAATACTAACTGAGGGGTTAGATGATTTCTAATTTGCCCTTATTTGGGAAAGGAGGTGTAAATTTTAAAAATTAAAGGAATCCTATTTACTAAGGGGTGGAGGATGGATGGTAAAAAAATTTAGTTGCATAAATATTTGAAAATAGTTTCGAAATATAAAATTTAAGTGAAGTTTTTCCCCTTCCAATCTCTACATTTGTCTGTTTGCAATTTTTTAACCCTTATTAGCCTTTTTCACTATCCCATATCAAATTTTTCAGGGTGCTGCAAATATGAAGTTGGTGTATAAGTGGAGGGTCTAATACTTAGCTAATGTGGTTATACCTAAACTTGGGTAGGATTGAAAATAAATAGAGGATATAAAAAGTCAAGAATTTTTGTCAAAAAACTTCAGGAAATTGTGAGGAAAACAAGGAGTTATTGAAAGGACACTCAAAAATATTGAAGGGACACCCTGGAATTGTTCTTTGATGACACGCAACGAAATTTTATGTGGAGAAAATTTAAGTGTTTAAATGGATCAAATTTTTGCCCTAGGCTAACTTTGAAACTACTTCGATTTTTGAAGAAATTAGGTCTTGTGTGTATAAAAAAACGTATCAACGGCACAAATCAACTGTCCATGCTCCTCGTCCACTTCTGCCCTAAATATATACATTAAAATTATCATCGTCCTCGTTGTCATCAACATCATGTTCTATTCAGAATAATTAAATGACCAAATCTTTGAACGCAAATATATATATTTTTTAAACGAAAAAATTAAATAAAAAGTTGTTAAACAGCTTTTTAAGCTCTGTGTACACAAGCTCCAAATTTAGGGGAATTTGTTTTGGGTAAAATTTAGAACAACATGGTTGGCAAGTTGTGAACAACTAAGCTCGGAATGTTTTAATAACAATTTTTATTGAATTTAGTTTTCGTGAAATATGAACTGCACATGGTAAAGCATTTCAGAGAAGGTATTTAACATATCGATTTCAAGTTGACTTTTTATTTTATAGATGTTGAAAAACTTTCACAAAATTTCAGCACATCCACTGAAACGCGGAATGCAACTTCTCCTATTAAAGATGCAGCTATAATCAACTCGTCTAAAGGTTCTAATTGTGACCACAATGTTAACGCGACAAAACCGGATTCCGCAAAACTAGATACGGCAAAACTGGATAATACAAAAACTGTTTCGACAAAACCGGTTTCGGCAATTGGTAAAATGAACATGGACGCCCTTTCCAAACAAAAGTTGACGTTTAATCCCAGATCTATTGAAAATATGGCCAAGAAGCTTAAGCGCAATCAAACTAACTTTGTAGAGGAGTGTTTAAAACAATCCAGGGAGAAGACTGCACCAACTGTAATTCCCAAACTTTCTAATATTTCGCCATGCACAGTCAGCCTGAATGACATGAAGATAGTACACCCAGAATCAGAAAATAAAATTTCTTATGATAAGAAATTCAAAACGACGTCACAAGTAAGAACTAAACAGTCATCTGCTTCTAATAAAAACGAAGGATCAATGGAGAAAACTTCTAAGAGTCTCTCCAGAGATATATCTGCTTGTTCTTCCTCTACCAAAGCTCCAATGGAGGAGTCTAACCAACCTAGTAAACTCTCTCGCAGTGTTAGTCCACCTTGCGTCATCGTGCTTGATGACGACGATAACGATGAAGCACAGCCAACACAACTTACGATTCTACGTCAACACGGTATGAAACCACGAATGGACAGGCAAAAGCCTGGCGATGTGTCGCCAAAAAAAATGTCGAAAAAGACAAAAATCAAACTACTTGCAAAAAAGTTGGAGTTTATGGAGAAACAGATTGCGACGTACAATGAACAAGAGTTGTCGTTGAAAGATATGTCGTCAGACGAAAGCGTATACTTGTTGGAAAGTAAATTGAAAGAGAAGTTCTTGAAAACGTGGAGACGTTATTGTGTTTTGGTTGGCGAGGATCCTGACGTAATCGTGGCTACGAAAAGAAAAATCAAAGTGACTAGTTCGCCTTTTCCGGAGATTAATCGCTCCGTACAAAATTACATTAATCGTACCGGAAGCTTTCCAAACTTATTTGAGATTAAACAAGTTTGTTTGCAAGCAAACGACAAACATCAACTTGACTTGAAGCTGAACGATCTTCATCACTGTGCTGTAGACGTCTTTACGGAAGTCGGGAGAAAACTGCAGAAGAATCGCGAGAAAGAAAGTCGACAAAATGGCGGCAATTTGTTGACGGATAAAGTTAAGTTAGAAGACGATCCAGCTCTTTATGATGATAACTTAAAGCGAAAACTGAAACACAATCGAAAGCTGGCGAAGAAGCGAACGGATGAAGTTTTTACGGACTTCGTTCGTCAACAGTTTGAACAAGAATCATGCGCAAATCACGCCGGAGAGGACAGTGAAAGTAGCGAGAGCGATCATCTTGAGGAAACTTTAGAGAAATTAAGAAAAAAAGATTTAATTCGAAATAAAGAACTGAAAAGAGAACTTGTCGGAAAAAAGGCGAGTTTACCGCCATCGAAGAAAGTACGGAAAGACAAAACTGTAATTAGCGTGACTGTTTCATCTTCACAAGAAGTCGACGAAGTGAATAAAAAGGTGGATTACATGGTAACTATCGATAGTCCACTGACTAAATCAAAAAAATTAAAATTACCTCCAAGACGAGAAAATTCCCCAAGACTTTTTGAGTTAGATCATTTAACAAGTTCCAGCAACGATAGTAATATCCCCAGCATGCATACGCCCCCTATTTCTTGCACATCTTCTGGAAAGTCTTCTAAAACAGAACTAAAGCCTTCAACCAATGATCGAGCTAAGGTCAAGCCTTTAACATTTACACACCCCAGCCCATCATTTTTCAAGGAATCTACTTTTCAATCCGCGCAACATCAAGAACATGCAAGGAAAGCTGGCCCTAGTTCTTACAGCAACTACTATTCCAAAAAAGCAAAGCAAAGCGCTAATGTCACAACCGACAACGAGCGTGAGGAAAATGAGAATATAGTCAAGACTTTGTTCACTGAACTGGAGGAAACTAAGAAAAAGAAGAAATCGCCGGCTAGTTACTATTCACAGAAAGAAAAGATCAGCTCTATTTTAAAGGGCATTGAACTTGAAAAGAACAAGAGCTCTGTTTTGAATGGCATTGAACTTGAAAGGAACAAAAGCTCTGTTTTAAAGGGCATTGAATTTGAAAAGAACAAAGGCATAGATAACACTCCTTCGTTTGATAGTAAACAAGAAGAAAATGAAAGAACATCGAAATTGCCATATGATAGATCAGCTTTACATACAAACTCGAGCAAACGTTCTTTGACTGATAAAAATATTTTGGGTATAACGAAAACGAACAACGAAAACGAGTATTCAAATTATACTTCGCCTCTTAGGAAATTTAGAAATAAAAATACGGAAGACGTGACACAAGCACGTCAAACGAAGTTGAACGTCGTAGTGATATCGGATGATGAAGATGAGTAAAAGTGCGAGCTGTATACCCTATCGAATAAAAAATGTCGAAGCAAAGTGATGGTAATTTTTGACGATTACAAAAATTTTGTCCCACAATAAGGTGCATTAAAAGAATTATTGTAAAAAGCTGTTTTTGGATATTTTTTACCGTCTTATATGCAAAAAGACTAAGAAGAAAAACGCGAATTTTTTTAAAGTGAAAATAAGAGCTGCTGTTCAATGTATAGCTCCCACCCCCTTTCCTCCTTCCCCAAGGTATGTTAAAATTATGGCCCCAAAAGTAGTTTCCGCTCGGTGCTTGCGAGTAAATTTTTGATATGTAACAGAAAAATATTTGGAAATCGTCTTATACTATATATCTATATATTTATATTTATTCTATTTATCTTTTATAATATATATTGTACGCTTTCCCAAATACGTTCGGGAACTAAAAAAAACTTTCACGTAGACTTAATTTTCCTGCAGAGTCGCTGACGCGAACAATTGGCTGTGCGATATATTTTCGCACATTTTGCTGGGCAAAGGTAGTTGTGTGCAAAATATTTCTTTTCTAACGAAAAAGAGTGAGATTACAGTTTCTCAATACTTGTTTTCAACATAAAATTATTCAAAGATTATGCATATTATAATCAAAATATTATCAGTGTTGGTTGGTAAATGTTTGAGGTCGAAAATGAATCAGGTATGACAAAGCAGATATGTCATACAATTTCTAGTATGACATGATCTTCGGGAAAAGTGGTACGAATCTCTCTTTGTGATATATAAAAGCTTGCTTTCTTTTTTATTAAAATCTATTTTATATAGAAATCACCTGTCATTTTCTAACGCTGTAATTCACTATGGACACTTAAGCCTTCATCTGCCCCATCTCCGTGCCCCTTATATAGAAACCAGTGTGTATTTGTCCAAATAATATTTGGACAAAATACACACAGAACCTTAAATTTCTCGATTTGTGAGTGAACCCCGGGGGAACACGAAACGAGATCGTTTTTAATATTTTTTTTGTAAAAATGATTTGTTAAACAGGACAGAGTACGGGGGCGTGTACTCTCAAGGTAAAAAAAAAAATTCCAAAGAAGTCTTCGCGTAGAAGAACTTTTTTCTCTACCTAACCAAAAGTCTCACCGGCTTTCTCATGACAAAAAGTATTGTCACGAGTCAGACACGAGGCTTGCTATTGTGATGGTGGAGTATGTCTGTTTCCCGTCAAGAATTTGCATTTAGTTATTGTTGTAAGATCGGCACGGAAAGAAAAAACAGCTCTCAATTAAAGCAACGTTTGAGATCTAACACTGTTAATTTGTGTGAAACTTTCAGCCCGCATCACGCTAAATTACATGAATCGTGATATCAGCATCGGCAAAATATACCTTGTTTCGAAGCCGGGTTGTCACTGACCGTGAAAACCCTAGAGTAGCCTGGAATTTTAAAAGGGGCAAGGTTGTCACTGGTCAGTTGTTACTTCATTGGTTAGACTGCTGTATATTACTGAAAGTAGAATGAGTTCCGTCCACAGTAAAATTTGTTTAGTACTGGGAAAGAGGATACTAACTAACAAATCATTTAAGTGTACTACTGATTGTCTAAACCTTTATGCTACCAACGTAATGACATAAAACATATGTTCAGTTTGCACAGGGCTGTTTTTTTTTACTTCACTTCCTTCTAATTTTTGGTAAAATTGCTATACACCATTACGAAGGCTTAAAGTCACCTGGATGTAACCCGCATTTATGTTTTACATGATTGTCATGGTTTTCAATTAATTTTTATTGAATTTCCGCGCCCGAAGGCGTAGGAAATTCTTTAAAACCGTCGTTTTTTATCTTTCGGAGCATTTTTTGAGAAAAAATCGACCCTGGGATTTCACGTTCCTCTGAGAGGAGGATAGTATTGGTAGAACTGACTAACTAACTAACCCTGTCCCAAATGGTCAATTGCAACGTCACAGATTTAAACTTCGTACCCAAACTCCCTAAGTACTGGAAAGTCATCTAAATGACGTTTCAGGCCAAAATTGGTATTTGTTTTCGACAAAATTTAGCACAGTTAACAAAAAAGTATGTTAAACATAATAGCGACATCATAATTTTGATTTTTGTCACCTAAATGTCATTTTGGCCAAAATTGGTCTAAAAATTAAAACTACTTTATTTTAAACAAAATTTGGCACAGTTAACAAATAAAGTATGCTGAACATGATGGTGACATCAAAATTTGATTTCCTGTTACCTAAATGTCATTTTGGGCCAAAATTGGTCCAAAAATTAAAACTACTTTATTTTCAACAAAAATTGGCACAGTTAATAAAAAAAGTATGCTGAACATGACGTTCACATCAAAATTTAGATTTTTTGTCAACTAAATGCCGTTTAAGACCATAAACGTTTCAATCGCAAGACTTTCAACCATGAATGATAGGCTGTATTTTTTGTTAGCAATTTCTTTTAAAATGTGAGTTTATTATGACACGTTTCGTTTTGTTTGCGTTTGTTGCAAGATATAATGTCACTTGTATGCTTTATCTTCAGAGCTTCGTGCACCAAACCTCTTCGAATGTTTGACACGATAACACAACGAATTAGCAGGTTGTCATCAAATATTTTTGTAGCGAGCAGAAATTCTTAGAGCCCCCAGGGCTTCTTGTTCTTATTTTAAATGCGAAGATTCTTTTTTGTTTTTAGGGTTTAGACTCCAAGTTAGTCTTAAAATTTAAACAACTCGCTATGCCATATTTAGGCTTTACATTCTAATCTTGTAACCAGAGATTCCTTTTCGCTGTTAGAAGTGGCTTCTTTTGTACTTGCCACATATCTGGAAGCGAAAGAGAGGCCCTGGTGCAGAGATTTTTCACATCCATCCTCTGAACACTTTCCCCTCACTTTCCACTTTGACTGTAACAGAGTTTAAACAGAACATATTTTTTGGGAAATTCTCTTTTGTGTTGAGTTCAAGCTAGAATTAAAAATATTTGTCATTATAGGAGGTGAGCCAGCCCGCCTATAGGCGGGCTGGCTCGTTTTTTCAATATGGGACGGGTTGGTAGGGTGGGTTGACTCGGTTCATATAACATCAATTTGCCGAGTCAGGGCCGGGTTGAAAAAGAAGAGCATGCGCAATGCGATCCAAAACAGAAGAAAAACAATAATTGCGACCAAAGCAGCAGACAAGAAGGTTAAATGGAGTCAGAACATGTGGAGCAGCCTACGTGGATTTTACTGTTGGTGTTTCAAACGTTTTAAGTTTCCTTCGTTTTGTAAAAAATATGTATTAGGCGATTTCTTCAAAGCAATGACAAATACAGAACACCTTGGATTTTCGAGAAAACGTTTTAAGTTTCCTTCGTTTTGTAAATAATATGTATTAGGCGATTTCTGCGAAGCAATGACAGTAGCTTTTTTTTCCAAATAACTTTTCAAAAACGAGGAACTTATTTTCGCGATTAGTCATCTTTTGCGGAACTTATTTTTGCAATTTGCTCTGAAAAGTGCAATTTTACAGAACCTAATTTTACGAATGGTGACACAAATCGCAAAAAGCCCACATTCCGCAAAAATTACACCCTTACACCTTAAGTTAGGGTATTTATTTTTGGAAGTTATACTCTGTCAATATAAAAAGGCAATGAGAAAAAATAATTAATTTCCATATTTTTACTTGTAGCGCCGAACATGTAAACTTGCCTGAAATTACTAATTTTATTTGCCATCAACGTGTACAACTGATGCTATCATTATATTGCTACCGACTAAGGTCTGGGCGCTAGCAAACGGTACATTTTGCGACAAGGTAATTTGTTTATTTTTTACCACATCATATGATAAATCACGCTGCTCAGGAGCATGTTGTACAGCAATGTAGACTTCTGTCGGAACCCCATTCTCCCCATCTTGGTTTTCGCTAATAAAATTACTGATCGCTCGCAATGCATCCTGGGTAGCGCTATTTGACGATTTTTCATTGGTGGATAATACGAGGACGTTTTGACCATCCGAGGGATTAACTTCGTCGTTAGTAATCAAGACCGCGTTATGATCACTGATTGAAACAATAACTCCTTCGTCTTCCGGCATTTTGGCACTCTTAGATTCTTCTACGCATTGTTGTTTATATTTCATAAAAGCTTTATTAATAATCTCTCTTGTACATTCTACACCATGCGCGCTTTTAATATGCGACTTCAAATGTGAGCCCTTCTTATAAGCTTTATCGCAATTGTCGTAAGGACATGGGTATCTACGATCATTCGTATGAACGTTTCTGAAATGATCGCCAACTTGGTGTTTGCGTTTGAAGGTTGCACCACATATATCGCATTTAAACTTTCTTTCCGTGCTGTGCACGCCTTCGATATGGTTTTTTAAATTATGAGCCGAAGCAAACGTTTTATGACAAATTTCACAACATCCAAAAAATTTTGGAACATCTACATGCACGTGCTTTTTATGTCTATCTAAATTCAGTTTCGACATGAACACCTTTTTACATACGTCGCAATCATACGACTGTTCTCCTACACCGTGTATGTTACGCAGGTGACCTTGCAAGCTATACTTCATCTTAAATAACGAACCGCAAACAGTGCACATGTGCTTACGCTCGTCAGTATGAAAACATTTTAAATGTCTGTTCAAAGCGTGCAAGTCTTTAAAACCTTTGTTGCAAGGTTCGCATAAAAACTTTCTCGATGTAACATGTACCTTCCTCGCGTGATCATTCATTCTTAACGGCGTTAGGAACTTTTTACCGCACGTGTCACACGCGTAGTGGTGTTCGCCATTATGTTTAGCGTTGATGTGCAGACCCAAACTTCTTTGCGTATCAAGGCTTTCCTCACAACAAGGACATGGATAGCTGTATCGTGAACCTCTCACTGCAACACCTCCAGTGTTTTTAACCATGCTTTCGCAGCGATAACTCTTTTTCAAATTGGCTTTAAGATCACCGAAATCCTTCTCATTTCTCTCGCATTTCTTTTTTTCATCGTTAGCAATCGTCTCTGCATGACTTTCTTTTTGGTGAAGTTGAAAATCTTCGATATTACGGAAATCAAGAGCGCATAGTTGGCATTTTACCCTGTTTATCTTTCTTTCGCTTTTATGTTCCTTGGCGCTGCTCGTACTACAATTGCAAGGATTCTCCATGCATTTCTCCAAGTTACTTTCCGTTGCGTCAGTCATAGCACATAGCGCTTCTTTTAGGATAACAATAGCACGTAGAATTTTTTATTCATCTAAAACAAAACAAAAAAGTTTGGCTAAATTTAAATAGCATATTCAGCATGGTATTAAAACTGTGAAAAGCATAACTTTAAAAGTTTCTCTCGAAGTACTGTGAAAATTACAAAAATAAGAAACAACAATCATGGCTGTAATAAGTTCAAACTAGGTGAGGAACCGCAGCTTATGAACTCTTACCAACTCCTTTTTTCCTAGATATAATTTCGTAGCGTTTAGTTCAATTCGATGACGAACAATAGTAACAATAACAACACCAAACAACAACAACACGATGAAAATAAATACAACATTGATAATAGTAATAACAAACAACACAACAACACGACAACAACAACATAACAACGACGGGAAAGGATCGGAATAGTTATTTATAACTGCGTGTAACAATAAAAAATATATGTGCTAATACAAAAGATAAATAAAGTTGCCTAAAATTCTGAATAAGTTATATCAAGACTTCTTAAAACGTGTCAAATTCTCAAATTGTTTAAATTTCCTAAAGTTTCTTACAAAACTGAATAACAGCATACTGTCCAGAAGTCATCCAGTTTTGATCTCTAGCTGCCAACTCTTTATCTTTACCAGGTTGTAAGCCAACCACTAAGTCGGCTTTCAATGTTCTTAACGCACATAGTGGTGCGGGGCAGAAACCATACAATGCATTGTCGAAGGTTGTTGTAAACGGCCAACTTCTGTCACCAATCAGCTTTCGGTAGTTTAGATCCCCTTTGAAGATGAGTAATTGAGATTCTGACAAGTCCGAATATAACTTGGAATCAAACTCTTTCATGGCGGCGAAGTCATGGGGCAAAGTCCAATACATGTTTTGAACAATAACAAAGGTTTTGTTGTTTAGCCGTGTTTGCCAACGTTGGCCAAGCGCTTTAACAGCTTCATTTGTGGAATCACAGCATTGTTTAACAGTCCATTCGAAATCAAATTTTGATGTATCCGACACAAACCATGGTATTTCTTTTACATGAAAATACACGACTTCACAAAATTGTTTATCGAGCAGGAACTCTGCAAAACACAAATCAGAATATAATTCAAAGCCAGCGTTATCTAATACAAAATCGATTCTCGCTTGTTTACCATTTGATTTGATGGTATTCACATGTTTCCATACTTGTTCAGTGTGATTACTTATAATATGAGCAAGGAGATCTTTCAACTGACTGCTTTCTTTGAGTTGGTTGGAAACTTGCGTACCGGCTGAGATGGATAGGTCACATTTGTTTCCCCAGAGACAATACTAACAATACAAAAGAGAGACAAGTAAAACATTACAATACCCTTCAAAACACTTTTAATGGAGTTTTTCAATTCATTGAAAGGTTAGATCATTAAAACAATATTGTACCTCCAGAAGCATTTCAAAATCTAGTTGCAGTTTCTCGGCACTGCCTTGTTCCACTGAGTTTGTGGTTTTCACAAATTGCATCACATAGCTTGCCAAAGTTTGCATCGGTTTCTCCGATGAAAAGAATGCTTTAGACTTCTGCTCAAAAAATGGATCAAACAAGGTGTGATGTTGACTGCAAAAATAAATAAATGGTTAAACAAAAATAACTGTCAATTGTACTAGAACAAAAGCTAATTAAGATCAGCTTAAGCTTCTGTGTAGAGTCAGTAGACATTGTTACATTCCTGAAGGAAATACAAACATAGCTACCTCAACTGCATTGCTTCAAATATTCTCCGGTACATATAACACTCACAAGCCAACCATGCTACACTATACCAGGATGGGGTGCTTTTACCTTCTTCTAAGACAGGTGCTTCTTTGAAAAATACATTCCATAAAATAGAATCTTTGTAATTATCTTCGATTGGTTTGATATCTTTATCTGTTTGCATTTCATTCTTTAATTTAGAGAATTTAGCAACAATGTTTTTTGCATCTTCGGCTTTAACCTATTAAAGAAATGTTCTCCATGAAACCAACGTTCTTATGATTGTGAAAATGCTTATTCTCAGGACTTAAAAACATTAGAAATAGCCAAAATTTAAATACACGATTTACACCACCTTGCTACATCTTAGATTGTTTACAGAAAGACATTAAAAAATGTCTTCAATATAACAAGTTCCCTAAATTATTCACTGGAACCAATTTCTGCAAAATTGACAAATTGAAAAATTCGTGAAAAATTCCAGAAAAACTAATTCTGTTCAGGCAACCACCATGTAAGTAATTAGCAAACACAAAAATCCTTTTTTCTTTTCAGTCAAATAAACTTAATAAAGCAAGAATTGAATTTCTAAATATGTAAATATGCATAAAAAGTCAAGGGACTGAAGGCTATCTAGAATTTGGAGTTGCGTATCACCTTTAAACTTATTCTCAGTTTTTTAAACTTAATAATAGAAAAAATAGTGCTAAAGGTGAGTTTGCCAAACCTTCAGAAGCGTGCATAATAAGAGATTAGCAGTAGGACATAAGGCCAACAAAAACTTAGTGGCCAGCCAGTGATGCATGGAAATCATTAGAATACATTTTTTTTTTTCACTCATAAAAGGAAAATGAGTATGTCTCTTTCGCTGTCAGTATTTTTAGTACTTATTACCCAATTTGTAAGATGTTACCTTATTACCAAACAGAGAGAAACAAAAAGTCATTTACCGGTAACCTTCAGTAAACTGGGGATGAACAAAGCTGTGTCCCCCCCCCAAGCAACAAAAATTTGTTGCCTGAAATCTTCAAGGTTAAAGTCACGTCTTTAGAAGGACCAACTAATTTCATGAAAGATCATTTACAAAAATTCCCTAATGACCAAGCATATACAATGTAAGCACAACAAACGTTTACCTCATCTTTTTCAGCATGATAGTTACTCGCCAGTCTACTGAACACATCAATAACTTTTGTTAAAATGTTGGGCAATCGATCTCGTATTGTGAAAAATGCAAAGGAACTAAAACAACATCAAAATAATAGATAAACGAAAGCTAGAAAAAAAAGTTGTTACCATGTAAATGTATGTATGCAGTCTTGAATGATGGATGTTGAGGTGTTAGAAAAGCAGACAGGCAAATAGCATAAATCATGTTGGCAAAAACTTGTAGTTAAGAGTTTGAAAATGTAAAAAAAAAATCTGTAAGGGAATTTTAAATATTTAATTATTAATTATTTTGCCTCACACAATACAAAGATTATTTTTTAAATCCCTTCATTTTCATCTGTCATGTCACAAGTCAGAAAGCTACTTTTTAAGAAGAATGATTAAAACAATGTGATATCTCACCACTTGTAATTGTAGGGGTCTAAAATAGGGAGAGTAGGGAGGGGGAAATTCCAGTCGAAAATTGATATTTCAGTGGAGATAAGTGTCATAATAGTAGAGAGGAACTTAGAATACAATGGAATTTGTTTTTAAAAGAAAGTGATGGGTCAACAAGCAGTTCTGTTGCATTGTCCTAAAACATTTTGCTATTGTTTAATAGTATGGTTTCTTTTAATTTCCCTGACAACATTTGACACAATAAAGTAATGCTTCCTAAACTTTCAGAGTAATGAGTTCAAAGAAATTGCCAGAGCTAGCTATAGTTAAGGCCACAGTCGAAAATATGTTTGGTTAGCGTCATTTCTAATTACAAAAATGAGTGGATCGGTCGGTTGGATAAAAATTTTTCACGAAAAATTACAAAAATACTACATTTCGCAGCCTTATTTTGTTATTCGTTTTAAATGTACACCAGCTGTATTTTTAGTCTCCGTTTCAAGTTCAGTCAACGTCGTTGTCCCATGGTTTTCGCTCGTATTGCTGCATAAAAGCGAAGTAGGAAAATATAGCACTGAGTAGCGCAACGCAGTCCCCTATCGAAATAACATTCGGACGTAACAACCATAATTCGGAGGACCACTGAAAAGGTAAATGGTGGATTTTGTTGCGTGTCAGAGATTGTTTGTGGATTGTTTGGTTTATTATTTAAAAATTTACCGACTCCTGACTCGACTCTCGCCTTTCAAAGTGAGTCGGTCGGGTGACGCTAACCAATTATATTTTTGAGGGTGGCCTAATATATATAGCTAGACCACTTCCTGTATAACATAGTTGTTTTTTATTTCATTTGCGCACTTTTGTGTAGGTAAAAAAAGCAGGCCTCACGCAGGGTAAAATAGCTATAATTGAAGATTAAAGATTATTTGGGTAACATAAGATCCAAGAGAAACTGGAATTAAATTTTAGCTAGCTAGCTAGCTAACTGTATTTTAACAATATTTCCTCTTTCCTGACAGAGTAGACACCCTGGATTACAGATAAAGATGGCAACTAAAAATTTTAAAGGTTGCTAAAGAAAACGAACTCAAAAAATACGATAAAATCATTAGGCTACCTTTTTTGAACTCCAGACAGTGACACTGGACGGGAATCCTGCTCGCCAGCCATTTTGTCCTGGATATGATTAATTGTTTCTATACTCCACCGTTTCAAATTTGAACTTTTCACCACCGTAGAGATTTTAATTTTTGGACTTGGAGTCCCTTTTCTTTTTTTTCCATCCTTGTTTACTATAAAAATGAAATTCCGTAACAATAAAACTATTTCTTTCTACGAAATGTATTTTTTGCATGGTTTTTTCTTATCCAATTTGTCGTTTAAAAATATAAACAATTGTTTCGCTATTCAATATTCCGTAAAATACACAAAGAAAACGAAAGTAGAAGCGATTGAAAATGGTCGACGTAAACACGTTAATCTCAGTGGCAGATAAAATTTATGAAGCAATTTCAATAACACTCAGTCCATTGGCATCACAGGTTGAAAGGAAACAGGCCTATCAGGTATTTTTTGCTTATATTTAGGGTGGTTCGCTCGTGGCTGATTGGCTAAAATAGATCCTACAGTCAGAAAAAACTGATAATTAGCCTGTCATATATTGATTGTAGTTTATATGCCATCCCCGTGTTCTTCATACCAGACGACGTCTTTTCATTGTTCTTCCATAACCTCAGGGTAGTCCGTTGTTGTTTCAAGAGCATCATAAGTTAAATCAGGTAATTATATGGTATACAGCTAGCTAATATTATACGATACACGGCTGTTTCGCTACGGTCAAATCGCGGACAAAACTAAAATGGCTTCCACAATTTTTTTGGAAATTTTGTGTTTTTATCATTTTTTAAGTTATTGAAACTTTTTTTGTGTTGTTTTAATTTTACTGAATTAAAAAGTATTAAAACGTTCTACTTTTCCCCTTTTTAAATATATAAATATGTTATACATGTGTGTTATAAATTTCGAGTTATTTCGTCGAACAAAACACACAAAACTAAAAAAAACATTATTTTTGGCGAAAGTATACCATCTTTCCAACCTTGTGCCAACACCGCGCTACTAGCTACGGACTTGAAAATTGGTATGGGGGGCCTGGAAACATGGTTCTATTGGCCGGTACCGTGCACCGTTCGTCTCGCAAACTATAAACTACTTAAATTTTAAGTTAAAGTCTTCTTTAGGCGCTAAAAAAGAGGAGAAAAAGTTGCCAAAGTGGTGCACAGCAATTTGATGTAGTGTGATCCCTTTTCTGTTTAATTAAATAATTATCTAAACTTCTAAGCAAGTCACAGTGATGGCGTTTAATGTTTTAGTAGGTATGGTTTTTCCCAGCAAAATTACGGCAACCCGGTGTTTACTTTTGACTTGATTGCTCGACCCGGGAATTCTAATCCGAAACCGGGATTTTTTAAAAATGTTGGAATAAGCGAGACAACAGTGTCTTAGCAATTTTGAAGCTAGCTAAAGTTTGGCAGAGCACGAGGTAAGGGAAAAACAGTAAACTACTTTATTTTGTAGGGATTTTAATATTATTTTTTGCTATAATATCACCCTTGGTTTTAAGAAATTGTTTTATAGCTTGTAAAACTTTAAACGTGGCTAATTGTTATCTTTTTTAATCTTTTTTCTTCTGTTTTGTATTTTTCTTAAAGAGTAGCTATTTTTGGTCCTACAGTTTTGCATTTTGCATCGTGTTTTGTAGCTAAATCACTTAATACTTCTTTTTTATATTTAGTTAAGACTTTGGTGGGCTCTTTCAAGATAAAATTGTTGCAATCAAAGATGTTTATGGCTAGCTAGCTAGCTAATCTTGGCTTTATCACAAGATTGGGTGCTATTTTATACAATTTATAAAGAAACACAAAATGATTGCTTTGTATATATTTAATGTATATAATAAATAAACTATTTATGCACAACTTGAGATATTTTCTACTAACATGATAAACTAGAATGTTGAAACTGTCGACTCTGAATGCTGTTTTATTAAATGTATGATGTCACATATTTGGCCCGAAAACCCTTAGGACCAAAAGTGACCCTTTGGACAATTTCGGACAGATAAATATTACATCTACATCATCTTTAATGGCCTCAGAATCCAAAGTAATGTTTTTTATTCAGTTAATAAACAAATTTTAAGCATACATTCAGGCTCTAAAGGCCGTTTTTCACATAATTTCTCACATTTGGCCCAAAAATAACCCTTTGGACAATTTCGGACAGACTAATATGTCATCTACATCATCTTTAATGGCCTTAGAATCCAAAGTAATGTTTTTTGTTCAGTTAATAAACAAACTTTAAGCATACATTGAGGCTCAAGGCCGTTTTTCACATAGGTCTCACATTTGGCCCAAAAATAACCCTTTGGACAATTTCTAATATTTTTTAATAAAATTAATTAATTTTTATTCCAGATATTTAACCTAACCTGTGGACCATAAAAAACATGTTTCCTTAACTTTATTCTAGAGATATTGTGGAAGACATTCATCTAAATGATAATTTTTAAGTCATTTTTAGAAATTTTGGCCTAAATATACCAATTTCGGACAGGTGTCCAAAAATTTTTTTCTTTTAATAATATGGACAATTTATCTGAGATTATTATTCTTTTTACAGAATATAAAAATTTTATTTCGTTCTTGAGATATCTTGTTTTAACTGAGAGGGTAATTCGAATTATTTTTTCGTAACATTTTTGTCCGCTTCGAAACAGCTGTGATATGACAGCTGCCATATTTGTTTTGATTATGCTGGCCGCCGGGGTTTGAAATTTTTATTTAACCAGAACATGCTATGGAACTAGATAGCTATGGAAAAATCAATATCGAAAAAAAGTGTGAAAATTTATAAATGAAAAGATCTCTAGCTACCTATAGTTAGCTGTAGCTATAAGCGGCTAATTATACTGTACTTACACAGTCCTTTTCAGGAGAGGCTTTTACCACGCACACGCCTAAATGGTTTTAGGCGTGTGATTAATCACAAATAAATATTGAGTTTTCAAAATCAACCTATAAAATCCATTTTGTAGTGTGCAATGGCTGCCCTTGAAATAATAATTGTTAGAGACTTGGTCGAAGATAGATAATGTGCTTATTTTACATGGCTAGCCTCACAAATATCGAGGGATATACCCTGTCTATTATTTCCAGGAGGGGCAACTGCCTAGATGGAGAGTCCTAGAGTATTTAATGCTCTTTTTGAGATACGCAGACCCAATTAAGGCCCACACTCTACTAGAAAACTCCTGGCAACATCCAACGGCACACACAATGTGCTCTCCCCAATTTCCCTCACATGGCTTGGGTTAACCCGGGCCTATGGTAACATTTACTCCCCTATGTTAAATCGCCGTCAAGAGGAATCGAACCCTGTGGTTATAGCTCTCGTAATCTGTGTCTCCGGCACAGATTACGAGAGCTATAACCACTAATCTACGGCATCACAACTAATCTACAGCACCACGTTGAACACTTTTAGATCTCAGAAATTATTGAATAGTTCTGGTCCTTTTAATCCACAAGATAAACGTCGATGAAGCATGGATGAAGCAAGTCTGCAAAACTGCACTTACAGGCGGAATATACATTTTATCATGGATTTAATTGTATATAGATAATTTCTTCATTTGAAAAAAACAATTGGAAACCATAGCAGGTCCGAATTTTATGGATTTTTTCTTTATGCCTGTAAAATCGAAACCCACGTGCGGTATTTTTTTTCTGTGAAAATTTTGTTAAAGTGTAGCTGAACTTTTTGAAGTTTTATATAAGCCACATGGATAAAGATTTTTTTAATTTGAAAACCAAGCATATTTTTGCCTATTTGCGAATCATCGCACACCTACTCAAATATTCCTGAAAAAGGCTGTTACAGTACTGAAGTTTGTTTTTTAAATCAAAAATATTTTCCTCGTCGTAAGCTTCCTACGGGCCAAACCAACCGTAATTTTCACGAAAACAAAAAAATAAAAATATCAAGCAAAAAGTTTGAAAAATGAAAACAAACAAACATTTTCTTATCCCATCCCGTGAAAAAATGATTATTGTTGTAACACCATCCTATGTTATAATTATTATATGTTTAAAATTACGCTTGCTAAAATCTAATACTGCAAGACTTTTAGTCAATACCATTTAGGAAAAATATTAGGAACAAGGTAGAATAGGCTTGTCGTAACACCCTTCTCTGTTTTGAATCTAAATAAATAGTTTAAATGCTGCGGCTTTAATTATTGTCAACTAAACTACCGTTCATAAAAAGATTTTGCACTTAAATTTAGATTTTCTTACTGCGCAAAAAATACATGCGCCATTTTGCATGTTGAAAACAATAGAATTCATGTCTTGTTCGCGAAATTTAATTAGCTCATGTGAACTGCGTGTGTCCCATTGTTGTATTAAATTGCTTCATCAAGAGATTAACGGAAGAAAATAAAATTTAATAAAGATTTAAGTTTCTATTGTTTATACTCACGAACGGCAATGTTAAAGCATTTATTTATAAATGTTATGTTTTCTGTGATGCTCAATTTTATTTCTTTTTACACAAAGCTAAATGTTATACTTCGCACATAAAATATACGTAACTCTTTAAAAATTGTGCAAAGCATTTTCTTATAAAAGTTAGTGTTTTGACAAAAATTACAATTGGCTTCTGGAAAATGGAAACAAACGAAATAAAAACATTGTTTTAATGTTCAGATGATCGTCCTAAGAACAAAAAGAGATGTTAGAAATGTTTTTTAGATCGCATATTAAAAACTTAAGAACGAAAAGCGGCGATAGAAAAGCTTTTTTAGATTGCATTTTAAAATTTAGGAACAAAGAACGACGATAGAAATGCTTTTTTAGATTGTGTTTTAAAAGTTTAAGAACGAAAACCAGCAATAGAAAAGCTTTTTTAGATCGCATTTCTAAAGTTTAAAAACGAAAAGCAGCGATAGAAATGCTTTTTTAGATCGCATTTTAAAAGTTTAATAACAAAAACCAGCAATAGAAAAGCTCTCACAATGAGTGTTTAGATCTGTCAAGAACGTCAAAAGTCAGATTTTTAGATTTTTTTTTCTGCGGTATTGAAATTGATTTTTTTTGAAATCTTATCGTGAAGGAAAAAGTTCTGAAAGTAGGGTTTTTCTGTTTGCGGTGTTAAACGTTGCTTTTTATAAGAAGAACTTGTAAAAGTTTTGCATGTTAAAAATTATTCTTCAATGATAAAGAAATATTACTAAAAGTTTTAAAAAGTAGAAGCATTAGTTTTTTTTAAATATTACATGTTATGTTCGTTCTTTTTTCTAAAATAATATATTTCAATAGCCTTCGCGATCATTAACAGATATAAACAATAACATGAATGTTACATGTGACAACAAAAGGATTTATCAAATCTTATTGTTATGTCTTCCGCATGACGATAGCAATAGAAAGCAATTAAGTTCATGTGTAAACAAAAGATATGTGAACCTTCTTTATGTAGACATAGGATCGTTACACGAGGTCGTAAAACTTCCATACATGTAAAGTTACATGCAGGCGGTACTGTATCTCCTCCCCATTGCTGCAATTTATTTTATCATGTACATAGTGAAAATTATATAAACATTAGAAAAAAATGTTCCGTACATCGCTGTTATAGACAATCAATGATTATTATTATGTTGTCTATTATTATCTCAGCAATTGGAGACAGAAAGTTAAGACTGAGAGTGTCACTAGGTCAGACACTCGGTTTTCGTGTTTAGGGTTCGCAAGTTTAAATGCCCCCACTTGTCTCGAGCACAAAAAAAGAGAAAAACACAGAACTAAAAAACAAACGAAAATTATGCTTTTAACACCCTCCTCCATTGTTATTTATTATTTTTGTTGTTCCGACCATCAATACCATCGATAATAATACGCGCTCACGATGTTAGGTGTTCTTATTCAAGTACTGTACCATATAATTATCCTACCTCAACTAAATATCCTGGTACAGGCTAATTATCAGTTATTAAGTGATCAACCATTTTCAATCACAATATATTTCGACTTTTGTCATCATCAGGTAAAATCTAAAATAATAGTAAAATCAGTTGATACAAGTTAAAAAGTATCAACAACATACTAAGCTAAAAATAATATTGGATTATATCCAATTATATCCTGGAACTCACAGGAATGTTGTACCAAATGTTAAAGATCACCAACAAAAAAACAGATTGCAGCATACGTTAAATCGTGCCTAAGACCATCGATTTAATGTTGGTGATACTGTACTTGTTGCTGATGAAACACCACACACAAAAAATTTACTCCATGTTGAAAGTCAACACCATTTTTCTTTTCTGCAGTCAAAGGAAACGCAATGTTCTTACAACACAGTAACATGCTGGAAAATTTTCCTTTTTCATTATTTTACTTCCCACACTTTTAATTTCTGTTTATATTGTCATGCTTGTCAAAGTAAAGAAATAAAAGCAAACCTTGCATCTCTGAAACTAATGCTTTTCATGTTGGACAGGAGTCGGGTTGTAATCTGTCAGAATTTTATTAAAATAGACCAACAAAAAATAAAATTGGTGCTATGTGTGCGAAACTTTCAGAAGTCTTTATTAGATATCTTTTGGATGATTTACCTTGGGTTTGGACAAAAAGGAGCTTTGGATTTTTTTTCACCTTCCAGGCATCTCTTTGGCAATTATATAAATTTCTATGCTTTCAGGTTGTAGATGAATTCCATGACTCGCCATTATGTTCTGACGTTGGCATTTATCTTTTCAATAACAAAAGCAAATTTGACACTGCAATTCGGAAATGTGGGTTACAGTTAGTGGAGCATTACATTATGTATGTTTGATTTTTTACGAAGTATATGAGTTGTGTTTTTGAAATTAAAATATTTTTTTCTTTTTGTTTATTTTAATTTAGTTCAAAGTGGAATCAATGTGATGAATTGAAAAGACACTCTTTCAAACTAGAGGCTGTAAAACTAATAGAGCATGTAAGTTTTGTTTCTATTGGATGGTCTTGCTAATTAACATGTAGAAAAAAACAAACATGGCTGAAAAATTCAGCAAATAAAAAAATCTATGTTGTATCAGCCAAGAAATAAAACCTGCTATTTTTTCAAATATGTTTGTACTTTCTTTGTTGATAAAAATTTAAATTATCTCTATTGCATGAGCTTACCGTATTACTCTATCATTCCCCCAGTGGGATTGGGATTTCAGCCGTAGAAAAAAGCAAGGTTTGCTAGAGAGGTGAAATATTAGGGAGGAAAGATTCCTGAAAACCAAGTTGATATTATTCCCAATAAAAAGAAATCAGCAAGAAAATACAGAATTCTGACGGTAAAAAACTAGAGAGGCAGAAGTAGTAAAGATGTGGGAATAATAGAGTAAACACAGTAACAAGTTTTTTTGAACCTTGTCTTTTATTTCTATTTTTTTTTAAATGTTTTGCATAAAAGACTTTGTAATTTTTTTTATAAAAAGTGTTACAGACCTTGATACAAGCTTAACTTCAGTACAAAGTCTATAGCTTATGTTTTGTTACTGATTTCTGTTTTGTTACTGATTTCTGTTTTGTTACTGATTTCTGTCTTGTTACTGATTTCTGTTTTGTTACTGATTTCTGTTTTAGGCACAGTTCAATGAACCAACATATCTAAAGGAAGCTGTTGTAAAAGTAATCGTTGAAATTATTAAGCGTTCCTGGCCGCAACAGTGGGATTCCTTGTTTCAAGACTTATCAAACTTACAAGCGTTAGGGGTTTGTTGCAACATTTTACATTTATTATGCTAAGTTTAGGTATGATGGTAATTAGTGTAAAAGGGCTTTTAAAAAGTGCACCTTCTCTAAAGGCCGAGTACATTTAAGGTAAAGAAAGTCCTAGGTTAATTTAAAGGAATTTCTGCATTAAAAATAGTATATGGAGGATAAAAAGGTGTCAAGTCTTCTGAAATTCTTTCTAAAAAAATTTCACTCACAAGTTATTCAAGATTTAAAATTTGGTAACTTATAATGTCATTAGAAGTTTTATTGCACTTCGAAAGAAGATCACCATTTGAACCATTATAAAAGACTCTTATTTACTTTGTGGGTCGTTTACTGTGCATGTATATTTTACATCCAGATCAATTAAACGATCAGGTGCTCTATTTATAAAAACACGTTTCAGACAAAAATTTATTTTCGGTTAATTATCTTGTGACATGAAGTCTTAGTCCTGACAACTTGACCCTCTCCTAGCACAAATTGTAGTTGCTATAATGTGGTGAATATAATTTATTGGTTTTTCTCAACACCCAAAAGACATTTTTATTTATTTTATTTACTAGGTAAATTGCCTGTAGAAAAATCCACTTTATTAGGAAGGCAAACAGGCTGCAGATATATTTTGATAATGTCTTTTACCTGGTGTTTCTGAGCTGGAAAAGCCAATTTAAATATGGAAGGGTTGTTTGTTTTTGATGAACAGTTAGGAGATGTTTGGGTTTGGAGGCTTTTTTATGACTTCATCCACCTGTTCTGTATAATACAGGTGATTTGGCTGAGCTTTGTGGAACTGGTCCAAATTTGGTCGCAGGTGGCTCTTAGTTATACCCAGGCGATATTTGACATCAGGTATTTCACCTGTTTCCAAGTTATTTAGCATCAAACTTAAAGTGCAATTTAATGACTTTACTACTAATAATAATTGTCTGTCAAAAAAAAGCCAATTCAAAAGATGTGTTAAGAAGGTAATAATGATCTAGCCACTGGTTATCTAACAAAGGTTATGTTATGCAGAGTTACTTTTCCATAAAACACAGCTTCAGTAACTTTCTTGGTGTTTTACATAGGTGACTGTTTTAATAGGTGCTGATGGGCTAACTAACTTCTGCATAAAATAGGATTTTTGTTATGTGTCATCATTTGACTCTTAGGATGCCCAACTAGAATTGGTTTTGATCATCCTTATGCGTCTTTCTGAAGATATAAATGGTCTCGATGCAAAACTGACATCAATGCGAATGAAAGAAATGTTGACAACACTCAATGATAATATGGAAGACTTGTTCATATTTTTTATTGAGACACTACAAACCAAAGTTATGTTGTTAAAAGAGAAGGTATTATATCGCGTATTGTTTAATTAGTAAACCCTTTTTAATCTAAATTAGCTACTTTCGCTTTAAGTCAAAAAATGATAGGAATAACTGGGTTAATTTAGAAAACAATGTTGCTTTAAATTTTTTTATCTTGCAATTTGAAAGAATTACGAGGGGCACAGTTATAAAATGTGCTATTAGTGTTAGGGTTAATATATGCTATTTGTTTCCTTTTTAAGTAGCTCATAAATTTTACTTTCTTCTGTCAGTTGTGGAATATAATAACTGCACCAATGATTCTGAATTTATATAGCAAAACATTGTCAGGCTAATTTTAAGTTTTGTTATATAAAATGTCAACATCGTCAAATTTAAAAAAAAATTCTGTTAGCATGACATGTCATGTGTTTTCTTTTCATATATAGATTGATGACACAACTTTGCGACTTGCTGAGGCATCGATTTTCACCATTACAGCATATGCATCATGGGTTAAATTTGACCACCTCATTGCAAAAAATAAAATTCTTTTCCAAGTGTTGGTTTGGCTTCTCGAAGTTGACAAGCTTAAATCTCATGTTTGCAATTGCTTGAGCATAATTTTTGAAAGAAAGGTTAGCAATCTTTGTTATCTTTCTTCAGGGTCCTAAGTCTGTCCAAAGTCTATATTAAAGTCTAGTTTGGTTATATATATTATTTTGGTTTAGTTGAATAATTTTTTTTATCAAATGAGCAATTTTTTTTAAAAAATAGAAGGAGAGCAATTTCCATCAAAAGCAAAAGCTAATTATTGACATTATACATGATGTAAGGTGTGAAATGCAAAGCAGTTTTATTGTTCACAGAAATTGTTTACTTCTCAGGCAGAAAACGAAAAGAGGGTGGAATTGTTGATTATTTTGTCTGAAGATGCACTGGGTATCGTAAAAAAGGCTGCTCTGTGAGTATAGTGTAGTATCGTTATAAACCTAATCACGTCATCTCCCTGATATTGATTTATTTCTTAAATAATGGTTTTACCATGTAAATTTCTCAAAGCCACTATTCTATTCTTGATATAAAAACATTTATAAGTAATCATTCATTTTACCTGATAAAACTTTGTGTATTTCATTTTAACAAACTTGTCTTGCTTACTTTGGTAATTTGTTCTTGAATTTCTATGTTAATTGGGTAATAAGGACACATCAAGACCCAAGTTCAGGAGAGTCTAAGTTAAGTTCTTAATTTTTATCTTACAACTAAAAAAAGTCATGCATAACCAGAACATTCATGAAATATTTTATTTTTAACCCATCAAATTTAAGGTGCAAGTTTAATTTATAATTTCTTGTACTGGTATAATAAATTGACTCATAAGGTATACATACAACAATAGTGTTGCTCACTAGTGGCAAACATGTAAGAAAATGTTATATTATTTATTTAGCATCGATTTTTCTACAATTTAAATCATGAAAAAACTTATTAATAACAAAACATGGATAAAAATGTGTGATAATTTGGCATGGACCAGAAATACCTCTAAGTTTTATACCCTAATCGAAATTTGGTATATAAATGGCTATATAAACACATTTAGCTCTTGCTATGTCTCAGAAACAAATCATATACTTTTTCACAGTCCTTTTTTTGCTTTTTTTTTGTTGTTTCTGCTTTTATCAATTTGCTATGGGGATTTTTCATTTTCAGTGCTGCTTATAAAAAGGCAAGTGAATGTGAAGAAGAATATCAATTCTTGAAAAACCTTGTCAATATGATGTCGAACTTTGGAAGGTTTCAAATTGCATCATTATGGGTAAACGTTCGAACTTATTATAGTATAAGAATAACATTCTTTTGATATTTTTTTAACAACATGATAATAAAGGTTAATATGTCAGATCCAAATTACCGTAATGCTTGAATAAACGCCCCCTTCCATTAAACGCCCCCCCCCCTTTTCAGTCATTTTTTAAATAAGCGCCCCCTCGAATAGACGCCCCCCCTTGAATAGACACCCCTTCCTCATAAGGGGAGTTTCTGCGAGTACTTAGTTACTTTTTTTCTAAATCTTAGGTTAAGGTTGGAAATTTAGCTTTTCACTTTTGAAGTTCATTCTCTAAAACATGTGAATATCTTTTATTTTCTGTTGTGAAGATATATATTATAGGTATCCTTAAAAACTGCAAAATAGACGAAGTGTAAAAAATTTAATAAACACCCCCCTCTCCCAAAAATGTCAAAAAATTTAATAAATGCTCGGGCGGTTATTTGAAGCATTACGGTAGGTCTGTTACATGTTTTTTTATAAGCATGACATTTTTAAGCATGTGTATGCTTGAATTTAATAAATTTTTAAGCATAAAGCATTATGTGAAGCCTAAGAAAATGTTGTGAAGTTTTTATGTTTTTTGTTTCATGAGCAGTTTTCTTTTTGTTCTTTATGTCTGAATTAACCACTATGTAGTGAGATTTAAGTTGTAATTACTAATGTTCAAAATTATAGTGTAATATTTTTTTTTAAATAAGCATATTTTAGGCTTGACAATGTGTTTTTCAAAAGCGCTTTGCGTTTTTTTTAAATTTAGTTATTTATTACGAAATGAATCTTTTTTATCTTCACCTCTCTAATGATGTTTCTAAAACCCAAAACAAAGATAAAAACAATGTTGAAACCTTGTAAAATAAACAAACATTGTTGTAGTTTTTAAGTCCCTGTGTTAAATTTCATATACATGTAAATAGCATTTTACCAGGATTGATAACCTTAAATTTAATGTTTGCTTTCTTTTGTTAGGTTATCGGGATAAGTACAGCCAAGTTGTGGAAGTCCTTCTTCACTCACAAACTTATTCAAAAAGATAAAATGCTACAATCTCTTATTTCAGAATTATTGAACTGTTTATTTGTAAAGATGACTAGGGTAGGTACTGTAGAATTAGAAAATATCACGTCGATAGGGTGTGAAAACTTTAAGACAAAAATGTTTTTTTTCAATCTCCTACAATGAAACACCCTATTGTCATAATATGTTATGCCAATGTTTACAAACAAACTTTTGCAATTTTTAGATTGGAAATCCTCTACTTCGATCTAGTCCAGGTAATTGCTTTAGCGTGATGGACTTCTCTGATATTGAGGATTTTAATGAAGCATTTGGGGGTAAGTGACAAATAACAAGAATATTAACCCTTTCTCTTTACCCTGTATGTAACGTCTAAATGTAATTTTTGACTTTTAGGTCTATGATTAAAATATAACATGTTTTTGTAGTTATCTAAGATAATCTGAGGTGATATATGATGTTGAACTGATGTTGAATTGATGTTGAATTGATGTTGAATTGATGTTGAATTGATGTTGTAGAACTCAAAAGTTATTTAACAAGTTATTTTAAATTTATGAAAAAACTCTTTTTGTTAAGATTGTTTACATTTAAAGATTTTGATCTCGTGAATAAGATTATTCACACTTAAAGATTTTGACATTTAATTTGCATAAATTATGACAGGATTTCCATCATATAAGCAGTGCTTTTTGCCATATTGGAGAAACAATGTGGCTATTAATAAGGGGGAGGTTCTCGTATTCAGAACCTGTTTTTAGTGAAAAAATGTTGAGCATTTGCTTTTTATTTTCGAAAAAGCCTGGCATAGCCTGAAATTTTCAATAAAAGTACGAGTGGCAACAATATATGTCATTTTGGTCACACATAGTTTGTCATTAGTTTGTATTGTCATAATTCTGGACCTGTATAAGATATAGAATCAAACTTTGTAGCAAAAACAAAATGGAAGACATTACAAACGTTCTCGGCAATGCTGCTAGTTTCTTACCACCAGTCCTGTTCAATTTTTTGTTTCCCCTTTTTTTAACTTTGGATTTGCTTGTCAATTTTAAAAAAAGAGATTATAGGCTAGTTCCAATAGGATTTATAATTATACCCACAAAATTTTATTGCAAAATAAAAGTTGCAGAATGGTCTACGAAAATGTATGGGCCTGGTATGCCATGTAATCCGGCTTTATTTTGAAAACATATTTTTCTGTTTTATTTCGGTGGCTCGTTTATCTTGGGAAAGTTTGAGTCCATTACCTTTCACTAGTCAAAAAAGAATTATAGAAGTTATGAGCAATTTTTGTGGAGCAAACATGAGAATGTTCACTAACAAAGTTCAAGATCATTTATCACCTTGCATTCCCTTTAACTTTTAACTTTTTATTTATTTCAGATGCAAGATGTATCACAATGTGTGTTATAAAATTAATGACAGAACTTTCACCTGATGCTGTGCTGATGCATTGTTTATCAAATATAAAAGATGCTACATCCACGCCTCCTCCGTCAGTTTCAAGTAAGCTCTTTGTTCATCATGATATGTCTAATTTTTCTGTATGGTTCTTTCATCTTGTAGATTATTAATTAATATTATATTTATTATATTTATATTAATATTATATTTTATTATTAATTTCCCTTTGCACCCGTTATAAAAGCATATCTTTTAATAAATGTTAATTTTGCAACAACAGTTAACACGTAGAAACTTTTTTACCGACTGATGGCCTTGTGATAGAGCGTTCGCCTCCAGTGCAGAAAGTCTTGGGTTTAAATTCTGGTCTAGCCAGAGTGTGAATCTATTATTTCTGCTTAACGTTCAACATGAGAATAGGATTGATATCTTAGGCGATTGTCTAGTTGAGCGGTTGTTGTGCTTGGACGACTTCCGTAGCTTAAATAGGAGCTTTAAATGCATTAGGACCACCTTCGCAGGATCCTCATTGATGACAGTTTTATAAGCAACTGAAGATGCTATCCTGGGTAAATAATAAAAATAATAATTATTATTATTTAATCCAATATTTCTTGTTGGTAATCTTACTAAAATAAATAGCCACAACGATTGGAAAAGTTTGAAGAATATTAAACTATTTCAGAACTTACTTTGTTTTGCCTATCTAATAATACAAGAGACTCAAATAATTTGTTTAAAACTTGGTTATTATGTGACTATAGAAATATAGGCGAAGATGGTAGCACGTTCGGCTTGTACTCATAAGGTTTCAGGTTCGAGTCCCCACTCCGACGCACTTTAAATGTAGTGTTGTCAGTCTATTTAGTGCTATCTACTGACCGCTGATCGGCTTGTGTAGCAGACAAACAAGTTAGAGCAATGCTATACTTATCTCTAGCGGTAATGTAACAAAGTTAATGAAATCTCAAAGGACGTTAAAACTTTCCGTTACTTATAATATTGATAATTAGGTACTGTGCAAATGTTTATTGATACTGTAGGCGATAAAGTTGACGAAGCCATGCAGACGATGCATTATATACGTTGGGAAGCTTTGGCTCAATATTCTCGAAATGCTTTTAGTTGTGTTTATTTCAAGTCTTGCAAGGTATTGTAATAATCACCTATTGATAATCACTTATTGTGACAAAACTATAGTTGGATTTCAGCGTGACGTCATTTGTTCACTTGTTAGCGGTAAGCTCTTTGGCTCTGACATTTGCGTGCTATAAAAAAATGCTAGGATTTGGTGAAGTAAAGTCTTTTCCTGTATATTTCTTCTCACGAAAACATCGTTGAGATTATAAACTATCATCGAGTGTATAGATTGGTATGCCTTCTGATTTATTTGAATTCATTTAAAGTCCTAAAAATACCTTTGTGCGAAGAAATAGACTCATAATTACTTTGCTTCACCTAGCGCCCCCAACTTTTTTTCCTGCCACGCAAGTGTCAAGGCCGAAAACCGCTTAAAATATAAACAACGGAATTCATCTATTGTTTCGTGTGGCTGTAGGTAGTACAAACAAGTCTTGTATTGTAACACGTGTTAAATTTGTTGTTTAGAATATTTCACCGGATGTTGTTAATTTATTTAATGATGTACTGAACTCGTTACTGGTATATAAGTGTGAGGTAAAATCAACTATCTGATTTTGCTTTATGTTACAGAGAATTTACAATTTATGAAACTACACTGGACTTATACCTTCACTGCTTTTATTAAGTAATACATTAGTTGTTTATCTTACATTTTGTGAATTAATTAATTCTTTGCCTTTGATTTTAAGCATTAAGTTAATTTAGTATAACAACCGAGTTCAAAATTTGTTCACTTTAAATTCTGTAATGGCAAAATTTTGTGAATATAAGGTGATAAAGGATGCCTAAAAAAGGTTTTCATTGGTTAATAATAAGGTACCGTAATTATTGGAATGAGATTTTTGGGTGCTTAATAATTTTATTTTTTGAGGCCTTTCTCAAGAAGAGCAGTTTAAAGATGTTAGTTGCTGTTTCAAATCATTATGTATCTTTACTAACTTCTCATAAATGTAACATTAAATGTCGCGTTTGAGAATTATTATTGCTCTTTTATAGGCTCCAGTGTTTTTAATTCCAGTTGTTAGCTGCATGGAGGCCATTTTTCCTGTCTTCAAATACTCCCAGGAATATTTATTACCTGCAATGCAAATGGTAAGGTGATTTTTTTGACTATGAATTGAGATGAATTAAAGCTTCCACAACATCAACTTGCTCTAGCGGTCATGGTGTAATAATAGCGTATTCGGCTAGTAATCATAAGGTTTCAGGTTCGAGTCTCCACTCCGGCGCACTTTAAATGTAGTGTTGTCAGCCCATTTGGTGCCATCTACTGACCGCCAAACAGCTTGTGTGGCAGGCGAGCAAGTTAGAGCAATGCTATACTTATCTCTTGCGGTATTGTAACATAATTACAGTTGGAGGGGAGGAAGAGCCAGCCATTAGGATGGAATCCCCAAGGACAATAAAATTTCCCGTTACTTACTTTCTTGCTCATTGATATAT